>NC_091986.1:195532916-196151166 GCF_044704955.1 Pristiophorus japonicus
GGGGTTGTGGCGAGGAAGAGGATGGTGGTTGGGTTGGTTCGGGTAGGGAGCGCGGGTCGGTTCGTGTCGGCGGGAGGGAGGTCAGATTGGGTCGGGAGCGCGGTTCGGGTCGGGGGGGTGCTGGGAGGGAGGTTGGTTCGGTTCGGGTCGGGGGGGTGGGAGAGGAAGGTCAGGTCGGGTGGGTGGGGGAGCACGGGTCGGGTCCAGTCCGGGGAGGGTTGGGTCGGGTCCGGGGGGGGGGGGGGGGGGGGGCGGGGGCGCGGGAGTCGAGTCGGGTCGGGCGGAAGCAGGAGCTGGGCGTGGGAGGAGCCTTATGCACGCAGCCCCAGTGGGGCCATTCGGCCAGGGCTAGGGGCTGCGTGCTTCGGGCCCCTCCCACAGTTTTGGGCGCCTGGAGCTACTGCACATGCGCGCCCACTGTAGCGCGCATGTGCAGAGGTCCTGGCACTGTTTTCAGTGCAGGGACCTAGCTCCGCCCCGTACAGCTTGTGATGCGCCGCACCGGGCTCAAGAGGACCAGCAGGGAGCCGGAGAATCTGGAAGTTTTTTTTAGGTGCACTTTGTGGCGCGAAAAACTGGCGTCCAGGTCGGGGCTGCGCCGTTCTAGGCGCGGTCCGAAACTTGGGCCCGAAGTTTCTACATTACAACAGTGACGACACTCCAAAAGTACTTCATTGGCTGTAATGCGCTTTGAGACGTCTGGTGGTCATGAAAGGTGCTATATAAATCCAAGTCTTTCTTTCTTTCCATCACTTGCTTCAACTGGCATATGCCCCCTCGAGTGTTTCACCCACGGGTTTATTGTGTGAAGAAGTGAGCGTTGCCAGGGGGAGGAATGCATAGCAGTGACAGATGCCTTTGTTCATGTGTTACAGGAGGCGGGACTTCATCCCCACTCGGGAATGGATATTCCCGAAGCAAGCGCTCTACTTGAAACTCCGACATGGCAAGCGAGCCCCAGGTGGGCAGAGAAAACCTTTCAAGGACACTCTCAAAATCTCGTTGATAAAATGCAACATCCCCCACCAACACCAGGAGTCCCTGGCCAAAGACCGCCCTAATTGGAGGAAGAGAATCTGGGAGGGCGCTGAGCAGCTCGAGAGCATGCAGAAAACAAGCGCAGACAGCGGAAGGAGGGTGCGGCAAACCAGGCTCCCCACCCACCCTTTCCTTCAACCACTGTCTGCCCCACCTGTGACAGAGACTGTAATTTCCGCTTTGGACTGTACAGTCACCTGAGAACTTACTTTTAGAATGGAAGCAAGTCTTCCTCGATTTCGAGGGACTGCCTATGATGATGATGATGATATTCTTGTCATATTCTCTTTGGCCTCCCGGATTGCTGTCCAGAACAGATGAGTGAGGGCATGACCAGAGTACACCATATCTCTTTGACTGCCTATTTCTTGAGCTGCATCAAGTTGTGGGTTCTGTAATGGCACTGTATAAAGCAAGGATCACTATGTTCTAGAAACATAGAAAATAGGTGCAGGAGTAGGCCATTCGGCCCTTCGAGCCTGCACCGCCATTCAATAAGATCTTGGCTGATCATTCCTTCAGTACCCATGTCCTGCTTTCTCTCCATACCCCTTGATCCCCTTAACCATAAGAGCCATATCTAACTCCCTCTGGAAAATATCCAGTGAACTGGCATCAACAACTCTCTGCGGCAGGGAATTCCACAGGTTAACAACTCTCTGGGTGAAGAAGTTTCTCCTCATCTCAGTCCGAAATGGCCTATCCCTTATCCTAAGACTGTGACCCCTGGTTCTGGACTTCCCCAACATCGGGAACATTCTTCCTGCATCTAACCTGTCCAGTCCCGTCAGAATCTTATATGTTTCTATGAGATCCCCTCTCATCCTTATAAACTCCAGTGAATAAAGGCCCAGTTGATCCAGTCTCTCCTCATATGACAGCCCAGCCATCCCTGGAATCAGTCTGGTGATCCTTCGCTGCACTCCCTCAATAGCAAGAATGTCCTTCCTCAGACTAGGAGACCAAAACTGAACACAATATTCCAGGTGAGGCCTCACTAAGGCCCTGTACAGCTGCATTAAGACCTCCCTGCTTCTATATTCAAATCCCTCTAGCTATGAAGGCCAACATACCATTTGCCTTCTTTACCGCCTGCTGTACCTGCATGCCCACTTTCAGTGACTGATGAACCATGACACCCAGGTCTTGTTGCACCTCCCCTTTTCCTAGTCTGCCGCCATTCAGATAATATTCTGCCTCCAAAATGGATAACCTCACATTTATCCACATTATACTGCAGCTGCCATGCATTTGCCCACTCACCTAACCTGTCCAAGTCACCCTGCAGCCTCTTAGCGTCCTCCTCACAGTTCACACCGCCACCCAGTTTAGTGTCATCTGCAAACTTGGAGATATTACACTCTATTCCTTCATCCAAATCGTTAATGTATATTGTAAAGAGCTGGGGTCCCAGCACTGAGCCCTGCGGCACTCCACTAGTCACTACCTGCCATTCTGAAAAGGACCCGTTTATCCTGACTCTCTGCTTCCTGTCTCCCAACCAGTTCCCTATCCGCGTCAGTATATTACCCCCAATACTGGGATCGGTATGCACTGCCTACCAAGTAATAAGGTTATCCACTTATAATAACCAGATAAAAAAACAACTTGAACCGGTTCCACAGTCAGCTCTGCGCTTGTGAGTGCATTCATAAGAAAATAAATAGATACTGAAGTAATTAAAAAAATACTGGTGGGTATAGCTGCACTTTAGCACAGATTCACTGAGGATAATCTCGTGCCGTATTGTAAAACGGGCAATAGCAAATCGGCAACCTCTTTTACATCGTTCCTGATTATTATTTTCATTGAAATCAACAGAAATAAAAACCGGGAGAGATGTGAAGCGGGCTGCCAATTCGCTATCGCCTGTTTTACACTGTCGCACAAAGTCAGGATGACGACTTGCTGTGTTTAACGCCGTCACCTGTCCAGCACAGTCAAGTGTGTAAGCTAACCAGAAATTTCCAACAGATAAAACTGTACAGCAACAAAAATGTGTTTTTTTTTTTAAATCAAGTTTGTTGATTCAGTTTTTACATTGGCGAAGCCCAGCAAATTCTCCTGCCCTGCAGCCAGACTTTGAACTTGGCAAAAGGTGGTCACTTAACGCTTTATTATGTGCCTAATAATTGAATCAATAATAGTTCAATGAGCAGGATCTCCCAAGGTGGTGCCACGTGTAGCGTTATGAGTGGGGGCCGAGTCCGAGCTTTTCACAGCAGGACTGGGCCGGAGAGCATTTCGGATATTGTGTTGAGCCATGTGTAGCTTTATGTAATATGTTAATTAAGCACAAAGTTGCTATTGATGTATTCTGTGAGATCTAATAAGAACATAAGAACATAAGAATTAGGAACAGGAGTAGGCCATCTGGCCCCTCGAGCCTGCTCCGCCATTCAACAAGATCATGACTGATCTGGCCGTGGATTCAGCTCCACTTAACCGCCCGTTCCCCATAACCCTTAATTCCCTTATTGGTTAAAAATCTATCTATCTGTGATTTGAATACATTCAATGAGCTAGCCTCAACTGCTTTCTTGGGCAGAGAATTCCACAGATTCATAAACCTCTGGTAGAAGAAATTCCTTCTCAACTCGGTTTTAAATTGGCTCCCCCGTATTTTGAGGCTGTGCCCCCTAGTTCTAGTCTCCCCGACCAGTGGAAACAACCTCTCTGCCTCTATCTTGTCTATCCCTTTCATTATTTTAAATGTTTCTATAAGATCACCCCTCATCCTTCTGAACTCCAACGAGTAAAGACCCAGTCTACTCAATCTATCATCATAAGGTAACCCCCTCATCTCCGGAATCAGCCTAGTGAATCGTCTCTGTATCCCCTACAAGGCTAGTATATCCTTCCTTAAGTAAGGTGACCAAACCTGCACGCAGTACTCCAGGTGCGGCCTCACCAATACCCTGTACAGTTGTAGCAGGACCTCCCTGCTTTTGTACTCCATCCCTCTCGCAATGAAGGCCAACATTACATTCGCCTTTCTGATTACCTGCTGCACCTGCAAACTAACTTTTTAGGATTCATGCACAAGGACCCCCAGGTCCCTCTGCACTGCAACATGTTGTAATTTCTCCTCATTCAAATAATATTCCCTTTAACTGTTTTTTTTTTCCAAGGTGGATGACCTCACATTTTCCGACATTGTATTCCATCTGCCAAACCTTAGCCCATTTGCTTAACCTATCTAAATCTCTTTGCAGCATCTGTGTCCTCTACACAACCCGCTTTCCCACTAATCTTTGTGTCATCTGCAAATTTTGTTACAATACACTCTGTCCCCTCTTCCAGGTCATCTATGTATATTGTAAACAGTTGTGGTCCCAGCACCGATCCCTGTGGCACCCCACTAACCACTGATTTCAAACCCGAAAAGGACCCATTTATCCCGACTCTCTGCTTTCTGTTAGCCAGCCAATTCTCTATCCATGCTGATACATTTCCTCTGACTCCGCGTACCTTTATCTTCTGCAGTAACCTTTTGTGTGGCACCTTATCGAATACCTTATGGAAATCTAAATACACCACATCCATCGGTACACCTCTATCCACCATGCTCGTTATATCCTCAAAGAATTCCAGTAAATTAGTTAAACATGATTTCCCCTTCATAAATCCATGTTGCGTCTGCTTGATTGCACTATTCCTATCTAGATGTCCCACTATTTCTTCCTTAATGATAGCTTCAAGCATTTTCCCCACTACAGATGTTAAACTAACCGGTCTATAGTTAACTGCCTTTTGTCTGCCCCCTTTTTTAAACAGAAGCGTTACATTGGCTGCTTTCCAATCCGCTGGTACCTCCCCAGAGTCCAGAGAATTTTGGTAGGTTATAACGAATGCATCTGCTATAACTTCCGCCATCTCTTTTAATACCTTGGGATGCATTTCATCAGGACCAGGGGACTTGTCTACCTTGAGTCCCATTAGCCTGTCCAGCACTACCCCCCTAGTGATAGTGATTATCTCAAGGTCCTCCCTTCCCACATTCCTGTGACCAGCAATTTTTGGCATGGTTTTTGTGTCTTCCACTGTGAAGACCGAAGCAAATATTTGTTTAAGGTCTCAGCCATTTCCACATTTTCCATTATTAAATCCCCCTTCTCATCTTCTAAGGGACCAACATTTACTTTAGTCACTCTTTTGCTTGCCGAATGTTTGTATTAACAAGGCGCTTTTGTTCCCACATGAACTCCATCAGTCCTTGGAGGGAAAGAGTAAATTAAAAACAATGAAGCCAAGCTTGTTGATGCAATTTGTGTGCCAGAAGTTCATTTGTATCATTTTGGTCTCCTTATTTACGGAGGGATATACTTGCATTGGAGGCAGTTCAGAGTAGATTGATTCCTGAGGTGAAAGGGTTGTCTTATGAGGAAATGTTGAGCAGGTTGGGTCTATACTCATTGGAGTTTAGAATGAGAGGTGATCTTACTGCAACATGTAAGATTCTGAGGGGGCTTGATAGCGTAGATGCAGAGAGGATGTTTCTCCTTGTTCGGAAATCTAGAACTAGGGGACATAGTCTCAGAATAAGGGGCCGCCCATTTAAAATGGAGATGAGGAGGAATTTTTTCTCTCAGAGGGTCGTGAATCTTTGGAATTCTCTGCCGCAGAGAGCTGTGGAGGCTGGGTCACTGAATATATTCAAGGCTGAGCTAGATAGATTCTGGAACTATAGGGGAGTCAAGGGTTATGGGGAACAGGCAGGAAAGTGGAGTTGAGGCCAAGATCAGATCAGTCATGATCTTATTGAATGGTGGTGCAGGCTCGAGGAGCCAAATGGCCTACTCCTGCTCCTATTTCTTCTGTTCTTATCACTCCCCTAATTTGCAGCTGTTGTTTTCAACATTTGCTCAAACTCACAGACGGGCCGAAATTCCCGCAGGCGGAGCAAAATGGCGGAGGCCCTTATTTAGTCTAGTATCAGTAATGGTGGCCACGTAATATCGCAAAAAACCCAGCTGGTTCACTAATGTCCTTTAGGGAAGGAAATCTGCCATCCTTACCCGGTCTGGCCTATATGTGACTCCAGACCCACAGCAATGTGTTTGACTCTTAACTGCCCTCTGAAGTGACCTAGCGAGCCATTCAGTTGTACACCACCACCTTCTCAAGGGCAATTAGGGATGGATTTTACCAGCGATGCCCACATCCCGCTAATGAATATTTTAAAACCCCACATTGGAGGGGGTGAGGCTGAGAGAAGAGGCCTCCAATATGGGGAGTCCTTGCACTTTTTGCATTGCAGGAAGTCCAGTACTCCAAGGAGAATAGTGTGGCCTTCAATCGCAGCACAAATTGTTCATACTGGAGGGAGTGAGAGGGGGGTGTTCTGGCTGGAATCGGAGTGCAGAACACCCTACATGAAAAACCCTTCTTTTCATGTCCCCAACCCTACTGGGGTGGTGGCTGCAGGCGGGCGGGCTCATCCTAGCACTTAGTCCGGGGTGCGTCTGCCTGTGTAGTTTTGGGCCAACTGTCCTTAAATCACTGGACATGATCACAAAAGCAGAATCCAATATATTTTAAAACTGATAAGCATATTGGCTGGCCTTCCGTAAAACAGTACCTACTGCAGTGCAACTTCCTGAGCCTGCTGCCTGTATGAACATAGGAAAGCTTAGGACTGGAGAGACTGCTAAGTCCACTGAACCCAATACTTCCAACAGCTCCATCATCATGGGCTCTACCCAACTGAACCAATCTCCCGAGGAAGGCCAATAAACAGAAATGGCAGGAAGGTAAAGGTGTTTCTCCCTGGCCTCCTCCTCTTGCAAGGGAGTGCATGTAAACGCAAGAACATAAACTTATTACAAGAGACATTATTCAATCCTAATCATTTGCTTTCCCCTTTTGTGATTTTTCATGGTTACAGCAGCATAGGACCAATGGAGAGGGGCTGCATTCATTTGCAATGAGTGTTCGAGTTAGTGCATGTGCCAAACCTTCTTTAAGCTGCAGTAAATTTGTGCGTTAGCATCAATGCAGACGATAAATTAACTCCTAAAGTTGCTCCTGGGAATAAACATTTAATTGTGCTCACCCTACAGTAAGAAGCGATTGAAGAGTGTGTTCCTATGTTTACAAAGCTTGACTCCATACAACAACAACAACTTGTATTTATATAGTGCCTTTAATGTAGTAAAACGTCCCAAGACGCTTCGCAGGAGTATTTTAAGACAAAAATTTGACACGGAGCCACATAAGAAGAAATTATGGAGATGACCAAAAGCTTGGTCAAAAAGTTAGGTTTTAAGGTACGTCTTAAAGGGAGAAAGAGAGGTCGTGAGGTGGAGGGGTTTAGGGAGGGAGTTCCAGAGCTTGGGGCCCAGGCAACAGAAGGCACGGCCACCAATGGTTGAGCGATTATAATCAGGGATGCTCAAGAGGGCAGAATTTGAGGAGCACAGACATCTCGGGGGGGATTGTGGGGCTGGAGGAGATTACAGAGATAGGGAGGGGCGAGGCCATGGAGGGATTTGAAAACAAGGATGAGAACAGAAAAGGCATTAGTGATACCTACTGACAAGCTGCCAGTAGGACACGGGGAGGAATGGAAAGCTGCCTGGATGACCCGAAGCCGACAAAACAAGCATCTGGGACAATGGGGGAGGCTCAGACAAATCCACGGCATGGGAAAGACAATGCCTTGATGGGAGAGCACTATACATGGTGCAAATATCCCCATGTGGGTGTCTGTGCCACGTGCTCTTATTGAAAACAAGGCCGTCAATTATGTTGTTGTGACACAGTGTCTTTTTCAGCCTCACAACCCCACAAGATGTCTGCACTCCTCAAATTCTGGTCTCTTGAACATTGCTCATTATAACTGCTCAACCATCAGCTGCCTGAGCTCTAAGCTCTGGAACTCCATCCGTAAACCTCTCCGCCTCTCTATCCTCCTTTAAGACACTTCTTAAAACCTACCACTTTAACTAAAGTTTTGATCACCTGACTTAATTTCTTCTTATGTGGCTCGATGTGAGATTTATCTGTTCTGTCTTGTAACACTGCTGTCAAGCGCCTTGGGACGTTTTACTATGTTCAAGGTGCTATTTAAATAAAAGTTATTATGAAGTTATTATTATAAAAGATAATTTCCCATGTTTGTGCTCGGGACGCAAAACCTTACCCACCAGACATGCTCATCAGCTCCACCGAGTTTCTATGACTAAAATTAGGCAGAAACATAGGCAGAGCATGTACCTGAATCCCTAGATACCCTCCCAGGAGACGAGCCTTTCTTCCGGGTGTGCAAACTTATAAAATCACCCCTTGAATCTACACTCCAGGGGCCCAAGTTTCGGCCTCAGTTGCTCCTGATTTTTTGGAGCAACTGGTGTAGAACGGAGTATCTTAGAAATTAAAATTCTCGGCATTTAGTTTGCTCCAGTTCTAGTCAGTTAGAACAGTTTCACTTTGGAACAGAATTTTTTTTTCAAAAGGGGTCGTGTCCAGCCACTTACGCCTGTTTTCAAAGTTTCGGCAGTGAAAACTTACTCCAAACTAACTTAGAATGGAGTAAGTGAAGATTTTTGTATACTCGAAAAAACCTTGTCTACACTTTAGAAAATCAGGCGTAGATTACAAATCAGGCGTAGGGAATGGGGGGGGTTTAAAGGGAAGTTTACAAACATTAAATACTTCAGTTTTACAAATAAAGAGCCATCATCAATAATAAATGATAAAAACATCAATAAATCAACCAATAAATCAATCAAAAAAAATTAATAAGAAATATTTTTTTTTTTTAAATCAATAAATAAAACATTTTCTACTTACCGACTGTAGCACCGGGAGCCCTCCAACAGCGTGCTGGGATGCCCCTCCACTGTGTCTCTGTCAGTGTCTCTATCTCTCTGTCTGTCTGTGTGTGTCTCTCACTCTCTGTCTGTCAGTGTCTGTGTTTCTGACAGTGAGGGGAGGGGGAGGAGAGGGGTAGAGGGAGACGGGGGTGGGGAAGGGGGAGGGATGGGGAAGAAGGGGGAGGGAGGGGGGAGGGAGGGAGGAGAAGGGGAAGGGGGGAGGAGGAGGGGAAGGGGGGAGGAGGAGGGGAAGGGGGGGAGGGGGAGAAGGGGAAGGGGGGAGGAGGAGGAGGAGGGGAAGGGGAAGGGGGGGAGGAGGTGAAGGAGAAAGGGGGGGGGGAGAGGAGAAGGGGAAAGGGGGGGAAGGGGAAGGGAAGGGGGGAAGGAGAAGGAGGGGAAAGGAGAAGAGGAAATGGGGGGAGAGGAGAAGGGGAAAGAGAAGGGGGGAAGGGGAAGGGAGAAGAGGGGGAAGGGGAAGGGGAAGGGAAGGGGGGGAAAGGAGATGGGGGGGGGGGGGAGGGAGGGAAAGGAGAAGGGGGGGGTGCGGGGGAGGCTGAATGGGCCGGGCCCGGCCGGGCCCAAGACTTCGGGCAGGGCCCGTCCCCAGCACCAGATCTACAGGTAGGCGGCGTTGGGTCGGGTCGGGTCCGGGGTCCGAGGTCGGGAGCACGGATCGGGGTCGTGAGCGCGGGTCGGGTCGGGGGGGGCGGAGGGAGGTCGGGTCGGTTCGGGTCGGAGGGAGGGAGGGAGAGGGAGGTCAGGTCGGGTGGGGTGGGGGGAGCGCGGGTTGGGCTGGGTCGGGTCGGGTCTGGGTGGGGGGGGGTCGGGAGCGCGGGTCGGGTCGGGGGGGAGGGGTGGTGGGAGGGAGGTTGGTTCGGTTCGGTTCGGTTTGGGTCGGGGGGAGGGAGAGGGAGGTGTGGTCGGGTGAGGGAGCGCCGGTCCGGTCCGGTCCGGGGGCGTGGGGGGGGGGGGGGGGGGAGCGGGAATCGAGTCGGGTCGGGAGGAAGCAGGAGCTGGGCATGGGAGGCAGCCTTATGCACGCAGCCCCAGTGAGGCCATTCGGGCCCCTCCCACACAGTTTTTGGCGCCTGGAGCTACTGCACATGCGCGCCCATTGTAGCGTGCATGTGCAGAGGTCCCGGCACTGTTTTCAGCGCAGGGACCTCGCTCCGCCCCCAACTGCGCGTGCTGCGCCATGCCCGACTCAAGAGGACCAGCAGGGAGCCAGAGAATCTAAGTTTTTTTTAGGCGCACTTTGTGGCGCGAAAAACGGGCGTCCAGGTCGGGACTGCGCCGTTCTAGGCACGGCCCGAAACTTGGGCCCCATAAGTCAGAGCTGAAGATTACAACACAAAATTCTGTTAAGATGCGATCTTCACGCTATGAATGATGATATATGGAGGATCAGCATGAGTTAGCCGTGGCTCAGTTGGTAGCACCCTCGCCTCGGAGTCAGAAATGTGTGTGTTCAACTCGAGATTTGAGCACAAAATCTAGGCTGACACTCCAGATCATCATCATCATAGGCAGTCCCTCGAAATCCAAGTGAGTTCTCAGGTGACTGTACAGTCCAATACGGAAATTACAGTCTCTGTCACAGGTGGGACAGGCAGTTGTTGAAGAAAAGGGTGGGTGGGACTGGTTTGCCGCACGCTCGTTCCGCTGCCTGCGCTTGTTTTCTGCACGCTCTCAGCGACAAGACTCGAGGTGCTCAGCACCCTCCCGGATGCTCTTCCTCCAATTAGGGCGGTCATGGGCCAGGGATTCCCAGGTGTCAATGGGGATATTCCACTTTATCAAGGCGGCTTTGAGGATGTCCTTGAAACGTTTCCTTTGCCCACTTGGGGCTCACTTGCCGTGTAGGAGTTCCAAATCGAGCGCTTGCTTTGGGAGTCTCACGTCGGGCTTGCAAACAATGTGGCCTGCCCAATGGAGCAGGTCGAGTGTGGTCAGTGCTTCGATGCTGGGGATGTTGACCTGATCGAGAACACAGACGCTGATGCGTCTATCCTCCCAGTGGATTTGCAGGATCTTGCAGAGGCAGCGCTGGTAGTACTTCTCCAGTGCTTTGAGGTGTCTGCTGTACATGGTCCATGTCTCTGAGCCATACAGGAGGGCTGGTATCACTACAACCCTGTAGACCATAAGCTTGGTGCCAGATTTGAGATCCTGGTCTTCGAACTCTCTCTTCCTTAGGCGACCAAAGGCTGCACTGGTGCACTGGATGCTGTGTTGGACCTCATTGTCGATGTCTGCCCTTGCTGATAGTAGGATCCCGAGGTATGGAAAATGGTCCACGTTGTCCAAGGCCGCGCCATGGATTTTGATGACCTGGGGGCAGTGTTGTGTGGAGGGATCAGGTTGGTGGAGGATCTTTGTCCTACGGATGTTCAGTGTAAGGCCCATGCTTTCGTACGCCTTGGTGAAGATGTTGACGATGGCTTGGAGTTCGGCCTCTCCGTGTATGCAGATGCAAGCATCGTCCGTGCACTGTAGTTCAATGACAGAGGATGGGACGGATGTGCGCATGACAGGAGCCGACGACTGCTGGACAGACCACCACCTAATCCGTTCCGTCATCAACATTAATATAGTCCCAAAGCGGCGATGACAACAGAAGCAATGCCGCAGAAAAAGCAACGCCAGGGCACTCAAAGACCCAGTTAAGAGAGCCCTATACAGCCAGCACCTCACTGCCAACCTAGTGACCCACGATGACCCCGAGACGAAGAGTGCCTACAGCGCCAGGTCTGCCCTCCAGGCCACCATAACCAGCGCCTGCGAAGAGATGCTTTGTCACTCAACCAGGAAACACCAGGACTGGTTTGACGAGAATGACCAGGAGATCCAGATGCAAATAAACCGCAAGTGCAGTGCATTTCTGAACTTGAAGCAGCAACCCAATTCGGGAGCAGCAAAGCAGCTCGACAGACAGCTGAAGGCTGAGGTCCAGCAAAAAACTCGCGACCTGAAGAATAGTTGGTGGGTGGAGAAAGCACAGAGATTCAGCAGTTGGCCGACAGCCATGACGTGCGAGGATTCTTCACCACAGTCAAGGCCACCTACGGCTCAAGCACCCAAGGCTCCACCTCACTGCTGGCCAAGAACGGGGAGACACTCCCCACTTTGGCCGCTGCCCGGCCTCTCCCCAGTCCTCGCGCAGCTTGGCCAGTCGAGTCGGGGGTGGAGCCAGCGTCCTGCGCTGAAAACAGTGCCCGGACGTCTGCACATGCGCATTGGAGTCAGGTCGCGATGTCCGCGCATGCGCAGTAGCGCCGAAATTTGGCAATCGGCCCAGCCTCTCTCTCTCTCTCTCCCCACAGATGCCGCATTCACGCGCTCATCCCCCACCGCCGCCCCCCCGCCCCCGCTCATTTGCAGATCAGCCGCGCTCTCTCTCTCCCCATGGAATATAGATGCCACGTTGAATCCAGATGCCGATCGCTCCCGACCCCTAACCCAGGCCGAGTGGTCTCCCGGTGTGCGTTGTCGTGCCGCCCCCTAGCCCAGGCTGAGTGGCCTCCCGCACTGGCCGGCCCACTGCCTTCCGGGGTCGAGTTTTAAGATGAAGATAGGACTTCAATTTTTTATTTGTTATTTAATTCTTAGAACTTTTTGTTTGCAAGGTTTGGTGGTTTGTAAGGCTTGGTGCTTTAGGTGCAGGTCCTCTCCACTTCTTTTATTTTGTCATATGATGTCCTGTATAGCTGTTGGATCCTATTCACATTCTTTAGTCATTAATTTCTTTATTAGTGACTGAATTAAATTTTAGTATTTTGCAACTCACTCGGCCAGGGCTAGGGGCGGGCGGGCAGCAGAACTGATAGAAATCATCCAGAGGGAGCACTATCAGTTCTGCTGCCCGCCCCTATCCCAGGCCGAATGGCCTCCGATGTACCTACCTGCGCCCATTTCTTTAACTCTCCGCAAGGGTTTTTGTGAAGTGGCCACATACGCTGGCCTAAGTAGATTTGGAGCAACTATTAGCTGGCCAAAGTTGCCGAATGGCCAAAACTGGCATAGGTGGCTGGTAACGTCCCCTTTTGAGGAAAAAAAGCAAAACTAAAAAAATCATAACTAACTCACTTACAATGGCGCAAATTGAATGTGCAAAATGGGGATTTTTAAGATACGCCAGAAAAATCAAGTTACTCCAAAAAAAATGGAGCAACTCCTCGCCAAAATTGAGCCCTTAGAGTGCAAAATAGGACCAAACATACAATTATCATGACAGTATCCAAGCTTGTAAGACATTCTTACCTTTTTTGGTATTTTCTAACCTTCCCAAAGATTATTTTGCCCTTTATTACCTTAGGTCACCTTCAGGTGTCAGTCCTCACACTACCTTCGAGACTGTTCATCCTTGCTTTCAGATCTGGGTAAGCTTTCAGTGAGGGACATAGGAAATTAACAGCAAATCCTTGTCTGGTAATTACCTTTTGTTACTTGGCCTATTCTATGCCTCCATGAGAATTCACTCCAGTTTTTGAAGCAGTGGAGCAGCACATCAGACCTCATTTAAGTTAGAAGACTGAACAGGCTGGTGCCCTTTTCTCGCGAAAACAGAAGACCGAGAAGTGTGTAAAATGATGAATGGGTGCACAAGATATTTCTGCTTGTGGGGGAGTCCAAAACTAGGTTCCATAAATTTAAGATAGTCACTAATAAATCCAATAGGGAATTAAGGAGAAACGTCTTTACTCAGAGAATGGTTCGAATCTGGAACTCAGGGCCAGAGAAGTTGAGGCGAATAGTATAGATACAGTTAAGGGGAAACTAATTAAGCACATGAGGGAGAAAGGAATGGAAGGATGGGCTGATAGGGTGAGAGGAAGTAAGTTGGGAGGAGGATCGTGTGGAGCATAAACACTGGCACAGACCTGCTGAATTAAATGGCCTGTCGCTGTGTTTTAAACCCTACGGGGCTGAAATTGCCCTCCGCCCGAAACAAGGCGCGCCTACCGATTTTTAATTGGTCCATCCGCCCTATTGCTCCGGCGATTTTCTGCACTTTGTTTCTTGTTTCCGGTTGAAGCGGTGTTGGTGTTGGGGGAGGGGCGGAAGTGTGGGCGCGTCGTTACGACTGTCGCTCCAAGTCATCAGAGCCACGCTGATGGATCACAATGCCCCTCCCCTTTAGTTAAAGGGGAGGGCCACTGCAACCTCTGCAACCATGTTAGTGGCAAACACTGGGCCATCAGGGAGGGTTTCGGCCGGGCCAGCGGCCTGCCACCTTAGAGGATGTACCAGGCTGCCCGTTAGCGGTCCAGTCGAACCCGTGGGCATAATTGTTGGCCGACACCTGGCAGTCGGCCGACAATAAAAAATAAGATGGAGTTGCCGGCAGCGTGACGTCCCCTTTAAGGGCTGATGCACCGCCCAGCCACAGACAGCTCCCGACTGGCAGCGGCGCTCCCGCAGGGCAATTCCACACGAGGGTCGGAAAAGGGGGTTGCTGCTGGTCGGTAAGGAGTCGGCACGTGCCCGGCTCGCCAGAAACACGGGCGGAGCGGAAACCTGTTTCAGCCACTCCCGGCTCTGGGGGCAATTTCAGACAGTTCAGCCCAGCAGTCTGCCCCCAGTCGGTAAGCCCTCTCCGCTCCATTCCCACCTCTTAGAGGTGATAATGGAGCTTATGGAGGAGGGTAATTTCGGACTCTATATAATAATATGTAAAATGTTAAGAGAATTTAGTTTGCAAAAAATGAACAAGCACTTAATTAACAGTCATATAAAATAGTTCAAAATAATAAAAAGAATACTTGCATTTATTTAGCATTTTTAACATAGTGTAACATCCCAAGGCGCTTCACAAGAGCATTATCAGACAAAATTTGACCCCGAGCGATATAGGGAGATATTAGGACAGGTGACCAAAAGCTTAGACAAAGATATAAGTTTTAAGGAGTGCCTTAAAGGAGGAGAGAGGGGTAGTGAGGCGGAGCGGTTTAGAGGGAATTCCAGAGCTTAGGGCCTTGGCAGCTGAAGGCATGGCCGGCAATCAGGAATGCACAAGAGGCCAGAATTTGAGGAACACAGAGTTCTTGGAAGGTTGTGGGGCTGGAGGAGGTTATAGAGATAGGGAGGGGTGAGGCCATGGAGGGTGAGAATTTAAAATTCAAGGCCTTGCTGGACCGGGACCCAATGTAGGGGGCATTTTACATCATTTTGTACAGATAGTTTAAATAAAAAAATACTGGTCTGTTCCACAAGTTGAAGCATACTTTTTTAAACTGGTGATAAGCTGCATGGCAAGGAGTACTCCCACAATTAATTATTTCAGCACTGTTTTTCGTAAGTACAAAGCAGAATGGTTTCCAGGAATAGTCGAGGAATATCAGCTTTCCCACACTTTTACGAATAAAAACAAACATCACTAGAGACATGCCCCCGACAAGGGAGAATGTGCAAACGCTTGCGAGTTTTAAGCTCACTGAGTGAGCAGCTTCACAAGTGGCTCAGAAGAATCGCTGTATGTGCACTGTAATGTATTTGCTTCATGTGTTCTTTGCTTAAGAATTCATAGCAACGCATTGCTATTAAGAACTAATTGGTTTATTAACAAAGGTTTAACAATCACACTACATATTACCAGTTTATCCACTAGGCTCACAACTGCATACCTCATCGTGGATGACCGAGACCCAACTGTCTGGGGTTTTATTGAGTCGTGTGAACATCACGTGACTGGCAAAGCCACTCACAATGCAACAGATCAGTAAATCTGTGAGCATCCTCACCAATGCATACAGCACATGCATTCAAGAAAGGGCAATGAGTGCAAGTGTGCTCGCCTCAAAGTGTGCTGAAGAAAATGGGAGAAAGACTTAACTTTCATTTAACACAGTCAATGTGCTAATATATAGGCGCAGGGTATAACAGGGTTGTGCCCCCCCCCATCCCTCAAATATTTCGTCGTTGGGTTAGGCCTCCCTTTTCCAAATCTCAGCATATCCTCTGATGTCCCCCCCGTCCAGCTCTTCATATGTGGTTGTGCCTCTGGTGTTCCAGAGTACGCTGTTATCTGTATCTCTGCTTATTGGATATGGTATGGGAAGACCTGAAGGGGGCAACTTAAAAAGAAAGATTCTATGCCGCTTTTTAGTAAGCTGATATTTTAATCGTCACTTCACATTTCTGACATCAGAACATCCACAGTTGAGATCGCATGACCATTGGATTTTCCATTTCCAGTCTTGTCTCTCTTTGCCAATGTTCCCCTTTTCTGACCTCACTTGAAGACCTTGAATCTTTGCTGCGGTACACCCGATGATACCATGCCCAAATGCCCATTATCCATATGCCACCTATGTTAATGAGTGCCAGCAGATAATTAGATACGGCAAAACATCAAAATCAAGCTAGATCCTGTCCTCACCCAACATCCATGGATATGTACAGCAGGTATCTCAAGACAGTGATCAGGCTTTGGATCCTCTTTAACCCTGCCTATTTGTAGGGCCCTTACCCCTGTATTGGCTACTATCAGATCAGGGATCAAACCTGGCTCTTTCCGGGATGATATGGCCCAACTATTCATTGGGCTGAATCCGCTGAACCATTGAAGAGGGTCCCAGCATTCTTGATTACAATCAGCCTCTCACTGTGACTGGCTACAGATCAATTATTAACAAAGGCAGAAAAGGGTGCGCAACGTTAGTGTTCCAACTCATGGAGTGGCTGGGCATTAATTCCCACTATTCTCCATACAATGAATACTTGCTCTCAACAGATCTGCAAAAGGAAGGAATCTCACAGGCTCTCTCAATGGGAAGGAGAAATGGATCCTTGAATGAAAAGTCACTCCTGATCCACTCTCAAGCACACAGAGGCTGGGGCCTAGGAGTAAGTCTGAAGCCTGTCATCTTAGATCAAGGTGAGTTCTGCAGGAAGATGTAAGGGAGGAAATTAGATATTTCCCTAAAAAAAAGAGGGTGACTGAAAAAGCACCCTGCATGTATTGTAAAAGGTGAATAGTTGTGTCTGCATTGCTCGTCTGCATTCTTAGATGAGCTAGGCTTAGCATCACCCGCTAGCGCCCGAGAGGGGCGTTAACAGGCCGCTAAGCACCTACCGCCCGAGCACCACCCTATGACAGCCTGCCGCAAACTTCATTGGTGGTTTAACGGCGTGCACTGACATTTAGCTCTGTGCACTCCAGCACCACCCGTTTGGTGACGTCATGCGCGATCAACGCCCTCTTAGTGCTGCGTTCACCAACTTGATGGCTTTCACCTGCTGTAGCGTCCGGCGCTACTCCCAACAGGGAAAGCAGGCGCTTCAAAGAGGATTCCGGGGTGATATCTGAGGGACTGACCAGGTAAGTGTTCCGATTACATTTTATTTACAGGTGCTTATCTTTCTGACCTCTAGAAGACTGTTGCTAACATTTCTTTCATTTCCTTGCAGGGTTTGCCTGGTCCACCTCACCTCCTCTTTAGGCCCTAGGATGCCGTATCCTAGCAGCTCAACTTCAGTAGCGCTCCCGCCCCGTTAGCGCCCTAACTTCCCTTAGTGCTCCACTCCCCATTGAGGCGCTAAAAGAGAATATCCCGGTCGGAGGCGGCAAACATCACCCGATGCTAAATTCAGCGACCAGACGGTGTCACTACCTCAAACCAGGCTATACTGAAATTTTAGCCTGTAGAATCTTAGAGCACAGAAGGAGGCAAATTAGCCCGTCATACACTTGCCAACTCTTGGTGAAAGAGCTATCCAATTTAGCCCCACACCCCAGCTTTATCCCCATAACCCTGCAAATTACTATGGAATCTGATTCCGTCACCTTTAAAAAGGGCATTTCAGATCTTAATAACCCTCTGTGCGAAGAAATTTCTCCTCATTTCCCCTCTAGTTCTTTTGGCAATTATTTTCAATCTATGACCTCTGGTTGCCGACCCAGAGGAAATTGTTTCTCCCTACCTGCTCTATCTAAAAGGGGTGCAGGAACAGAGAGTCCTTGGGTATATGTGCAGAAAAGTGTGAAGTGATACTTTCTGGGAGGAAGAACGAGGAGAGGTAATATAAAGTAAAGGGTACAATCCTAAAGGGGGTGTAGGAACAGAGATCGAGGAGTATGTGTGCACAAATCGTTCAAGGTGACAGGACAGGTTGAGAAAGCGGTTAAAAAAACATATGGCATTCTGGGCTTCACAAATAGAGGCATAAAGTTCAAAAGGAAGGAAATTATGATGAACCTGTATAAAACACTGGTTCGGCCTCAACTGGAGCATTGTGTCCAATTCTGGGCACCGCGCTTTAGGAAAGACGTGAAGGCTTTGGAGAGGGTACAGAAAAGATTTACGAGAATGGCTCCAGGGATGAAGGACTTCAGTTACGTGGATAGACTAGAGAAGCTGGGATTGTTCTCCTTAGAGCAGAGAAGGCTGAGAGGAGATTTGATAGAGGTGTACAAAATCATGAGGGGTCTAGACAGAGAGAAACTGTTCCCATTGGTAGAAGGGTTGAGAACCAGGACACAGATTTAAGATGATTGACAGAAGAACCAAAGGTGACATGAGGGAAAATGTTTTTACACAGTGAGTGGTTATGATCTGGAATTCACTGGCTGAAAGGGTGGCGGAGGCAGATTCAATTTTGGCTTTCAAAAGGGAATTGGCTAAGTACCTGAAAGAAAAGAAATTGCAGGACTATGGGGAAAGGACGGGGGAGTGGGACGAGCTGAAGTGCTCTTGCAGACAGCCGACACGGGCTCGATGGGCTGAATGGCCTCCTTCTGTGCGGTAACCATTCTATGATTCTAAAACCCTCCATAATTTTCAATACCTTTATTAGGTCTCCCTTTAACCATCTCTGCTCCTATCCCAGTCAATTATGTACCCAAGTTACCACTGTCCCTTTAATACCATGTACCTCTATTTTCCGGATAAGTTTGTCACGCGGTACCTTATCAAATGCCTTTTGAAAGTCCATATATATATATCATCTACTGCACAACTTCGTCAACCCTGATCATCTAGTTTTGCTTATTTGATACAGTGCATTAAGCAGACTTTAAGTACACAATTGTGTGGATAGTGTGAACGTTGATTATTCACAAACTGGTAAAGAAAACATTTAGACAGGTAATAATTTAATGCTAAGATGCTGTCTCTGCTGTATGTGAGCATTTAGCTGAAAATACAATTGTGAACTGTCGGGCTCATTGTTAATCCGAGAAACATCTGTTCCGTTCAGCCATAGGCAGCTGTTTCTAATTATTAGAAATAATCTACTGGCCGTTATAAAACAATCAGGTATGCAAAATGCAGCAAGCAAAACAATATCATTATCATATGCAAAATGCTAATTACCAGAGAAACCTGTCACATTTGTTTAAAGTATGGAGAATAAATTTGTTAATTTGGTACAAATCAGCAGAAACTATTTTTAATGCTACTATTCAGAATAGATTTCATTGCGACTCCAGAATCAGAAGCACTGTGTGGCCACATCTGCACGGGTATGTTACCGAAAGGAACAAAAAGTATTGTTGAAAGATGCCGTCTAGGGAAAAAAAGATTGCGTTTATATAGCGCTTTTCACGATCTCAGGACGTCCCATAGTACTTTACAGCCAATGAAGTACATTTGAAGTATAGTCACCAATGTTCCCATTAAGCTGCATGGCTGCTTGCTGGCTTCACAATGGAAAAAACGTGTCATGCGCTGAAATTTGAATGGGCCGCATAGTAACCTAAAGGGACCACACAACCAAAACAAAATACTAGAGGGATCATTGGTAGTCACTGTTGTAATGTAGGACATCGAGCTACAGTTCGTGGATGGCGCCTGCAAACATACAGAGGTTGAACTCCAGGACATAGTCGACGTATTTATTGAAGCGTACGAAAGCATGGGCCTTACGCTAAACATCCGTAAGGTAAAGGTCCTCCACCAGCCTGTCCTCACCGCACAGCACTGTCCCCCCAGTCATCAAGATACACAGCGTGGCCCTGGACACCGTGGACCACTTCCCATATCTCGGGAGCCTATCAACAAGAGCAGGCATCGACGACGAGATCCAACACCGCCTCCAGTGCGCCAGTGCAGCCTTCGGCCGCCTGAGAAAAAAAGTATTTGAAGACCAGGCCCTCAAAACTGCCAACAAGCTCATGGTCGACAGGGCTGTAGTAATGCCTACCCTCCTGTATGGATCAGTGACATGGACCATGTACAGTAGACACCTCAAGTTGCTGGAGAAATATCACCAACGATGTCGCCGCAAAATCCTACAAATCCCCTGGGAGGACAGGCGCACCAACATCAGCGTCCTCACTCAGGGTAACATCCCTAGCATTGAAGCACTGACCACACTTGATCAGCTCCACTGGGCAGGCCACAGTTCGCATGCTAGACACGAGACTCCCAAAGCAAGTGCTCTACTTGGAGCTCCTTCATGGCAAACGAGCCAAAGATGGGCAACAGAAACGCTACCCTTTAAGGACAACCTTAAAGCCTCCCTCATAAAGTGCGACATCCCCATTGACACCTGGGAGTCCCTGGCCCAAGACCACCCTAAGTGAAGGAAGTGCATCCGAGAGGGCGCTGAGCTCCTCGAGTCTCAACGCAGAGAGCATGCAGAAATCAAGCGCAGGCAGTGGAAAGAGCGTGCTGCAAATCTGTCCCACCCACCCTTTCCCTCATCGACTATCTGTCCCACCTGTGACAGTCTGTGGCTCTCGTATTGGACTGTTCAGCCACCTAAGAACTCACTTCAGGAGTGGAAGTAAGTCTTCCTCGATTCCGAGGGACTGCCTATGATGATGATGATGATGGTAGGAAACACAGCAGCCAATTTGCGCACAGCAAACTCTCACAAACAGCAAAGTGATAATGACCAGATAGTCTGTTTTTGTTATGTTAATTGAGGGATAAATATTGGCCAGGACACCGGGGATAACTCCGCTGCTCTTCATCGAAATAGTGCCGTGGGAGCTTTTACATCCACCCGAGAGAGCAGACGGGGCCTCGGTTTAACATCTCATTCGAAAGACAGCACCTCCGACAGTGCAGCGCTCTCTCAGCACTGCACTGAAATGTCAGCTTGGATTTCTGTGCTCAAGTCTCTGGAGTGGGAATTGAACCCACAACCTTCTGACTCAGAGGCGAGAGTGCTACCCACTGAGTTTGGATGAGACATTATAATAAGGTTCTGTATGCCTGTGCAAGAGTCCATTTTCCATGCGTCACCCCTTGAGTGGATCGAAAAGATCACGGGGCACTATGCAAAGATGAACAGGGTGTTCTGACCAACAGTCCTTCCTCAACCGACTGCACCATAAACAGATTCACTGGCCTTTTATCTCACTACACTTTGCAGGACCTTGCTGTGTGTAAATGAACTGCTGTGTTAGCCTATATAACAACAGAGTCTGCACGTCACAAGTAATCCACTGGCACTCTTCTTGCATGGGCTGAAGTAGCAGATTGTACATAGCAAGACCCGAGAAACAGCCATGAGCAGTTAACGGGATTTAATGTTGGTGGTGTTGGGATCAGTTAGGAATGTTGGCCTGGACACTGGGAGAACGCCAGGGACTGGATTTTAGGCTTTTCTGTTTTCGGGGAGGCGGGGCAGGAAAGTTAGTGGCAGGAATAGTTTGCGCTTTAGTATTTAACTTTGGGCATCTAGGCCCTGCATCAGGGGGCGGCAAATCGTGGTAGGGTGCTGGAGAAACCAGGAGTGCAAAGGACCGGAAAATCCAACCCCACGTGCTTCCTCAAATGCTGCCGCAGGATCTACAAGAACAGACAGATGGTTTAATTTGAACTCTCTGAAGGATGGCTGCTCTGACAATGTAGCACCCTCATCCCAGCACATTGAAGTGTCACCCAGTATACTAGCTACTTTAGAGGGAGGCAACACCAATGGGCGTCGGACACCCCAAGGCCTCCAAAATGATAAGGATTCAATATTCCATCAAAATAGAACATATTGTAAAATAAATCGTATTTCTGTTTTTTTAAAAATAATTTGCAGGAAGTGGATTTAACAAGAGACAATGAGAGCTAACAGCTGAAATCGGTCATGAGGTTCAGGCTGCACTGTTTACCAGACACGAGTGTCTTGTAAAGTTCAAATTCATATTCGGATCGAGATTGCATTCTGCAGATCTTTGGTTCAGAATGGACCGGTCCTCCTGCCACGGGACTGTCGGGTGCTTGACTGGCATGCCTTGCGGGCTGGCCGTTCAAAGTTTTCTCGGGGTGAAAATCTACTCCAAGGTTGATGTGCCAACGTCTCATGCAAACCAGAAAGTCTCCAGTTTTAGTGCCAGTTAACTACAGTCAGCCAGGGAGGTAGTTAAAAGTGCTTCATTTGGCACCTTAGGTTAATGACATAGAATTTGCAGCACAATGTCAGGCCTATTTGGTCTATGCTGATGTTTACGCTGCACACCAGCCTCTTCCCACCCTACTTCACTGCACCTTATCAACAGATCTTTCTGTTCCCACAGAAATGTATAGATGCATTTAAAGGGAAGCTAGATAAACACGAGTGGGAACATGAGAAGGTTATGCCGATAGGGTTAGGTGAAGAGGGGTGGGGGGAGGCTCGTGTGGAGCATAAACACCGGCACAGACCCAGCTGGGCCGAATGGGTTGTTTCCGTGTTGAACATTTTATGTAATGTAATCCTTTCTCCCTCATGTACTTATCTGTGCTTCCCCTTACATGCATCAATGTCAGAAGGGTTAAGGAGGGAAAAATTACTCACGGTTCCTATTGCTCATCGCTACCTAGCCGGTGCCTGATGGAAAGTGCACATGTATGAATGGTGGATGAAGTAAAATCTCACTGTCTCGGCTCATACATGAAGAAGGACTGGTGCTTGAGGGCGATTACTGGCTGTGCAACACAGTGAGTCAGCCCCTTCAGCAAGGTGGGAAAAAAGAGGCGAGGTGGTAAAGAACGTTAGGAAGAACAGAGACTGCTGGCACTCAAAGAACTGATAGGACGATGAGCGATCATCGGCCAAGGGACTTTGTAGGGACACTCTCTTATCTAAACATATATTCTGTGCTGAAACAAAACAAATAAAATCTGCATAACATCCTGACAACCCTACTGCTCACATCTATCACTTGCACCTTTCCAGTTTTAGCCCAGACATGTCACTGCATACAGAGACAAATGCACTCTGTCATCTGACATTTCACCACTTTCTATTTTCTGCATGCCACTGTGACAGTCGATGGAAACTTCGCTAAAATTCGAGGATAGTTCTACAGATGAACATTGTAAACTATTTTAAACACTGTTGTACATTTTGTTCAATATCCACCTTTCTGATGTAAAATAGCCAGTCGGTTACATCACACACCAATGTAACAGAAGCACTGTATTGATAAGTCCCAGTTATGTAGCCTATAGTAGTAGAGTAGGGTTGTCAAAGCTGGCTGAAACAAAATGAGAAGAGCACACAGTTTATTTTAAAGCCCCATGTGATTTTTCTCCTGAGTTTTGCTCACAGCAGTGCTCGGGAGATTAATCCTGAATTCCTGGTGGCTCCTGGGCCATCCTGGTGGGTTGGTAACCCTAAAGTAGAGGGTAGCAGACAAATCGTCTTCTATTCACCAAAAGACCCAAATCGATCTACCATGTTACTATGTGTATATACACATGTTTAAATTGGCTTGCTTCAGACTGTTAAAGTACTTAATCTGAAGATATCAATCATTGGCCAAGCTGCCAGTAGGCCTACAGTCCAACATTAAGGGAAGTACAACTCAACTCTTACTTGCCAGAGACATCGAAGATCAGAGTAATATCTCACACAGCCACTTCCTGGATACCCGGTTTGGCCCATTTTAGTGATCTCACTTTTTGATGTGGTGTGAAAGGATATCCTTAAATATGTGTCTTCCAGTTCTTGATTTTTGCATTCTCAAGTCATTATTCTCACACACAGGAAAGCAGAAAATCTATGTAAACGAACACTGTCGTAGTGCAGGAGCTCTCAACATAGAATGATACAGCACAGAAGGAGGCCAATCTACTCATCATGCCTGTGCCGGTATAGTGGCAGCAATAGCCTTTGTGTGGTTGTGGTAACGATATCATCGAATCATAGAAACTTACAGCACAGATGGAGGCCTTTCGGCCCGCGTGCATGTGTAGGCTCTTTGAAGGAACAGTCGTGCTTAGTTCTACATCCCCACTTTTTGTCCGTAACCCTGTAAGTTCTCCATCCTCCAGTACCTGTCCGACTCTCCTTTAGAATTATTTGTGGAATCGGCTTCCGCCACTTTTTTGGGTAGAGTGTTTCAGATCCTGACAACTCCGTGTGGAAAAAATTCTCAACTTGCCTCCAGCAGGCCGAAATTGCCCCTCCCGATAAAGCCTCTGGCCGCCCGAAAGCGGCGGCCACAGGGCGGCACGAAATGGCCGCCGAGTCTCTGCGGAGGGGCCACCATTTTAAACATTGTCCTTCCTCAGGGTCGGAGCAGTGTACGGGACCGCTCCGCCCGTTTTCCCGCCGTGGCGTGCACGCGCCGACCTCTTACTGACCGGCGACGACCCCTTCCCGAAATTGCCCCACGGGAAATATCCCTTTTGCGGAATTGCCCCGCGGGCAATATCCGGTTCGGGGAATTGCCCCGCAGGAGCAGAGCCGCCGCCAGTCGGTGCCACTGACAGCTTTTGCTGTCCTTGATTAACCCATGCCTTTCCAAATGAAAGTTTATTTTGTCCCTGATCATGGTTTCCAATAACTTCCCCACCACTCATGTTAGGCTGACTGGCCTAATACCTGTGTTGGTTAACTGAATCAGCTGATGTTTCTGGTTTGTGAATCTTGTGTACTGATACTGTTTTTTTCAGTGGTGCTACTTAATGCTCGAATATCCTGATTGAAACGCCCCGATTGAAAGACAATGGCTGGAAGATTGTGGTGTATTGAACTGGGAGTTGGAGAGGAGCAGCACAAGAGAAGTAATAACAAAATAAACAAAATGTCAAAGTGCTTCAAGATCAAAGAATGATTTTACTTCATTACACAATACTGTACACGAAGAAAAGCAAATAGGAGCAGTCGAAAGAATCCGCTACAGACAGTCACCAGTACAGCTTATTAATAGCTACTATTTGAAAAATAGGTATTCACTATTGGCAATGTTACGTGATTAAAAAGATTCTTTAATTAACTCAGTGCCGGAAGAGTTAAATTGAAATCTGCAGGCTTCGGTACAGCATTTTATTTGTAACTCCATCTGAACATTTACGCTTCCCTTTGTGCGATCTTACCTTGACCCTAGAGATTGGAGTGTTGAGTCCTTTCTAAAAATAGCTGCGCAAGGTGAAAGATTTTGCCATTGGAGCTTTTAGCATCCTCCGCAGCTGGAAGCATAATGCGCAAGGTGCCCATTATATCAGCACAAATGACACTCTGTAGAGTAATGCTGTCGCAGAACTAAACACAACGCTGAGCACAAGATACGAATTCTTGGCCGCGGCATTCAATGAACAAACTGAAGAATTGTAAGCGCGGATCAGTGTGCAACTTTGAGCACGGACACTGAAGGGAGATTGAGGGGCAGTGGATCAGGTTCAGGGTAGGGTAACGAGGCAAATTCTGGCATTTAAAATTCGTAAGTTACAAAGGAAGGCTCAAATGAATCTAGCATGTTATTAACGGATAAAGACTTGAGAAAACATGTGACCCAAGTCTTTAGAATGCTGAAATGAAATGTAAATCACACAGAATTTACAGTACAGAAACTGGCCATTCAGTCCAACTGGTCTGTGCCGGCATTTATGTTCCACACAATCGAAATAACAGAAGCAGTGCACATGAATGCAAAAATGATACTCCCTCAAGTCTCTCATTATGGTGATGTGACAAGTTCTTTAGGAAGATTTGAGATTCCGTTCTTAAATCTCTCTGCCTCTCGACCTCTCGTTCCTCCTTTAAGCCGCTCCTTAAAACCAATCTCTTCAACCAAGCTTTTGGCCACCTGTCCTAATATCTCTCTGTATTGAGGTGTTAAATCTTTTTTGATAACTATGAAATACCTTGGGATGTTGTACTATGTTAAGGGCGCTATATAAATGCAAGTTGTTGTTCTTGTTTATTACTTGATTAATAACTGAACTGATGATTACAAGGATGTTGTATGTAACACAATGGTTCCCTTGGCTCCATTGAAATATTAACTGTGGAATGCAATTGATCAGGTTAATCTAGATAACAATGGCCCAGATTTTGCAGTCAGCAGTGAATGAACGACCCCAGCCATTCATTACACTTACACTTGCCCACAGATTTTCTATGGGGTTTTGCACTGGAAGTTGCGGTTATTAGAAATCAAAAACAGCATGGCGTCCTCTACAGGGGATCTCACAGGCATAGGCAGTCCCTCGAAGCGAGGATGACTTGCTTCCACAGGGGATCTGGGACCTGCGTGAACATCGCAAGCAACCAATCAGATTGAAGAACTGAGACTGAGACACGCAGAGTCTGAACCAGGAAGTGTACATTAGAATATTGAATTCAATGCCAAATTAAGTACAGAAAGCAAACTAAAGAAAGAGAGGGAACGAAAGATGGGATTGAGAGAGATAAAAAAGACAGAAAGGAAAAGAAAAAAATGTTTTAATATTTTAAAATCTCCAACAATAATTAAAATCTGAAGGAATGAGGCTCCACACTTGTAAAAGTTAATTTTCAGTGCCAGAGAGGTTGTTTGGTAATAATTAAGGCTTACACGCTGTTAAAAATTCACTTACACTTGAATGGACAAGCCCAACTTTTTCTGGTATGCTTAGAGGGCAAGTACTACAGCTTCACACTCTATTTGTTTAAATTCTTTGTCTCGTGGCGAGGTACCAGTATAGTGAAACTTGTGGAGGAGCCAACTTCCTGAGGTCTGCGTTTAACTATACATGTGCAGACGATTTAAGTTGCTGTCCAGTTTACTCCTTAACAGTAGTGAGTGCCGAGAGCCTTACCGTTATTTCGGCCGCAAATTCCAGGCCATTGTCAATTGATGTTCTGGGATTTTTCTAGATTGTGTTTGGGAATCAAGTTGAGCTTTCCCAGAGTGCCATATTTTTGGAATGTCTGTCTGTTGCTATTCACTTTCATCAGAGCAGAGAGTATGGCCAATGATAGAATCGAGGCCAGTCAGTCATGCTTGTGCTGGCTACGGGAAATTGTATATGATTTCCACAAGGAATGGATTTGATGAAGCAAATTATTTTCTCTTATCCCATTATCATGTGAACCTGAGATATGAAAAATTGTTAGAAAAACTCAAGAGGCGAAGAAGAAGGGATCAAGAAAGAAAGTTGCAATTACATCTAGTGCCTTACCGCAAGCCCAGGACATCCCAAAATATTTCACATTCAATGAACAACTTTTGACATATATTCAATGTTGTTAAGTAGGCAATTGCAGAGCCTATTTGCGCACAACTAGATTGCACAAATAGTAAATGACGATGAATAACCACCTAATGCGGTTTTTTATGGGATAGGTTGAAGGAGACATGTTGCTGAAGACATCAGAATTGCTTGCACCTCTTAAAACAGTGGCATGGGATCTTTTAATTCACTGCACAAGCACCAGTATATTATAATAAGCGGAATAGAAAAACTTAATATATAGCACTATTTGAGGTTAGACCTTGACTGCAATAAAGAAGGATTCAGGTACAAGATTGTCAAAGAAAAGTTCAAGTTTGATGTAAAAAAAATGATACTGGAACTGAGAGGATATACTTATCAGGAAAGGCTGGGGCTCTTTTCTCCACAAAAGAGGCTGAAGGGTGACCTGATAGAGAGCTTTACAATTATGAAAGAGTTTGAGAGGGCAGTCGTAGCGAAGATGTTTCACTTGAGGAGTCCAAAACTAAAAGGTCATAAATATAAGATAGTCGCTGATAAATCCAATAGGAAATTCAGGAGGAACTTCCTTACCCAGAGAGAGTGGTTAGAATGTGGAACTCGCTACTACAAGTAGTTGAGGCAAATAGCGTAGATACATTGAAGGCAAAACTAGATAACCACATATCTCGTGAAGGGAATAGAAGGATATGCTGAGAGGCTAAGACGAACCGGCATATACCACCAGTTGGGCCGAATGGCCTGTTTCTGTGCTGTACATTCTATATATCACTATATAATACTTCTGCAGACAAAGAATTATTAATATCTAAAATAGTTTTCCATGTAGCATACTGGAAGCAATCGGAGAGGCTGTTGGATACTGTAATGGCAGCAATGGTAGTTATCCACTGAAGTAAAAGCCAGATAGGCCAAAGCACCTCCCATGTTTGTAGTTAACTTTAGAATGATTTTAAAGGGATATGTAAGTGCAGAGCCTGCCAGCACTTCTTCCGTTCTCACTGGAAAGAAAGTGTCTCGAATAAAGCTTTAAGGGAAGTTGCCCATCCAGTACTATATGACCTCGAGAGTGACCATTCATTCGTTGCAAAAATCCCCTTTAATAACCGAGCGTGGCTCTGTCTTCCCATTTCAGCAGCTCAGGACCACACCTCTGCAGAGCTTCAGATTACCCTTGGTGAAGCTGGATTCGTGCAGATTTGCCAATCATCACTCGTTGTCTTTCCCAAATGACTGATAGATACAGAGAGGACAGAATTGGTTGGGATCTGTACTAGATATTACTATATGACAAAGCGCTTCAGAAGGGGAGAACTGGAGGGCAGATAGCCTTATTCTCAGAATGGATTAAAATAATTGGGGCCAATTTTGTCCCTTGATTATCCACTGATTTTGGAAGGCGGCGCATGAAAGATGCTTCTTTGAGGTGGTAATAAATAGATCCAAAAGGAATGCTGTTTCAGATATATCCAATCGGCTAGAGGAATAATAATTTAAAGGGATACTCCAAAGAAGCAAAGTGTCCTGCAAGGTGCTTTTCCTGGCTTATAACCATAAATGGCTTCAGTGGTGTGATCAGGATTGCAATGGTCAATTGTGCCTGTCCTCCTGGACATATTGCTGGAAATGTTGTTGCTAACAATTTACCCTGGAATGCTTAATTGGGCCAAAAATTGCAGTTGGTGGCGTACCTCCGGAGTACTTGGACCTCTGAACAATTGCACAACTGGGTTTTCAACAGCAAAGTAGCACTTTCCCATTCTGGAGGGATTTGCGCCCTCTAGAACAGACTTCTAAACCTGCGGATGAAAATTGGTCCCATCATTCTTCATTAGCAATTCCCTCCTCGCCCATGCAATCTGCCCACCCTGACACTGATACCAGTCACCAACAAAAATGTGGCAGGGTGTGGGATCAGTGCTCGAGTCGTGATCAGTGCCAGAGTTTTGGTCATTGCTTATCTTTTGGTATTGGTTCTCGTGTCACATTTTCATTACAGTGCACAAGATGCCCAAGATGCAAAATTAGCTTATTTGTGTCAGCCAGTGGCTCAGTGGGTAGCACTCTTGCCTCTAAGACAGAAGGTTGTGGGTGCATGTCCCACTACAGAGTACCTCAACACAAATGTCTAGGCTGACACTCAAGTGCAGCATTGAGGGAGTGCTGCACTGTCGGAGGTGCCGCCTTTCGGCTGAGACGTTAAACTGAGGCCCTGTCTACCCTCTCAGGTGGATGTAAAAGATCGAAGAGCAGGGTAGTTAGGCCCGGTGTCCTGGCCAATATTTATCCCTCAATCAACATAATTAAAACAGATTATCTGGTCATTATCACATTGCTGTTCGTGGGAGCTTGCTGTGCGCAATTTGGTTGCCATGTTTCCTACATTACAACTGCGACTACACTTCAAAAAGTGCTTGATTGGCTGTATTGGGATGTCCGGTGGTTGAGAGAGGCGCTATATAAATGCAAGTCTTTCTTTCTTTACCAATTCTACAGAAAGACACGCCCAAGGCTCAAGCACTGATCCAAATTCCACCCTTTCAACAAAACGCAGTTCGAGAGCATGGGTCTGAGCATAAAACCAGGTCCTGTTCACTGCAAATGTACAGAATTCATGACTAAAGCAGAACACTGAAGTCGAAAATCCTGATCCATGCACAAAATGTTCCCTAATTATCCTTTCTGTGGTGCTCAGCACACCTAGTCAGCCACTGTCAAATTTCACCTCAAGATAGCTCGCATTTGAGTAGTTTAATCACTTTTTTAAAGAATGTGTGTTTTTCCTGGTGATTGTTTTGCTGTTGGTTTATTTTAGATTGACTCACTGAATGAATGATTAAATGGTTTGTTTGTAGCTGCAGATTTTCAGAAGCCCTGACCCAAGCAAACTTTCCCCTGGCAAACTCAATGTGTGTTAATCAAGATTCGGCTCAAACTGTCAAGTTCTCTGCGCTGCAAAACATTTAAAGGGAAGTTCTACCCTATTTAAAGCGACAGTGGCACTAATTACATATAGCGACTCTGGTACTGGACTAACAACCCAGAGGTCATGAGATTAAATCACATCATGACAAGTTATCAAACTCAATTCAACAGGCCTAAATTTCCTTGTACAGTGTGACGTGAAGATACATCAAAATTTACACTGATCTTGCCAGCAGGTATTTATCCTGAAATTTCCTGAGATGCATTGGTGATCATTTACCAACAGTCTATCGACTCTGGATCAGTTCCTATGGACTGGAGGGTAGCTAATGTAACACCACTTTTTAATAAAGGAGGGAGAGAGAAAACAGGAAATTATAGACTGGTTAGCCTGACATCGGTGGTGGGGAAAATGTTGGAATCAATTATTAAAGATAAAATAGCAGCGCATTTGGAAAGCAGTGACAGGATCGGTCCAAGTCAGCATGGATTTATGAAAGGGAAATCATGCTTGACAAATCTTCTAGAATTTTTTGAGGATGTAACTCGTAGAGTGGACAAGGGAGAACCAGTGGATGTGGTGTATTTGGACTTTCAAAAGGCTTTTGACAAGGTCCCACACAAGACATTGATGTGCAAAATTAAAGCACATGGCATTGGGGGTAATGCATTGATGTGGATAGAGAACTGGTTGGCAGACAGGAAGCAGAGTGTTGGAATAAATGGGTCCTTTTCAGAATGGCAGGCAGTGACCAGTGGGGTGCCGCAGGGTTCAGTGCTGGGACTCCAGCTATTTACAATATACATCAATGATTTAGATGAAGGAATTGAATATAAAATCTCCAAGTTTGCAGATGACACTAAGCTGGGTGGTGGTGTGAGCTGTGAGGAGGATGCTAAGAGGCTCCAGGGTGACTTGGACAGGTTAGGTGAGTGGGCAAATGCATGGCAGATGCAGTATAATGTGGATAAATGTGAGGTTATCCACTTTGGGGGCAAAACAGGAAGACAGATTATTATCTGAATGGTGACAGATTCAGAAAAGGGGAAGTGCAACAAGACCTGGGTGTCTAGGTACATCAGTCATTGAAGTTTGGCATGCAGGTACAGCAGGCGGTGAAGAAGACAAATGGCATGTTGGCCTTCATAGCTAGAGGATGTGAGTATAGGAGCAGAGAGGTCTTACTGCAGTTGTACAGAGCCTTGGTGAGGCCTCACCTGGAACATTGTGTTCAGTTTTGGTCTCCTAATCTGAGGAAGGACATTCTTGCTATTGAGGGAGTACAGCGAAGGTTCACCAGATTATTTCTCGGGATGGCAGGACTGACATATGACGAGAGACTGGATCTACTGGGCTTGTATCCACTGGAGTTTAGAAGGATGAGAGGGGATCTCATAGAAACATATAAAATTCTGACGGGATTGGACAGGTTAGAGGCAGGAAGAATGTTCCCGTTGCTGGGGAGTTCCAGAACCAGGGGTCACAGTCTAAGAATAAGGGGTAAGCCATTTAGGACCAAGATGAGGGGAAACTTCTTCACTCAGAGTGGTTAACCTGTGGAATTCTCTACCGCAAAAAGTTGTTGAGGCCAGTTCGTTAGATATATTCAAAAGGGAGTTAGATATGGCCCTTAAGGCCAATAAGATCAAGGGGTATGGAGAGAAAGCAGGAAAGGGATACTGAGGTTGAATGATCAGTCATGATCTTATTGAATGGCGGTGCAGGCTCGAGGGGCCGAATGGCCTGCTCCTGCACTTAATTTCTATGTTTCTATATTTCTATAGCGTACACCAGAATGCAAAATCGGGCAGAGAACAAGCGGGAATCGGCGTGAACAATCGAGGCCCAAGGAAATTTGAGAAACACACACACATTAAGGACAGCCTGGTGTAAGGAAATTCAATCGTAGAAGCCATTCTCCTTTTAACACAACAGTTTCTGAAGCCAGAAATAAGTTTTCAAAGAAATAGAAAAACACAGTGCTGGTCTCAGTGAGGAGAAATAAAAATAAATTGCTATAAAACACCAAATTTCGGTCCTTGGAACATGTGCCTATAATTTTGCCATACATTTACAGCCATTCAGAATTGGTGAAAATGTAGGAAGCCTGAGTTTTCTCGACGTTTGCCTGAGGCAGAGCTATGTTAATGAGCTAAGCGGCATTTCAGTGGCCGTAACTTGGGAACGGTGTAAACAATCATGAAATTTCAAGTGTAAACCAAACGGAAGTCATTTACGTGCTCACCTTGCCAGATCTATGCAAATAAGACCTGGGCCTCACAGATTGCAGGATTGTCAGCGGTGCAGAAAGCACAGACAAGGGATAAATTTTGATATTTTTCGCATTGGCGTGATAGAAACATAGAAAATAGGTGTAGGGGTAGGCCATTCAGCCGTTCTAGCCTGCACCGCCATTCAATGAGTTCATGGCTGAACATGCAACTTCAGTACCCCATTCCTGCTTTCTCGCCATACCCCTTGATTCCCCTAGTAGTAAGGACTTCATCTAACTCCCTTTTGAATATATTTAGTGAATTGGCCTCAACTACTTTCTGTGGTAGAGAATTCCACAGGTTCACCCACTCTCTGGGTGAAGAAGTTTCTCCTCATCTCGGTCCTAAATGGCTTACCCCTTATCCTTAGACTGTGACCCCTGGTTCTGGACTTCCCCAACATTGGGAACATTCCTCCTGCATCTAACCTGTCTTAACCCGCCAGAATTTTAAACGTTTCTATGAGGTCCCCTCTCATTCTTCTGAACTCCAGTGAATGCAAGACCAGTTGATCCAGTCTTTCTTGATAGGTCAGTCCCACCATCCCGGGAATCAGTCTGGTGAATCTTCGCTGCACTCCCTCAATAGCAAGAATGTCCTTCCTCAAGTTGGGAGACCAAAACTGTACACAATACTCCAGGTGTGGCCTCACCAAGGCCCTGTACAACTGCAGCAACACCTCCCTGCCCCTGTACTCAAATCCCCTCGCTATGAAGGCCAACATGCCATTTGCTTTCTTAACCGCCTGCTGTACCTGCATGCCAACCTTCAATGACTGATGTACCATGATACCCAGGTCTCGTTGCACCTCCCCTTTTCCTAATCTGTCACCATTCAGATAATAGTCTGTCTCTCTGTTTTTACCACCAAAGTGGATAACCTCACATTGATCCACATTATACTTCATCTGCCATGCATTTGCCCACTCATCTAACCTATCCAAGTCACTCTGCAGCCTCATAGCATCCTCCTCGCAGCTCACACTGCCACCCAACTTAGTGTCATCCGCAAATTTGGAGATACTACATTTAATCCCCTCGTCTAAATCATTAATGTACAATGTAAACAGCTGGGGCCCCAGCACAGAACCTTGCGGTACCCCACTAGTCACTGCCTGCCATTCTGAAAAGTACCCATTTACTCCTACTCTTTGCTTCCTGTCTGACAACCAGTTCTCAATCCACGTCAGCACACTACCCCCAATCCCATGTGCTTTAACTTTGCACATTAATCTCTTGTGTGGGACCTTGTCGAAAGCCTTCTGAAAGTCCAAATATACCACATCAACTGGTTCTCCTTTGTCCACTTTACTGGAAACATCCTCAAAAAATTCCAGAAGATTTGTCAAGCATGATTTCCCTTTCACAAATCCATGCTGACTTGGACCTATCTAGTAACCTCTTTCCAAATGCGCTGCTATGACATCCTTAATAATTGATTCCATAATTTTCCCCTCTACTGAGGTCAGGCTGACCGGTCTATAATTCCCTATTTTCTCTCTTCCTCCTTTTTTAAAAAGTGGGGTTATATTGGCTACCCTCCACTCCATAGGAACTGATCCAGAGTCAATGGAATGTTGGAAAATGACTGTCAATGCATCCACTATTTCCAAGGCCACCTCCTTAAGTACTCTGGGATGCAGTCCATCAGGCCCTGGGGATTTATCGGCCTTCAATCCCATCAATTTCCCCAACACAATTTCCCGACTAATAAAGATTTCCCTCAGTTCCTCCTCCTTACTAGACCCTCTGACCCCTTTTATATCCGTAAGGTTGTTTGTGTCCTCCTTAGTGAATACCGAACCAAAGTACTTGTTCAACTGGTCTGCCATTTCTTTGTTCCCCTGATTCTGACTGCAGGGGACCTATGTTTGTCTTTACTAACCTTTTTCTCTTTACATATCTATAGAAACTTTTGAAATCCGCCTTAATGTTCCCTGCAAGCTTCTTCTCGATCTCCATTTTCCCTGCCCTAATCAAACCCTTTGTCCTCCTCTGCTGAGTTCTAAATTTCTCCCAGTCCCCAGGTTCACTGTTATTTCTGGCCAATTTGTATGCCACTTCCTTGGCTTTAATACTATCCCTGATTTCCCTTGATAGCCACGGTTGAGCCACCTTCCCTTTACAATTGTTGTCGTTCATCCATGCGGTCTCTAAATGTCTGCCATTGCCCATCCACAGTCAACCCCTTAAGTATCATTCGCCAATCTATCCTAGCCAATTCACGCCTCATACCTTCAAAGTTACCCTTCTTTAAGTTCTGGACCATGGTCTCTGAATTAACTGTTTCATTCTCCATCCTAATGCAGAATTCCACCATATTATGGTCACTCTTCCCCAAGGGGCCTCGCACAATGAGATTGCTAATTAATCCTCTCTCATTACACAACACCCAGTCTAAGATGGCCTCCCCCCTAGTTGGTTCCTCGACATATTGGTCTAGAAAACCATCCCTTATGCACTCCAGGAAATCCTCCTCCACCGTATTGCTTCCAGTTTGGCTAGCCCAATCTATGTGCATATTAAAGTCACCCATTATAATGCATGTAGGGGTACCTTTATTGCATGTACCCCTAATTTCCTGTTTGATGCCCTCGCCAACATCACTACTACTGTTTGGAGGTCTGTACACAACTCCCACTAATGTTTTTTGCCCTTTGGTGTTCTGCAGCTCTACCCATATAGATTCCACATCATCCAAGCTAATGTCCTTCCTAACTATTGCCTTAATCTCCTCCTTAACCAGCAATGCTACCCCACCTCCTTTTCCTTTTATTCTATCCTTCCTGAATGTTGAATACCCCTGGATGTTGAGTTCCCAGCCCTGATCATCCTGGAGCCACGTCTCCGTAATCCCAATCACATCTTATTTGTTAACATCTATTTGCACAGTTAATTCATCCATCTTATTGCGGATACTCCTTGCATTAAGACACAAATCCTTCAGGCTTGTTTTTTTAATACCCTTTGTCCTTTTAGAATTTTGCTGTACAGTGGCCCTTTTTGTTCTTTGCCTTGGGTTTCTCTGCCCTCCACTTTTCCTCATCTCCTTTCTGTCTTTTGCTTTTGCCTCCTTTTTGTTTCCTTCTGTCTCCCTACATTGGTTCCCATCCCCCTGCCATATTAGTTTAACTCCTCCCCAACAGCACTAGCAAACACTCCCCTTTGGACATTGGTTCCGGTCCTGCCCAGGTGCAGACCGTCCGGTTTTTACTGGTCCCACCTCCCCCAGTACCGGTTCCAATGCCCCAGGAATTTGAATCCCTCCCTGCTGCACCACTGCTCAAGCCACGTATTCATCTGCGCTATCCTGCGATTCCTACTCTGACTATCACGTGGCACTGGTAGCAATCCCGAGATTACTACTTTTGAGGTCCTACTTTTTAAATTTAGCTCCTAGCTCCTTAAATTCGTTTCATAGGACCTCATCCCTTTTTTTTACCTATGTCGTTGGTACCAATGTGCACCACTGGCTGCTCTCCCTCCCTTTTTAGAATGTCCTGCACCCGCTGCGAGACATCCTTGACCCTTGCACCAGGGAGGCAACATACCATCCTGGAGTCTCGGTTGCGGCCGCAGAAACGCCTATCTATTCCCCTCACCATTGAATCCCCTTTCACTATCGCTCTCCCACTCTTTTTCCTGCCCTCCTGTGCAGCAGAGCCACCCACGGTGCCATGAACTTGGCTGCTGCTGCCCTCCCCTGATGAGTCATCCCCCCCAACAGCACTCAAAGCAGTTATCTGCTTTGCAGGGGGATGACCACAGGGGACCCCTGCACTACCTTCCTTGCACTACACTTCCTGCTGGTCTTCCATTCCCTATCTGGCTGTGGACCCTTCTCCTGCGGTAAGACCAACTCGCTACACCTGCTACTCACGTCATTCTCAGCATCGTGGATGCTCCAGAGTGAATCCACCCTCAGCTCCAATTCCGCAACGCGAACCGTCAGGAGCTGGAGGCGGATACCTCCCGCACACATAGTCATCAGGGACACCGGAAGTGTCCCTGAGTTCCCACATGGTACAGGAGGAGCATAAAACCTGACTGAGCTCTCCTGCCATGACTTAACCCTTAGATACACTTAAATTGGCAACAACAATGTTAAAAGTTACTGACTAATATAAAAAAGAAAAAGAAAAGCTACTCACCAATCACCAGCCAATCACTTACCCCCTAGGCTGTGACGTCACCTTTCTGTTTCTTTCTACTTCTTTTTTGCCTTCTCCCTGTAGCTGCACAAGCATGCCTTTTATAGGCCTCTGCTGATCCCAGGACTCACGCCTCAGCGACCACAAACGCCCGCTGCCTCTCGCGGCCTTTTATAGGCCTCTGCTGATCCCTGGACTCACGCCTCAGCGACCACGAACTCCCGCTGCCTCTCGCGGCCTTTTATAGGCCTCTGCTGATCCCCGGACTCACGCCTCAGCGACCACGAACTCCCGCTGCCTCTCGCAGCCTTTTATAAGGTGTGATATATATTGTAGCTGTAATGTATGCACTCCGAGTATGCTCACAGGTTTGTAGAGCTGTTACAATGGGAGTGGCTTAGCCAGTCACGTGATAGAAACATAGAATATCGGTGCAGGAGTAGGCCATTCGGCCCTTCGAGCCTGCACCGCCATTCAATAAGATCATGGATGATCATTCACCTCAGTAACCCTTTCCTGCTTTCTCTCCAGACCCCTTGATCCCTTTAGCCGTAAGGGCCATATCTAACTCTCTCTTGAATATATCCAATGAACTGGCATCAACAACTCTCTGCGCAGGGAATTCCACAGGTTAACAACTCTCTGAGTGACGAAGTTTCTCATCATCTCAGTCCTAAATGGCCTACCCCTTATCCTTAGACTATGTCCCCTGGTTCTGGACTTCCCCCAACATCGGGAACATTCTTCCTGCATCTAACCTGTCCAGTACTGTCAGAATTTTATACGTTTCTATGAGATCCCCTCTCATCCTTCTAAACTCCAATGAATACAGGCCCAGTTGATCCAGTGTCTCCTCATATGTCAGTCCTGCCATCCCAGGAATCAGTCTGGTGAACCTTCGCTGCACTCCCTCAATAGCAGGAATGTCCTTCCTCAGATTAAGAGACCAAAACTGAACACAATATTCCAGGTGAGGCCTCACTGAGGCCCTGTACAACTGCAGTAAGACTTCCCTGCTCCTATACTCAAATCCCCTAGCTATGAAGGCCAACATACCATTTGCTTTCTTCACCACCTGCTGTACCTGCATGCCAACTTTCAATGACTGATGTACCATGACACCCAGGTCTCGTTGCACCTCCTCTTTTCCTGATCTGCCGCCATTCAGATAATAGTCTGCCTTCGTTTTTTTGCCACCAAAGTGGATAACCTCACATTTATCCACATTATACTGCATCTTCCATGCATTTTCCCACTCACCTAACCTGTCCAAGTCATCCTGCAGCTTTGTAGCGTCCTCCTCTCCACTCACACCACCACCCAGCTTAATGTCATCTGCAAACTTGGAGATATTACACCCAATTCCTTCATCTAAATCATTAATGTATATTGTAAAGAGCTGGGGTCCCAGCACTGAGCCCTGTGGCACTCCACTAGTTACTGCCTGCCATTCTGAAAAGGACCCGTTTATCCCGACTCTCTGCTTCCTGTCTGCCAACCAGTTCTCTATCCACGTCAGTACATTACCCCCAATACCATGTGCTTTAATTTTGCACACCAATCTCTTGTGTGGGACCTTGTCAAAAGCCTTTTGAAAGTCCAAATACACCACATCCACTGGTTCTCCCTTGTCCACTCTACCAGTTACATCCTCAAAAAATTCTAGAAGATTTGTCACGCATGATTTCCCTTTCATAAATCCATGTTGACTTGGACCGATCCTGTCACTGCTTTCCAAATGCGCTGCTATTTCATCTTTAATAATTGATTCCAACATTTTCCCCACTACTGATGTCAGGCTAACCGGTCTATAATTACCCATTTTCTCTCTCCCTCCTTTCTTAAAAAGTGGTGTTACATTTGCTACCCTCCAGTCCATAGAAACTGATCCAGAGTCGATAAGACTGTTGGAAAATGATCACCAATGCATCCACTATTTCTAGGGCTACTTCCTTAAGTACTCTGGGATGCAGACTATCATGCCAGTTGGGTCGTAGTCATCCATGATGAGGTATGCAGTTGTGAGGCTCGAGGATGAACTGGTAATGTGTAGTTTGATTGTTGAACCTTTGTTAATAAACCAACTAGTTCTTAATAGCAATGTGTTGCTATGAATTCTTAAGCAAAGAACCCACGAAGCAAGTAAATTACAGGAGGGATCTGTACTGATACCAAATCTGGAGTTATTGCAGATGATAAGGAATACGCAGATGACTAAAGGACAACGTTATTGGACAAAGGTTATTGCAGGGCCAAATAGATGGCACGTGCAGTTAATGTGGAGAAATGCAACATAGTACATGTGAAAGGAGGTTTAATCCAAGTGGTAAGATTCTTTACAGAGTGGTGTGAAACTCACTGCCTGAAAGGATGGAAGAGACAGTAACCCTCACTTGGATATGCGCTTGAAGTGCTGTGACCTACAAGACTAAGGGCCAAGAGCTGGAAAGTTGGATTAGGCTGAATAGCTCTTTTCTGGCCGGCACGGACACAATAGACCGAATGTCCTCCTTCTGTGCAGTAAACTTCTATGAACAGAGAGATCGAGGGATTCAGATATATAGATCTTGAAAGATGGGAGTGTAGGTAGGAAGTTTATATGTGAGGGCATTGAATATAAAAGCAAGGAAGTAATGTTGAATTTGTACGAGAGTGTGGTTAGGCCACATCTGGTGTACTGCATGCAGTTCCCGCCATTCCATTATCGGAAATGTATCTGAGCCACGGAAAGGCTATGGCGAAGATTCACTCCAAGAGTACCAGATTACAAGGTTACACTGAGGAACAAAGGCTCAAAAATCTGGGGCTTGTTTTCACTGAATGAAGAAGGTTTAGGAGGAATCTGCTGGAGATTTTCAAAATTATGAATGGTTTTGAGAAGATGAATAGTGAGAGATTGATTCACCAGCCAGTGGAAACAGCGACAATGAGTCGCTGGGGGAAATAATCGACATTGGGCGATAGTGTGAAATGGGCGATGTCAGATAATCCTCCAGTCATACGTCCCCCCGAGTTTCATTTCCACTGAAGTCAATATCGGCCATTTTACACTGCCATCCAAAGTCAAAATTACCCCTATTTACTCAGGATTGACATTGGAAGAATGAAGGAGGAAATTATAAAAATGTTTTAAAGAAAGAAAGACTTGTATTTATATAACGCTATTCCCGACGTCAGGATATCACAATGCATTTTACAGCCAAGTACTTTTGAAGTGTAGTCACTGTTGTAATGTTGGAAATGCGACAGCTAATTTACACACAGCAAGCTCCCACAAACAGCAATGTGATCAGGACCAGATAATCTGTTTTCGTGATTTTGAGCGAGGGATACATTTTGGCTAGGACATCAAGGATAACTCCACTGCTCTTCTTTGAAATAGTGTCATGGGATCTTTTACATCCACCTCAGAGAGCAGACGGTGCCTCAGTTTCATGTCTTATCCGAAAGATGGCACCTCCGACAGAGCAGCACTCCCTCAATGCTGCACTGGAGTGACAGCATAGATTTTTGTGCTCAAGTCTCTGGAGTGGGACTTGAGCCCACAAGAGAGTGCTACCCACTGAGCCGTTGGCTGACACATTAGAATATCGAATAATCTTTCCTCAAGTTTTTATTGAGGCAGAGTTTATAATAGCATTTTAGAATAAAAAAATGAGGTAAGTAATTGAAACGGTAGAATAGACAAGAAAAGGGTAGAGAAATGGGATCAGAGTAGATAGATCTGGTTGAAGAGTCTGCACTGACACAGACGTGATGGACCGAATGGCTGCCTTCTGTGCTGTAACTTTTTGTTATTCTATGAAAGTAAAAAAACAAATGGGTCAAAATTGCTGCAGTTTTAATTTCTTGCTTGATTTGAGAACATTAAAAGAACATTAAAATATTGTGGGTTTGCAGAAGCCAGCAATACCAACATAACAAGGTTCGGGTTTTTGATTGAGCCATCTCAGGGTACTCAGCCCATTGCGTCTCCACAGGGATGATGACAAACGTGGGAGATATAAGTCAATCTGTAGCACCCTTTTACACCAGCTCCAGGCCTCACTGGCTGAAACCGGATGGCAGAATGTTATTCGGAACATAGCAATAGGAGTCGGCTATTCAGCCTGCTCTGCCATTCAAATTCAATCAGATCATGGTTGATTTGTACCTTAACTCCATTTAACCCGCCTTAGCTCCATATTCCGAGATACAAAGATCTATGCATCTCAGTCTCGAAAGCACCAACTGTCCCAGCATCCATAGTCTTTTGGGGGCGAGGTGGGCGGTGGGCGGGGGGGTGGGGGAGGGAAAGAGAGTTCCAGATTTCTACTACCCTTTGTGTGAAAAATTGTGACCAGAACATAAGTCGTAAAATAGCTAAACATTTCCGGCACAAAAAAAGGAATGGTAAAACAATACAATAATTCCCAGGTGAAGAGAGACACCAGAAAAAACAAGACGGAGCGGCTGGGAGAGTTGATGAGGCCAGGATACTGGAATGATTTTAAAATCCGTTCAATGCTGTAATGGGATACGGTAAGGTTGTTATTCTGGAACAATAAGATCAAGAGGGGTGAAGGGCCTTCTTCCTCTGAACCTCCCTCGCGATCTGCAACAAGCAAGCAGTATGTTTTTTCTGCCTGCAGAGTTTTCGAAACATAATTGATTACGAGGTGTGCAGCACAAATCCATTCACAGCTCCTCGAACATCCACTGAGCAGGCAAAGATGCAACATCAGCACTTTACCAACAAACTGAGAACTTTGATTTCCTACTAAAGCATCTGACGTGAATGCAGAGATTTTGTGCAGAGATAGTAGTTTGGGCTCATTTGCACGTGCCCGGGAGGGTGTGAATAAAATTAGTCCTGAAACATCGCAACACTACAGTGCTATACATGTTTTGATGTACTGTTTCATATATCGAAATCAAAAAGCCCCAGAATTAAAAGAGAGGATGAAAAGAATAGATGGCTTCGAAAATGTATTGCACACATTGAATGATGCTGCGAAAAGCATAAGAATATCACTGCTTATGTAACATGCCATAGGTGTTCAGTAGCAAAAGCTTACTTTAATTATGGTGCACATATTTCTGCTCATTTAGTCACTGTGAATGTTACCTAACTTTTTTTCCCTCCTTCTCTCCTAGAGGTTTTAGGATAAACTCAGCCAGGTCTCCCACACTGTCAGCAGCTATAGGGAAGTTTACCCTGTGGACTCGAGCGGCTATAGGGAAGTTTACCCTGTGGACTCGAGCGGCTATAGGGAAGTTTACCCTGTGGACTCGAGCGGCTATAGGGAAGTTTACCCTGTGGACTCGAGCGGCTATAGGGAAGTTTACCCTGTGGACTCGAGCGGCTATAGGGAAGTTTACCCTGTGGACTCGAACTGGTGTGTGACTCTGTGGGCCCCAGAAACACTCTGGTACTCTGCCCGAGTGACCTCTCTTCATGTATGAGCCTAGGCAGTGGGTTATTCAACTGTGGAGACATCACAGCAAAAATGGCATGTTGTTTTCAGTTGCTGCCTGCACACAGGCCTATTCCTGGCGGGGATGGGGGTTGGCGGGGGCAGGGAGAGGGGGGCACTAGATTGTGATCAGAAGAGGATGCCTGGTTGATCTTTCAGCTTCCTCTTCCAGAGTCGCTGAGGATAATTGGAGCCCTCCAACCATTACCACAGCACAGATCGATTCATTCTGTATATACCACTCAAACCCAGGACTCCACAGCTCTGTAGGCCTCGGTTCCACAGTAACAAAAGATATGAACAATTTGATTGAGTTTAGATGTAACTAAAAATAAAATTACCTTCTAGGAAGATGATTACCTCGGCGTTCTATGTAAAAAGAGAATCATAAATCTGTTATTTATGAATGGATTGATGACTTGTCACACGTGTCGTGCAGAGGCAGTGATTCCCCCAAAGTGACTTGTGCCATAGTGATAGGTGGAATCCTTCAATATCATTGTCAATATGCAAGCACGGTTTCTTATTTGGTGTGGCTTTTAGAAACAATTATTTTTTTTTACTGATGTTCAACATAAGATGAACTAGATGTCATTTCTAGCATTGCCAATACTAAAATTCCATTATATTTAAAATTTTCTTCGTGAATCAGGAGCATTTAAAAAAAAAATCTTCATGACTTTGGCCGACTGGCAAGTGAATTAAGAGCGTTTGCAACACTGCACTGTCCTTATATTAAAGTGTCAGCTGTGGCTCAGTGGGTAGCACTCTCGCCTCTGAGTCAGAAGGTTGTGCCCCACTCCAAAGTCTTCAGCACAAAAATCTAGGCTGACACTCCAGTGCAGTGCTGAGGGAGTGCTGCACTGCTGGAGGTGCCATCTTTCGGATGAGATGTTAAATCAAGGCCCCATCTACATTCTCAGGTGGATGTAAAAGATCCCATGGCACTATTCGAAAAGGAGCATGGGAGTTATCCCTGGTGTACTAGCTAATATTTACCCCTCAATCAACATCACAAAAACAGATTATCTGGTCATTATCTCACTGCTGTTTGTGGGAGCTTGCTGTGCACAAAATACCCACACTACAGAACTGTCCATAATGTCACTCAAATAGGGCCATGGTTTACTAACACATCCAAAAGACAGCACTCCCTAGATTAGCCATGATTTTATTGAATGATGGAGCAGGCTCCAGGGGCCGTATGCCCTACTCCTAATTCTTATGTTCTTATGTTCTTAAGCCTCTGCAGTGGGTCTTGAACCCATGAGCTGCTGTGTGTGTGCTACCATTGTTCAAAAGCTGACAGGAGTGAAGACACACCCAAGAATGAAGTCTCCAAATGAATTTGAACAACTCATTAAGCATATGAAGAGGATTGGATGGTGCAGTGGCGTAGACTTCAATTACAGCGAGTTGCATTTATATCATGCTTTTAACTTGGAAAAACATCCCAAGACACTTCACAGGAGCATAAGATAGGAAGTGGACTCCGAGCCAAAGGAGGAGATATTAGGAGGGCTGACCAAAAGATTGGTGAAGGTGGTGTACTGTAATGAGGATCTTAAAGAAGGGGACAGAGATGGAGAGGTTTAGGGAGAGAATTCCGAGGTGACTGAAGGCATGGCTACCAATGGTGGGGCAAAGGGATGAGGAGATGCACATAAGCCAATGGGCAGAGGAACGGAGAGGTCGGGGGTGGGTTAGAGTGCTGCAGAAGGTTGCCGGGATTGGGAGAGGTGAGACCACAGAAGAATTTAAACACAAGGTTGCAAACTTTAACTTTAACTTTGAGGCATTGAGGGATCAAAAGCCAATGTAGGTCAGCAAGGACAGAGGTGATAGGCTTTGGTGTGGGATAGGACGCGGAGTTTGTTATGGGAGGCTGGTGAACAGAAGGTGGAGGATGGGAGGCCAGCCAGCAGCCCATTGGAAAAGTAGAGTCTGGAGGTGACAAATGGATGGATGAGGGTCTCAGCAGAGGATGGATGGGAGTCCCAGCAGCAGACGAGCTGTGGAAGAGATGCAGGTGAGTGATGTCCTGGTGCTGGAACTGGGCAGTCTTTGCGATGGCAACTACATGAGGTTACAAGCTCAGCTCGAGATTGAATAGGAGCTGCTTTCAAATCTATCCCAGAAGGCATGAAGGCGTTTCTTTGATGCTGACTGTGAGGAGCTTACGTGAAATGAATGTGAGCAGTTTCAATCGATAGCCTACATCATGGAACTATCTACAATGCCACTCAAACAGGCTGCAGCATGGGTGATGTGAGGTGGATAATGTCTCAGTGGGTGTTTTACTCTGCATCTAATCATGGGAGTGCTTGGAATTAACCTGGGTGCCTGAAATGATCGGGCCTCTAGCACTAATACCTTTCATCATGATGAGCACAAGTTTCAAATAAAGAGTCTATGTTTAACTTTTATTTTTGAAACTGTGGAACAGAACAAATACATCTTCCATGAAGGTATTAATAAGATAACCTGTTCTTGTGAAAGCACATTAGCATCAAATGCTCCTATGTGACCTAACCAACATGTAACTGATATTGTAACGGTTAGGCTCAACCACATACATGCATATTTTACATTATATTATCTAAAAAAAGATTTAAATGGAGCCCTTTGCACAATCTCAGTTATTGAATCACAATAAATAGATATAAAACGTTGAATCGCCCAGCTAGTCAATATTTTACATCGGGTTACATAGGATATATGGTACAGAAACAGGCCATTCGGCCCAACCAGTCCATGCACGGTTGCGTTTATGCTCCACTCGAGCCTCCTCCAGTCTTTCCTCATCTAAATCTATCAGCATAACCCTCTATTCCCTTCTCCCTTGTATGCTAGCTTTGCTGACAAGTTCTGATGAAAGAGTCAATAATGTATGTTGACTTATCTCGGATGGAACTCGTTGATATCTGGAATATACATGAAGCCAAAACAACATAATCGACTAATTGCTGCAGGATGAGCCATTCGTTCAGCACCTGGTCTCGGGATCTGTGGACAAACGCTAATGACCAGTTTATTGACTACATTGGGAAAACTGCTCATCGGCACGTGTTGAAAAAGGTCCACAAAGTGAATGACTGTTTTCCCACAAAAATCACCTCCCAACTTTGAATTGTTTTATTCGCCGCTTAATTTCACCCATTTGCAAAAGTAAATCGAGATTATGTGGTTGGCACAAGAGCAGCCAACTCATGCTGGTGACGTGTAAATAATTCAATCACAATTTAATTTCAATCCACTTCAGATGGGTATGCTAGCGCAGTTCTCTCCTCGGTGGACTATGCACGTTAGTGCTTCTGTCCCAATACTTCTTACACTAAGTTATGTGAAGGTTATTTAGCAGCCAAGGAGGAATGTACACTGAGCACATAAACTTTATATTATTACTGTTGAAATTGTACTGCGTGAAATTAATAACGATGGAATCAATTTGAAACAGGTTAATGTCTTTGTTAAAATAGACAAAAGGTGTTTCATATGAACGCATTGCCTTGTTCATTACCGCTATCGAGATCTCAACCCAACGGAACAGTGACTTCCTCGTTCTGTATTCAAGGACTGAAACGTGAGACACTCACAATTGTTCAACTATATATTGACGTCATTCTTTTCTAAATCAAAAGCTTTTAAAGAACAGATTTAAGGAGATTTTAGTTGGGATGGAGGGGGGGGGGGGGGAGCGAGAATAAAAATAATCTCAAAAAAACCTGAGTATGTAAGAAATCTAAGGTTAAAAACAGAAAATGCTGGCAACATGTAGCAGGGCTCATAGCACCTGACTGGCCAGCACCCTAGGTGCAGACCCTTGGTTAAACGTGTGCTTCATTAGCTAATCCTCAAAAGCCACGCAGTACTGTGATAAATTGCTCTGCTTACATCCAATGTTGATACTAATTCAGGATCAGATCTTGGGGGAGGGAATTCAACTGCTGGCCGTACATCGCGTGGCTGAGAAAATAGGCCGCCAGCATTTTGGAAGTTACAGGGGGCAACTCGGCCGTCCCATTCATGCCAAGGTGCGCCCGATGCCGTATTGCGGCAGGCATGTCAATGGGCGAGCTGCAATGCCTATGTGAGGCAGGTGTCAGGCTGCTGAAAGAGGCAAATCGAATTCCTGCGGCAGTCATGGGACACCGAATGCAAAATGCATCGCGGGCGGGGGGGGGAATCGTGCGCCGATCACCCTTCGTCTACTTATAACAGGTGTCAAGCAGCTAAACCAGCAGTCCCTTTGGGTCGCTCAAGGAACCCAACACCTCCCCGCCTCTCTCTAATCCTCCCCCCCATCACCTCCCGCACTCTCTCTAATCCTCCCCCCAGCGCCCCCCCCCTCTCTAATCCTCCCCCCCATCACCTCCCGCACTCTCTCTAATCCTCCCCCGCAGCACCTCCCGCCCCCCTCTAATCCTCCCCCCAGCGCACCCCCCCTCTCTAATCCTCCCCCCCAGCGCCTCCACCCCCCTCTCTAATCCTCCCCCAGCACCTCCCCCCCTCTCTAATCCTCCCCCCAGCGCCTCCCCCCCCTCTAATCCTTCCCCCCAGCGCCTCCCCCCCCCTCTCTAATCCTCCCCCCAAGCGCCTCCCCCCCCTCTCTAATCCTCCCCCCAAGCGCCTCCCCCCCCCTCTCTAATCCTCCCCCCAAGCGCCTCCCCCCCTCTCTAATCCTCCCCCGCAGAACCTCCCCCCCCTCTCTCTAATCCTCTCCCCCAGCACCTGCCCCCTCTCTCTAATCCTCCCCCCCAGCACCTCCCCCCCTCTCTCTCCTCCTCCCACCTCTCTCTCTCCAACCCCCTTTCTTGCTCCCCCCATCTCTCTCTCTCCCCTCCCCCCCCACTCACTCTCTCTTCCCCCCCCCCCCCTCACACTCACCTCCCCTCCTCCCCCTCTCTCCCTCCCCCCCCCCCCCCCCCCGGACTGATCTTGCCCACCGGCTCACAGTAGGAGACAGCCAATCTCCTGCCCTCTCTCATTGATGAGCTGCAGTGGGCTTCTGTTTGGTGCCCACGGCTCTCACGTGGCTTTGAAATGAGGCCCGAGAATCAGGGCTCAGTCCCTCTGCCGACTTGGGGCGCCCGTTTTGGGCCAGATTTCTCCGTCCTTAGTGCAACTGCCTGTGTTATTTTTCCAGAGCCTGCGTAGCCTGCGCTTGACCTAAATAAAAAGCAACTGAATGTACAGATGTGCCTGCAGTGCCCGAGGTTCTTCAAGTCGCTGACTCAGTCAGTCAGAGTATATAGGTGGCCATCAAGGCTTAAACTGGAATAAACTGGTCATCTGCGTCTGTAAGTCAGGCCCTGTCTGCCCTCAACAAAAGGGCCATGTAGTTATTTCATGTCTCTGCACATCACATTTATACTGAGCACAAGAACAAATCTCTGCGACTTAACTGTGAGCAACTCACTACCGATGAAACAGCAAACTTCAATCACACGTTTATTAGAACAACAACAACTACTTGTATTTATATAGTGCCTTTAATGTCATAAAATATCCCAAGGCGCTTCACAGGAATGTTGTAAGACAAAAATTTAATACCGAGCCACATAAGAAGAAATGATGGCAGATTGGTCAAAGAGGTAGGTTTTAAGGAGCGTCTTAAAGGAGGAAAGAGAGGGAGAGAGGCGGAGAGGTTAAGGGAGGGAGTTCCAGAGCTTAGGGCCTAGGCAACAGAAGGCACGGCCACCGATGGTTGAGCGATTATAATCAGGGATGCTCAAGAGGCCAGAATTTGAGGAGCGTAGGCATCTCGGCAGGGGGTGCGGGTTGTGAAGCCGAAGGAGATTACAGAGTTAGGGAGGGGAGAGGCCATGGAGGAATTTGTAAACAAGGATGAGACTTTGAAATCAAGGTGTTGCATAACCAGGAGCCAAATGTAGATCAACGAGCACAGGGGTGATGGGTGAATGGGACATGGGCAGTCGAGTTTTGGATGACCTCAAATTTATGTAGGGTAGAATGTGGGAGGCGTGCATTGGAATAGTCAATTCTAGAGAGGTAACAAAGGCATGGATGAGGGTTTCAACAACGGATAAGCTGAGGCAGGGTCAGAGACGGGCAATATTGCAGAGGTGGAAATAGGCGGTCCTAGTTATGCTGTGAATATGTGGTCGGAAGCTCAGTTCAGGGTCAAATATGACACCAAGGTTGCGAACAGTCTGGTTCAGCCTCAGACAGATGCTCGGGAGAGGGATGGAGTCGGTGGGTAGGGAACGGAGTTTGTGGCCGGGACCAACGACAATGGCTTTGGTCTTCCCAATATTTAATTGGAGAAAATTTCTGCTCATCCAGGACTTAATGTCAGACAAGCAGTTTGACAATTTAAAGACCATGGAGGGGGTCAAGAAAAGTGGTGGTAAGGTCGAGCTGGGTGTCGTACAGGTGGAAACAGACGCTGTGTTTTTGGATGATGTCGCCAAGGGGTAGCATATAGCTGAGAAATAGGAGGGGGCCAAGGATAGATCCTTGGGGGACATCAGAGGTAACAATGCAGGAGCGGGAAGAAAAGCCATTGCAGGTATTTTCTGGCTACGATGAGATAGATAAGAATGGAAGCAGGCGAGTGCAGTCCCACCCAGCTAAACGATGGTGGAATACTATGTTGCCAAAAGTTTCTAAGAGTTGTTAAAAATCTAAGATGTAAATCAATAATAGATTATAAAAGTTTCCCCAATTTAAAAAGTTTCTAGAAGTTGTTAAAAGTCAAAGATATAAGATAATAATAAATGTTTAAAAGTATTTCGGTTTGAGAGTCTAAAATGTAAGTTTTAAAAGTTCTCCCAAATTGTTTGATACCATTAGAAATTCATCGAAAATCCAATCCAGTAAACATTTTAATCTTTTAAAATAACTTTGGAAGTCACCTTCCTAATGCCTGCCCCCCAACCTAGCCTCGGGCCATCTACTATCAATGGCGCTACCTGGCACCGAGCTTGCGGTCAACACTTTGCCGTAGGCAATTAGGCTTATCGAGCTGTGCCTAGTCTCCAGTTGCCTTGGACCTCCCTTGCCACTGGACCAAGACCTTGTTCAGCTAAGCCGGTGTGGTCGCCGGTGTGCAGCGGCCACCCCAGGTTAAAAGAACTCACGGCACAGGCATCTTCCACTCTGTCAGTATGAAGTTCGGGACCTGGAACGTCAGGACCCTCATGGACAATCCCAACAGCAACAGGCCGGAACGCCGCATCGCCATAGTTGCCCGGGAACTCAAGACGTTTTGACATTGACATCGCCGCCCTAAGCGAGACCCGGTGGGCAGGGGAAGGCCAGTTGAAAGAACATGGTGGAGGTTACACCTTCTTCTGGAAAGGAAAACCAGAGGCAGAATGCCACCTTCATGGAATCGGCTTTGCCGTCAGGAATCAGCTGGTCGACCGCCTCAAAGACACCCCCTGTGGGGTCAACGAACGCCTCATGACTCTCCGTATCACCCTCTCTCGGAACCAATATGCCAGTCATCAGTGCATACGCCCCCACACTCGATGCAATGGATGAGGCTAAAGAGGGTTTTTATTCCAACCTCGAGACATCCTTGTCCCGTGTCCCCACGGGCGACAAATTGATCCTCCTGGGTGATTTTAATGCCAGAGTTGGCAAAGACACAGCCCTCTGGCAGAGAGAGGGTAGGGAAAGCCAATTCCAGCGGTACCCTACTCCTGACAAAATGTCTAGAACATGAACTCCTCGTTGCCAACACCCTGTTCTGCCAGAGGGACAAATACAAGGCATCGTGGCAACACCTTCGCTCCAAACACTGGCACCTGCTTGACTATGTCATCGTCCGAGCCAGGGATCGCAAGGATGTGCGCATCACCCGTGCTATGGCAGGAGCTGACGACTGCTGGACGAACCACCGCCTAATCCGATCCATCGTCAACATTAACATTGCCCCAAAGCAGAGGGGACAGCAGAAGCAGTTCTGCAAAAAAGTTAATGCCGGGGCACTTAGAGACCCAGCTAAGAGAGCCCTATACAGCCAGCGCCTCACAGCAAATCTGGCTTGCCTTGATGACCCTGAGATGCTGAATCCCCATAGAGCTTGGGAAGAGACACTTGGTCACTCAACCAGAAAACATCAGGATTGGTTTGATGAAAATGATCAGGAGATCGAAGAACTAATAGATAGCAAGCGCGAAGCATTTCTGAGCCTCAAGCAACAGCCCAACTCGGGAGCTGCAAAACAACATTACAGACGGCTCAAAGCTCAGGTCCAACAAAAAACTCGGGATCTAAAGAAGAGATGGTGGATGGAGAAAGCACAGGAGATACAACAATTGGCCGACAGCCATGATGCCACGATATGCGAGGATTCTTCACTGCAGTCAAGGCCACCAACGGTCCAAACTCCCAAGGCCCCACCCCACTCCTGGCCAAGAACGGGGAAACACTCATCAAGGACACCGAGGCTGTCAGGGCCTGATGGAAGGAGCACTTTGAAGATCTCTTCAATCTAGACTTGTTTTTGACTCAAGTGTTCTCGACTCCATCACGCAGCATGCCACCCGCCACTAACTCAGTGAAACTCCAACGCTGCACGAGGTTGGCAAAGCCATAAAACAGCTTAAGAATAACAAGGCTACGGGTGCGGATGGAATCCCTGCTGAGGCGCTAAAATATGGCGGAGAGGCGCTGTTGGCGCGGATATATGACCTCATCTCTCTGATCTGGAGGGAGGAGAGCATGCCGGGAGATCACAGAGATGCAGTGATTGTGACCATTTTTAAAAAGGGGGACAAGTCCGTCTGCGGCAACTACAGGGGAATCTCCCTGCTATCAGCCACTGGGAAAGTTGTCGCTCGAGTTCTCCTCAATCGTCTTCTCCCTGTGGCCGAGGAGCTCCTCCGGAATCACAATGCGGATTTCGTCCCCTACGGGGCACAACAGACATGATTTTTGCAGCGCGCCAGTTGCAGGAAAAATGCAAGGAGCAGCGCCAGCCCTTATACATGGCCTTTTTTGATCTTACAAAAGGTATTTGACACGGCCAACCGTGAGTGTCTATGGAGTGTCCTCCTCCGTTGTCAACATCCTTCGCCTGCTCCATGACGACATGCAGGCCGTGAGCCTTACCAATGGATCCATTACAGACTCAATCCACGTCCGGACCGGGGTCAAACAGGGCTGCATCATCGCTCCACCCCTCTTCTCAATCTTCCTCGCTGTCATGCTCCACCTCACAATCAACAAGCTCCCCGCTGGAGTGGAACTAAATTACAGAACCAGTAGGAAGCTGTTTCACCTACGCCGCCTCCAGGCCAGGTCCAAGATCACCCCAACCTCTGTCGTTGAGCTGCAGTATGCGGACGATGCCTGCGTCTGTGCACATTCAGAGGCTGAACTTCAGGATATAGTCAATGTATTTACTGAGGCATATGAAAACATGGGCCTTACACTTAACATCCGTAAGACAAAGGTCCTTCACCGGCCTGTCACAGCCGCACAACACCGCCCTCCAATCATCAAGATTCATGATGTGCCCTCAACAACGTGAACCATTTCCCATATCTCGGGAGCCTCTTATCAACAAAGGCAGACGTTGATGCGGAGATTCAGCATCGCCTCCAGTGCGCCAGCGCAGCCTTCGGTTGCCTGCGGAAAAAAGTGTTTGAAGACCACGCCCTCAAATCTACCACCAAACTCATTGTCTATAGGGCTGTAGTAATACCCGCCCTCCTGTATGGGTCTGCGGCATGGACGATGTACAGAAGGCACCTCAAGTCGCTGGAGATATATCACCAACACTGTCTCCACAAGATCCTGCAAATCTCCTGGGAGGACAGGCGCACCAACATCAGCGACCCTCGACGAGGCTAACATCCCCAGTATTGAAGCACTGACTACACTTGATCAGCTTCGCTGGGCAGGCCACATAGTATGCATGCCAGATACGAGACTCCCTAAGCAAATGCTTTATGCGTAGCTCCATCATGGTAAACGAGCCAAAGGAGGACAGCGGAAACGTTATAAGGTCACCCTCAAAGCCTCCCTGGTAAAGTGCGACATCACCACTGACACCTGGGAGACCCTGGCCGCAGACCGCCCGAGGTGGTGAAAGTCCATCCGGGAGCGCGTTGAGCTCTTTGAGCCTTGACGCAAGGAGCATGAAGAGGCCATGCGCAGGCAGCGGAAGAAGGGTGCGGCAAACCAGCCCTACCAACCCCTTCCCTCGACGAATGTCTGTTCCATCTGTAACAGGGTCTGTGGTTCTCGTATCGGACTGTTCAGCGATCAAAGAACTCACTTTGGGAGTGGAAGCAAGTCCTCCTCGATTCCGAGGGACTGCCTATGATGATGATGACTTTGTTGTGTACAGGATGAAGCTGTACCTGTACAAGTTGATGGTATTCGTCATTCTGAAGGAAGATTCTCTACGTTCACATCTAGAAACTTGCCTGTGCCATTAATTAAAGAAATGTTATATAGTGGTTCAATAATTCAAAATCTCTTCAGTATTAATTGAGCCTTTAACTGCTGTATTTTATATTTCACTGCATTCGTCAGTTGTGCCATCTAATTTGTGTAAGATGTTTGACAAGTACTGATGTTACATTGGAGACTCGGAGATACCGCAGGTTGGAAGTGATGAAATCCCACACTGAACTTTCTAATTAAGATGATATATCGGCTGCTCAGGAATGCTAACAGAGACTGCTTAGCAGTCGGTGTTCAAAGTCAATATGCTGGCAGAGAATCAGTCATATGAGAAACCAATGGATATATTTTCTTCCATTCACTGTTAGCTGAAAAAAACATCACTATGAGCATAAAATGACTTTGTACTTGTGGAAAATATACCACAAACTAAGGTGTGGGGGCACAAGTAATGAGGCTGCTGTGTCAGTGGACGAGACACTCATAAGCTAATGTATTTTGTGGTCTAATAATTATTTCTACATGAAATGAGCTGCTTAGCTCAGCACTACCACTTAATAATAGTGTTGAATGCATTCATCACATAGCGAGACTTAAGCTGAACAACATATGGAAAACAACGCCATCAAAGCCATCTGTGACAATGAGAAGAAAGCTCTCATGCACGCGGTATATAATGTACTTCCTGATAAACTGCTGCAAAAATAAGCATTGACATTACTGTGCTGCAATACATGAGCAGAAGTTTCAGGGCATCTTGTGTGCAATGTGCTCTCATCTTTATTTCCCTTTCATCCGCTGTAAAGTCCAGTATGTGAGTTGCATCTTCATTCAGGATTTTTAAAGCCTGCAGACTGAGCGAAGCAGATGGAATGAAAGATAGTTTGCAACTCTTACATTAGTCCAACGGGTGCACTGCTTGAATACTGCGCCAAGTAGAAGGTATACTCATCATCATAGGCGGTCTCTCGAAACGAGGATGACTTGCTTCCATGCCAAAAAAGAATGAGTTCACATTCACAGGTGTTTCGAAAGAAGAACCCGAACTACATCCTCATGATACCGGTGCGTGGATTTTTTCAATGTGTGGTGGCCGTTGCACACCAGCCACCACACGGGCTTGACAGAGCTTGGTCCAGTGGCAAGGATTACCCAAGACGACTGGAGACCTGCTCTGCTGCACGGACCCAGTGCGTACACATATCGCAGTGTGGGCTGGCCCGTGCTGCCCCTGGGCCCCGAACTCACATCTCCCCTGGGCCCCGATCACGTCCCGCCAGTCTCTCACAGCTCCTTCGCCCAATGTTCACTATAAAAGGAGAAAGAAGCTGAGTGCATGCAAGGGTAGAGTCCAGTCTCAGAATTCTACTGACTCACGTGAACATATTTGAGCTACATGTGCCAACTCTGCTGTCTACAGCTGGTATGCACCGAGCATTCGTCACTCGGTTTGCTATTAATAGACTTCCCTCTGGCACAGGGGGTTAAAGAAACATTACAATGTGGTGTTGCCATGGGGAGTGCTCGAGCTAAACTACCTAAGCCTTCAACCGAATTCCATACATCAATCAATATCGTGGAAGTGAAAACACTGACAGAAGTTCTGGCAAACTGTGGTGACCAGAACTGCACACCGTATTCCAAGTAGGTTTTCACTAACGATTTAGAAAGTGGCAGGGTTACCTCCCTATTGCGGCTCAATACGGACACTTTCCATACATCCCAACCATCGAATTTGCTTTACTCACTGCCGCCAAGCATTGTTGCGATAGCTTCAATTTACTGTCAATCAGATCTCTTTCATTTTCCATACAGATTTCTTTTCTCTCTATTTAAGTAACAGTTCCTGGAGTTTTTTCTCCCCATGTGAAGCACATTGCATTTCTCTACATTGAATTTAATTTGCTGCTCGTCTGCCCATTTCCCAACTACATTCAAATCCGTCTTTCGGATGAAATGTTAAACCGAGGCCCCATCTGCGCTCTCAGGTGGTAGCAAGAGATCCCATGGCACTACTTCAAAGAAGAGCAGGGGAGTTATCCCCCCCGGTGTCCTGGCCAGTAATGAACCCTCAACCAACATAACAAAAAACAGATTATCTGGTCATTATCACGTTGCTGTTTGTGGGAGCCTGCATGTGCGCAAATTGGCTGCTGCGTTTCCCACATTACAACAGTGACTACATTTCAAAAAGTCCTTCATTGGCTGAAAAGCGCTTTGAGACGTCCGGTGGTCGTGAAAGGCGCTATATAGATGCAAGTCTTTCTTTTCTTTCTCCTGTAGCTTATCCTGTTCAGCTTTGGAGTCTACCACCTTCATTAGCGTTGTATCATCTGCACATTTACCCACTGTGCTTGTGACTCCTCGCTCCAGATCATTTGTGAAGATATTAAACAAATGAAGTCCCAAAACAGTCAGCTATGGGACCCCGCTGGTAACATTCTCCCAGGCTGATGCCAATCCCTCTACCTACATCCTCTGGGTTCTGAGTTTCCAGTGTGAAATATTTCCACTGTTTCCCACTTTCTTTATTTTCAGTATTAGCCTTTCCAGAGAAACTCTCAAAAGCCTTACTGATATCCAAATACACCACATCCACTGCCTTACTGCCATCAAGCCTCTTTGTCACACATACAAGTAAATAATCTTTCCTTCCACACCCCCCCCCACCCCACGCAATAATAAAAGGCAGTAACACACAGCAGTACAGTGACATTTCTGCCTTTAACCATTCGGCATGTGTTGTTTGAGTGGTTGCCTAGTTGTGCACTCTGTTCTGCGGATTCTGACCCAATCAGTACATGCGCCTGCTCTGGCTCCGCTCTGCTATACAGATGGTTACGTTGTCAATTTCTGCACAACTCTGGTTAGTCACATGGTTAGAATGCTTTCAGGAAACGTGCAAATTATTACAGCATTCATTCCTACATAACAACAAAAAAGTGTTCTTTCTGCTCCCATAGTAACACCTAGCATCGGGACTGAAGTATGGGCGCTGTAATGACTGAAGCAGCACATTCTTTCTGTTTGGAGTTCAGCGGTAATGTGTCATGGAGTCTGAGAAGCCGGCTGGCAGAATTTCTAGGTGAGAGTTGCTGGTGCTGTACTGCATTAATGTGTTAAAAAAAATGTCTCGTTTTTGTTGAAGATAAGCCTCTTAGTCCTCACTTCCCCGGCACAACTCTGCATTACTTGTTCATTGTAACCTGAATAATTGGTGACAGTCTGCCACTTTACCTTCTCCATTGAGTGGCAGCAGTCAGCAAACACCTTTGTAACCATCACTTATTTTCCACTCGTATAAATATCAGGACTAACTATATGCCATCCATTTGATTGGCTTGTGCCGACTGACAGCTGTCAAATAAAATACTCCTTTATTTATTCCCTGGGCCATCAATTTGACCCGAAACCACAATGAAGTGGTTGCTGTCGCGTTATATGGCTGACACTTACTCTGGGTTATTTTCTGACCATGGAGGGAAATGAGTAAGCACTAGAACGGCACTATCCTTGTTAAACACTAATGAAGCCCTCTAATGTCATACCCGTGCCATACGACAAAAGATGGGAGCGCGAAACGGCCCGTTAAACTCCAGGGCTGATATTCAGCACCAGTAACCTCCATACAGCGCAATATTAAGCGGGCGTAAAACAGGTGGCTAACACGATAGCGCCAGTTTAACGCCACTGCCCGTGATTAATTTCTGCCCTGAGATCTCCAACTTGAGCACAATGTGAACTAGAGAGATGGTTCTGCGGTCATCTTGGAGCCTCACTCCACTTACTGCTCCCAGCAGATTTCTTGGAGGAGCTATTCACTGGATTGCAGACAACAGAGGCGACAGATGAAGATTGACCAAGGCAATCCCTCTGCACTGCTGCACATTGTGCTCTTTATATCTTGAAAAAGCCACGTGATAGATTGATTTATTTTAACTTCACTCGAGGCTGAGTAAAGTAATTTGAAGCAAAGCAGATTTCGGAGAATTATCGGTGGTATCAATTCCCTGAAAATGAATACTGGAAACCGTTGTTAGAAAAAATAACCACTCAAGTGAGTATGACTGTTTCTGAAATGCCCAAGTTACAAGAAATTGTGACTTGGATTCATTATCCAGAGATGGGAGAGGGCACGATTTAAAGGACAGAACTGCAGCAAGCCGTAGAATCATAGAATCTTACAGCACAGAAGGAGGCCATTCAGCCCATCGTGCCTATGCCGGCTCTTTGAGAGAGCGATCAAGTTAGTCCCACTCCCCTGCTCTTTCCCCATAGCCCTGCAAATGGTTCTGCATATAGGATCAATTGCAGAAAGCAGACAGAGAAAGATATGCGGAAGCTGGTGGATGCAGCTCTGCTTTCGATGATATGCTTGATCACTTGGTGCTGCGGAAATGGACTCATGCATATGAAATCCCTGATCCACCCCTGCAGATATGGTAGAATGTAAGTAGGAAAGAGTCCAGAGACTGTGATCAGCTGGTTGATAAGGAGGCAGTCATCCGAGCCTTTGTCTTCCAGAAGCATGTACTGAGCTCTCTTCAGTGCTCTTTCTAACTGGTCATTCTGTTCATACAAATGCATTCCCTCGACAAAGGTGTTTGTCGGTCCAGTATTGTTATTTTTTCCGAGCACGACCTTACTGGGGTAGTTTCACTTGCACCCGCCACATTCCAGTATCTTACCCTAGTCAGTGAAAGCCAATTATACAGGGCGTTGGTGAGACCACACCGGGAGTACTGTGTACAATTTTGCTCTCCTTACCTAAGGAAGGATATACAAGTCTAGCGGGTGTGCAACAAAGACCCTAGTTTTGGATTTAACTAAATCACTTTCAATCTTAACATTTTATCATATTATGGTCACTCTTCCCTAAAGGGCCCTTTTACTACAAGGTTATTAATTAACCCTTTCGTATTGCACAAAACTAGATCTAAAATAGCCTGTTCCCTAGTTGGTTCCTCAATATACTGATCTAGAAAACTATCGCATTAATTCGTCCTCCACACTATTACAGCAAATTTGGTTTGGCTAGTTGATTCAAGTCCATGATTACTGTATTATCCTTGTTACATGCACCTCTAATCTCCTGATTTTTACTCTGCCCAACATTACAACTACCATTTGGAGGCCTATAAACAACTCCCACCAATGTTTTCTGCTCCTTGCTGTTTCTTAGCTCAACCCAAACTGATTCTACTTCTTGATTTTCGGAGCTAAGATCCTTTCCCTCTGCTTCTTAATCCCGTCCTTTATTATCAGGGCTGCCTCTCCTCCTTTTCCATTTTGCCTATCTCTTCTAAAAGTTAAGTATCCTGGAAAATGTTGTTCCCAATCTTGGCCACTTTGCAACCACGTCTTCGTAATGGCGATAAGATCAAACCTATTAATTTTTATCTGCACTAGTTTGATATGGCCCTTACGGCTAAAGGGATCAAGGGGTATCGAGAGAAAGCAGGAAAGAGGTACTGAGGTGAATGATCAGCCATGATCTTATTGAATGGCGGTGCAGGCTCGAAGGGCTGAATGGCCTACTCCTGCACCTATTTTCTATGTTTCTATTAATTCATCTATTTTGGTGCAAATGTTTTGCGCATTCAGATATAGTGCCTTCAGCTTTGACGACTTCTATTTTTCCCTGATGTCACCTTAGTCACTGATGCCCTATTACCTTTGTTATTCCCTCTGTCCCTTCCTGACCCACTCTGCTTAATTTTACCCAACACTCTGCTTTGGAGCCTTGACATTTCTCTTGCTGCTTTTAAATGTTCTCTTTACTGAATCCTCCCACCTCTCGTTCATTAGTTTAAAGCCCTGTCTACTAATGGACTGAATTGTAGGTTCTGTATGGTTTCAACAGCAAAATTATCGAAGATCAAACTGGTATATTTGAAAGGTGTTTCCCTGAAAAGACTACAAAATAGAATTCCAGTAATACTCCAACACATTGCATCCTACTGTACAGTGTAAAGATATAGCAGCCGAGATCTTAGTCCTGTTAAGAGATGATTGCAGTATTGTTTTGATATTTAGTTCTGTGCTAGACTAAGGAGTATGGCTGGACAGGTCTCACTGTATGACGCAGCAATCATCAAGCCCAATGATCAAGTGATGGAGATTCATAGTGCTGAAAGGTTTTGGGTTTTTTTCATTGTGAAGCTTTTGAGCCATGACTGTGGACTAGTAGATGAATATTTGGCTGTGCTTACCTCTGCAAAAATAGCAGCTCCTCAAATTCATTACGGAGAATCAACCCAGCCAGTTCAGCACAAACTGAAGATCATATCTGGGACCTGCCTGGTCTCTACATCTGCAATCTCCACCAGCCTTACCTCCTCATCCACCTTCTTCACTATCAGCTCTGGCCTACTATGCATACCCTCTTGCTCCACACCACCACTCATGACAGAACACTTCAGCAATTTTGGCCCTACTTCGTGGACACTGGGTCAAAATCCCTATCGAACAGCATTGTGGGAGTACTTCAACACACGGACTGCAGCAGTTCAAGAAGATGACTCACCACCACCTTTGAGGGCAACTAGGCATGGGCAATGAATGCCGGTCTTACCAGCGACTCCCATACCCGAGAATAATCCTTTTTAAACTCTCTGGAATTCTCTCCATAGCCCTCCAACATGCTTCTGCTCTTCCCAAAAAAGCCTTTTCCATACTATTTCTATGATTATTCTTTCAGTTGTTTTCTCTAACTCTTCTACTACTGTGCAGAGTCTGCCTCTTCTCTAACGCGCCTTGGGACATTTACTGTGTTAAAGGCACTGTATAAATGTAAGTTATTATTTTGTGTGGCTTCATTCACTCATGGTAGAATTCTTTATTAACAGGGAGAGTGACACAGTTAATTCAGAGACTAGGGTCCTGAACTTAAGGAAAGGTAACTTTGATGGTATGAGGCGTGAATTGGCTAGAATAGGCTGGCATAGAAACATAGAAAAATAGGTGCAGGAGTAGGCCATTCGGCCCTTCGAGCCTCCACCGCCATTCAATAAGATCATGGCTGATCATTCCTTCAGTACCCCTTTCCTGCTTTCTCTCCATACCCCTTGATCGCCTTAACCGTAAGAGCCATATCTAACTCCCTCTTGAATATATCCAGTGAACTGGCATCAACAACTCTCTGCGGCATGGAATTCCACAGGTTAACAACTCTCTGAGTGAAGAAGTTTCACCTCATCTCAGTCCTAAATGACCTACCCTTTAGCCTAAGACTATGTCTCCTGGTTCTGGACCTCCCCAACATCGGGAACATTCTTCCCGCTTCCAAACTGCCCAATCCCGTCAGAATCTTATACGTTTCTATGAGATTCCCTCTCATCCTTCTAAACCCCAGTGTATAAAGGCCCACTTGATCCATTCTCTCCTCATATGATAGCCCAGCCATCCCTGAAATCAGTCTAGTGAACCTTCACTGCACTCCCTCAATGACAAATTATGCTTAAAGGGTTGACGGTGGATAGACAATGGCAAACATTTAAAGATCACATGGATGAACTTCAGCAATTGTACATCCCTGTCTGGAGTAAAAATAAAACGGGGAAGGTGGCTCAACCGTGGCTAACAAGAGAAATTAAGGATGGTGTTAAATCCAAGGAAGAGGCATATAAATTGGCCAGAAAAAGGAGCAAACATGAGGACTGGGAGAAATTTAGAATTAAGCAGAGGAGGACAAAGGGTTTAATTAGGAGGGGAAAAACAGAGTATGAGAGGAAGCTTGCAGGAACATAAAAACTGACTGCAAAAGCTTCTATAGATATGTGAAGAGAAAAAGATTAGTGAAGACAAACGTAGGTTCCTTGCAGTCAGAGTCAGGTGAATTTATAATGAGGAACAAAGAAATGGCAGAACAAATACTTTGGTTCTGTCTTCACGAAGGAAGACATAAATAACCTTCCAGAAATACTAGGAGACCGAGGGTCTAGTGAGAAGGAGGAACTGAAAGAAATCCTTATTAGGCGGGAAATTGTGTTAGGGAAATTGATGGGATTGAAGGCAGATAAATCCCTGGGGCCTGATAGTCTGCATCCCAGAGTACTTAAGGAAGTGGCTCTAGAAATAGTGGATGCATTGGTGATCATTTTCCAACAGTCTATCGAATCTGGGTCAGTTCCTATGGACTGGAGAGTAGCTAATGTAACACCACTTTTAAAAAAAGGAGGGATAGAGAAAACAAGTAATTATAGACCGGTTAGCCTGACATCAGGAGTGGGGAAAATGTTGGAATCAATCATTAAGGATGAAATAGCAGCGCATTTGGAAAGCAGTGACAGGATCGGTCCAAATCAGCATGGATTTATGAAAGGGAAATCATGCTTGACGAATTTTCTGGAATTTTTTGAGGATGTAACTAGCAGAGTGGACAAGGGAGAACCAGTGGATTGGTGTATTTGGACTTTCAAAAGGCTTTTGACAAGGTCCCACGCAAGAGATTGGGTGCAAAATCAAAGCGCATGGTATTGGGGGTAATGTACTGACGTGGATAGAGAACTGGCTGGCAGACAGGAAGCAGAGAGTCGGGATAAACGGGTCCTTTTCAGAATGGCAGGCAGTAACTAGTGGAGTGCCACAGGGCTCAGTGCTGGGACCCCAGCTCTTTACAATATACATTAATGATTTAGATGAAGGAATTGGGTGTAATATCTCCAAGTTTGCAGATGACATTAAGCTGGGTGGCGGTGTGAGTGGAGAGGAGGACGCTACAAAGCTGCAGGATGACTTGGACAGGTTAGGCGAGTGGGAAAATGCATGGAAGATGCAGTATAATGTGGATAAATGTGAGGTTATCCATTTTGGGGGCAAAAACACGAAGGCAGAATATTATCTGAATGGCGGCAGACTAGGAAAAGGGGAGGTGCAATGAGACCTGGGTGTCATGGTTCATCAGTCATTGAAAGTTGGCATGCAGGTACAGCAGGCAGTGAAGAATGCAAATGGTATGTTGGCCTTCATAGCTGGGGGATTTGAGTATAGAAGCAGGGAGGTCTTACTGCAGTTGTACAGGGCCTTCGTGAGGCCTCGCCTGGAATATTGTGTTCAGTTTTGGCCTCCTAATCTGAGGAAGGACGTTCTTGCTATTGAGTGAGTGCAGCGAAGGTTCACCAGAATGATTCCAGGGATGGCTCGATTGACATATGAGACACTGGATCAACTGGGCCTTTATTCACTGGAGTTTAGAAGGATGAGAGGGGATCTCATAGAAACGTATAAGATTCTGACGGGACTGGACAGGTTAGATGCAGGAAGAATGTTCCCGATGTTGGGGAAGTCCAGAACCAGGGGACATAGTCTTAGGATAAGGGGTAGGCCATTTAGGACTGAGATGAGGAGAAACTTCTTCACTCAGAGTTGTTAACCTGTGGAATTCCCTGCCGTAGAGAGTTGTTGATGCCAGTTCATTGGATATATTCAAGAGGGAGTTAGATGTGGCCCTTACCGCTAAAGGGATCAAGGGGTATCAGATCATCTCAAACACGTGAAATAGAGGAGAGAAAATTGCAAAAAAAAAAAGTTACTACTCTAAGTCAACATTGCAACTCAAAAGTTAATCATTTTACTGGAAATATTTTTGGCTAGTTCTGTTACACATTCTGGATTCATGCAAAGTGGTTTTGGCTTTGGATCGATGCAAAGTGTCTCGTGTTACTTGGCTGTGAATTCGCCTGAATAAATTTGCGCGAGCTGCACTAGATCAGCTCACGGAGCTGTCTCGCATGGCTTTACCTCCAGCGTAGGCGCAGCTGCTGGAAGACAACTTTAAAACATTCAATCTTTTTTTTTTTTAACCTGTTCAGTGTTGGCAGACTTCTTCTGTTGGATAGCCAGTTATGTGAGTTCTCTGTGTACCTGGCCTGAGAATGGCAGTCTCAAACCATCATGATCTTATTGAATGGCAGTGCAGGCTCGAGGGGCCAAATGGCCTACTCCTGCTCCCATTTCTTATGTAACCGGCCTCTGTATTGCAACTGCACCCTGACACTTATACATCATCATAGACAGTCCCTCAGAATCGAGGAAGACTTGCTTCCACTCTTAAAATGAGTCCTTAGGTGGCTGAACAGTCCAATACGAGAACCACAGTCCCTGTCACAGGTGGGACAGATCGTCGTTGAGGAAGGGGTGGGTGGGACAGGTTTGCCGCTTGCTCTTTCCGCTGCCTGCGCCTGTTTTCTGCATGCTCTCGGCGATGAGACTCGAGGTGCTCAGCGCCCTCCCGGATGCACTTCCTCCACTTAGGGCGGTCTTTGGCCAGGGACTCCCAGGTGTCGGTGGGGATGTTGCACTTTATCAGGTAGGCTTTGAGGGTGTCCTTGTAACGTTTCCTCTGCGCACCTTTGGCTTGTTTGCTGTGAAGGAGTTCCGAGTAGAGCGCTTACTTGGGGAGTCTAGTGTCTGGCATGCGGACAATGTGGCCTGCCCAGCAGACAGTACAGAGGGGTCAGGTTTTGGCCTGAGTTGCTCCTTTTTGTTGGAGCATTTCCAATTCTCGGTGTTTAGTTTGCTCCAGTTCTAGTGAGTTAGAACAGTTTCATTTTGGAACAGATTTTTTTTCAAAAGGGGGCGTGTCCGGCCACTTACGCCTGTTTTGAAAGTTTAGGCAGTGAAAACTTACTCCAAACTAACTTAGAATGGAGTAAGTGTAGATTTTTGTATGCTCAGAAAAATCTTGCCTACACTTAGAAAATCAGGTGTAAGGGAGAGAGATGGGGCGGGGGTGGGGGGGGAGGGTTACAAACATGAAACACATCACTTTTACAAATAAAGAGCCATCATCAATAATAAATGATAAATAAAATAAAATCAATAAATTAGCAAAAAAAAATTAAAAATTAAAATTAACAAATTTAAAAAAAATTAAATAAAAGATTAAGTTTTGACTCACCGACTGCAGAACCGGGAGCCCTCCAACAGCGTGCTGGGACAGGGCTTGCTCAGTGTGTCTCTCTCTCTCTGTCTGTGTCAGTGTCTTTGTGTTTCTGACAGCGAGCGGGGGGGGGTGGTGGAGCAGAAGGAGGGAGGGAGGGGGGAGAGGAGAGGGAGGGGAGGGAGGGGGGAGGAAGGAGGAAGGGGGGTGGGAGGGTAAGAGAGGGAGAGGGAGGGAGGAGGCTGAACGGGCCCAGCCAATGGAAAGAAGCCGTGCTGAAGACATCGGGCGGGGCCCACCCCCAGCAAGATGCCGGGCGGGCGGGCCCAGAAGACGTGAAGAGGGAACGGAGCTGAAATGGGGGGGGGGGGGGGGGGGAGCAGCTAGCAGCAGAGCGGGACCTCGGGGGGGGGGATGGCGGGGTTGGGGGGGGAAAGAGAGAGCGCGTGAACTGAACAGGGAGGGAGCCGGAGCCACAGCCAGAGCAGGAGTTCGAGGAGGAAGGTCCAGTCCGATCTTCGCTGCCCCAGTGAGCCCATTCGGCCAGGGCTCGGGGCGGCGTGCTTCGGGCCCCTCCCACACAGTTTCGGGCGCCTGGAGCTACTGCACATGTGCGCACACTGTAGCGCGCATGTGCAGAGGTCCCGGCACTGTTTTCAGCGCAGGGACCTGGCTCCGCTCCCTACAGCTTGTGCTGCGCTGCACCGAGGGCCTGGATCGACCTGAGGGAGTGGAGAATACCGAGGTAAGTTTTCGGCGCGGTTTTGAGCGCGGAAATCAGGTGTGGCTCGCGGGGCTGTGCCGTTCTAGGCGCGGCCCGAAATTTGACCCCTGAAAGTGGTGCAAATCAGGCTTGAAAGCAAGCGAGTCCTGCCATATAAACTGTGAGTGACAAAGCCAACAGCGGCCAGATGAGAATTTGTTACGGTACCAGCAGAAAATGAGAAGCGTACTGCAAATAGAAATGTTGGTGGTGGGAAGGTGGGGGCAGCTGAGCAGTCCTCACCATCTCCAAACTGAATATTTGCAGCCTGCATAAAGCACGCAGTGTGGAAGGTTGCAGAGCAATCTTCCTGCTGAAGGAAAATGGCAAAAGTCATCCGAGGTACTGATTACACAACCCACAAGCGAATACCTATGTGGGCGGTAACAGAGAATAAGTCCTTGGCAACAAGATGAGATTACTGCCTATTTTGATATACTGGAATGATTGGATCTGAAACCTGAAGCAATTTTTTAAAAACTTATTATTGCCCACCTATAAATAGCAAACAACAATTAACAAACCGCATTTAATCAGATTAAAAGGAGCTAGTCATTATTCTCGATATATGATTTTAACTCCTCAAAATTATTAGCCATGTATTAAGCTACTGAGCTGCTGGTATTATGCACAGAATTTCAACTAAGGTCTGCGACATATAATTAAAGATTTTTCTGATTTATCATTTTAATTAAAAATCTTTTGAAGCATTCAAATAGATTGCATTTATTCCCCAACCCAATATCTCACTGTTCTATAATGGCTCAACCCACTGATCCTTGCAATTAGGTTTACAGCTACTCTGCTCTATTACACATCTCCAGGCACCTTTAACCCTTTGCTTTTTCTGGTGAAGAAGCCCATCACGGATATTTCTGTGCCCACGCAATTTGCAACCATCAAATTCTGGAAATACTGAATTGTTAAAAAAAAAAACTACTGCTAGATTCCCCTCAAGAGTAGTGAACATGAGAAACAGTCACCCTGAAAAAGCAATTGTATTTAACCCTTTTAATGCGGCCAATAGGTTTACTCCCTGGGTAGAGTTGAAGGGAATTCTCCCAGTGTCTCAGCCAACATCCGACTCTCAAACACCACCACCAAAAATAGCTTAACTGGTCATTTATCTCATGGCTGCTGAGAGACTTTGCTGTGCACAAAATGGCTGCCACATGTGCCTACATAAGTCCACATGTATTGTGTTCCTAGCACAGATGAGACTGCACACAGGGAGGTTAAAGTAACAGTGATCTCAGTCTTTATTAAGACACTCCAGAGTAAGGAACAGGCTTTAGGGGCCAGCTTATATTCAGCGCTCCCAATGGGATGCGCTCCCTGGTTGCGGAACATGGGAGTGCATGCTTTACAGATACACAACATCATGAAGCGTATGTTAAAGTGATTCATTGTACTCTTGCTCCTAATTCTTATGTTTCTCATGTTTATAACATGATCATGCCAATCCAATAAATTAGAGCTGTTGATTTAATTAAAGCCTTTGTAATCAATTTTCAGCCAATACATGCTGTCATCATTTGGGGATTTTTGATCATTTTTTCTTCACAGAAAGGATTTTGAGTTATGGTTCAGAGTTGTGTTTTAAAACAAATGGAATTTCACGGGTTTAAAAAGAAAGGCTACAGGATGCTATCTTTGACGTTGTGTACTGAAGTCAGGTGAACCAGTTGGCAGAATGTCACCACTCTCAGTCTATTTCAAGCTGATACAATGAGAATCTACCGTCTCATCCCATACCCAATAGACAGGGACCACTATGCAATTCAATGGCCCAAAAATTGCTGTCGGAGGCTTCTTGCGGGCGAACGCCTCCGGCCAAAAATATTTTAACAAAACTACCTGGTGATCCTGGAGGAACGTAGAATTGCACTCTGAGGCGTAGTTCCGCAGTCCAGCACATGGGCCCATGTCTTCCAGGAGCGTATGCATATCCTGGGATCACGTGGGCCTGGACCACCAATCACAATGTAGTATTCTCATTCATAGTAATGGGAGTTCCAACACCAACATAAAACATTTTTTTTTTTTTTTTAATTAATAGAAAGTGCATTAAATTAAATGCTTTAGTGAAAAATGTATGTTTTTGACATTTTTTGTAAAATGTTTTAATAGTGTTAAAAATAAATTCACCTTTATTGACAGGGTTTTTAATATAAAATAATTAATAACATTTATTTTTTTCTATCTATTAATACGCTTACGCTGGTAAAAGCAGGCCTTACGCCTGATTCTACCAGGCGTAAGAAATGGAAGGACATTCGCTGGGCAAGAACTGGGCAAAGAGCTCAAATCTCCGCCCGCGAAGGTCCTTCTCCCAGGCATGCGGATCGCAAGTGCAGGTTTTAGGTGCATGCGCATCGCACGCCTAAAACCGGAACTTCAGGGACCTCCATGGGCACATCGTACGCACCCGGGGAGGCCGCAATTTCTTCTTAGATGGGCAACAAACATTGATGTGAACATGGCGTAAGGCGTCTGCTGAGAATATACTCTGAGGAGAAGGGGGAGTCAGTTTGGTTGCCAGGTCTGCTGGTAACTCCCTACCAGTTGAAGATGTCAAAAACACTCGTCCTCTGCTTCAAGGGTTCAACATCAACGAAAAAAAAATGTTCAGGAACCAAACAAAAGACTGCAAGTCACAACCTTGAGCTTAGAGCTAGAAGCTCAAAAATATAAGAGGTCAGGATTTGCAGATAGAACTTGCCTAGAAATAAAGGTTGGCTACCGATCTCTAACATCTAGTCTCCAAACTTCCTTTTTCCATCACAACCTTGTCTCATTAATACCACAATGGTAATCATGCCGCTGAACTTTGCTCCTTTTTCTCTCGAACTCTGACTACACCAACCACCACGGTCTTCCACCTCCTCTTGAAATCGAAATTCATCACACTGCATCCCACTTGCATGCATTACTTCTCCAGGATTCTCTTTCTATTTCGACGAAGAGACTTTTAAAACCCAACCTAGTGGAACCTATTCACTGGTATTCTTGATTTATCTTAACGTGCAAGTGTCAGCTATGGCTCAGTGCGTAGCACACATGCCTCTGAGTCAGAAGATTGTGGATTCAAGTCCCACCCCAAATACATAAGCACATAATTCAGGTTGACACTCCAGTGCAGTGCTGAGGGATGTCTTTTAGATGAGACATTAAACCGAGGCCCCAACTTCCCTCTCAAGTGGACATAAAAGAGCCCATGGCACTATTTTGAAGAAGAGCAGGGAAGTTATCCCCGGTCTCCTGGTCAATATTTATCCCTCAATTTACCAAAAACAGATTATCTGGTCATTATCACACTGCTGTTTGTGGGAGCTTGCCGTGCGCAAATTGGCTGCTGCATTTCCCACATTACAACAGTGACTACACTCCAAAAGTACTTCATTGGCTGTAAAGCTCTTGGAGACGTTCGGTGATTGTGAAAAGCGCTATATAAATGTAAGTCTTTCTTTCATTATCTTCTCTCCACCTTCAACAGTGGCAGTGTCCTGTATTTTGGACCTTGAACGTTCACCTTGGTTTCTAAATAAAAAACAATGAACCTCAATAGAGTGGATGCAACACTTGTACGCAACGTTCCGACTAAGCTGCGCGGACACACAATGGTCTGGATGCCGCTCACTGGCTTTTATATACGCAAAAATTTGAATGGGCCGCGCAGCCAGTTAAAGGGACCACACACCAAGAAAAAAATTAGAGGGAACATTGCTTGTGTGTTTCACTGCTCTGTACATTAAATTTTAAGGTCATTGGCAAAAGAGCCAGAGGTGAGATGAGGAGAATCATTTTCACGCAGCGAGTTATGATGATCTGGAATTCACTGCCTGAAAGAGTAGTGAAAGCAGGTTCAATAGTAACTTTCAACGGGAAATTGGAAAAACACAAAGGGGAACAATTTGAAGGGCTGTGAGGAAAAGGCAGGGGAGTGAGACAAATTGGAGAGCTCTATCAAAGAGCCAGCACAGGTGCCATGGGCCGAACAACTTCCATCTGTACTGCAAGATTCTATGCATTGTAGACACCTCAAGTCGCTGGAGAAATACCACCAACGATGTCGCTGCAAGATCCTGAAAATCCCCTGGGAGGACAGACGCACCAACATTAGCGTCCTCGTCCAGGCCAACATCCCCAGCATTGAAGCACTGACCACACTCGATCAGCTCCACTGGGCAGGCCACACTGTCCACATGCCAGACACGAGACTCCCAAAGCAAGTGCTCTACTCGGATCTCCTTCATGACAAACGAGCCAAAGGTGGACAGAGGAAACGTTACAAGGACACCCTCAAAGCCTCCCTGATAAAGTGCGACATCTCCACTGACACCTGGGAGTCTCTGGCCAAAGACCGCCCTAAGTGGAGGAAGTGCATCCGGGAGGGCGTTGAGCTCCGAGTCTCGTCGCCGAGAGCATGCAGAAATCAAGCACAGGCAGCGGAAAGAGCGTGCGGCAAACCAGTCCCACCCACCCTTTCCTTCAATGACTGTTTGTACCAGCTGTGACAGAAACTATGGCTCTCATATTGGACTGTATAGCCATTTAAGAATTCATGCTAAGAGTGGAAGCAAGTCTTCCTCGATTCCGAGGGACTGCCTATGATGATGATGTATCACGTATATCTAAAGTGCATTACAGTGACGCAATCTGCTATCTATATGTAAAACTGCACTGTGATCACATTTAATGTGGGAGATTTTAAACTTCCTACCTTAAGTTGTCAGTGTGAAGACATACAAAGCAGGAGAATGTGTGCTTGGGGAATAAAATTGCTGCATTGTATTGTATGCACCAAGTAAATGTGAATCTTTAATTTGGTTGCCATAGATTTACTCCTGAACCAATACATATCTATATGTAGGTTGTATAAGAAGTGCCCCCAGAAGGGCATGAGTCTATATTTAGCTTTGGACTTATGTAAGCCAAACAATACTACATTGCACGCCTGTCTCACTCTAGGTAATGCTTTTCTCTTTTTTGTTGAGCTGGTCATAATGATGAACACAATGCAATTTCTTCAGCGAATTACATTGGATGTACAGCACAGAAACAGGCCATTCGGCCCAACAGGTCTGTGCCGGTGTTTATGCTCCTCCCACCCCTCTTCATCTAACGCTATCAGCATAATCTTTAGAAGGTTGTGGGTTCAGGAACTTGAGCACATCAATCTAGGCTGACACTCCAATGCAGTGCTGAGGGAGTGCTAAATTCTAAAAGGACAAAGGGTGTTAAAAGAACAAGCCTGAAGGCTTTGTGTCTTAATGCAAGGAGTATCCGCAATAAAGTGGATGAATTAACTGTGCAAATAGATGTTAACAAATATGATGTGATTGGGATTACGGAGACGTGGCTCCAGGATGATCAGGGCTGGGAACTCAACATCCAAGGGTATTCAACATTCAGGAAAGATAGAATAAAAGGAAAAGGAGGTGGGGTAGCATTGCTGGTTAAGGAGCAAATTAAGGCAATAGTTCGGAAGGACATTAGCTTGGATGATGTGGAATCTATATGGGTAGAGCTGCAGAATGCCAAAGGACAAAAAACGTTAGTGGGAGTTGTGTACAGACCTCCAAACAGTAGTAGTGATGTTGGGGAGGGCATCAAACAGGAAATTAGGGGTGCGTGCAATAAAGGTGCAGCAGTTATAATGGGTGACTTTAATATGCACATAGATTGGGTTAACCAAACTGGAAGCAATACGGTAGAGGAGGATTTCCTGGAGTGCATAAGGGATGGTTTTTTAGACCAATATGTCGAGGAACCAACTAGGGGGGAGGCCATCTTAGACTGGGTGTTGTGTAATGAGAGAGGATTAATTAGCAATCTCGTTGTGCGAGGCCCCTTGGGGAAGAGTGACCATAATATGGTGGAATTCTGCATTAGGATGGAGAATGAAACAGTTAATTCAGAGACCATGGTCCAGAACTTAAAGAAGGGTAACTTTGAAGGTATGAGGCGTGAATTGGCTAGGATAGATTGGCGAATGATACTGAAGGGGTTGACTGTGGATGGGCAATGGCAGACATTTAGAGACCGCATGGATGAACTACAACAATTGTACATTCCTGTCTGTTGTAAAAAATAAAAAAGGGAAGGTGGCTCAACCGTGGCTATCAAGGGAAATCAGGGATAGCATTAAAGCCAAGGAAGTGGCATACAAATTGGCCAGAAATAGCAGAGAACCCGGGGACTGGGAGAAATTTAGAACTCAGCAGAGGAGGACAAAGGGTTTGATTAGGGCAGGGAAAATGGAGTATGAGAAGAAGCTTGCAGGGAACATTAAGACGGATTGCAAAAGTTTCTATAGATATGTAAAGAGAAAAAGGTTAGTAAAGACAAACGTAGGTCCCCTGCAGTCAGAATCAGGGGAAGTCATAACGGGGAACAAAGAAATGGCGGACCAATTGAACAAGTACTTTGGTTCGGTATTCACTGAGGAGGACACAAACAACCTTCCGGATATAAAAGGGGTCGGAGGGTCTAGTAAGGAGGAGGAACTGAGGGAAATCCTTATTAGTCGGGAAATTGTGTTGGGGAAATTGATGGGATTGAAGGCCGATAAATCCCCAGGGCCTGATGGACTGCATCCCAGAGTACTTAAGGAAGTGGCCTTGGAAATAGTGGATGCATTGACAGTCATTTTCCAACATTCCATTGACTCTGGATCAGTTCCTATGGAGTGGAGGGTAGCCAATGTAACCCCACTTTTTAAAAAAGGAGCGAGAGAGAAAACAGGGAATTACAGACCGGTCAGCCTGACATCGGTAGTGGGTAAAATGATGGAATCAATTATTAAGGATGTCATCGCAGTGCATTTGGAAAGAGGTAATATGATAGGTCCAAGTCAGCATGGATTTGTGAAAGGGAAATCATGCTTGACAAATCTTCTGGAATTTTTTGAGGATGTTTCCAGTAGAGTGGACAAGGGAGAACCAGTTGATGTGGTATATTTGGACTTTCAGAAGGCTTTCGACAAGGTCCCACACAAGAGATTAATGTGTAAAGTTAAAGCACATGGGATTGGGGGTAGTGTGCTGACATGGATTGAGAACTGGTTGTCAGACAGGAAGCAAAGAGTAGGAGTAAATGGGGACTTTTCAGAATGGCAGGCAGTGACTAGTGGGGTACCGCAAGGTTCTGTGCTGGGGCCCCAGCTGTTTACACTGTAAATTAACGATTTAGACGAGGGGATTAAATGTAGTATCTCCAAATTTGCGGATGACACTAAGTTGGGTGGCAGTGTGAGCTGCAAGGAGGATTCTATGAGGCTGCAGAGCGACTTGGATAGGTTAGGTGAGTGGGCAAATGCATGGCAGATGAAATATAATGTGGATAAATGTGAGGTTATCCACTTTGGTGGTAAAAACAGAGAGACAGACTATTATCTGAATGGTGACAGATTAGGAAAAGGGCAGGTGCAAAGAGACCTGGGTGTCATGGTACATCAGTCATTGAAGGTTGGCATGCAGGTACAGCAGGCGGTTAAGAAAGCAAATGGCATGTTGGCCTTCATAGCGAGGGGATTTGAGTACAAGGGCAGGGAGGTGTTGCTACAATTGTACAAGGCCTTGGTGAGGCCACACCTGGAGTATTGTGTACAGTTTTGGTCTCCTAACCTGAGGAAGGACATTCTTGCTATTGAGGGAGTGCAGCGAAGGTTCACCAGACTGATTCCCTGGATGGCGGGACTGACCTATCAAGAAAGACTGGATCAACTGGGCTTGTATTCACTGGAGTTCAGAAGAATGAGAGGGGACCTCATAGAAACGTTTAAAATTCTGACGGGGTTAGACAAGTTAGATGCAGGAAGAATGTTCCCAATGTTGGGGAAGTCCAGAACCAGGGGACACAGTCTAAGGATAAGGGGGAAGCCATTTAGGACCGAGATGAGGAGGAATTTCTTCACCCAGAGAGTGGTGAACCTGTGGAATTCTCTACCACAGAAAGTTATTGAGGCCAATTCACTAAATATATTCAAAAAGGAGTTAGATGAAGTCCTTACTACTAGGGGAATCAAGGGGTATGGTGAGAAAGCAGGAATGGGGTACTGAAGTTGCATGTTCAGCCATGAACTCATTGAATGGCGGTGCAGGCTAGAAGGGCCGAATGGCCTACTCCTGCACCTATTTTCTATGTTTCTATGTTTCTACACTGTCGGAGGCCCCGTCTGCTCTCTCAAGTGGACAGAAAAGATCCCATGGCACTATTTCGAAGAAGAGCAGGGCAGTTATCCCTGGTGTCCTGGCCAATATTTATCCCTCAATCAACATAAAGAAACATATTATCTTGTCATTGTCACATTGCTGTTTGTGGGAGTTTACTATGCACAAATTGGCTGCCATGTTTCCCAAATTACAACAGTGACTACACTCCAAAAGTACTTCAATGGCTGTAAAGCGCTTTGAGACATCCGGTAGTTGTGAAAGGCGCTATATAAATCCAAGTCTTTCTTTTTCCTATTCCTTCCTCCCTCATCTAGCTACCCCTTGAATGCATCTACACTATTCAGCTGCTCCATGTAGAGGCGAGATCCCCATTCGAACCACTCTCTGGGTTTTAGATACTTGCGTGAGTCAGAATAAATAATAAAAATAAATAAATAGTCAGAGCTCAGCACTGACATTTACTTAATTACACAGAACACCTACCTGAGGGGGGTGAATGAGATTAAATGACCAGTGCACATTTGGAGTCAAATATGTGGCAAGCTGAATCTCTGGAACTCTTCTAATGACATTGTGCAAGATTGGACTACTTATTTAGGCTAGGATAAGAAAACGATTTAGGTGCCTTTTTTGGCAATTAACTAGTATATTAACCTTTAACTGGAAAGAGCATTCTCCTGCCAGTTCCAATAAGTGTCCCTTTTACTCAGCTGCTACTGTTAAGCTGAACAGCCAGTGCTTTGAACAGTCTTCACCAAGGGCTAATGTCATGGCCAGTTGTTGTTCATCCCATGCAATAAACAGTCACATGCAGTACCAATTCCTGTGTAAAGGCATGGATCCCTAGACTTGTCAAACTGTTTTAGTGTGAAACACTAGTTTAGTCATTTCAATCTAACGTTCAGTGTGAATTCAATATTACTTATTTCACTTTCAAACCACACTGGGAGTCATTTTGACTTCGGACGATCAGAGAGATGTTTAATAGGCGGCTGAGCTAATTGTTACCCCCACTGTGCTTTGTTTTCATCGCCACTGTCACCAACCAACACTACTGAGTGGCTTGCTCCCATGTGCCAAATGTGGAATTCCTGTGTTCGCCAGGGCATGCAGGCTTTTTGTGGAATGTCACCATGGAGGGGGCCAAGGATCACAATATGCCACTGGAGTCACTGCCAAATGCAGCTTTAAATATTTTGCAATGTACATCACCCCACGACGATGCCATTCGCAGAAAATACAGCAAAGATTTGCTTTTACATAGCGCCTTTCACGACCAACCATTGTCCCAAAGCACTTTGCAGCCAATGAAGTACTTTTTGAAGTGCAGTCGCTGTTGTAATGTAGGAAACGCGGCAGCCAAATTACACACAGCAAGTCCTCACAAACAGCAATGTGCTAATAATGCCCAGATAATCTGTTGATGAGTCTGCGGTTCCCATTTACACCTCTTCTAAACTCATCTTTGTTTCTTTACTTGTCCCTTTACCATCATCTTCTGCCTCGCACCTTCATCCCTTTTGTCAGCTAATCTCTCCTGCCTTCCACCTTCCTTTCCTTTTCTTCTTTCCTCTCCTCCCCTCCCCACTTTCCCTTCCTCTTGCTTAAAACCAGTCACATCTCTAACTTGTTCCAGTTCTGATGAGAGGTCATCGACCTGAAATGTTAACTCTAATTTTGACCAAAGGATCTGTTGTAGTGATGTTGGTTAAGGGACAAATATTAACACGGTTAATGTTATATATGCAGACTATAGATATACTCTCTGTGAAGTCACTGTATAGCTGCATAAGATGGAGACTTGTTACCTGGTGTAGAAACATAGAAAATAGGTGCAGGATTAGGCCATTCGGCCCTTTGAGCCTGCACTGCCATTCAATAAGATCATGGCTGATCATTCACCTCAGTACCCCCTTTGATGTACTATCAATAAGGTTTACACTGTGTATATACTATGCTGGCACCACTAGAGGGTGCAACTGCTGGAGACCAGGGTTTCCTGCTCCTGTGGCAGAGGCTGTCCACTAGAGGGCACTGCGGTGGGAGACCTGAGGGTCACCTGCATAGGTGGGCAGAGCGCAGTATAAAAAGCTGCCCACCATGCTTGTGCTTCACTCTGGAGTTACGAATAAAGGACCAAAGTCACTACAGTGTGAGTACAACACATTGCCTCGTGGAGTCATTCATAAGTGCATTACAGACATAACAACTGGTGACGAGAATACGGACTTTCAAGCGATTATGGCTACCTTTGGCACACTAAAAGACTTCGCAGAGGGTGATTATTGGGATGCCTTCACGGAAAGGCTCGATCAATATTTTGTGGCAAACGACCTGGCAGGGGAGACAGACACATTGGCGGAGAAGCACAAGGCTATACTGTTGACCAGTTGTGGGCCAGAGGTCTACCGCCTCGTCAGGGACTTGCTGGCACTCACGAAGGCCAAGGATAGGATATACGATGAGCTGACTGAACTAATTCGCGACCAACTAAAACCAAAACAGAACATCGTCACGGCTAGGCACAGATTCTACACTCACCGCAGACCTGAGGGCCAGGAGATTGCAAAATATGCTGCCAACCTCAGGAGACTTGTGGCACTGTGTGATTTTGGCACGCACCTCAACGAAGCATTGTGAGATGTCGTCATTCTGGGAATTGGCCATAAGGGCCTCCTTCACAATCTATTATCTGCCGGCACCACAGTCAACCTGCAGAAGGCCATCAGCATCAGTCAGGCGTTCATGGCCTCAACCTGCAGCACCAAGCAAATTATTGATCCTGTGGACTCAAACTCTGCAAGTACTATACACAAAATTGTGCCTTTCACAGGCAAGACTGTAGAACGTGGCTCTGCCCAGGGCAGAGAGCACAGACCTCAGGGTTCCAGAATTCAGAGTCCACCGAGGGGTGCTAATCGAGTAGCACCATGCTGGCGTTGCGGAGGAGACCTTAGGGCTCACCAGTGTCAGTTTGCTGAGTACGTATGCAAAGCCTGTAACACGAAGGGCCACCTCCAGTGTATGTGTAAAAGAAATACAACTCACCTTCTAGCAGAGGAGTCGGTAGATGACTTTGAATCCAGCGGGGAGTATGATGATTTGGCCAGAAAGGCAGCTCAGCCCCAAGAAGAAGTGTATGGAATGTATACCTACACCACCGATTGTCCTCCAGTGAAGATGGAAGTCGAGATAAACGGCGTTCCAGTCTTCATGGTAGTGGACACGGGTGTGAGCCAGTCAGTGATGAGCCAGGATGCCTTTGAGAGGTTATGGAACGAAAAACGACCTGAGCTGGTTCCAGTACAGGAAAAGTTGTGCACCTACACCAAGGAGCTGATCCAGTCCTTGGTAGTGCGGATGTAAGTGTAATCCATAATGGCGTGGGGCACAAGTGGATTGTTGCAGGTGATGGTCCAATGCTACTCAGAAGAAGGTGAATGGGGAAGATCCAGTGAAAATTGGAAGACCTCTTCACTCCAGCAATCGATGTCCCCCGTGCTCAGAGGCAGAGCAAAACCTCACCATCGCTTGGGCCAGGCACCAGAGAACAGACCAGTGCAGCACCTGAGGCACAGACCGTCCATCATGACTGCGTGGCAATGATCCGATCGGAACAACCTAAAAGTATCTTCCCGGCTCCAGTGGCAGGACTGCTGGGGCTGAAAATCGAATTTACAGGCACTCTTCCAGCTTTTGTGGCAGAATCGCGGGAGAAAAGAATTAAGGCAGTCGATCTAAAGGACAGAGGCAAGATGGCGTCCCTGCTGCAGTGAGGTGCAGCGTGGCTGAAAAAAAAGATGGCCGCGGCCATATCACAAGATGCAACACTGAGGGACCAACACGTGGTGTCTAACAAAGGATTTGATTGGGGTAAAGCCAGCAAGGTTCTCTTAAAGGAGATCTGCAACCAACTGAACTTAGAGACACTGTATGCATGGCAATCAATGTAACGAACCAATTAAGATTGTGAACAAAATGTTGTTGCGAGATGTCGGTATTATTCCTAATGTAAAGAACAAAATGTTGATGTGAGATGTCGGGAATAGTGTCTCCAAAAGTAGCAAGCGATCGAATTTGGGAGGGTAAAGGCGCTGATCCTGATGCCCTGCCCCAGGTGCCCCCACATGTTATAGGCCAGCAACCTCAGGAGGGTAAAGGCACTGATCCTGATACCCTGCCCCAGGTCTATCCCACGCTGCAGGCACCCGATGGCACTATTTGCCACGGACCTGGAAACGAAAACGGCTCCAATGCGCGCAGTCGGCCGCCGTTACCCACCACCCGGGTGGAGACGGTGCAGCCCCCAGACCCAGTCACTACCATGTCCGGGAGCGAAAAGTCAGAATCAATGAGTTCCCCATACGGGACCTGAAACAGCCAGGTTCCCAACACCATTAGCGAGCAGGTAGAAGATTCTGCAGCCCTCAAAGGTGGACAGAGAGGCCACACACATCTGTGGCTCTGCCCACCACTAGGCAACGACGAAGGCCCTGAGTCCTGGCTAGGTGAGCGAACTAAGCCCACCCCGCTAGCAGGGGGGTGCAGCGCCGCTATCAGATGACTAGGATCCCGTCTGGTTGCTCTGGAACCTGCGTCCTCGCACACCTGTACTGCTACTTCAGTACTGACCATGACTGAACCATGAATGCAATCTACCCAATCCTGGCGTACGACCACAAAACGTAACAAATGTAAGTTACTGAACCAAGGTGTCACGAAACAAACTGTAACTTACTTTCTTTGTACTTACATTAACATATAGGATCAGACATAGTGCAATGGACCTGCTGCATGATCTCGCTGTGGGGGGGGGGGGGGGAGTGGAAATAGATGTATGTAGCCATGGACACACACATGGATAACACCAGAACTCACTGGAACTTCCAGTGCATCATTCGAACCATCCAAACTTGTAACCACTACCCAACATTGTGGCAAAAGGACTTGGGGTTAACAGGGAGAGAGCCAAGCCAAAGCACAGCCAAGGTGCAAGGGCTATTGGCACTTAAGTCTGGGGAGAGCTAAGCCAGAGCAAATAGTGCAAAGGTAATCGGCACAAAGGACTTCGGGGAGAGTGATGTTATATATGCAGAGTATAGATATACTCACTGTGTAGTTGCATAAGATGGAGACTTATTACCTGATGTACTATCAAATAAGGTTTGCACTATGTATATACTATGCTGGCACCACTAGAGGGTGCAACTGGTGGAGACCGGGGTTTCCTGCCCCTGTGGCAGAGGCTGTCCACCAGAGGGCACTGTGGTGGGAGACCTGAGGGTCACCTGCATAGGTGTGCGGGACCCATTATAAAAATTCATTGAAAGTTGGCATACAGGTACAGCAGGCGGTGAAGGCGGCAAATGGTATGTTGGCCTTCATAGCTAGGGGATTTGAATATAGGAGCAGGGAGGTCTTACTGCAGTTGTACAGGGCCTTGGTGAGGCCTCACCTGGAATATTGTGTTCAGTTTTGGTCTCCTAATCTGAGGAAGGCGTTCTTGCTATTGAGGGAGTGCAGCGAAGGTTCACCAGACTGATTCCCGGGATGGCAGGACTGACATATGAGGAGAGACTGGATCAACTGGGCCTTTATACACTGGAGTTTAGAAGGATGAAAGGGGATCTCATAGAAACATAAGATTCTGACGGAACGAGACAGGTTAGATGCGGGTAGAATGTTCCCGATGTTGGGGAAGTCCAGAACCAGGGCACACAGTCTTAGGATAAGGGGTAGGCCATTTAGGACTGAGATGAGGAGAACCTTCACTCAGAGTTGTTAACCTGTGGAATTCCCTGCCGCAGAGAGTTGTTGATGCCAGTTCATTGGATGCATTCAAGAGGGAGTTAGATATGGTCCTTACGGCGAAGGGGATCAAGGGGTATGGAGAGAAAGCAGGAAAGGGTTACTGAGGTGAATGATCAGCCATGATCTTATTGAATGGTGGTGCAGGCTCGAAGGGCCGAATGGCCTACTCCTGCACCTATTTTCTATGTTTCTAAAAGGCTGCCCACCATGCTTGTGCCTCACTCTGGAGTTATGAATAAAGGACCAAGGTCACTACAGTTTGAGTACAACACATTGCCTCGTGGAGTCATTCATAAGTGCATTACAGACAGAATATTTAATGTAACCTAAAGGTAATCTAACCAGGTCCTATTGTTGTTGTTTCTGCTGCAGCAGAACCCTCGCCACTGGATAAAGACCTTGTGTGGCTGATGTGCAACAGTCATCACATGTTAAAAATTCCACGCACAGGCATCTTCCACCCCTGGAATTCAGGACTGGAATATCGGGTCCTCCATTGAAACATCTACGAACTAATCCCTTTTGGTGTGGAAGCAAGTCGTCCTCGTTCGAGGGACCGCCTATGATGATGATGATGATGTGATTGAAAGCAGCTGCATATAAATGGGTGGGAACTCCTCCTCTCGGGAGGATAAGCACTCACAGTTTACAGCCACTTTCAAACACTCTGTTATAGCAGCAATGGGACTTGGTTAGGAGCCCTGAAGTGGCGCTGAGGGGGATAGAGGGCTGGTTCCTGAAGAGGTTTGTCTACAAATGTGGACCGGACTGTCAAGAAAGAACCATCACAGATGGGTGGCATGTGTGAAGCAATGGTGTTTTAATGATTATTTTTTTGAACGTTAAAGAAATACGAGCTGTTAAACAGCTAACTGGCCTGTAATATAACTTGTGTGGTTCATATAATTTAACGCATCATTTCCGATTTGGGAAAATATTAGGCAGCTATTAGGGAAGGCCAGATTCAAGCAGAAAAGGAACAGCCCAAACCTCTGTTGTTTACCTTCCCTGATCCGACTTGGGCAGGCTTTTCGTGTTTTATATACATTAGCTGCTTTCAAAGAATACTGCAGTGATTCAGTGCAGATTTAATCGGCTTTGAATTCTCAGCTGCTTTCTCCGTTGAGATAAATCTCAATTCCACTGGGTTAAAGATTAGGGGAGGCTCAAGAACATTATCAACGTATATATTACGTTCTGGGTGAGCACTACAGCACCCCAGGCAAGGGTTTGAATTGCACACCTTGGTGAGCGTTTACACTTACACTTCCTCTGCTGCAGTGGTTCTCGCATACAGCCTCTGAAAGAATAGTGTACAATACTCTTGGCCCCTCTTACATTGTGGTACAAAGTAGTACAGACCAAGAATGGCTGAGGTTTTATCCCCATTCTGAGTTGAACATAAGGACATAAGAATTAGGAGCAGGAGTAGGTACTTCGGCCCCTCGAGCCTGCTCTGCCATTCAATAAGATCATGGCTGATCTTCGACCTCAACTCCACTTACCTGCTCAATCTCCATATCCCTTAATTCCTCTGGAGTCCAAAAATATATTGCTCTCAGCCTTGAATATACTCAACGATTGAGCATATACAGCACTTTTGGCTGGAGAATTCCAAATATTCATAACTGAGTGAAGAAATTCCTCCTCATCTCAGTCTTAAAAGGCCGACCCCTTATCCTGAAACTATGCCAACTAGTTCTAGACTCTCCAGCATTTATCCTGTCAATCCCCCTTAGAATCTTATATGTTTCAATGAGATCACACCTCATTCTTCTAAACTCTAGAGAATATACGTCTAGTCCACTCAATCTCTCCTCATAGGACAATTCCCCCCCGCCCCGCCATCCCAGGAATCAATCTAGTGAACCTTCTTTGCACCGTCTCTAACGAGTGTATATCCTTCCTGAAATAGGGAGACCAAAACTGTGCACAGTACTCCAGGTGTGGTCTCACCAGAGCCCTGCACAATTGTAGCAAGACTTTCTAACACTTGTACTCTAACCCGCGAGCAATAAAGGTCAACATGCCATTTGCCCTCCCAATTTCTTGCTGTATCTGCATGCTAGCTTTTCGTGTTTCTCCCAGCTAAGGAGTTGGTCAGAGTGCAGCCTAGCCTCAGTACCCCCTAAGTTAAGTAGCAGAGAATTCAGCTAGTTTCCGTCCCCTAGCCTAATCCCTAACAGTGTATGTGATTATCTGGGAAAAGCAAGATTGCATTCATCTGTGGTGCCTCCAATGATTCAATAGCCTACTGATACTTACTGCCCTGCCTCATACATTAATTGCATGTGTTAGGCTTAGAATAGCTGCCAGCATCTGTAAATGGCTGACTATCATCTTATCAAGGGCAATTCGCGATGAGCAATAAATGCAGGCCATGCCAACGACGCCCACCTCCCATGACTGTACAAGAAAGAAAAATCTGTCCCTCAGCATTCAGGAGAGGAGGCGCAACGTAGCAGCACCAGCCCAATGTCTACCAATGGAATTGGCACCTTATTAGCACTCTTGAAGCTTAGCAAACAGAACTGCTGCAGTCAATCCTTAGCAATGTCCAAACACTCAGCCAAGAGGTCAATCAGGGTTTAGGACAACGGAATCAAAATGGCTTCTGCTCCCAGTTAGCATGAGGCACATAAAACAGATTTGTCACTGTCCATTCCCCTGTAACCTGTGGCTCAGAGATGTCTGTTCCACCAGGCCTCCCTCAACATAGAAGGTGCGGTGAAGCAGTTTTCTTTAAATTGCTCCATTATTTGTTTTACTTGCAGGTCCATCGTAAATTTTTTTTTAAATGATGTATTGCAGATTCCAATGTAACACATTAGTAGCTGAAACAAAAGCTTCTTCGAACAAGACAGATGCTAACAAGTTGGACTAGTGCCAGGCCCCAGTGAAGCCTGCGTGACACTGCTGTGCTGACATGCTGGAGGCTGTATGGCGTCTGCTCCGCCTGTTCCTCCTGTGCAATGTGTGGCCTCAGGTTCTGCCCATTGGTGTGGTGAGCGCTGTATAAAATAGGAAATATTTTTAGGTTCAAAATGTCCTTTCTCCTCCTACCTTCCTTTACGTTCATTCCATAAATCATCCCTGGAATAGAACAGGTAGGGCAGGGGGAGGCAGAGGAGGGAGAGAGGAAAAGAGCGCGTGCTGGCAGATGATTTATTTCTGGTGGTGGATTTTGAAGAAAGAAAAAAACGACTTGCATTTACATAGCGGCTTTCACGGCTACCGGACGTCCCAAAGCGCTTTACAGCCAATGAAGCATTTTTTGAAGTGTAGTCACTGTTGTAATGTGAGAAACGCAGCAGTCAATTTGCGCACAAACAGCTATGTGATAATGACCAGATAATCTGTATTTTTGTTATGTTGATTGAGGGATAAATATTGGCCAGGACACCAAGGATAACTCCCCTGCTCTTCAAAATAGTACCATGGGATCTTTGACATCCATTTGAGAGAGCAGACAGGGCCTTGGTTTAATGTGTAATCTGAAAGACAGCACCTCCAGCAGTGCAGCACTTCCTTAGCATTGCACTGGAGTGTCAATTTTGATTTTTTTTTTGTTCAAGTCCCTGGAGTGGGACCTGAACCCACAACCTTTTGATTCAGATGCAAGAGTGCTACTCACTGAGCCACAGCTGACACTTTGGATCAGTTAGCTGCTTAAGCAGCAAGCATTGTCTGACTAGTGGACTTTGATCTTGGGCTTCATCATGGGGACAGTTTCCTGGGTTAGGAAAATAGGAATAGGATAGGCCTTTCAGCTCCTCAAGCATGTTCCGCTATTCAATTAGATCCTGGCTGATCTGTATCTTAATTCCATCTACCTGCCTCAATACCCCTCAATACCCCTACCAAAAAAAAACATCGATTTCAGCTTTGACATTTTCAATCGGCCTAGACTCAGCATACTTTGAGGAGAGAGTTCCAGATTTCCACTACCCTTTGTGTGACGATGTACTTCCTGACATCACCTCTTGGTTGGTAATTTAAGTTTAAAAATAGAAGTCAAATAATATTTTCAAATCTTTATTTATGCAAATCGGATGATTCCTGCAGAGAATTCTGCCTGGATGTGTCCTGACAGCTGCCATTATACATGGTGGCAGACATATAACCAAAACAGAAAAATTCACTATCAACAGTGGAGGCTTAAATAGGTGGAAGAACTATTGTTCCATAAAGGATCAACAGTTGGTGCTGCAAGAGTCAAGGACAGGAGGGAATCATCTTGTTGTGCGAGGCCTCTTGGGGAAGAGTGACCATAATATGGTAGAATTCTTTATTAAGATGGAGAGTGACACAGTTAATACAGAGACTAGGGTCCTGAACTTAAGGAAAGGTAACTTTGATGGTATGAGACGTGAATTGGCTAGAATAGACTGGCGAATGTTACTAAAAGGGTCGATGGTGGATAGGCAATGGCAGACATTTAAATATCACATGGATGAACTTCAACAATTGTACATCCCTGTCTGGAGTAAAAATAAAACGGGGAAGGTGGCTTAACCGTGGCTAACAAAGGAAGTTAGAATAGTGAGGATAGTGTTAAATACAAGGAAGAGGCATATAAATTGGCCAGAAAAAGCAGCAAACCTGAGGACTGGGAGAAATTTTGAATCCAGCAGAGGAGGACAAAGTGTTTAATTAGGAGGTGGAAAATAGAGTATGAGAGGAAGCTTGCTGGGAACATAAAAACTGACAGCAAAAGCTTCTATAGATATGTGAAGAGAAAGAGATTAGTGAAGACAAACATAGGTCCCTTGCAATCTGAATCAGATGAATTTTTAATGGGGAACAGAGTAATGGCAGACCAATTAAACAAATAGTTTGGTTCTGTCTTCACGAAGGAAGACACAAATAACCTTCCGGAAATACTAGGGGATAGATGATCGAGCGAGAAGGAGGAACTGAAGGAAATCCTTATTAGTCAGGAAATTGTGTTAGGGAAATTGATGGAATTGAAGGCAGATAAATCCCCAGATCTGATCATCTGCATCCCAGAGTACTTAAGGAATTGGCCCTAGAAATAGTGGATGCATTGGTGATCATTTTCCAACAGTCTATCAACTCTGGATCAGTTCCTATGGACTGGAGGGTAGCTAATGTAACACCACATTTTTTAAAAAGGAGGGAGAGAAAACAGGGAATTATAGACCAGTTAGCTTGACATCAGTAGTGGGGAAAATGTTGGGATCAATTATTAAAGATGAAATAGCAGCGCATTTGGAAAGCAGTGACAGGATCAGTCCATGTCAGCATGGATTATGAAAGGAAAATCATGCTCGACAAATCTTCTAAAATTTTTTGAGGATGTAACTCGTAGAGTGGACAAGGGAGAACCAGTGGATGTGGTGTATTTGGACTTTCAAAAGGCCTTTGATAAGGTCCCACACAAGAGATTGGTGTGCAAAATTAAAGCACATGGTATTGGGGTAATGCATTGACGTGGATAGAGAACTGGTTGGCAGACAGGAAGCAGAGAGTCGGGATAAACGGGTCCTTTTCAGAATGGCAGGCAGTAACTAGTGGGGTGCCATAGGGCTCAGTGCTGGGACGCCAGCTATTTACAATATCCATCAATGATTTAGATGAAGGAATTGAGTGTAATATCTCCAAGTTTTCAGATGACACTAAGCTGATTGGCAGTGTGAGTTGTGAGGAGGATGCTAAGAGGCTGCAGGGTGATTTGGACAGGTTAGGTGAGTGGGCAAATACATGGCAGATGCAGCGTAATGTGGATAAATGAGAGGTTATCCACTTTGGTGGCAAAAACGTGCAGGCAGAATATTATCTGAATGGCGGTAGATTAGGAAAAGGGAAGGTGCAACGAGACCTAGGTGTCATGGTACATCAGTCACTGAAAGTTGGTATGCAGGTACAGCAGGCGATGAAGGTGGCAAATGGCATGTTAGCCTTCATAGTTGGGGGATTTGAGTTTAAGAGCAGGGAGGTCTTACTGCAGTTGTACAGGGCCTTGGTGAGGCCTCACCTGGAATAATGTGTTCAGTTTTGGTCTCCTAATCTGAGGAAGGACATTCTTGCTATTGAGGGAGTGCAGCGAAAGTTCACTAGACTGATTTCCGGGATGGCAGGACTGACATATGAGGAGAGACTGGATCGACTGGGACTATATTCACTGGAGTTTATAAGAATGAGAGGGAATCTCATAGAAACATATAAAATTTTGACGGGACTGGACAGTTTAGATGCAGGAAGAATGTTCCCGATGTTGGGGAAGTCCAAAACCAGGGGTCACAGTCTAAGGATAAGGGGTAAGCCATTTAGGACCAAGATGAGGAGAAACTTCTTCAGTCAAATAATTGTGAACCTGTGGAATTCCCTACCGCAGAGAATTGTTGATGTCAGTTCGTTAGATATATTCAAAAGGGAGTTAGATATGGCCCTTATGACTAACGGGATCATATGGAGAGAAAGCAGGAAAGGGGTACTGAGGTGAATGATCAGCCATGATCTTATTGAATGGTGGTGCAGGGTCGAAGGGCCAAATGTCCTACTCCTGCACCTATTTTCTATGTTTCATCATACACAGACTTGAGCTACAACAGGTTGGATGGGCCAAATTGCCTTTTCCTGCTGTAGGCATTTTATATCATTAAGTTATATAAAATTTGGGATCTGACTCCATATGGCCATCAACCTGCCTTCTTATCACTTGACCCTTACATAGTCTCCAAACCCTCCCTAAACCTGCCTCTCCAGCTCCTTTTCCTTCTTTAAGACCCTCCTTAAAACCCACATCTCTGACCAAGCACCCCTCCTTCTCTGGCATGGTCTCCATTTTTGTTGAAGTGGCTTGGGGCACTTTTCTACAATAAAGGCGCTATATAAATGCAAGATGTTGCCAGTGTGGTAAAAGGCAAGTTTAGGACTGGTGGCAGTAACTTCTTTTTTTACACCAAGCTTAATCAATAAATGGAATGGTCTTCTAGGTAGAGTACAGGAGGCAAAAAACACTGGAATCAACCAGGAAACCTTTGTTAATCGGGATGGGAAACTAGGTTCTTTCTGGCTGGAAGTGGGAAGGTGGACCGAAGGGGCTCTTTCATTTGTATTTACCTCATCACTTCCGCTGCAAAAGTCTCCCGCAAAAGGTTGCTCATTGAGGTAGATTTTGTACTTGATACCATGGGGGTAAAACTGGTGTTCCGGGTCAGCCGCCTGTTATAGAAACCGTCCGATTTTCTGTAACGGGCGACTGACGCACATCGTCAGCTTTGCGCCCTAGCGGCAAGTCGAAAATCTGGCCCTGTCTCCATTGCAACATTCCCGCCGAGTTGCGTGCAGGTCGCGCCCGCGCAGCCCGGGACCGCCTTCTTCAACGTTAAATTTTGCGCATGTGCGAAATTGTGAACGGGCCGCGCACCCAAATACAAAGTGGTCCAGTGCACAGAGCGCTCCATAACAGTGCTGACGGTCACCCTCTGAAGCATAGTTGCTGAAGCAGCGTCAGAATATATTTTTCTGTTGAGGCCCGCAATCGGAACCAAATCTTGCCTCGGGGCTAGTTTCCAGAATGCTGCAATGCACTGCATTACAGACTTCAGTCTTGCCACTGTGGACAGCTGCCAAATGGAAGCCAGGCTGCTTCCCACAGGAAGGGGAGAAGAAAAAAAATTAGAACCAATACTTTTGTTAAGTGTTTCTATTTTAACAAGACATTTCACTTGCCGTCAACAATAGGAGCTATTTCGCTATTTGGTGTATTTTGTAGGCCACCAAATAGTGGGAAGGAGATAGAGGAGCAGATTTGGAAAGAAATTTCCGAGAGGTGCAAGTGATAATGGGAGCCTTTAACTCCCCCAATACTGAATGGGACAGTAATTGTGTTAAGGACAGAGAAGGGGAGGAATTTCGGAAGTGTGTTCAGGAGAATTTTCTTGAGCGGTATGTTTCCTGCCCAACAAGGAAGGAGGCATTGCAGGATCCGTCCTGGGGAATGATGTGTGTCAAGTGGAGATCATCACAGTCAGGGAACATCTCAGGAATAGTGATCACAGTATCGTGTGGTTTAGATCAGTTATGGAGAAGGGCAAGGAGCAATCTAGAATAAAAATAAACTGGAGGAAGGCCCGGGTAAAATGGAGTCAAAGACTGGCAGGCAGGAACGTAATGGAGCAATGGACGGCCTTTAAAGAGGAGATGGTTCGGATAACGTCTAGGTTCTTTGTGCTGCCCGATAGGGCGGTGGATACAGATTCAATAGCAGCTTTCAAAAGGGAGTTGGATAAATACCTGAAGGAGAAAAAATGATAGGGATACGGGAAAAGAGCGGGAGAGGGGGAACCAACTGGATTGCTCTTCGAAAGAGCCTGTGCAGACTCGATGGGCCGAATGGCCTCCTTCTGTGCTGCACTAATCTATGATTCTATAAGAAGCTGGACAAATCCTGCGTTGGAATTGCATCTTGGGCAGTTTGGTATTGATCTACTATTATTATCATAGGCGGTCCCTCGAACGAGGATGACTTGCTTCCACGAGTTCACAGGTGTTTCGATGAAGGACCCGATGTTCCAGTCCTGAACCCCAATTGAGGGGGTGGAAGCTGCCTGAGCATGGATTTTTTTTAACGTGTGGTGACCATTGCACATCAGCCACCACACGGGCTTGACAGAGCTAGGTCTTGGTCCAGTGGCAAGGGTTAACCAAGACGACTGAAGACCTGCTCTGCTGCACGGATCTAGCGTGCATACATATCGTAGTGTGGGCTGGCCCGTGCTGCCCCTGGGCCCTCGGCTCTTCTGGGCCCCGTATCCTCATCTGTTGCACCTCTGCCACAAACACTCGCCGCTCCTCCGCCCCGACCTTCCCACTCCTCTGTACCTGGGCCCAGCCGACATTCCTGCCCACGCTCCAAAACGGCGACCAGTGCTTTGATGACGTCACCCAGTCGCCCATCTCAAAATCCTTGGAGCAGCTCGCGCTGGAGGTTGAAGTGATATGCCGCTCCAGCTCTTTTATAGCCCGACCTGCGGAGCTGTTCCCTCGCAGGTCGGGGGGGGGTCACGATGATCGAGCACATAAATCTCACCTACTATTATACGCACAGCTTGATGTTAAGTTCCTTTGCCTCTAATAGAACTGAATATCGGGTGGGGATGTAACGGGCGGTCAATACGAAAGCCCACTTAGCTCTACAGCCTAAGGCATAGTTCTACCCCAATGCCTATCAATAGGACTTACTAGATTTTTAAAAAACTGAACTGGGAGAAAGGCAAGAGGGCAATACGGATTCCCAGCTCAGTCAATACAGCACGGTGTAAATGAAGGCCAGGAGGTATATTAAGCCTGCTAAAGACCACAAATAAATGAGAACTGGGCTGCAAATGTCCCTTGGGATGTATTATGGATACAATTGCTTTAGACTGTGGAAATTCTCTAAGTTGTCTCTTGATACCCCCCATTAGAATCTCTCCAGGCCATTCCTCTCCGCCTCCAACTGGGCCTCTTTGATGAGACATCCGTCCTCCCCTACAGTCTTGGGTAATGCTCGAGTCAGCTTGGAAATAACAGAGGGCTGCTTCAACATACCACAGGCTATTAGAGAAACCAGTGATAAGTCTTTTCTTAGCCTGACAGCTCAACTCTCACTCAGTATTTGGAGCTGCTGCTTGAAGGGCTGAGAGGTTGTTTTATAATGTTTGCAGCCTTTCTGCTCAGAAGCACTGCTGTGCCCCTGGGACCAAGACATGAACTACATTCAGTGTCCTACAGATGCACAAGGTATTATATAAGGAAATGGACAAGTGTAATAAAATGGTAAGATACACGTAAAGAAGATGTTTCCACTTGTGACAGGTGGGGGGGGGGGGGGGGGGGGGGAGTCCAAAAGCAGGGTGAAAACATACACAATAGTGACAAATAAATTCAATAAGAATTCAGGAGAAATCTCTTTACCCAGAGAATGGTTAGAATGTGGAATACACAACCACATGGAATAATTGAGGCAAATAGTGTAGATGCATTTAAGGAGAAGCTAGATAAGCACATGAGGGAGAAAGGAACAGAAGGCTGTGCTGATAGGGTTAGATAAACTAGGGTTGAAGGAGGATTGTGTGGAGCACAGACATCCGCAGACACCAGCTAGGCTGAATGGCCTGTGCTGTGTCCCACTCAAGGGACTTGAGCACATAAATCTAAACTGGCACTCCAGTGCAGTGCTGAGGGAGAGCTGCACTGTTGGAGGTGCCGTCTTTCAGGTGAGACGTTAAACCGAGGCCCCATCTGCCCTCTCAGGTGGATGTAAAAGATCCCATGACACTATTTTGAAGAAGAGCAGGGGAGCTAACCCTGGGATCTTGGCCAATATTTATCCCTCAATCAGCATAACAAAAACAGTTTAACTAGTCATTATCACATTGCTGTTTGTGGGAGCTTGCTGTATGCAAATTGGCTGCTGCGTTTCCCACATTACAACAGTGACTACACTCCAAAAGTACTTCAATGGCTGTAAAGCGCTTTGAGACAACCGGTGGTTGCAAAAAGCACTATATGAATCCAAGTCCATCTTTCTTTAAATTCTTTGCACATTCTATGTAATGTAACATGGGTATGATTAGCAGCAAGGTTTTATTAGGCAATTGCTAACATTGTTTTAATTTAGAAAATACGGAGATTGTACAAGCTGATCACATTATTGTTTCTAATCAATATATGCAGAAAATCATTTCTTCAAATTATAAAAGCACAAATTGCTGACATTGCATAATGTGTTTGTAACACGTTGGGCTGAGAATTCCGGCCTCGCTGGGTCCGCACGGAATACACACAGACCCGGTGAGGCCTCGCAAAAGCCGGTTCTCGGGGCGCGATGCGCATGCATCCTCACAGGAAGGACATCCACGTGGGAGAGACTGGACTATTTGCCCAACTCATGCTCAGCAAATCTCTTTCAAACTTTTACGCCTGGTAAAAGCAGGCGCATAGCTGACTTTTACAAGCGTAACACTTTTAAAACATAGAAAAATTAAGTTTAATCATTCATTTTTATGTTAAAAACCATGCCCATTAATGTAAGTTTGTTTTTAACCTATTAAAACACAAAAATGCTTTTTCTGAAACATTTAATTTAAATTAATTTTAAATATGTGAGGTGGTTTTTTCATTTATTGTGCTGTGTTTTTTGTTTTAGCGAGGTATTCCCATTGATAGTAATGGGAGCTCGTACAAACAGAGCTCCCATTTATATCAATGAGAATACTCGATAGTGATTGGTGGTCCAGGCCCATGTGATTGCAACATAGACGTCCACATGTGGAAGACAGATCCCCGTACACTGCGCAGCGAATGAAGGCCTCAAACCGGCATCTCTACGTTCCTCCGGGACCAACAGGTAGTTTCGTAGGTTGTTTTCGGGTTGGATGCATTCATACGAAGTTTGCCTATTGTGATCTCACCTCATCCAGTAAAGCAAAACTATCCGTAGCAAGAATTATTTATGCTTCCAACAGTGGATAGATAACTTAATGCAATCCTACCATTAATCATATAGTGGGTTAAACTGCACCGTAGGTTCGCCCAGTCAACAGCCGTAACTGCGGTGGAAGATCTGCGGAATCGGCAGAGAAACCTCAAACACCAAAGTCACGCAGATTGATCAGGTGCATCTACGCAGCAATTACCTCTTTATCCTTATATCGGTCATGATACATACAGACTGATAGATACAGGTGAATTCTGATCAAGGCAGCACTCTTTTGATTAGATAGTTTATGCAGGGGTCAGTTTATGAATACATTGCGTCCCTAAAATTCCAAGATTTGATGCAACAGAAATGTAGTTTTGCCATAGCGGGTTTGGAATGCAAGTCATAAATCAGATATACAAGAGGTGCAGTGTGCATCACTTACAGGATGCATTGTAACAACTCGCCAAGCGTTGTTTGGCAGAACGTCCCAAACCTCCCCAGCTTGAAGGTGCATGGAAACAGCATTATCTCCAACTTCCTCTCCCAGTTAATTCATCTATTGCAAAAAAATTAGGGCTCATGGGATTGGGGGTAATATACTAGTGTGGATTGAGGATTGGTTAACGTCCAGAAAACAGAGAGTAGGAATAAACGGGTCATTTTCGGGATGGCAGACTGTAACTAGTGGAGTGCCACAAGGATCGGTGCTTGGGCCCCAACTATTCACAATCGATATCAATGATTTGGATGAGGGGACCAAATGTAATCTATCCAAATTTGCTGATGATACAAAGCTAGGTGGGAATATAAGTTGTGAGGAGGCTGCAAAGAGACTTCAAGGGGATATAGACAGGCTCAGTGAGTGGGCAAGAACATGGCAAATGGAATATAATGCCGAGAAATGTGAAGTTATCCACTTTGGTAGGAAAAATAGAAAAGCAGAGTATTATTTAAAATGGTGAGAGACTGAAAAATGTTGGTGTTCAGAGGGACCTGGGTATCCTTGGACAAGAACCAATGAAAGATAACATGCAGGTACAGCAAGCAATTAAGAAAGCAAATGATATGTCGGCCTTTATTACAAGAGGATTTGAGTATAAGAGTAAAGATGTCTTCCTGCAATTATATAGGGCCCTGGTGTATTGTGTACAGTTTTTGTCTCCTTACCTAAGGAAGGATATGTTTGTCATAGAGGGAGTGCAATGAAGGTTCACCAGATTGATTCCTGGGATGGGGGGATTGTCCTATGAGGAGAGATTGAGTAGACTAGGCCTACATTTTCTCGAGTTTAGAAGAATGAGAGGTGATCTCATTCAAACATACACAATTCTTACAGGGCTTGACAGGGTAGATGCAGGGAGGATGTTTCCCCTGGCTGGGGGATCTAGAATCAAGGGTCACATTCTCAGAATAAGGGGTCGGCCATTTGGGACTGAGATTAGGAGAAATTTCTTTACTCAAGGGGTGGTGAATCTTTGGAATTCTCTAGCCCAGAGGCCTGTGGCTATTCAGTTGTTGATAGATTTTGGGATATTAAGGGAATCAAGGGATATGAGGATAGTGCAGGAAAGTGGAGTTGAGGTAGAAGATCAGCCATGATCTTATTGAATGGCAGTGCAGACTCGAGAGGCTGAATGACCTATTCCTGCTCCTATTTCTTATGCTATGTTCTTATGTTATGTTAAGTCCCACACCATCCCGACTTGGGCATATATCGCTGTTCTTCAGCGTTGCTGGGACTAAATACCTACCTAATACCACTGTGGGTGTATCTTCACCACACAGACTGCAGTCGTTCAAGAAGTCAGTTCACCACCACCTTCTCAAGTCAATTAGAGACAAGCAATAAATCCCAAGAATTAGTTTTTTTTTTTAAAGAGACTGCAATTGCACTGTGTGAAATTAATAATAATGGAATTCATTTTAAACAGGTTAATGCCTTTGTTAAGATAGTAGACAAAAGGTATCTTATATTAATGCATTGACTTGTTCCTTGCTGCTATCACACATCGCAATTTCAACCCAACAGAACATCAGTGACTACCTTTAGTTGTACTTCTTACAATTTAATATACTGTAGTCGCTGCTCACGATGTGGTCGCCTCCATGTTGGGGAGACCAAACACAGATTGGGTGATCACTTTGCAGAACATCTCTGTTCAGTCTGTAAGCGTGACCCCGAGCTTCCAGTCGCCTGTCACTTTAAGTCTCCGCTCCACTCCCACTCTGACCTCTCTGTCCTCAGCCTCCTACACCGTTCCAACGAAGCTCAACGTAAGCTCAAGGAATAGCACCTCATCTTTCGATTAAGCACTTTATAGCCTTCTGGACTCAACATCGAATTCAACAATTTCAGAGCATAACCTCTGCCCCCATTTTTTCAGATGGTAGCTGTTGATGATTCTGCCATTCCCATTTACACCTCATCTAGACCCATCTTTTGTTTCTTTATCTGTCCCATTACCATCTCCTTTTGCTTTGTGCAATCATACCTTTTGTCATTTAATCTCTCCTATCTTCCACCTTATCACAGACCTTCCCTTTTATTCTTTCCTCCCCTCCCCCTTTCCCTGCCCCTATACTTGCTTAAAAACCTGTAACATCTCTAACTTTTTCCAGTTCTGACGAAAGGTCATCGACCTGAAACATTAACTTTGTTTCTCACTCCGCAGATGCTGCCTGACCTGCTGAGTATGTCCAGCATTTTCTGTTTTTATTGCAGATCAGCCACGATCTGATTGAATGGCAACACAGGCTCAAGGGGCTCAATGGCCTACTCCTGTTACTAATGTCTTTTTGAAGTTCAGCTCAGTTGATCAAGCCACTTCAGTCTATTTGATATCATCCTTCCAGAACATCAACCCATTTGCTGCTTTCCATTACAGCCTTTTAAAGCCCAAATGAAAGAACTTCGGCTTAACATGTCATTTGAAAGTCAGTGCCTCTAACAATGCGGCACTCAAGTCAAGCCCACAAACTTTCTGACCCAAATGTGAAACTACTATCGGCCGAGTCAGGATGACCCACGAAGGAGCCGCACAAATTACAGCAGACCCACCAAAGCAGCAGCGAGCCGAGGAGGAGGAAGATGATGATGAGGATAAGGAACAACACAGAAACCACTGCCTTACTGACAACTATGATGCTGACAAGGAGGATGACGATGAAAACGAGGGAGATGTAGTCAGACTCAAGCCCACCCATGAGTTCTTACACCGACCTCCTTCCCTGGGTTTCTCTGTCCCAACCCCCCCTCCAACGTACCTCCTATGTCACTTGTTTCTTCGCTCCTAAGCACCAGCTCACCCAAGGGCAAGTGGATAGTGTTAATGCGGATGAGGCATTGGGTGATTTACAGGGTGTAATGTATTTGCTTCATGGGTTCTTTGCTTAAGAATTCATTACAGCACATTGCTATTAAGAACTAGTTGGTTTATTAGCAAAGGTTTAACAATCACACTACACATTATCAGTTCATCCACCAGGCTCACAACCACCTGCCGCATCGTGGATCCCCTGAACCCAGGATGGCTGGGGTTTTATTGAGTCTTGTGAACATCACGTGACTGGCTAAGCCACTCGCAGCTCAACAGCCCGACAAACCTGTGAGCATTCGCACAGGGGCATATGTTACACTGAGCAGGAGGGAACTGCAAAAGTGGGATGTGGGTGAGGATGTACTACCCCCGCCCAGCCGGAAGTGAGGAGAAGGGTGCGTGTGGGTTTTGGAGTTGTGGGATCCAGAACTTTGGGTACTCCTGAAGAGCATCAAAACCAACAAAAACTGCGTCTGCCCGATTTCCCCACCGTGAAAAGTTATCTGCCCCAATTGTGCACCGGAACTTCACAGAAAGCAGCGAGGAAGTTCACTCCTAAAAATACAAGCATGATGCTGATTAGATAATTGAATTGGTACTGGCTCACAGGAGGTTAATATAACGTTACCTCTTGCCATCTGATGCCATGCCACAGCCAAGCTTCTTTGCGTTTTCTCCAGGACGAGATGTTACACATAGTTTACATGTGTCACATACACTCATGCAGCCTGGATGTGTTCACCAGGGCTGAAGATATTGGCCCTGAAATTTCAGTGCCTGTGACGGCGTACTCTCCGTCGTATTCCTTTTGCAATGCCTCACAAGTTCGGGATTTCCACGATCCGGAACCTGCGGCCAGTTAATGTATGTGTTGACAGGCCATCTGCGAGGGGTCACGAAACAGCAATCGATGGCAGACAGTTGGGCTGTTTTCCAAGCGATTGGCCAGCAATTGCCCATGTTATGTCTTACAGTTGATGCACAGGGCCTGCTTGCATAGTGTAAGGGTATATCTAAGGCTTAAAGTAAACATTTTTAGATCCTAAATTATGCCCACAAACTTTATTAAATGAATTTACGCAAATATTGGCCCGGATTACAGTTTTACTGATATATGAAATGATCAAAAAATAAGTTTTTAAATTGAGATTGATGGAATGAAGGAAATTATGAATAAAATTCCAATTCTGTTAATTGTACTGTATAATTATTACATTTCGGGATTCCATTGCATATCATTAGGGGATTCCCTTTTTAATTGATTGAAATGGAATTCTCCTTTGTGATTGGTGGACCAGGCTCATGTGATCACCGGTTCACTTCCACACCGCCTGCATCCCAGGGACTTGTGGGCCATTATCCGGATATAAAAGGGGTCAGAGGGTCTAGTAAGGAGGAGGAACTGAGGGAAATCCTTATTAGTCGGGAAATTGTGTTAGGGAAATTGATGGGATTGAAGGCCGATAAATCCCCAGGGCCTGATGAACTGCATCCTAGAGTACTTAAGGAGGTGGCCTTGGAAATAGCGGATACATTGACAGTCATTTTCCAACATTCCATTGACTCTGGATCAGTTCCTATGGAGTGGAGGGTAGCCAATGTAACCCCACTTTTTAAAAAAGGAGGGAGGAAACAGGGAATTACAGACCGGTCAGCTTGACATCGGTAGTGGGTAAAATGATGGATTCAATTATTAAGGATGTCATAGCAGCGCATTTCGAAAGAGGTGACATGATAAGTCCAAGTCAGCATGGATTTGTGAAAGGGAAATCATGCTTGACAAATCTTCTGGAATTTTTTGAGGATGTTTCCAGTAGAGTGGACAAGGGAGAACCAGTTGATGTGGTATATTTGGACTTTCAGAAGGCTTTCGACAAGGTCCCACACAAGAGATTAATGTGCAAAGTTAAAACACATGGGATTGGGGGTAGTGTGCTGACATGGATTGAGAACTGGTTGTCAGACAGGAAGCAAAGAGTAGGAGTAAATGGGGACTTTTCAGAATGGCAGGCGGTGACTAATGGGGTACCGCAAGGTTGTGTGCTGGGGCCCCAGCTGTTTACACTGTACATTAATGATTTAGACGAGGGGATTAAATGTAGTATCTCCAAATTTGCGGATGACACTAAATTGGGTGGCAGTGCGAGCTGCGAGGAGGATGCTATGAGGCTGCAAAGCGACTTGGATAGGTTAGGTGAGTGGGCAAATGCATGGCAGGTGAAGTATAATGTGGATAAATGTGAGGTTATCCACTTTGGTGGTAAAAACAGAGGGACAGACTATTATCTGAATGGTGTCAGATTAGGAAAAGGGAAGGTGCAACGAGACCTGGGTGTCATGGTACATCAGTCATTGAAGGTTGGCATGCAGGTACAGCAGGCGGTTAAGAAAGCAAATGGCATGTTGGCCTTCATAGCAAGGGGATTTGAGTACAGGGGCAGGGAGGTGTTGCTACAGTTGTACAGGGCCTTGGTGAGGCCACACTGGAGTATTGTGTACAGTTTTGGTCTCCTAACCTGAGGAAGGACATTCTTGCTATTGAGGGAGTGCAGCGAAGGTTCACCGGACTGATTCGCGGGATGGCGGGACTGACCTATCAAGAAAGACTGGATCAACTGGGCTTGTATTCACTGGAGTTCAGAAGAATGACAGGGGTCCTCATAGAAACGTTTAAAATTCTGATGGGTTCAGACAGGTTAGATGCAGGAAGAATGTTCCCAATGTTGGGGAAGTCCAGAACCAGGGGGTCACAGTCTAAGGATAAGGGATAAGCCATTTAGGACCGAGATGAGGAGAAACTTCTTCACCCAGAGAGTGGTGAACCTGTGGAATTCTCTACCACAGAAAGTTGTTGAGGCCAATTCACTAAATATATTCAAAAAGGAGTTAGATGTAGTCCTTACTACTAGGGGGATCAAGGGGTATGGCGAGAAAGCAGGAATGGGGTACTGAAGTTGCATGTTCAGCCATGAACTCATTGAATGGCGGTGCAGGCTAGAAGGGCCGAATGGCCTACTCCTGCACCTATTTTCTATGTTTCTATGTCTATATTTCTATTACGCTGGCCTCCGTCTCGAAGCCCGAGACCAGAACCTTCCGCAGCATGGCCGCCCGCAGGTACTTTTGTAATTGTTTGGCGGGTTGGAGGTGTATTCCGGAGGTATGCCTCCGACCGCAATTTCTAGCACAACAGAAAAATTCCCTTGTCTGATACAGATTACTCCTTTGAAAAGAGTGCTGTTAATCACTCCTGATCAAAGATGAAAACGATCCCATGGAATGTTAATGAAAGCTGGAATTTCCACGGGGGTTCTCCAGGCCATTTCTGCAGGGCCTCTGCTGATCTTCTGACAAAGTAACGGCGGGAGAGCGAGAGTGGGCCGACAATCTGAGAATGGGTTATTTTAACTTATGATGAATTATTTAGGAACAGGAACAAGCCATTATCCCAAAAGCCCATCCTTTTTAATAGAGTAACTCTCTTTAGCTAATCTATCATCATTTTTCTCAATCCCTTCTCTCCTTAGAGACATATGCAGTAGCCTATTGAACCCTGTTAGGGGTGTCATCACTGGCCTCAGCATTCCTGTGTTACAGAAGGAAAAAATCAGCCAAGGTTCCTGCTCATGGATGTTATCCAATGATCCTTGCTGGAAAATGCACATGTCTGAACAGAATCTTGTAGAGGCGTGATGCTCACCCATAAAAAAAGACAGACTCAGAACGTCCCAAAGTGCTTTACGGCCAGTGAAGTACTTTTTCAAAAGTAGTCACTGTTGTAACGTAGGAAAATCTGCAGCCAACTTGCGTACAGCAAGTTCCCACAAACAGCAATGTGATAATGACCAGATAATCGGTTTTTAGTGATGCCATTTGAGGGACAAATATTGGCCAGGACACCGGGAGAATTCCCCTGCTCTTCTTTGAATTGTGCCATGGGATCTTTTATGTCCACCCGAGTGTAAACGGGGCCGGGTTTTAATATCTCATCCAAAAGATGGCACCTCCAATAGCAAAGCACTCCCTCAGTACTGCACTGGAGTGTCAGCTAGATTTTGTGCTCAAGTCTCTGAAGTGGGACTTGAACCCAGATGAACCTACTGAGCCACAGCTGACAACCTTGCACTCCCTGCCAACACTCATCATCTAAAGCTGCCCATGAAAAGTGGCTACATGGAGGGTGACAAGTGAAACCAAACACCAGCATGTGCCAATGTCTTATACTACATTTACTTGTACTTCTTTCAATTTAGTATAGTATTAGGTAGTCCCTTGTATTAAGGATGACCTGCTTCCACACCAAAAAGGGATGGGTTCACAGGTGTTTCAATGATGGACCTGACGTTCTAGGTCTCCAACTACATACTGAAGGGTGGAAGATGCCTGTGCATGGATTCTTTTAACGTGGGGTGGCCATTGCACACCAGCCACCACACGGGCTTGACAGAGCTAGGTCTTGATCCAGTGGTAAAGGTTAACCAAGACGACTGGAGACCAAGCTCTCAGTATACTGTATTCGCTGCTCATGACGTGGTCTCCTCTACATTGGGGAGACCAAGCGCAGATTGGGTGACCGCTTTGCGGAGCAACTCAGTTCAGTCCGCAAGTGTGACCCTGAGCTTCCAGTCGCCTGTCACTTTAATTCTCCACTACATTCCATCCCCACTCTGACCTCGCTAACCTCGGTCTCCTACACTGTTCCAATGAAGCTCAAGGAACAGCACCTCATCTTTCGTTTAGGCACTTTACAGTCTTCTGGACTCAACATCAAGTTCAAAAATTTCATAGCGAAACCACTGCCAATTTTTGGCTCCCTTCCCTCCCCCCTTCTCCCCACCCCCCGCCCCCCCCCCCCCCCCCACCCCACCCGCCCCCAGAGCCTGTTTCTTTCTTTCTTTTTTTCTCTAATGGCAGTTGGTCATTACCCCACCATTCACACCCTATCTTGACTTATGTTTTTCTAACTCCTGGCATTACCATTTTAATTCGGTCCATCATCCCTTTTGTCTCTCCAATCTCTCCTGTCTTCCACCCTATCACAGACCTTCCCTTTTGTTCTTTCTTCCCCTCCCCCTTTCAGTGCTTGTTAAGAATCTGTTCTTTTCGAACACTCTCCAGTTGTGACGAAGGGCCATCGACCCGAAACGTTAACTCTGTTTCTCTCCACAGATGCTGCCTGACCTGCTGAGATTTCCAGCATTTTCTGTTTTTATTCCAGATTCCAACATCTGCAGTATTTTGCTTCTGTAAATGTGCCAATGTCTTCTGTTGAAGAAAAAAAATTATAAAAATAAAATGGAACTAAGCCTGAATCTTGAAGTTATCCCTTTAAGTGCATTGTTCACTCACCTCTGCCTTTATTTTGTCTGAATGTTCTTCATTTGTTTCTTCCGGCAGGGGCACAGTGTTCATTTATTTAAGACCATCTCAGTTGCCATGACAACTTTTTTCTACTAAGAATAATGTACTCAAGGACTCAGTCTTTATGCCAATCTCATTCTTCAACAACAGTTAATTACTTACATAAGAATCATGTGATGGGGAGGGGCTTTGCACAGTAATAGGTGTCCATGGTGACATCCCTTACGCATAATTAACAAGATAAAAGGTTCCATGGTAACCCAGGCGACCTAAATAAGTGAGCCAAATGTACTCTGACGAAAGAATATAGAATAGCCAAGACACAGTCAAAGTAATGAAGAGAAGGATGAGTAATAGAATTTAAAGACTCGATGACTGAGGTTAAATTTCCCCGTAATATTTGGACAGGACCAATTGATAACTACAGTGGCATCAGAAAGGATGATAAAACAGCACGCAGCACAGTTTACAGATTTCAGGGAAATAATAACATTGCTTTTGAACAGACTCTCGGGTCTATTTGTTCAAACACTTTCAATCAGTAAATGCGGTTTTACAGGGAAGGTAAATAGATGGTTTTGGTGTTAGTCTTTTTATTTACCTATATGAAGGGTTCCTTTGTAGACTTCAGAAATTGTACATTCCCTGTGCACCTGCCCCAAATATGGCAAACACATCCAATGCACCATCATCGCAAACAGACAAATTAAACATTTGCAGGACACAACAAGGGAAGCATGACCTCAAGTGTAGCACTCTGACCTCTGAGCCAGAGGCAGTGGGTTCAAGTCCCACTCCAGAGACTGGAGCACAAAATCTAGGCTGGCACTCCAGCGCAGTACTGAGGTAGTGCTGTACTGTTGACGGCGCCGTCTTTGCGTGAGATGTTAAACCGCGGCCACGTCTGCCCTCGAAGGTGGATGCAAAAGATCCCGCAGCACAATTCAAAGACAGCAGAAGTGTTCTCCCCGGTGTCCTGACCAATATTTATCCCTCAACCAACACCTAAAACAGATTAAGTGGTCACATTGCTGCTTGTGTGACCTTGCTGTGTGCAAATTGGCTTCCACGATTCCTACAACAGTGACGACAATTCCAATAGTACGTCATTGGCTGTAAAGTGCTATGGAATGTTCTGAGGGTGTGAAAGGCAGTATAGAAATGCAAGTTCTTTCACCATGCAGTCTAAGACCCACTTCTTGAAGGTCTATGCCCCTCACCAACTCCACAATAAAGGGAAAGGCAGACCGATACTCGAGGGAAGATGGAAAGACACTGTGGGGCTCCCCAATAAGGCCCGTTTGCGGTGGCCATGCGGCAGAGTTGAGCGGCAGCCGATTTATGGTCGAATGGCCGCCACAAGCTAAAATTCAGCTCGGGGGTTTCACTGGCACAATGACATCACCACCGCTCCGCTGCTGAGTGACAGCGGCGAAGAATCCATCCCACCTCCACTTCCGCCCCTCACCAGCACGCACTGCCGCACTTCTGCCCCCTTTCTGACCGACTTCCTGGCCGATTCAAAAAAAGGCAAAGAGCTGAACTTGGCGAAAGAGCGGCGGTAAAAACTCTTTAAAAAAAGGTGGGTGTGCCAACTTTCCAGCGGGACTGAATTCCGGCCCCTGTAACTCTTCTTACTCCAAATCTTTCAACTCCTTTTATCTTAGATCACTCAAAGTAAGCACCAACTCCCTCTGCCTCTGAGTGCATCTTCTCTAGCCTTGTAAACGTTTGGTAACAAACCCAGGAGAATTAGCAGAATAACCTATGCTGTTCATTATTTAAGCTACTGGAATTATCGTATTATGCCTTAGGATCTCTCCCACAGCTTTGATAAGCGGTTGCGCACCACGACATCAGATCCCCTTTTGGGTTTAAACTATTAAACAAATTGATTTAGCAAAAGGTGAAAAGTGAATGACTTACAGCAAATATATTTATATTGTATTATTGTAACAATCATTTCATTTCTCTCCTTGAAAGGAAAACAATGCAAGGGAGCAACCTAAATACTGAGCTACCCAATGTAAATTGAAGGAAAATCAGACTGATTCATTTCGGGGCGTTGGCTCTGATCTGCCCGATGACCCAACATTCACTGCGCCCAGGCCATTCAGCACCGCTGGGCCGAGACGGAAGAAAATCTCCCCTTACATCTACTGGACGCTCCGTTCCAACTCTCCCTCACATGCCAACAAGCTGCAGCTCCTTAGATCCCCCTGAAAACAGGTCCTGGGACCTCCTGGATTTTAATAACTGATGGCCACAGTCGGAGTAGCTGGCTTTTAAATACACAACTGAACAGGTCGTCACAGTCGGCGCTTGTTCGAAGGTAGCTTGGTCAAATTATGCAGACAACAATGAAATCTGAAACATTTGTATTGAGTGAAGCTTGGGGCAAGATTGTGGCTGTAGATAGATTTTTTTTTTTAAATCTCCTTGTGACCCCGATTGAGTTAAACAAACTTAAAACGAGATAGATTTGCTTCCTTTTTGCCACACAAAATGGCCTCTTTCAGGCATTACAAAATTAATTATCAAGTTCAACACCCCTTCCCTCCCCCAGACAAGATAGGCTAATCCCAGAGTCGCATCACAGCTATTCTTCCCAGTGATCCTCAAACATACAACACGATCTGTAATGTATGTATACAAGGTCTGCCCAACAACAGGGGGCACTGCCGTCAGAGGTCCTAGAGTTACATCTGGTCACTGGCTCACAGGACAGAGTTCATTGCATCATTTCATACACCACACGAACAATTACGCCTACATCTCATTAAGGGTCATTTTCAGGGTTGGTATCAGAGTACCATAAGTTCCCCCTCTCTCCACTCCTATTTCTCCCCTCTGGTTTCCCGGGATATGCACCACATTCCCTACACCTCCTTCCCCATAGGGTGCAATTGGTGTGGGCCTGATCCTTCCCCACAGCGATACAGCTAGAGACTAGGTAGTCAGTGAAGTGGGGTATTGAACCTGGGCCCAAGACTTTGTGACACCACGTTTTGTGCTGCAGTGCACAGTCCTCTGAGGATACGTTTTATTTCTAACTAACCCTTCATTGTGCTTTTGCGAAACAGGCCAAAGAGAGTGTAGAACGAACGTCAAGTCTGTCCGGGGACACAGACACCAATACTGGTATAGTGGATTGTGTGTCCTTCCTGCATTCCTTTGCCCATCACTACTAAAGAAACCTTTAATTAGCATTCCAAATAGTTTGTGCATTTGTTCTCCTTTAACTTGTCACTAAGGTACCAGACCGTATTTGTAGCAGAGTTCAAAATGAAACACGGAGGTCATGACAACCAAGGTTAAAGTATTTAGCAATGAAGCCGTCACTGTGAGAATGTGCCAGTGCCGGAACAGTCACTGTGTTCTACTTAACCTGAAGTTCATTACACAATTGTCTGACAGACCTTCTTTACCAAATGTCCATGTGAAGGACCATAATAATGAAGACCTGAAGACAAGTGGCAAGTAACAATCGCCCCATAAAAATGACTATCTCCAACAAACGAGAGTCTAACCACCACCCCTTGACATTCAACGGCATTACCATTGCAGAATCACCCCACCATCAACATCTTGGGGGGCGTCACCATTGACCTGAAACTTATGTTCTTATGTTCAGCCATGATCTTGTTGAATGGCGGAGCAGGCTCGAGGGGCTCGATGGCCTACTCCTGTTCCTAATTCTTATGTTCTTATGAAACTGAACTGGACCAGCCATTTAAATACTGTGACTATAAGAGCAGGTCAGAGGCTGGGTATTCTGCGGCGAGTGTCTCACCTCCTGACTCCTCAAAGTCTTTCCACCATCTACAAGGAACAAGTCAGGAGTGTGATGGAATACTCTCCACTTGCCTGGATGAGTGCAGCTCCAACAACACGCAAGCAGCTTGTCACCATCCAGGACAAAACAACCCGCTTTATTGACACCCCATCCATCACCTTAAACTTTAACTCCATGCACCACTAGCGCACCATGGCTGCAGTGTGTACCATCAACAAGGTGCTTTGCAGTAACTCGCCAAGGCTTTTGCGGCAGCAGCTCCCAAACCCACGACCTCGACCACCTAGAAAGACAAGGGCAGCAGGCGCATGGGAACACCATCACCGGCAAGTTCCCCTCCAAGTTACACAACATCCTGACTGGGAAATATATTGCAGTTTCTTTATCATTGCTGGGTCAAAATCGCAGAACTCCCTCCCAAACAGCACTGTGGGAGTACCTTCAGCACACGGACTACAGCATTCAAGGCGGCAGCTCACCACCACCTTCTCGAGGGCAATTAGGGATGGGCAATTAATGCTGTTTTTGCCAGCAACACCTACATCCCATGAACAAATAAAAACAATGAATGCAGGACACCTTCAAGTTTGAACATAGTAAAACAGAAGGCGGGTTAAACAGGGAGTACTAATATGGTGATGGCATGTTTTGATTTTAAAAATAAAAAAGGGAAGGTGGCTCAACCGTGGCTATCAAGGGAAATCAGGGAGAGTATTAAAGCCAAGGAAGTGGCATACAAATGGGCCAGAAATAGCAGCGAACCCGGGGACTGGGAGAAATTTAGAACTCAGCAGAGGAGGACAAAGGGTTTGATTAGGGCAGGGAAAATGGAGTACGAGAAGAAGTTTGCAGGGAACATTAAAATGGACTGCAAAAGCTTCGATGGATATGTAAAGAGAAAAGGTTAATAAAGACAAACGTAGGTTCCCTGCAGTCAGAATCAGGGGAAGTCATAACGGGGAACAAAGAAATGGCAGACCAATTGAACAAGTACTTTGGTTCGGTATTCACTAAGGAAAACACAAACAACCTTCCGGATATAAAAGGGGTCAGAGGGTCTAGTAAGAAGGAGGAACTGAGGGAAATCCTTATTTGTCGGGAAATTTTGTTGGGGAAATTGATGGGATTGAAGGCCGATAAATCTCCAGGACCCGATGGTCTGCATCCCAGAGTACTTAAGAAGGTGGACTTGGAAATAGCGGATGCATTGACAGTCATTTTCCAACATTCCATAGACTCTGGATCAGTTCCTATGGAGTGGAGGGTAGCCAATATAACCCCACTTTTTAAAAAAGGAGGGAGAGAGAAAACAGGGAATTATAGACCGGTCAGCCTGACCTCAGTAGTGGGTAAAATGATGGAATCAATTATTAAGGATGTCACAGCAGCGCATTTGGAAAATGGTGACATGATAAATCCATGCTGACTTGGACCTGTGAAAGGGAAATCATGCTTGACAAATCTTCTGGAATTTTTTGAGGATGTTTCCAGTAGAGTGGACAAGGAAGAACCAGTTGATGTGATGTATTTGGATTTTCAGAAGGCTTTCGACAAGGTCCCACACAAGAGATTAATGTGCAAAGTTAAAGCACATGGGATTGGGGGTAGTGTGCTGACGTGGGCTGAGAAGTGGTTGGCAGACAGGAAGCAAAGAGTAGGAGTAAATGGGTACTTTTCAGAATGGCAGCCCGTGACTAGTGGGGTACCGCAAGGTTCTGTGCTGGGGCCCTAGCTGTTCACATTGTACAGTAATGATTTAGAAGAGGGGATTAAATGTAGTTTCTCCAAATTTGCGGATGACACTAAGTTGGGTGGCAGTGTGAGCTGCGAGGAGGATGCTATGAGGCTGCAGAGTGATTTGGATAGGTTAGCTGAGTAGGCAAATGCATGGCAGATGAAATATAATGTGGATAAATGTGAGGTTATCCACTTTGGTGGTAAAAACAGAGAGACAGACTATTATCTGAATGGTGACAGATTAGGAAAAGAGGAGGTGCAACGAGACCTGGGTGTCATGGTACATCAGTCATTGAAGGTTGGATTGCAGGTACAGCAGGCGGTTAAGAAAGCAAATGGCATGTTGGCCTTCATAGCGAGGGGATTTGAGTACAGGGGCAGGGAGGTGTTACTACAGTTGTACAGGGCCTTGGTGAGGCCACACCTGGAGTACTGTGTACAGTTTTGGTCTCCTAACTTGAGGAAGGACATTCTTGCTATTGAGGGAGTGCAGCGAAGGTTCACCAGACACATTCCCAGGTTGGCGGGACTGACATATCAAGAAAGACTGGCTCAACTGGGCTTGTATTCACTGGAGTTCAGAAGAATGAGAGGGGATCTCATAGAAACGTTTAAAATTCTGATGGGTTTAGACAGGTTAGATGCAGGAAGAATGTTCCCAATGTTGGGGAAGTCCAGAACCAGGGGTCACATTCTAAGGATAAGAGGTAGGCCATTTAGGACCAAGATGAGGAGAAACTTCTTCACCCAGAGAGTGGTGAACCTGTGGAATTCTCTCCCACAGAAAGTTGTTGAGGCCAATTCACTAAATATATTCAAAAAGGAGTTAGATGTAGTCCTTACTACTAGGGGGATCAAGGGGTATGGCGAGAAAGCAGGAATGGGGTACTGAAGTTGCATGTTCAGCCATGAACTCATTGACTGGCGGTGCAGGCTCGAAGGGCCGAATGGCCTACTCCTGCACCTATTTTCTATGTTTCTATTATAGAAGAAACTGAGGAAGATGAGGAATTTCACAGTTTTGAGTCCCTGGGAAAGAATGAGTTAGACACAGTGTGCTGAGCCTGACTTCATATAGTGGGGAGGCAGAGAGGAGGAATTGTGTATAGAACAGTTTACCACTAGAATAATCAATAGTGAGAAACCAGGGCAATTAGTACTTTACAGGTTAGATGCAGAAAGAATGTTCCCGATGTTGGGGGAAGTCCAGAACCAGGGGTCACAGTCTAAGGGTAAAGGGTAAACCATTTAGGACCGAGATGAGGAGAAACTTTTTCACTCAGAAGAATTGTGAACCTGTGGAATTCTCTACCACAGAAAGTTGTTGTGGCCAATTTGTTAGATATATTCAAAAGCGAGTTAGATGTGGCCCTTACGACTAAAGGGATCAAGGGGTATGGAGAGACAGCATGAATGGGGTACTAAAGTTGCAAAATTGATCAGCCATGATCATACTGAATGGTGGCAGGCTTGAAGGGCCGAATTGTCTACTCCTGCACCTATTTTCTATGTCATCAAAATTAATGGATGCCAAGTCCAAAGAAGAGATGTTAGCATGGTGAGAAGTGTTTTTTCAGGAGGGGCTCAAGGGGAGAGGTGGAGGTGGAGAGGCGGAAAAAGTCAGAGAGGGAGTTCCAGCACACGAGGCCTAATTTGCTGAGGCATGGCTGCCTATGTTGGGTAAAAGGGAGGGGTGATATATAAGAGGGTGGAGTCAGAGGAATGTAGAGTTCAGCTGGTTGTAAGGTGGAGCAAGTTGCAGAGATTGAGAGAAGCGAGGCCATGCAGGAAAGCCAATACCAGGGTAAGAATTTAAAATTTGAAGCACATTATAGGTCAGCGAGCAGAAGGCTTGGTGCAGGCAGAATAAGGCCAGCAGAGTTTTGGATGAGCTGACGTTTATACTGTTGCAGATGTGAGGCCAGCCATAAGAGCCATGAAATAGTCACGTCTGGAAGGTATCAGGTTTGCAAAAAAGAGGACTTGCATTTATACAGTGCTTTTCACCACCACTGGATGTCCAAAATCATTTTGCAGCCAATGAAGTAATTTTTGAAGTATAGTCACTGTTGTAATGTAGGAAATGTGGCAGTCAATTTACGCACAGCAAGCTCCCACAAATAAAAATGTGATAATGTCCAGATAATCTGTTTTAGTGATGTTCATTTCAGCAGCAGATGGGCAGAGGTTGGGCGGAAGGGAGAGATTTTACTATTGTGGAGCTATACCTGCACGAGAGTTGGTGCCTTCAGTAAGGAACAAAAGCATCAGCAGGAGAGAACGAAATTTAATTTTTTTAATATATATATATATATATATATATATATTTTGTGTGAAATTTTATCAAAGTGAGAGATGCCAGAGCTGGGGAACAGACACATTTTAGGTACCCAATGGGGAATTTTATGAAAGTGCACTGCAGACACAGAGCCCTGCCCATTTGAAATGCAAATCACGAATTTGGCCGCATGCTATCCAACAATTTTCTGACTGTCATGGATGGAAAATTCTCAGAGTAAACTCCCGAATTTCTGATTTTGTGCTCCCAGTGGGTGAAGGTCCACATTGGAGCATGACTTTTAAAACGATGCCTCGAGTTCACCACCAACGACTCCCAGGTTACAACAACAACATGTATTTATATAGCGCCTTTAATGTCGTGAAATGAAATGAAAAATTTGAGACCGAGCCGCATAATTAGAAATTAGCACAGTTGACCAAAAGGTTGATCAAAGAGGTTTGTTGTATGGAGTATCTTGAAGGAGGAGAGATGTAGAGAGGCGGAGAGGTTTAGGCAGGGAGTTCCAGAGCTTGGGACCTAGGCAACAGACGGCACGGCCACCAATGGTTGAGCGATTATAATGAGGGATGTTCAAGAGGGCAGAATTAGAGGGGCGCAGACATCTCGGAGAGGTGATTACAGAGAGAGGGAGGGGCGAGGTCATGGAGGGACTTGAAAAGAAGGATGAGCATTTTGAAATCGAGGCGTTGCTTAAACGGAAGCCAATGTATGTCAGGTATGTAGCATTAAGTGGACACTGAGTAAAGCTCTCTGCACCTTGCCGACCAACGTATTTTATCACCCTCCTAGTGCACCAGCACATGCATTTGTACTTCATGCAGACAGAGAGGCAGAAGTAGCATTTCTGTTGCAACCTCATCGCATCCTCAGGACATCCCAAAGCACTTGCTGCTTGACTGACATTGACAACTTGTGTCAAATTGTATTTGGACTTATTTCACGTTGGACCTTTGGCAGTAAATGCACAAGTTGTTCACTCCATTAAGCACAATTCTATTAGAAACATAAAAAATAGGTGCAGGAATAGGCCATTCGGCCCTTCTAGCCTGCACCGCCATTCAATGAGTTCATGGCTGAACATGCTACTTCATTACCCCATTCCTGCTTTCTCACCATACCCCTTGATCCCCCGAGTAGTAAGGACTTCATCTAACTCCCTTTTGAATATATTTAGTGAATTGGCCTCAAAGAAGTTTCTCCTCATCTCAGTCCTAAATGGCTTACCCCTTATCCTTAGACTGTGACCCCTGGTTCTGGACTTCCCCAACATTGGGAACATTCTTCCTGCATCTAACCTGTCTGAACCCATCAGAATTTTAAACGTTTCTATGAGATCCCCTCTCATTCTTCTGAACTTCAGTGAATACAAGCCCAGTTGATCCAGTCTTTCTTGATAGGTCAGTCCCACCATCCCGGGAATCAGTCTGGTGAACCTTCGCTGCACTCCCTCAATAGCAAGAATGTCCTTCCTCAAGTTAGGAGACCAAAACTGTACACAATACTCCAGGTGTGGCCTCACCAAGGCCCTGTACAACTGTAGCAACACCTCCCTGCTCCTATACTCAAATCCCCTCGCTATGAAGGCCAACATGCCATTTGTTTTCTTAACCGCCTGCTGTACCTGAATGCCAACCTTCAATGACTGATGTACCATGACACCCAGGTCTCGTTGCACCTCCCCTTTTCCTAATCTGTCACCATTTAGATAGTAGTCTGTCTCTCTGTTTTTACCACCAAAGTGGATAACCTCACATTTATCCACATTATACTTCATCTGCCATGCATTTGCCCACTCACCTAATCTATCCAAGTCACTCTGCAGCCTCATAGCATCCTCCTCGCAGCTCACACTGCCACCCAACTTAGTGTCATCTGCAAATTTGAAAATAAAAGAGCAGTGTTCCGCCCCCACCCCACCCACCCCATTCCCTATGCTATGAACACCATGCTTCAAAGTATCATTAAAACAAAAGATAGCCAGTCATTCCCCACTGGTTTTTATGAACTTACGGGTGAACTAGGGTTAGGAACATAAGAAAATATGAACACCGTCACCACCACCCCTGCCCCCCCACCCCGCAAACTCGGTGATTTAAATTAGTCCAGGAGATTACTCTGGCCCTGATTAATGTTATATAAAAAAAAGACTTGCATTTATACAGCACCTTTTGTGACCTCAGGACATCCCAAAGCACACTGTAGCCAATACGTTTGAAGTGTACTCAATGTTGTAATGTAGGAAATGTGCGCACACAAAGTCCCATAAATAGCAATGTGATGACGACCAGTTAATCTGTTTTAGTGATGTTGGCTGAGGGAAAAATATTGGCCAGGACACCGGGGAGAACTCTTTGAAATAGTCCCACGGTATCTTTTACATCCACACGAGAGAGTAAATGGGACCTCGGTTTAATGTCTCATCTGAAAAGCAGCACAGTATTGCACTGAAGTGCCAGCCTAGATTATGTGCTCAAGTGTCTTGAGTGGGACTTGAAAACGCTACCTTCTGACTTTTACCGGCACCCAGCGGGCCCCGACCCGCGAGGAACATCTGCGGTAGGTCGGGGCCTTAAAAGGAGGAGCAGCGTGGAGCATACCACTTCAGGGAGCAGTGTGAGCTGGTGCAGGAGGGTGACAGCAGTGAAGAGGGCAACTGGCTTGGACGTCACCATAATCCAGATCAGTGATTGGAGCGTGGGTAGATACAGCAGGAGCAGCGAGGTCGGGGCAAGGGAGCGGCGAGAGATTGCAGAGTGACGTGATCGGGGTCCAGAAGAGGCAAGGGTCCAGGGGCAGCACGAGCCAGCCCACACTGCGATATGTATGCGTGCTCGGTCCGTGCAGAAGAGCTGGTCTCCAGTCGTCTTGGGTAATCCTTGCCACTGGACCAAGACCTAGCTCCGTCAAGCCCACACGTTAAAAAAAATCCACACACAGGCATCTTCCACCCTTCAATATGCAGTTCGGGACCTGGAATATTAAGTCCTTCGTTGAAACACATTGAACTCATCCCTTTTTGGCGTGGAAGAAAATCATCCTCGATTCGAGGGACCGCCTAAGAAGAACATAACAGAAGGAAACCTTCTGACTCAGAGGCAAGAGTGTTACCAACGGAGGCATAGCAGACCACAGCCATTTACAGCAATTAGTTTTAGAGATCTAAATGAGTTGGGCTACATTACACACAGCTCCATGTTATCAGCAGAGTAATTCAGTCCTGTCATTGAATAGAAGAACATAACATAAGAACATAAGAAATAAAAGCAGGATTAGGCCATTTGGCCCCTCGAGCCTGCTCTGCCTTTCAATATCATGGCTGATCTGGCCTTTGCCTCACCTCCACTTCCCTGCCCACTCCCCATAACCTTTGACTCCGCTGAAATTCAAAAATCTGTCTATCTCCACCTTAAATATATTTAATGAACGCGTCTCTACAGCTCTCTGGGGTAGAGAATTCCAAAGATTCATGACCCTCAGAGAAGAAATTCCTCCTCATCTCCATCTTAAATGGTTGACCCCTTATTCTGAAACTGTGCCCCCTAGTTTTAGATTCCACCACCAGGGGAAACACCCTCTCTGCATCCCTGTTAAGCTGCCTCAGAATCTTATATGTTTCAATAAGATCATCTCTCATTCTTCTAAACTCCAATGAGTATAGGTCCAACCTGCTCAACCCATCTTCATAAGACAACCCCTTCATCTCAGGAATCAAATATTTCTGACTTACGGTGAGCACCTCCACAGGAGATCTGCTAAATATGTTTGAGCTCTTTTACGTGTCCGTGAGTTCTCAGAGAGCAAGTGGGATCAAACAGTAGATCCTCAAACAAGCTGTCATTAGATACATGTTATCGTTGAAACCAACTGATGATACAGTAACAGCATTTGAACTGACATTTATTTGGCCAACTCAAGTAACTTTGCAATCGTCGAGTATTTTCAAAATTTCCTCAGTCACAATGTTACGGGTTTTCACTAATTTCCCTGCTTGATTAGATCAACAGAGGCGGAAAAGGCAGCACTAATCGCCGTTTCTGGAACTGAACAACACAGTAAGCGCGACAAAGGAAATACTCAATCAGCAATGTATTATTTCCATTTGTAGTCATGACTCGAACTCAGCCATGAATTTGTCGCTTATGAGTTAGATGAGTCAGCCTGGGTACACTCACGCAAATAAAAGTCCAATTTCACAAAGAGGCACTGAACGTCCTGGTAATATACTGTTCACTGAATTAATACAATTTGTAATCGGCTCTCCTCCAAGAATCTGTATTACTCAGATTAGCAGGGAACATATTCCTTCCTTCAGAATGACTGCGCTGGTTGATGCATAGAACAGCCTAAAATGAGAAAAGCCCATTCTGCCCATCAAGTCTGCTCTTGATACAATCCATGTATAATATATCCTGAGGGAAAGTTTGCAATAAGTATCCCCTGATCCCCAAACATTATCAAGCAACACACCAGAATGTCTATCCTTTATTCCAGATTGGCCATCTGCCTTCCGCAGATGAGAACCTCCTCACCAGCCTCAGCAACATAGGAAGTAGCCCAACTCCTTGAAATATTTGATTAGTCCCATTAATATTTATTCTCAGGAGGCTTACCTCCACCTTCCCAGCACCGACTAGTGATGGGTGATCAATGCAGTCTTGCCAACATTGCCCAAATCTCGAGAACAAATTAAAAAAAACAGCAATACCATTCCTAACTTGATGTTCATCCAGCTCTTTTTTTAAAGTTGTTAGTTGATGTATTTACTAAATCAGACGGGATGCTCACATATGTTATAATCCAAGGAGAAAAATATACATTCTAATCTGCAGCCTATTTACCTTTCCTCTCATGCTATTCGCCCAATTAGAATAGTATCTAAACTCCAACTACCACTTGTCTGAAATAATAGCCTTCTATATTCTAGAAATGAACTGGAACACATTTTTAGAACCGTGTCAGCACAAGAAACAAGAGCCGTTCAAGGGACAGTGACACCTCAACAACAACTTGCATTAATATAGCGGCTTTAACGTAGTAAAACATCCCAAGACATTTCAGAGGAGCGTAATCATACAAAGATTGACACCGAGCCATTGGGAGAGGTGACAAGAGGTAGGTTTGAAGAAGTATCTTGAAGGAGTTGGAGAAGCAGAGGTTTAGGGAGGGAATTGCAGAGCTCTGGGCCTAGATGGCTGAAGGCACGGTCACCAATGGTTGGGGGGAGCAAGTTGGAGAGGCACGAGTGTGTTTTCCCTTGCCTACGTCCCCCAGATGAGCCCACGTTGAAAATCCACTGCCACAGTAAGTTTGCATTGCACCAGGTATGAGAAAACAAAGTATGGTTTGTTGGGCCGGGGGGGGGATGCAATTTTCAAAACATGTGTTAGACCATTTCTGAACTTGCCTATCTAATTATAATATTAGGGTTTGTTTCACTGTGACAATATGTCAGCTGAAAATGTTTTATTTTTAAAGAAATGGTCGTTCTATGGAGACTGAAAGGCAATCTAAGAGTTAAAACACTGAAGAATTATTTTTTTTCTCAATCGCCAGACTGTACCACACCAACAAAAATTATTCTCTGAAAAAGAAAAGCCATAGGATTATTTTCACCCCTATAATCTAACGCTGGGCAAACAGCAGGTGTAGAATTGCACAGCAGGACTATCGAGGAGGACATTCAAAACAGAAATGACTCTCTAGCAACACTGAAGAAATGCATTCACCTCGCACAGTTTCTTAGCACCAGTATTCAGTGCAACAACAAACCACCTTCCATTTTGTTTGGGGATGGGGCGAGTTGGAGGCCTATATTAAGCACTGCATTTGGAAGAACTTTTCAGTCCGTCCCCGAGGCTTTGCGTTTTCTACTTGGCTAATGGAATAATTAGTCAAATGGTCCCACATTAAATATTCAAATGATTTCATAAGAATCATTAACAGCTTTACCAACCTACTATGCTGTCTCCCCTCCTACTGTAAGTGGATTTGCCACTGATTAGAGGAAATTTGCAGCAACCTATTCTCAAATGAGCCCAATTTTAAATTGGATCCAAACTCAGATCGTTGCTTGATTGATTTTAACCACAAAATGTGAATTCGCTTTGAAATGACCAAGGGAAAATGAAATGGTCACTTCTGAACAAAAGTTTAATAAGAATCTTCTGGTGAGTTGTCACATAATAGACTATGTTTTGGTGTAAAGCATAGCTTTACCCAGAATAGAATTTGTACTCGATAAAAGAATATGTCCGCTGTGATAAAGCACATCCTGACATGCCATTAGTGTTCCCAACAATGGTTGGATGTATTGCTGGAGGTTTCATTATGTGACTTCCCACTCCCACACTCCCACCATTGGTCTACCCAACATACCTATCCTCATGGCAGGCCATCTTCCCACGCCAACTGGAAAGTGTACAGACTCTCCATGACTCAACCAGATGATTCTTGGCTGTTAAAACACCTTTTCTTCCCCCAACTCTAATATTTTTATAATGAATAAATGAAAGTGTTCAAAAATAACGAGAAAAAAGAAGCACTTTTTTTTTTAATGCTTCTTTCGATTTTTCTCCCAGGTTTTCTCGAAGCAGTGTCCTTGAGATTAATCTTCAATTCTGCAAGACTCCAGGACAATGTTGGAGGGTAGGCAAATGGCATGCAGAGCAGGACCTGAGCTCCATGCTCAGTTTGCTGGTATCAGCCAAGATGTCCCCTTGCGTACTGCAATGGACCTCGGTGCTTCTATACTCGGGAGGGAACAGTGCGGAGATTGGGCGAATAGTCTGCCATCACTTAACTGTTTAAGCTTACATGAGAAATGACTCTTCGGTGAGGCATTGGAGGTCTGCCGATGCCTGTGAGAAATAAGCATCTAAATCTGATCATGTTTGAAGGGATAAAATATTGCAACCTTGCGTCCCTCCCCAGTAAGAAAATCTACCACCGACAAAGACCGTAGAAAAGGCATTCAAATATGAACAGCAATAACATTAACTACAGGCACAAGGGAAGGCAGTTAAATACAGAGAAAGAAATGCAAAACTTCTGTCAACGTGTCTGCCAGGGGCATGTTCAAGGGTGTTTGACAGCCAGGGAATGTAATATATGATTAAAGATATTTGTAATTAAATCAGTTGAAATTCATTTTTTTCTTCCATGATATTCTTTGCTCGGATGTCCTACAGCTAACAATCAGTGATGCACAACAGGGCTAGAAAATGCACACGGGCGGACCCCAGCAATGACTCTGGGGTCATACCCGCCACCGAACTCGGTCATTGATTGTCGAGGTCTGTGGGTTTGGGGGCAGGGACCTCATGGCGTGGAGCATTTGGTGATTGCAACAACAACAACAATTTAAGAATATATGAACATAAGAATAAGGAGCAGGAGTAGGCCATATGGCCCCTCGAGCCTGCTCCGCCATTCAATAAAATCATGGCTGATCATCGACTCAACTCCATTTTCCCATCTGGTCTCCATATCCCTTGATTCCCCTCGACTCCAAAAATTATTTATCTCAGCCTTGAATATACTCAGAGACTCAGCATCCACAGCCCTCTGGGGCAGAGAATTCTAACGGTTCACAACCCTCTGAGTGAAGAAGTTCCTCCTCATCTCTGTCTTAAATGGCCTATCCTTTATCCTGAGACTGTGACCTCTCGTTCTAGACACTCCAGCCAGGGAAAACAGCCTCTCAGCATCTACCCTGTCAATCCCCTTCAGAATCTTGTAGTTTCAATAAGATCACCTCTCATTCTTCGAAACTCCAGAGAGTATAGGCCCATTCTACACAATCTCTCATCATAAGACAGCCCTCTCATCCCAGGAATCAATCTAGTGAGCCTCCGTTGTACCGCCTCCAAGGCAAGTATATCCTTCCTTAGATAAAGAGACCAAAACTGTGCACAGTACTCCAGGTGTGGTCTCACCAAGGCCCTGTACAATTGTAGTAAGACTTCCTTACTCTTATACTCCAACCCCCTTGCAATAAAGGACAACATGCCATTTGCCTTCCTTATTGCTTGCTGTACCTGCATGCTAGCTTTGTGTTTCTTGTATAAGGACACTCAAATCTCTCTGAACACCAATATTTCAAAGTTTGTCACCATTTAAAATATATTCTGATTTTCTATTCTTCCTACCAAAGTGAAGAAGCTCACATTTCCCTACATGATAAAGCATCGGCCACCTTACTGCCCATTCACTTCGTCTATCTATATCCCTTTGCAGCTGTGTTCTCCTCACAGCTTACTGTCCCACCTAGCTTTGTATCGTCAGCAAACTTGGATACATTACACATGTATAGTGCCTTTAATGTAGAAACCCATCCCAAAGCACTTCACAGGGATGTAATCAACAAAATGGATGCCGAGCCAAAGAAGGAGTTTGATCAAAGACACGGGTTTTAAGAAGGGGATTAAAGAATGAGTTTAGGGAGAGATTATGGGGCTGAGGTGGCTGAAGGCATGCCTGCCAATGTTGGGCAGGGTGGGGGAGGTTACAGAGGCAAGGCCATCTCAGATTTAAACCAGCGGATGAAATTGGCTGGACTGGGGATTAGATCCTCCTCTGGAAAGGTGGCATTTTTATTTGGGAAATAATCCCCTTCACTACAAGATGCCAATCTTCAGACATCCAGACCCTGAGCCCAAGGCTAGACTCCCAGACGAGCAACATGTCTGCTGGTATCAGGCAGGTACACTTTTTTTTTTTTAAATTCGTAGCCAATCGTTCCAATTCTTTGTCAAATCACAAACGCCAGAGGTCACCTTGCACATGCCAAGGATCACTCTGCGCCAATGCTCTTAGCCAAAAGGCCTAGAGCCACTGCACCGTTCCTGGAAGTACTGCAATACCAGGTTCGTGCCATGGAGGTGGATGGGTCAAGCCACCCCACACACCTCCGTGGAGGTGGATGGGTCAAGCCACCCCACCCACCTCCTGTTTCCAAAAAAGCAAGCATATACCTTCCTGACCAGGGAGAAACCACCCGGAGGTCATGGTGGCTGGTCAGGTCAGTTACGCATGATCTTAGCCAAAAGCCAGGCAGGTACACTTAGTGAGACTAGGCATACGTGCACGGTCTCAGGGCCAGGCATTGGAGCTCTCGACGTAGGTGATGCACACCCTTAAACCTGCCTCTCCCTTGTCGGGGTGGCCAGAGGCTCCTGGCCCCCCCACAATGCCAGTAACAGTCTGAGGGCTGGGACTTGTCAGAGCCAGATGCCACCACTTCCGTGGCTGTTCCAACGGACTCCGACCGAATGCACGATGCGGGTCCGCTCAAATGGCCACAAGTTTCCAGGTCCTCGGTATCTCCAAAACCAAGGCAAGTCAGAATTAACCAAAAAGTACATTTCTATTCCTCATGTTCCTCCACTGAATGGCTTAACTCTTGCTGCATTACTGCTGCACGGGCACACCTCGCCCTGGAGGTCATCCATCACGTGTGGACCCACTTGTGTGCACCAGCAAGCTATTCAACACTGGAGGGCGTCACACCCAAGCCTGATCCTCTCTACCAGCTATCCACACACATGCATTCTCCAGCAGGAATTACTGAACACTTATCAGGAACGGAAACCTTAATCAACATATCGCTGGCACAGAATAATGGGTTGAATGGTCTCCTTCTGTGCCGTAAATTTCTATGATATTCCACTCCCTTGCCCAGGGGAACTAGAGCCGAGTTCAGAACAGCTGCCTCAGCTTACATCAGCTGACTCTACACAAGAGCAGTGATAGAAACCGGTCTTCATATACGAGGGATCTGGACAGAATAGACAGGGAGAAACGGTTACCCATTGGCGGATGGGTTGAGAATGAGAGGACACAGATTGGAGGTGACTGGCAAATGAATCAAAGGCGACATGAGGAAAAACTTTTTTACGCAGCGAGTGATTAAGACCTGGAATGCACTGCCTGAAAGGGAGGTGGAGGCAGACTCAGTTGCGTCTTTAAAAAAGGGAATTGGGCAAGTAGATGTAGGAAAAAAAAAAATTGCAGGGCTACGGGGAAAGGGCGGGGCAGTGGGACTAGCTGAAGTGCTCTTGCAGAGAGTCAGATAGGTTCGACGGGCCGAATGGCCTCCTTCTGTGCTGTAACTATGATTCTATGATTCCATATAATCAATCCAGTGCAGGGACTATAAAATCAACCAAAGGAGCCAATTTTTTCATTCACTAACCCATACGATTTATCAATGATCACTTATATCAAAATGTTTTCACAATGGGCGACTACTTTTTATTGTCCTGGATTAATTGGCTAACCTCCATGCCCCCCACCTTCAAAAAAAAGCTTAATGAGAACAATGCAGTGATACAAGGAGATTGTTTGCAAACATTTCCTGAGGCTGCCCATGCTGTTTTTGGCATTGATCAAAATTGTGTTGATTACCTTTGTCGTTCCATTCCCTCAATTTCTCAAGTAAGGTGGTAGCTACCTGAGGGGTGGATGTCTACAATATGACTATTAAACAGCCTGACTATTAAAATACAATACTGTAGAAGACTGTTGTGGATACAGCCACTATAGACATTAAATAAAACATTTCAGGAATGAAATCCGATTAAAGCAACCACAACCAATTATTATCTACATGTGCAACAATTGCTTCTCCAGAAAAGAGAAAGCTGAGGGGTTAAAATTATGAAGGGGTTCAATAGGGTAGATGTTTCCACTTGTGAGGAGGGGTCCAAAGGTAGGCGTCATAAATAAGATAGTTGCTAATAAATCCAATAGGGAATTCAGGAGAAACATCTTTACCCAGAGAGTGGTTAGAATATGGAACTTGCTACCACAGGGAGCACTTGAAGCATTTAAGGGGAAACATAGAAAATAGAAACATAGAAAATAGGTGCAGGAGTAGGCCATTCGGCCCTTCGAGCCTCCACCATCATTCAATATGATCATGGCTGATCATGCAACTTCGATAGATATGTGAAGAGAAAATGATTAGTGAAGACTAATGTAGGTCTCGTGCAGGAATGGGGTACTGAAGTTGCATGGTCAGCCATGATCATATTGAATGGTGATGCAGGCTCAAAGGGCCGAATGGCCTACTCCTGCACCTACTTTCTATGTTTTAGCACCCCATTCCTGCTTTCTCTCCATACCCCTTGATCCCTTTAGCCGTAAGGGCTACATCTAACTCCATTTTGAATGTATCCAACGAACTGGACTCAACAACTTTGTGGTAGAGAATTCCACAGGTTCACAATTCTCTGGATGAAGAAGTTTCTCCTCATCTCGGTCCTAGATGGCTTATCCCTTATCCTTAGACTGTGACCCCTGGTTCTGGACTTTCCCAACATCGGGAACATTCTTCCTGCATCTAACCTGTCCAATCCTGGTTAGACAGGATTAGCTGTCTACAGGATTAGACAGGAAGCTAGCTGAGTACTTGAGGAAGAAAGGAATAGAAGGATATGTTGATAGGGTAAGATGAAGTAAAGTGGGAGGAGGTTGGTGTGAAGCAAAATCATCAGCATCAACCATTTGGGCCCAGTGGCTTGTTTCTGTACTGTAAAATCGATGGAATTCTACATACCCCGATGAAAAGTTAATTTGTGCCATTTAAAGATAGTAGAATCCTGCAGTAACTTTTCATTAGAGACTTGAAAAAGTAAGACTATATTGAACCAGGCTCGAAAGGATGAAGAGAGAATGATTATTTCAATTGGTCACTCAATCAGTAACAAGGAGGTGAAAAGTTAGGACTAATGCCAAAAGCATAAAACGAGTTTAGAAGATTTTTTTCTCACACAAAGGCTATTAGAATTTGGAGTACATTACCACAAGTTGCTATTGAAGGCGAATTATGGCATTTAATGAAGTGAGTTAAACACTTGGGGGACAATAGCAAAGGGTATGGGGAAGACCCAGGGAATGGAACAAGAGTAGATTGTTGTAATGCTGAACTAGAACTGGCATAGGCATGAGTCGTCAAATGGTCTCCTTCCGTATCGAATTTACTTTGCGATTTACAGATGGACAATTGCTATAATATTTATAAGTAGAATTCTACAAAGACCCTGTGGTACTGATCCACACACACAGCATGTGGGTACAAGGCTCGATCCTTATCTGTGCTCAGTTACCTGATGCCAGCTGGGCTGGCTGTCGGAGGTGCTACAGTTGACTTCGAACCCCTGGACTTGGGTGGGTGAACATCAGCGGGGTCCTCACTCTTGGTCGTTATCCCGGCTAGAACGTGCACACCTGTGAAGCGCCTTGGGACGTTTTACTATGTTAAAGGCACTATATAAATGCAAGCTGCTGTTGTTGTATGCCTGCGGACCTGGCGTGAGGGCAAGATTGGTCTCTCCAAGGTTGAATATCTTGCCACCAGTGGTGGTCTGGACTCATGCATGATGTACCCAAGTAAGCTGTCAGTATCGATGGATCGGTAGCCCAGAAAGACTCAATGCCTTCAAAAGAGGAGAGAGAAAAGCAGATTGGAAGAAAACAAGGGGACTACCAGTGTCACCGAGACTAATTGGAGCAGGTTCATAGGCTCTGTATTAAAATGAAGCCAATACAATATTGTTCTGTGCGACTGCATTATAAATAGTTCACACAAAGTCTGCAGCACGTTACAAAGCAGCCAGGGGTTGAGATGATAAACGGGTTTCTTAATACTATCCCAATCCTGAGAAGATGGGCCACTAGTTTCAAACAGTCCCTAAAGTGTGATCTTCTGCATAACATATGTAAAAGACAGCGATTTCTTATAAATTTCTTGTTTTGCAACATGCTTTCATAGTAGATACATGTGTGCTACTAAATTCAACCTTCCCTTTTATTCTTTACCAGGTTGAATGTGCTTCAACAATTTGCAGAAAATAACAAGCTAACAAAAAAAATGTAAAAAAGTGACTATTTTATCAGTACTGTCAGCTTGATGTCATTCAATCAATACTTCTTAATTTAACTTGTCATTCTCCCTGCTCTTTTCAACCATGCTGATGTCCTGGATGATGTCACCTGATGCTTTGCCTGGCCTTCTTAATTTAGAAAGTGCATCAATTGCAATTTTCTATTGTTCGTTTTCCAAGCTGCCAGTGGTTATTTTAATTCCACAAACAGGGTCTGCCAGGCTCGACCCCGTCTCTAAATTGACAGCAGCCGTCACAGTAACAAATCATTATTCCTGTAAAACTCACAGCTTCCACTTTGAAAATCAGGCACAACAAGTAAAATCAGTTTGATTCAATGGCTTGGCCACCCTGTGTACGGTGTAAGAATTAAATTGACAGTATTAAGTTATGGGCAACTGGAGATGCGATTATCTAATTGTCTGAAGATTGTGGTGGTAATTCAGGAGCAGACAGCACACATGAGTGTGAACCCCCTACTTCTGGAGAGCACCATGGAAATGAAAACAATGGCCGGAATTTTGCCTACCTGGGCAGGTCCGGTGTGGGCGGTGTCCGTGGCAGGTCACGACCCCGCTACGCGCTTCATCCCTTTTGAAAACGAACTTACCGTAATGGGGCCTATTAAGCCCGCCCTGCGCGTTAGCCGGCCCAATTAGATGGAGAAGGGTCTGGTGACGTCATTTTTAGCCAGGATCTTTAAAGGGACCATGGCCACATTACTTTTGAAGTTTCATCAAACATAGTGCTGTCAGTGCACGACAATATTTGAGTGCTGGACACACTGACAATGCAGAGGCAGAGGGCTGCACCCAGGTTCTCCGATGACTCCCTCCGAGTCAGAGCACGCAGGGAGGTCCTCTTCCCTTCTGATGGGTGGAAGAGACCTCCCCAGGAGACCAAAATAGCATGGTTGCAGATTGCAGAGGAGGTCACAAGCAGCGATGTGTTAAGGAGGAACAGGGTGCAGTGCCGCAAACATTCCGATGATTTTATTAGATCAGGAAACGTTAGCACAAAGCCACACTCAACTTCATCCTGTTGTGTCTCTCATCACACCCCCATCACTGCCTTCCCTTACTCACACCAACATGCCTTGCACCTCCACCCATCCCTCTCTCTACCTACATTATCACACTCCATCTCACTAACCACCTCTCACACTCACCCTCATCCGAGTGCAATCATACCAACTAACTACACACAAGGGTAGTCACTTGAATGTTTTATCCAATGTTTATGTAAAGGTTCTGTTAATGTGGTGTCAAACATGAAATCTTTATTTTCAACACTTGGACATGTGCACTTTTGGAAGTGACTTAGTGAGTTGCAGTAAGTGGAGAGACATAACGGTACCTCCAGCAATGGTGGTCAGTGTGAAAGGAATTGGAGCTGAGGGTGGATTCACTCTGGAGCATCCACGATGCTGAGAATGAGGTGAGTAGCACGTGTAGCGAGTTGGTCGTACCGCAGGGAAAGGGTCCACAGCCAGATAGGGAATGGAAGACCAGCAGGAAGAGCAGTGCAAGGAAGGTAGTGCAGGGGTCCCCTGTGGGCATCCCACTGCAAAACAGACACACTGCTTTGGGGAGGGAGGCAGCAGCCAAGTTCATGGCACCGTGGCTGGCTCTGTTGCACAGGAGGGCAGGAAAAAGAGTGGGAGAGCGATAGTGATAGGGGATTCAATTGCAAGGGGAATAGATAGGCGTTTCTGCGGCCGCAACCAAGACTCCAAGATGGTATGTTGCCTCCCTGGTGCAAGGGTCAAGGATGTCTCGGAGCGGGTGCAGGACATTCTGAAAAGAGAGGGAGAACAGCCAGTTGTCGTGGTGCACATTGGTACCAACGACATAGGTAAAAAAAAGGGATGAGGTCCTACGAAATGAATTTAAGGAGCTAGGAGCTAAATTAAAAAATAGGACCTCAAAAGTAGTAATCTCGGGATTGCTACCAGTGCCACGTGCTAGTCAGAGTAGGAATCGCAGGATAGCGCAGATGAATACATGGCTTGAGCAGTGGTGCAGAAGGGAGGGAATTCAAATTCCTGGGGCATTGGAACCGGTTCTGGAGGAGGTGGGACCAGTACAAACCGGACGGTCTGCACCTGGGCAGGACCGGAACCAATGTCCGAGGGGAAGTGTTTGCTAGTGCTGTTGGGGAGGAGTTAAACTAATATGGCAGGGGGATGGGAACCAATGCAGGGAGACAGAGGGAAACAAAAAGGAGACAAAAGCAAAAGACAGAAAGGAGATGAGGAAAAGTGGAGGGTAGAGAAACACAAGGCAAAGAACAAAAAGGGCCACTGTACAGCAAAATTCTAAAAAGACAAAGGATGTTAAAAAGCAAGCCTGAAGGCTTTGTGTCTTCATGCAAGGAGTATCCGCAATAAGGTGGATGAATTAACTGTGCAAATAGATGTTAACAAATATGATGTGATTGGGATTACAGAGACGTGGCTCCAGGGTGATCAGGGCTGGGAACTCAACATCCAGGGGTATTCAACATTCAGGAAGGATAGAATAAAAGGAAAAGGAGGTGGGGTAGCATTGCTGGTTAAAGAGGAGATTAATGCAATAGTTAGGAAGGACATTAGCTTGGATGATGTGGAATCTATATGGGTAGAGCTGCAGAACACCAAAGGGCAAAAAACGTTAGTGGGAGTTGTGTACAGACCTCCAACCAGTAGAAGTGATGTTGGGGAGGGCATCAAACAGGAAATTAGGGGTGCATGCAATAAAGGTGCAGCAGTTATAATGGGTGACTTTAATATGCACAGAGATTGGGCTAACCAAACTGGAAGCAATACGGTGGAGGAGGATTTCCTGGAGTGCATAAGGGATGGTGTTCTAGACCAATATGTCGAGGAACCAACTAGGGGGGAGGCCATCTTAGACTGGGTGTTGTGTAATGAGAGAGGATTAATTAGCAATCTCGTTGTGCGAGGCCCCTTGGGGAAGAGTGACCATAATATGGTGGAATTCTGCATTAGGATGGAGAATGAAACAGTTAATTCAGAGACCATGGTCCAGAACTTAAAGAAGGGTAACTTTGAAGGTATGAGGCGTGAATTGGCTAGGATAGATTGGCGAATGATACTGAAGGGGTTGACTGTGGATGGGCAATGGCAGAAATTTAGAGACCGCATGGATGAACTACAACAATTGTACATTCCTGTCTGGCGTAAAAATAAAAAAGGGAAGGTGGCTCAACCGTGGCTATCAAGGGAAATCAGGGATAGTATTAAAGCCAAGGAAGTGGCATACAAATTGGCCAGAAATAGCAGCGAACCTGGGGACTGGGAGAAATTTAGAACTCAGCAGAGGAGGACAAAGGGTTTGATTAGGGCAGGGAAAATGGAGTACGAGAAGAAGCTTGCAGGGAACATTAAGACGGATTGCAAAAGTTTCTATAGATATGTAAAGAGAAAAAGGTTAGTAAAGACAAACGTAGGTCCCCTGCAGTCAGAATCAGGGGAAGTCATAACGGGGAACAAAGAACAAGTACTTTGGTTCGGTATTCACTAAGGAGGACACAAACAATCTTCCGGATATAAAAGGGGTCAGAGGGTCTCGTAAGGAGGAGGAACTGAGGGAAATCCTTATTAGTCGGGAAAATGTGTTGGGGAAATTGATGGGATTGAAGGCCGATAAATCTCCAGGGCCTGATGGTCTGCATCCTAGAGTACTTAAGGAGGTGGCCTTGGAAATAGCGGATGCATTGACAGTCATTTTCCAACATTCCATTGACTCTGGATCCGTTCCTATGGAGTGGAGGGTAGCCAATGTAACCCCACTTTTTAAAAAAGGAGGGAGAGAGAAAACAGGGAATTACAGACCGGTCAGCCTGACATCAGTAGTGGGTAAAATGATGGAATCAATTATTAAGGAGGTCATAGCAATGCATTTGGAAAGAGGTGACATGATAGGTCCAAGTCAGCATGAATTTGTGAAAGGGAAATCATGCTTGACAAATCTTCTGGAATTTCTTGAGGATGTTTCCAGGAGAGTGGACAAGGGAGAACCAGTTGACGTGGTATATTTGGACTTTCAGAAGGCTTTTGACAAGGTCCCACACAAGAGATTAATGTGCAAAGTTAAAGCACATGGGATTGGGAGTAGTGTGCTGACATGAATTGAGAACTGGTTGTCAGACAGGAAGCAAAGAGTAGGAGTAAATGGGGACTTTTCAGAATGGCAGGCAGTGACTAGTGGGGTACCGCAAGGTTCTGTGCTGGGGCCCCAGCTGTTTACACTGTACATTAATGATTTAGACGAGGGGATTAAATGTAGTATCTCCAAATTTGCGGATGACACCAAGTTGGGTGGCAGCGTGAGCTGCGAGGAGGATGCTATGAGGCTGCAGAGCGACTTGGATAGGTTAGCTGAGTGGGCAAATGCATGGCAGATGAAGTATAATGTGGATAAATGTGAGGTTATCCACTTTGGTGGTAAAAACAGAGAGACAGACTATTATCTGAATGGTGACAGATTAGGAAAAGGGGAGGTGCAACGAGACCTGGGTGTCATGGTACATCAGTCATTGAAGGTTGGCATGCACGTACAGCAGGCAGTTAAGAAAGCAAATGGCATGTTGTCCTTCATAGCGAGGGGATTTGAGTACAGGGGCAGGGAGGTGTTGCTACAGTTGTACAGGGCATTGGTGAGGCCACACCTGGAGTATTGTGTACAGTTTTGGTCTCCTAACCTGAGGAAGGACATTCTTGCTATTGAGGGGGTGCAGCGTAGGTTCACCAGACTGATTCCCGGGATGGCGGGACTGACGTATCAAGAAAGACTGGATCAACTGGGCTTGTATTCACTGGAGTTCAGAAGAATGAGAGGGGATCACATAGAAACGTTTAAAATTCTGACGGATTTAGACAGGTTAGATGCAGGAAGAATGTTCCCAATGTTGGGGAAGTCCAGAACCAGGGGACACAGTCTAAGGATAAGGGGTAAGCCATTTAGGACCGAGATGAGAAGAAACTTCTTCACCCAGAGAGTGGCGAACCTGTGGAATTCTCTACCGCAGAAAGTTGTTGAGGCCAATTCACTAAATATATTCAAAAAGGAGTTAGATGAAGTCCTTACTACTAGGGGGATCAAGGGGTATGGCGAGAAAGCAGGAATGGGGTACTGAAGTTGCATGTTCAGCCATGAACTCATTGAATGGCGGTGCAGGCTAGAAGGGCCGAATGGCCTACTCCTGCACCTATTTTCTATGTTTCTATGAATGGTTTGGTCATTGTATGGATGCTTTGTGGTGTTAGTGTGGGGTGGTGCCAACCTGGCGCATCATGTGGCAGCCAAATGGTGTACAGCATAAAGTTAAGTAAATCTGATCGGGCAGCAATGTGCTAGGACGCTGATGCCTTCTGTCCTGTTCAGCATCAGGTGTTAGGGTTCATCGCGGTCCAATTCTGAGGACCAAGGTGAGACAGTATAAACAGCTTCCATGTTGGTGTAATAGATGGCAGGTTAAGTACAGAAGACAGAAGTATTCTGTCAATGGTGAGAAAGCTCTTCCAATGAGGTGACACTGGATGGAGACTTTGCTGGAAACACTTGCAGCCTGCAGAATCTTGCTGGAAATGGACTGAGCAACAGCTTCTGCCTGAGGAAAGTAATCATCTGTCAGGTGGGAGCTTTTACTGTGCATGTGATGCTGTCAAGTAATCAGCTGGAGCAAAGACCTTGAACTCCCGCCTCAGGTTGACAGACGTGGTTCCCGAGCTGTGTGAATCCCGTGACCATGCAGGGAAATTTAAAGTGTTGGGGAAAAGGCTCTTACGTGCCTGTAAACTACCAGATAATGATCTTAACTGGGTCGCCTGCCGCTGCCGGTCGGGTTGACTTCATGATGACAGACGCACCTGTGGGAAAGGCACGTGGGTGAGGGATGACAGCCGGGTCCTGACCCGCTGTCAAAAATAACAACTTTGCCACCCAATCCGCCACTGATCGCGCCTGCTACCATCCCGGAACATTCCGGCCAATCTCTACTTTATTTCTGAACACTGCAATATTTAATAACCTGGGTCAAAATCCCACTGCGCCCCTTCTTGACAAGAAAAACTGGGAGCATACATCACGAAAACTGCACTTAAACAGCCCATGATTTTTCAGGTTAATGGATGGTAGTGTAGGATCACTGGATTTCGGTATCTCGACAAATATACGCCAAGGAACCAGATGAATTCTTAAACCTCTCACCTGGACTCCTCACTTAGAAACCGCCTGGGTTTATCACCTGGCTGAAGGCTAGGGATGAATGATGCATTAGTTGCCTCACCGTTCTGCCTTAAAAATCACCCAATTGGGATAGAATTCAAGTTCACCTCACCAACCTTAAATTAGGATAACCACAAGCCACTGAATGAATGAATTAACCCTTTCTTGCCCAAATATTAAGCGGTCAGACAAGTCATTCCCTAACTGCTATTTATTAACTCAAATCACGGTTATCAATTTTATTTTAAAATTAAACCTGGCGCATACAGCAATGAATGGTTATAGATAGCGTAACATAGCAATTTGAATATAAAAAGTTAATAGACAACGTTACTTAATGGAGTGCATAACGGAGGTTGTAAAGATGATTCAGTGTATTGCTTTAATTCAGCAATAACTGGATCGCTCATTATTAAATTATAGTTGACATCAGTGTCTGAGACTACTGCAAATTGGTGAGACTACCCTAAACTCCTCAGATAGAGGACAAGTTAACAGCATTGGATAGCCAGTCTATTGAATACATTAGGGTCTAAGTGCTGCTGATTAGCAAGGTTTCCAGAGCTTTTACAACCTTGTCCTTATGAGCGGTTTGGTTGAGCTGATCTTCTTCCTCCCCTGGGGAGGTGACATTAGCTACTGGAACATCAGGTTGATGAGTCCCTTCATGCCAGGGTTATCTGTTCCATTCGGATCCGTGGTTGCAGCTGAATTCACCTCGCGCATGAGTGACAGTGTCTGCCGGCTTATCTCTCACTTCCCTGATTGCAGAAACTTGCGCAGTTATGTGACTCGCCTTCCTCTGCCTGTAACTGGCCAGTGCAGCCGTACACTCTTGACTTCTCTCTGCCTTGGAAATACTTTGGGGGTGAGATTCCCCAGTTGTGCGCCTCCCGTGTTTTCGCCATTTGCGGGGGGGATCGCAGTACTGGCTCCCGTGAAATTGCGCAGGAGTTAGCGGAGGCACGAAAGCAGTAGCACCGCACCCCCGCTGGTAGCTCCACGGGCCGCTGCACCTCTGGCGATTACGTCATCGCAATGCGCGGCGACCCCATTTTGCCCCGCGGCAAAAATTGGGCAGCTCACCGATCGCAGGGCGAAAGTTAAAGGGGAGGTGCACGCCACCGCGCTGCCACTTTTTTTCGCCGATTTACCCTTAACTCTTCCGATTTCATGGGGTCCGTGCTCCCGTGGACCCCCTGGATGAGCTGTCAAATGCAAAAGGTAAGCTGAGAATCATTGTTAAGTGGCTATAACAAGCCACTAATGACCTGAATTGCCTCCCCCGCCGCTGCCTGTCGCGTCTGCTCAGCGCTGACGGACCAGACATTGGGAAAGGCGCGTGGCGGCGGGTTCGCAGAGGGGTCTCGATCCGCTGTCAAAAATATCACATTTCCCACTCAACCCACAACCAAGCTCGCCCGCCGTCCCCCCTAACCCCCCCAAAAAATTCTGGCCTATATCTTTGACTACAACTATACATCAAGTTTATTAAGGAGTACAATTAAACAAAAGTATGAGCACACACAGCAAATTTAATATAAAAGACTTGCATTTATATAGTGCCTTTCACGACCATTGGATGTCCCAAGCACTTTACAGCCAATGGAGTACTTTTTGAAGTGCAGTCACTGTTGCAATGTCGGAAACATGGTAGCCAATTTGCACACAACAAGCTCCCACAAACAGCAATGTGATAATGACCAGATAATCTCTGAGTTATACCTGTAATATATTGAGGGATAAATACTGGCTAGGACACCAGGGATAACTCCCCTACTCTTCTTCGAAATAGTGCCATAGGATCTTTTATGTCCACCTGAGAGCAGACAGGGGCTCAGTTTAATGTCTCCTCTGACAGTGCAGCACTCCCTCAGTACTGCACTGGAGTGTCAGCCTAGCTGGTGTGCAATGACCACCACACGTTAAAAAAAATCCACGCACAGCATCTTCCACCCTTTAACATGTAGTTCGGGACCTGGAATATCAGGTCCTTCATCGAAACACCCGTGAACTCATCCCTTTTTGGTGTGGAAGCAAGTCATCCTCGATACGAGGGACCGCCCAAGAAGAAGAGATTTGTGTACTCATGTCTCTGGAGTGGAACTTGAACCCACAGCCTTCTGACTCAGAGACAAGGATACTACCCACTGAGCCACCGCTGACCCTATAATTAGATTATAATGCATTACTCAGCTTAGTCATTGTATGAAAATAATTGCCTCAAACCTTTGGGACAATTGCAAAAGCCAAACAATTGAAGATCTGGTGATCAATAGGAATTATTTCTAACATCTCGATTAACTTTATGTCCACTGCATATTACACACCTAAACAGTGGTGACTCATTTACTTTTAAAGTGACATTTCCACAGTAGCCAGGGATCTAGAATGTTACATTTGTCCCGTACCAAATCCTGCTCACCCATCACTATTGTCTTTGCTCACCTACATGGGCATCCGGTGTCCCAACACCACCAGGTTAAAGTTCCCATCTTCCTGTTCAAATCCCTAAATGGCCTCACCCCTTCCTATCTCTAACTGCACACAGCGCAGTAACCCTCTTTGTTCCTCTGATTCTGGCCTTTCATGCATCTCTCCCCAGCGCCCCTCCCCCTCCCCCACAATTGAGGCAGAGCCCTGAGGTCTAGAATTTCCTCTTTAACCTCTACTCTAATGGATGTAGAAAGATTATCCAACAGTAAATGTGCCATGATTGCACCTCAAAGTGTTGCCAGTCAGCCTGCCCCACATTTACTGCTTACCCATGCCAAGGCCTCATCACTTTACCACACACTGAATGTAAGTCATGGATACCAATACATCGGCAAGACACATGTTCATCCGACAGCTTACAATTGAAAGCATGTCACATCTTCCAAAGCCAAAATGTTGCCAGTCAACCTGTTCCACATGCACTGCTCACCCAAGCCATACTCTCACAGAACTTTCTATTTCTCTCATTGCATTTCATGCAGAGCCATACTTCAGCAGAGCATACAGCCAAACTGCAATTTATAACTGACAGCCTAGCTACACCTTCTTCCATAGATAACCGCTGCAACACAAGGTCGTCACTTAGGGCACCCACGATGGCTTTCAGATTGGGTGTATGACAGCCATCAGTGACTTCCTGTACTTTGGCAAATAGAGGACAGAGATGGCTTTGGGCAGCCATGTTACGCTATGATGTGAGAAAGGAGATGAAAGGATTGGCCACGCTGACTGATGTATCAATCACCTATTTGATGTATGTGTGAGAAGTGCATTTAGCTGGCATTGGGTTGCTAGCTGGAATGAACCACAGGAATAACCTTGCAGCGGGAACCTTGCCAATTGCTGCAATGCTGTCCGTATGTTGCAATTGGGCTGCAGGTGTCCTTGCTGCAGATGGCAAAGCTCGACAACTGACTCCCTGCAGACCCAGAGCAAGCTGAGGCAGCTGTCCTCAATCACTGGCAGGAGGATGCTTGAAGAATGTTTGGCCACCCTTATTGCCCAGTTGAAATTGGAGCATCATAGTGCAGAGATGCAGGGCTCAGGGTTATGTAACCATTCTATCGGCTCAGACTGGAAGTGGAGGAGGAGTAGGCTAATTCCTCTCTCGCAGTTGGAGCGACCCCTTGCAAGGGTGGAGCAGAGGGCTCTAAAAATTGTTCCTATAAGTTTTTTGGGGGTGGTGGGGCGTTTCTGCTCCAACAGACAGAAGCAGGTCTGAGAGACAACATGTTAGGGTCGGAATTCAGGGTCCGTTTAAGGCCCGTTTTGCGGCAGGATCGAGTGGCCGCCACGTTGCAGTGCAATGGCCAACCCGACCCAAATTCAGGTCGGGGATTTTTCGGCCTGTCCCCATTTCCACCCCGCTGCTGTTGACCACCGCAAGCACGTCATCAAAACGCACACCGCCGCTCTCCCTTACCTGCAGAATACACCGCCTGAAATCTAGGTTAAACAAAATCATTGCCCCGCCGCGCGGTGCCCCCGACAGCTTTCTCTGTCGGTGCACCTTGTCTGCTCTCTCTCTGCCCTGGGGGTGCGGCGGTCATTAAAGTCAAGGGTCGAATGCCGCGGCCGCCATCTTATTTTTAATGCCGGCCGACTTCCATGTCGGCTGGACTATTGCTTCCCCCGGGTTCAGCCGGGCCACCAACAGGCAACCTGGCACCCCACTCTTGGGTGCCAGGCCGCTGGCCCGGCCGAAACCCTCCCTGGTGGCCCAGTGGGTCGAATCTAAAATATTCCCGATTCTCTTCCCTTTAACGGAGGGGAGAGAGTGTGGTAACGCACACGTGCTGTGACATCACCACCCTTGATCCCGCCCCAACTTCCGCCCCTCAGCATGACTTACCGCTGCACTTCCGCCCCATCTTTGACCGACTTCCGGTCCAACGTTAAAAAAAGTACAAAATCCTGAAAATCAATGGAAAGGCCGTCTCAACGCCTCGTTAAACTAGGATACTGGATGAGGACAAGAGTGAGCTCTATGACGATGCTGGCTTGCACCTGGCCACTTGGGTGATCTACCAGAGAACGGCAGACATCAATGGAACCAGCAATGGGGTCAACAACTTCCATGAGAGAAAGGGGCAGGCGGTGGGGGGAGGATATTGAAAAGTTAGAAATTTTGAACTCTGCAACAATCTGTACATATTTTTGATCTTGTGGTTTACGAGACCATCTAAACCCCGAGGTGTGTTACTGCTTTGCAACATGGTCCAGCTATATGTTAATCAAAAAATTGTATGTATCAGCATTTCTTTCCAGAATATTACCGAAGAAAAGTGATGGAAAAACTTTAATGTGACAAAATATCTATGAATCAGAAGTACAATTTCAATTATTTTGACAACAATTTTTGCCCATCTTGTCGGCTGACAGTTATTTTCAGGCTTTCTGTTAAATATTATGTCCCCTTTTGTTTAGATTCCTTCCTGCTGATGCTTCCCATTATTCCGACATTTTACCTCAAGCTGTTCACATGCCTTCATTCACTAAAATAACTCGATTGGGCAGGTTACCAGCCCCAGCTCTGTCCACCACTCAGAGTGCATGTGCTGCATTAAGGCACATGATTTTAATCTGCGTTCAGAGGCAGCGCCCGCCTGTACCATGAGGCTTGAGGATCGCCAGGGAATGCTCCTCGGGCCTCATCTACGTATTTGGTTGAGTTGTCAGCACCAGTCGCGCCTCCACAGACTGCTCGCCCCACCAGAGAATCCAATATCGGGCAGCCTGCTTCAGGCATGTTGTGGGGGGGGGGGGGGTGGGGGTCGATCGCGACGGCTGTGTAATCGGGGGCAGCCTGTAGCTGCCGCCACTGAAGGAGCCTAAGCACTGCTAATTGGTGACAAATTTTACACCAAGTGGCATTAGGTCCCAAAGTAACATGTGTCTAATGAAACCATGTGCACTCACTTCCAGTCCAACTTTCTGTTGCCATGATTTTTAGAAACACTTTCATGTTAATAGTTACAATGTTAAAATAGTATTGACAATTTTCCTATGTAAACAATATAGTTGCAGATTCTGGTCACTGGGTGGCGCAGTAGCAAGTCCCTCAACTTTGTCTCCAACTCTTGTCCCAAGGTCTCTGTTCCTCTAACTCTGGCCTTTTGTGCAGCCCAACCCCAGCCATCCGCCCCCAATTGATGGGCATGCCTTCAGCCACCTCTGCCCTACATTTTGAATTTCTCTCCCTAACTCCTCCGCCTCACCACCTCCCTCTCCTCCTGCAAGACCCTCCTTAATCTGACCTTTTTGACTAAGCTTTTGGTCATCCCTGCAAACATCTCCTAGTTTGGCTCAGTCACCATCTTTTTGATTATGCTCTGTGAAGCATCCTGGGACATTTTACTATATTAAAGATGCTATCAATGAACCAGGCTGACTGATCAATCATCAACAGCAAATCTGCCTAGCTTAGCTATTGGATCATCAAGTCTACCACAGAGTGTCCACTGGTTCCAATCTCCTATCATCATCCAAGTCAACTTGGCGATAATTCAACCACTCTGCTTACGGAAGCGTGTGAATGGTGCAAAACCCATGCTTAGCAGCATGTTCTTAGTGACATGACTTTGCAAATCCATCATCCTGCATAACGGTTCGAACCTGTGTCTTACACCATGACAATAGAAATAACACACAAAGCATGATAGCAACAGCTTCCCCGTGTTAAGTGGGTAAATGCACTGCTTGGGGCGATACTGAGTCACACAGATCAGGAACATGTCTGCACGAAGTTAGGTAATCACAGCTGTAGCAGCATTTTCGGACTTGGGGAAAGGGAAAGACAGTCAAGTCTGCCACTCCAAATCTGCTGGAGACTGCTCGGTGAGGTGAAGACATCATTGAGCAGAACAAAGATGACTGAATAGTCTGGTGACCCTCACTGTCTGGGATCACACACGAAGGATAGCTATTAACATGGAACCATACTTCAGCAAGTATGGTAGCATAGTGCTTATATTACTGGACTAGTAATCTGGAGGCTTGGACTAATGATCTGGTGACAGGAATTCAAATAATTAAATACATCTGGAATAAAAAGCTAGCATCAGTAATGGTGACCATGAAACTACCAGACTGTTGTAAAAACCCATCTGGTTCACTAATGTCCTTTAGGGAAGGACATTTGCCATCCCTACCTGGTCTGGCCTGTGTGTGATTCCAGACTCTTAACTGCCCTGAAATATTCAAGAAGGCAAATGTTAACAGAAAATAAAGCAATCACTTACATTTGATCTGTAGTAGAACCCAGGGTCAGCATACCAACTCATTAAACAAAATCGGGTTTAATCACAAAAAGCATTGAGGTTAAAATACCCAAGACTTATCTACGATGCCTGAATTTGGTAGTTATTTCCATGGTCTTTTTGCCACGCTTACTTGATGCATTTTTTGAACAAAAACTTCAGTTAAAATTATTCTTCAAATTAATTAGATTGTGCCCTGCAGCAACAGCACAAAGTAAAATGTGTTGTGCCCGCAGCTTTGGAAGCTTTATAAATCTTATTTAGCCTTCTGATTACTAATTGGAAGGCACTTTCCAGTATTATCATCCAGAAGTTTCTGCCTATTAACATTAAGTAATGCATAAGCATGTGGGAAGTGGTAGGTTCGATAAGCCTCTTGGTACCTCTGGGATCTAGCTCTGAATGCAACCCAGACAGCAAGTCTTAAAGGTGCTATGTCATCAGCAATCCTACTTGGATTTTAAAAGAAAAAAGACTTGCATTTATCTCGCACCTTTCACCTCCTCAGGATGTTCCAAAGTGCTTTACAGTCAATAAAGTACTTCTGAAGTGTAGTCACTGTTGTAATGTAGGAAACGCGGCAGCCAATTTGCGCACAAGCAAACTCCCACAAGCAGAAATGTGATAATGACCAGATAATCTGCTTTTTTGTGATGCTGATTAAGGGATAAATATTGGCCAGGACAACGGGGATAACGCTCCTGCTCTTCTTCGAAATAGTGTCACGGGATCTTTTACATCCACCCGAGAGCGCAGACAGGGCCTCGGTTTAACGCCTCATCTAAAAGACAGCGGGGCCGAAATTCAGCCTGCCGATAAGGCCCGCCACCGCTGTAAAGCGGTGGCCACGCGGCGATGTTGAATGGCCGCCGATTTGTAGTCAAATAGCTGCCACTCACGACATTCTCCTCGGTGATTTTTCAGGCGATCCCCACTTCCGCTCCGCAGTTGCCGAACCCTCCTAAGTGCGTCATCAAAGCGCGCACCGCCAATCTCCCACCCCGTAAGCAAAATTCACCTTTGAAATTCTTCCGTCCGCCGCGCGGTGCCCCCGACAGTTTTTTCTGTCAGTGCACTGTGTTTGCAGTGTGTGTAAAATGCCGATGCGGTCTCCATTAAAGGGTAGAGCACACTGCCGCTGCCGCCATCTTATTTTTTTTTGGCGGCCCAACAATTATGCCTCTGGGTTCGGCCGGGCCGCTGACAGGTAGCCAGGCCGCTGGTCCGGCCGAAACCCTCCCTGGCGGCCCAGTGGACCTAACTTAAAAAGCTGTAGAGCTCACAGCGACCCACCCCTTTAAGAGAGGCGTGTTGACACACCAGCACAATGAGGTCACCAGCCCGGCGCTGATAACTGACAGAGGCGGACAATCAGCCCGCCCCCACTTCCACCCTCTTATGACGGACACGCCGCATTCGCTGCACTCGCCCACATTATGACTGACTTCCGGCCCGCTCGAAGAAAAACAACAAAGAGCTGAATTTCGCAAGATGGGCCGTCGCATCCGTTGCGGCAGCTAAAACGCAAGAAAAACGGTAGGTGTGGCCTGTTTCCGGCAGGGGTGAATTTCGGCCCCAGCACCTCCAACAGTGCAACACTCCCTTTGTACTGCACTGGAGTCTCTGCCTATATTATTGTGATAAAGTCTCTGGCGCAGCATATGAACCCACAACCTTCTGACTCAGAGGCGAGAGAGTGTTACCAACTGAGCCATGGCTGACACGTAGTGAAATAAGATAACTTTCCTTATTGCATGATGGCAAGGCAATATGGTAGATTTTAAAGGTGGGCAGTCATTCTAACACAGCAGAAGAATATGGGGGTAATTTTGACTTTTGGCGACTGTGTATAATGGCCGTTATAAGAACATAAGAAATAGGAACAGGAGTAGGCTATTCGGCCCCTCGAGCCTGCCCCACCATTCAATAAGATCATGGCTGATCTGATCTTGGCCTCAACTCCACTTTCCTGCCTGTTCCCTATAACCCTTGACTCCCCTGTAATTCAAAAATCTGTCTATCTCAGCCTTGAATATATTCAATGACTCAGCTTCCACAGATCTCTGGGGTAGAGAATTCCAAAGATTCACGACCCTCAGAGAAGAGATTTCGATTCATCTCTGTCTTAAGTGGGCAACCACTTATTCTGAAACTATGCTCCCTAGTTCTAGATTCCCCCACGAGGGGAAACATCCTCTCAGCAACTACCCTGTGAAGCCCCCTCAGAATCTTATATGTATTAATATCACTTCTCATTCTTCTAAACTCCAACTCCATAAGTTGGAATTCCCATTATTATGAAAGAGAACCCCCACCCACCCCCCAAACACAAATAAAAAATAGAAAAAAAATACACCACATATTTTTATTAATTTAAATTAGTTATTTATTTTTCTGATTTAAAAAAATTATGGTTTAAAATAAACTTACCAATGTGGGGAGGGTTTTTAACAATAAAATGTGTTTTTATAATTTTATTTTAAATTGTTTTGTATATTTTAAAACTCTTACGCCTGTAAAAGTAGACTTTGTGCCTGCTTTTATCAGGCGCAAGAATTTTCAGGACATTTGCTGGGCAAGATATGGGTAAATACCGCAATCTTGCCCTTGCAAATGTCCTGGCTGCCGAGATATGGAGGCTCTGTCAAGCTCCAGCCTGACAGATCGGAAAAGCCGGTTTTCAGCACGTGCATTGTGCGCTGAAAATCGGCTTTTGTGATGTCTTCCCAGGTCCGTACACACTCCGTAAGGATCCGGGAGGCAGGAATTTCTGGGCCAATATCTCTCTCGATTTTCACTGCATGGAAATGAATATGGGGAGAGGTGTATTATGGGTGTTGATAAGATATAGCTCGCTATATTCTATTGGCCAAAGTCAAAATTACCACTTATGAGCCTGCCCCATGCTTTTAGATCAACAGATTTGAATTTTGACGGTAATTTTTAATGAATTGACATTACTGTTCATGTACCTCAAAATCCAGCTTTATCGAGAGGTTCAAGCTAGACTGACATTCTCCTGACAGCTTAGAATTCCGCAGGATAACACCTGTTTCTGAGATCTCATTTCAGTTCCAAAGCCCCATCAAGCAGCTTGCAGTGACAAGGGTTTATTTGAAAATCATTGCTCTGAAAGCAATTTTTGGAAGAAAAACTAACTGTAAATAAATGTTGCAGATGGACAAGTGTGTGACAGGCTCAGATTGCTCTGGTACGGCAGCTCTGAACTGTCAATATTTTGCAGCTTGACAATTTAAGAAGTGTGGGGCGACTTCTTGCATTGCTTACTGTCACACACATTAGTACCCTAATGCTATTTTGACAGTTTTACATGAGCGGTATCAAGCTAAAACTGAGCAGTCTAAACTGGTCGACTTTTGACATCCAAATACACTGCGGCAATGCTTTTGCGAGCAGCAAGAAAATCGAAGTACTAAATTGCACAGTTGCAAGGGTACATGGGGTGAAGTGGAACCATAGGGACTGCCGTCACCTGGGACAGTACCCATGGGATGCTTTGCCTGCTGAGAAATAAAGTGTGTGTGATGCCATCACTGCGGCCACCACTGATGAAGTCGTACCAATCACCTCGACCAATGTCTCTGGAGAAAAATAAATGTGTCATCTTTGATCCAAAACAACCCCGTCCCTCACACCTCACTTCACCTCCCCCAAAAGAAAATGGGACCAATTTTAACTTAACCTGCAGGGCGGAAAAGAAATGGGTCCGGTCGATCACTCCTTTTACACCCCATCCGATTTTACTGTTGGAGGTGCCATCTTTTGGATGAGATGTTAAACCGAGGCCCCGTCTGCCCTCTCAGGTGGACGTAAAAGATCCCAGGGCACTATTTCAAAGAAGAGCAGGGGAGTTATCCCTGGAGTTCTGGCCAATATTTATCCCTCAATCAACATAACAAAAACAGATTATCTGATCATTATCAGCTTGCTGTTTGTGGAAGCTTGCTTGAGCGCAAATTGGCTGCCGCATTTCCTACATTACAACAGTGACTACACTCCAAAAGTACTCCATTGGCTGTAAAGCACTTTGAAATATCCGGTGGTCGTAAAAGGAGCTATATAAATCCAAGCCTTTCTTTCTTTTTTTCCTCTCCATTGAAATCAACTTGTAGTAAAATCTGTCAGCCTACCCGATCACGTCAGCTTCCTGTTAGGCGGGACAAGTTAAAATGACCCCCAATGCGGCAAATTCCTAGTTTCACCAGTTTTATTGGGAAGGATGATGTGCAAAGGCCAGAGATGTCTCCTTAAGGATGAAGAATGGGTGGGTGAGTCACTTCCACTCCGGTCACACTTCTCAGTGACGGACTCAGCATTGATTCTGCCTGGAACCAGGGTGCTCTACATGTAGTTGATTCAGCCTTAACAGCAAATGCAGTAGCTTTTATAAGATTTTAAAAACCCGCGACCTCTACCACCTAGAAGGACATGGGCAGTAGCCGCCTGCAAGTTCCCCTCCAAGTCACACACCTCCTGACTTGGAAATATATCGCCGTTCCTTCATCGCTGCCGGGTCAAAATCCTGGAAATCTCTCCCGAACAGCACTGTGGGAGTACCTTCACCACATGGACTGCAGCGGTTCAAGGCGGCGGCTCACCACCACCTTCTCAAGGGTTGTTAGGGTTGGGCAATAAATGCTGGCCTTGCCAGCGACGCCCACATCCCGTAAATGAATAAAAAATAACACGTGCTACTGGTGGCTTGCAATGTATCTGGGCCTGGGTGTTCTCCTGTCTAATGACCGTACTTATGACTGATCATCAACATTATCTAATGACTGACTGCAATAAGTGCGGATAGAAAATGGCTCTCCAATTTTGATTAACCCAGCAATAATTATTTAACTGGCTGGAGTGGAATTCCTCCCACCAAAGAAACTTAAGTAAAATGTAGAGCCTTACATTTCTTTTAATACGATGTTCAGACTGGTGTCGGTCCTGGGGATGGACATATATTAAGGTGCCTTGCAATTTTTTTTAACATCTGGGGCTCCAGTTTCATAAGTGTGCCATTTTACCAGTAAGTTAAAGAATTGGTGCCAAGTATTTGAAATATTTGTGAACAATTTCATTGTCATCCAAGGTAAGTTATGTGGTGAGGCTCTCTAGCAATCAGGTAGCCAGTACAGATATCCTAGCAAAAAAGCACTTCAGTTACACAGTTCCTTTATTGTTGCATGTTAGCCGTGGCTCACTGCGCGCACTCTCACTTCTGTCACATGGTTGTGGGTTCAGGTCCCACACCAGGGACTTGAGCACAAAATCTAGGCTGACACTCCAGTGCAGTACTGAGGGAGTACTGCAGTGTGGGAGGTACCGTCTTTTGAGTGAGATGTCTGTCCTCTCAGGTGGGTGTAAAATATTCCATGGCACTATTTCGAAGAAGTGCAGGGGAGTTATGCCCGGTGCCCTGGTCAATAATTATCCCTCAACCAACATCACAAACAGAATATCTGGTCATTATCTCACTGTGGGACCTTGCTGTGCTTCTTACATTACAACAGTGACTATACCTCAACAGTACTTCCTTGGCTGTAAAGCGCCTTGGATGTCCTGAGGTTATGAAAGGCGCTATATAAATGCAAGTCTTTCTTTAGATATCTGGAATTTATAAACCAGGCAATGATACCATTAGCATCATAAATCCACCAATCAAATACCAGAGGAGAGATGCGGAGGCATTTTTTTTTAACTCAGTGAGTTGCGATCTGGAATGCACTGCCTGAAAGGGTGGTGCAAGCAGATTCAATAACAACTTGCAAAAGGGAATTGGACATGTACAGGTACTTGACAAAGGAAACAACTGCAGTGCAATAGGGGAAAAGCAGTAGAGTGGGACTAATTGAAATGCTCTTTCAAAGGCCCAGCACAGGCACAATGGGCCGAATGACCTCCTCTGTGCTGCATCATTCTATAAAGATTACCATGTGTGTAACTGAAACAACTCAAAATGCACACATATTGATGCCATTGTATTACTGATTGATTCAGTCACTAATATTTTATTTTAATCTTAACCTAGCCCAGGATAATGGGGCAGAATTTACGGTCGGTAGGACGATGTACTCAGAGTGTGCCGTCATACTGCCTTTGAAATTGACCGCAGGTTCGGAATTCCCGCAATCTCAAACTTGCAATCGGTCAAGTTCCGACTAGACAGATCATCCACTGCGACTGGAAGTCCTCATTTGAAATGAGGTGCTAGCGCACAGTTAGACTAACTTACCCTGGAAAATTTTGCGGCTGGTGCAAACAGGCGCAGGAGCCTGTTTCAGCAAAAAGGAAAAACTCACTTTTCTTTGGTGCGGAACGCCCCTGAAAGTAGTTGGAGATGTTTAATCCCATAGAAGGAACACATGCTGCGTTCAGGTTAGACTCTCTCATTCATTCTACGGTGAAATCCCATTAAAATGAAAAGTAAAACTACAAATCTGAATTTAAGAAAGTAGATTCTGGGAATGCATAACAGTTCAGTCAGCATCCAGAAGAGAAGAAAGAAAGAGACCAACAACATGTTACGGTTCTGATGAAAGGTCCCACTAGAAACATTATGCTTGGCTTGCACTCTGTGGAGCTTGCTCTTGTACAAGTAATGAAACATATTGCAGCACGATGCCATTTCGAGCTTGTTCTGTCGTTTTGATTTCTGTCCCAGTACAATGAAATTCCCTGTACAAATGATGTTCACTCTATAATGAAAAGTTTCCAAAAACCCATTACACCTATAATCAGTCAGAGCTGCCGAATCTCCCCTTACAGTGATGACGCAAATAACATCCCATTGCAAATGAACTCCAGTCCACAAAGTCTGGGTTAAATCATAAAATTATGCAGGGTTGTCTTAATAAGGCTGAGTGTAGACTGGCAGGAGTAATGACAAGAGAATTTTCCTTTTTATTTTCAATTCTTTTTTACTCCACAAACTGTATTGATTTTTGTCACTGGCAGAAAATGTGCTGCTCGTTTCAGTTTGACAGCTAACTCTCGTCTGATTTGTCAAAGGAGGCTGCAGAGAAAACTAATTTCTACAGACAACAGTGTGCTTTGTTGTATGGATTGAGTGTGCGATGTGCTGTTTAAAAAAACTACTACACACAGCAGAGGAAGAGCTTCACAAAATAATAATGAAGAGGGACTGAGTGACGCAAGCAGATTTCACTCTATCCTTTCCCCCCGCTCCCCCTCCCCCAGGAGACCTGGCTTTGAATGCAATCTCGATAGCCGAGAACCTCCTCTCTCTCGATGGTCACAACACTTTTAACTGACATGGGTTTGGCCAGTCTTAGCCAAGTTCTGAGTGGGCATGAGTCCATAGCGCAAAGATTGGCACAAATTCATAAATGCAATGAGATGCCATCAGACTGGCTGCTGTAGCAAATGGAAATAGATTCACGTTGCTGCAGCAAGTGAGTTCTGTTTGGAGGTTGAGGTGCACTGTTAAAGAAAGACTTTCATTTATATAGCGCCTTTTACAAACTCAGGACACCCTACAGCATTTCACAGCCAATTAAGTACTTTAGGAGTGTTGTCACTGTTGTAATGTAGGAAATGCAGCAATATGTGCACAACAAGCTCCAACAAACAGCAATGTAAAAATGACCAGATAATCTCTTTTAGTGATATTGAAAGATTAAATATTGGCCAGGACACTGTGGTAACACCCCCCTGCTCTTCTTCGAAATAGTGCTATGGGATCTTTTACGCTCACCTGAGAGAGCAGACGGTGCCTCAGTTTAACACATCCCTTCCAAAAGTCAGCACCTCCGAGTGTGCAGCACTCCTTCAGCACTGCACTGGATTTTTGTGCTCAAGTCTCTAGAACGAGATGTGAACCCACGACTGCTACCAACTGAGCCACAACAGGATAGACAGACACAAAAGCAAAATACTGTGGATGCTGGAACCCAAAATAAAAACAGAAAATGTTGGCAATCTCAGCAGGTCAGGCAGCATCTGTGGAGAGAAAAACAGAGTCAACGTTTCAGGTCGATGAGCCTTCGTCAGAACTGGCAATTGTTTGGAAAGAACAGATTCTGAAGGTGCACTGAAAGGGGGAGAGGAAGAACAAAAGGGAAGGTCTGTGATAGGGTGGACGGCAGGAGAGATTAAGAGACACAAAAGGGATGATGGGCCGAATTGAAATGGTAATGGCAGAAGTTAGTAAAAGGTTAGTCTAGATAGGGTGTGAATGGCGGAATTGCCCTGGGGATAGGCAGATTTTCACTTTACAGCAAGCTGTGCCGAGTTTGGAGTACTTGGCACTGACACCGAGTTACCAAGGCGTGGCATTGTGAGTTCCAAGGTGTTCTATGGCCCAGCACCTGGATCAGCGTCAAATAAGTAACATTTTAGGAGCAGGCAACAAAATCTTTTCTTGATGCAAACTGGCTCTATCCAAGTTTCTACAAGTTCGGTGCATTTGAGATTCTCGTGATACGTGAGACAAGTGGAGCTGCACGAGTTTTCTACTGTGAGCACAAATGTGCCTACTGACAGGAGATATACCTACTGTAGATTGAACTGAACAAGAAGGGTTGGCCACCTTCTCCTTTTCGGACAGAAGACTAATGTTAAGGCATTCGCTAGCACGACTCAGAATAGTTGCCATTAAGTATTGATAGCAGCGCTGGGCCAAAAACCTGTAGCTACTTGAGTTGGAAGCTGTGGTATGTGATGAGCTAACTGAGGGCAGTCAGAGTGGCAGTATTGATACTAAAATTGGTCTCAGTGCCACTGTATTCCTGATTCCTATCCAGCGAGTGGAAATATGCATGTTGGATGTGAACTGGGTTGGATTTGGCTGGGTCCATCTCCTGTAGTTGAATAGCTAGCCAACACTCACGGTCTAGAGTCACACATGACTAACAGCCACTTGTGTATGGTACTGTAGGGCAATTGGTGGTCACTGAACTATAGCTGAGCAAAGCATCACCACCCTTGGTGATCAGAGGTAGCACACTCAGTCAAGTTGTGGGTTCAAGTCCCACTCCAGGGTCTTGAGTACTAAAATCTAGGCGGACACTCCAATTAAGTGCTGCGGGAGTGCTGCCCTGTCGAAGGTGCCGTCTTTCGGATGAGACGTTAAACCAAGGCCCCGTCTGCTCTCTCAGGTAGACATGAAAGATCTCATGACACTATTTTGAAGAAGAGCATGGGAGTTATCCCCGGTGTCCTGGTCAATATTTATCCCTCAATCAACTTAACAAAAAAACAAATTATCTGGTCATTATCACATTGCTGTTTGTGGGAGCTTGCTGTGCACAAATTGGCTGCCACTTTTCCTACATTACAGCAGCGACTACACTCCAAAAGTATTTATTGGCTGTAAAGCACTTTGAGACGTCCAGTGGTCATGGAAGGCACTAAATAAATCCAAGTCTTTCTTTTTGGGAAAGGAAGAACTGAAAATTGATGTGCAAAACTGGTGAATGGGACATTTAAAAAAAATATGGCCCCAATTCCCCTCCCCCACCCCCCTCCAACCCCGGCATTGACTATACTGGTGGGTTGGGATCCCAGGTTTGACTGCCTTCTGTTACCTCACTTGTGAATCCTAGACAATGAATATCATCAGGCTACTTAACCAAAGACATTCTACCAGGAGTCACTGAATAGCAATTAAGAAAAGCAAGCTTATCATTCAGGGCTACTAAGGTCAATTTTACCACATCAGTGGTTGACCTAGTTGATATCAAATAGCTCAATGCAGACTGAGGATCAAGTCTCGTCCTTAGTTATCTTTATGACTTTGTGCTATTTTCAGTAGTGCAGTTACCCATTGAGACATTAGTGCAGCTGCAGAAAATATTAGCAATAGGTAACATTCCATCTGTCAATGCCACTGTATTTTCCAAAAAGCGTGAAATTTTTTTCCCCTCCATTTTCTGTCAACTTTCTCCCCTCATCTGCTGACGTCATACACCTTATTGGAATCTGGTTTCCGTGGCACCAGTTTCTCCCCAAATTGGCTACTCTTTACGCGAGAGCCTTGACAGGGAGTCTCGGCAGAGTGTTTGATCATCGCAGAGACACGATGTACAAATCTCTGGACAAGGGGGGGAAAAGGATGTTCCAAACGTGGCCCTCATCCTGATGGCCACCTTTGTGTGCGGCTACATCAAGCTGTGCATAGACCCTTCGTACGCAAACACCAAGTGTCAGTACGTGCCAAGATTCTATCTGTCCCCGGTGTTTCTAAGGATGGGTCTGGCCAGGCTGCCGCGGAATGCTCCGAGCAGTTGGACCAGGCCTCAGCACCTGCCCTTCGTGGAAAAGTTTAAAAAAAAAACACTTTTGACCACAAGGCCATAAAGCAGTAGTCAGCACGCAAGGTCCTGGACGCCCTACAAAAGAAGGCGATGATGGATCCTGTCGGACGGTTCCCCGAGCAGACTGTCGAACTCGTTTGGCAGAACGTCTCATCGCCAGAACCTTCACACAAGCACCAAGACGTAGTTTGGTTGGCGGTGAGAAGGACCCTACCTGTCAGATCCTTCATGCATAGCCCGGGTTTCAGAGACATGGCACTCTGCCCCAGAGTTGGTTGTGGTGCGGACGAGACCGTCATCCATCTCCTTTGGGACTGCCCCTTTGCAAGGCAGGTCTGGAAAGAGATGCAGTGGTTGCTGTCGAGGTTCATCCCAAGCAGCTCCGTAACACAGGACTCTGTGCTCTACGGACTGTTCCCAGGGATATACACCGAGACAGACATCATCTGCTGCTGGAGGGCTATCAACTCGGTGAAAGACGCACTTTGGTCTTGCCGAAGTTTGCTGGTCTTCCAGAGCAAGGAGATAGCCACGTCTGCGTGTTGCAGACTGGCGCAATCCAAGATCCAGGAGTACGTGCTGAGGGACGCACTAAAAGTTGGTGCAGTCGCCGCAAAGGTACGGTGGGGAAGAGCCACAGTTTAAGGCCCTTCCGCCACAGTAAACCCAGGGGCTGGAATCAGTATAAAACTCCCCTCGGACTGTACTTGTAAACCTTTGTATACATAGAGTACCATGATCTGAAGACACCTATGCAGTGCCATGTATAATGCAAGTTCAGCAACTGTTTAGTAATGTATGTTGTAAAGAAATGTAACTGTACCCTCACCCGTTCTGTGTACTGTATAGTGCCACATGTAACGTAATTTGATGACTGAATTACAATGTATCCTGGATTGTACTGAATTGTACCCTGAAATGTAAAGCAAGCAAATGTATTGAACTGAATGCCGTCAGCATCCAAATGTATTGTATGGAATTGCTGACCGCATCCAAATGTACTGAGCTGCCTTCCAATGTATCGTGTAAATTTTTATAAGTATATATTTTGAAATAAAAAAAAAGTTTGATCATCGCCGAGCCCCATTCTGTCCACATCTTACACCTTCGCACACGAGCAGGGTCGCTGGATAAGCCGCCAGCAGCAGGAGCTCTGGCTGATATTCCCCTCTCCAACCCGGTGACAACAAGCTCAATTGTAGCCCCGACGCTGTCGCCTACAGCAGAGATTGTCTTACTCAGTACAGCCCTGCAACCAAAACCTGCAAAATCCCTGCTTTTTATTCACCATCTTCATCGGCTGAATTATCGGGGGAGCTAAATGGATGTGATTTTCAAACCTCGCTGCTCTAAAACAAGATGTTACGCTGCACCTTTGACTGACAAAAGATTAAAGTAACTTCAACAAGAAAGTGCAGTGTGTGGCTGATGTTTGAGAGAAAATAACTGAATGGATTTATAAATTATGTTCCGAGTTATTGCCACATCAGCTGTGCAGTTATTAATAAGAAAATATCAGTTGTAGCCAAGCAGATTATATCCTTTGTCACTGTTCATGAAGCCTCCCACAAAAAGCTGCAGTATTCTTGAGATTTGACTCTATCCATTGCGCTGAGCTTCTTGAGTCAGCCATGGTCCAGCACGTCGCACTCTCCTCTCGGAGTCAGAAGGTTGTCGGTTCAAGTCCCAGTCCAGAGACTTGAGCACAAAATCCAGGCTGACATGCCAACGCAGGAATGAAGGGGTGCTGCACTCTCAGAGGTGTCGTCTTTCAGATGAGATGTTAAAATCGAGGCTCCGTCTGGCCTCTCAGATGTAAAAGATCTCATGATACTATTTTGAAGAAAAAGAGCAAGTATCCTTCAACCAGCATCACTAAGATAAATTATCAGATCATTATCACATTGCTGTTTGTGGGACCTTGCTGTGTATAAACTAACTGCTATGTATCTTACATTACATTACAACAGTGGCTATAAGTGCTGTGGTTAAAGATATGCGTGACTACACTTCAAAAGCACGTAATTACTGTAAATTGCTTTGGGAAGTTTTGAGGTTGTGAAAGATGCTATGTAAATGCAAATCTTTATTTTTTTCGAGTTGAGAAGTAGAAAGTGTAAATGACAAATACTTTACAGGAAATCAATTAAATTTTTTCTTCTTTTCATATTGTGAAGTGGGTGGAGATTGTCCGAAATCAATTACTCAGTAACTTATAAAACTTTTTACGCGTGTTGGGAAATGGAACACTTTTCTATATTGAGCACCCAACTTTAGCAATGACAGGTTATTTCAACTGATCACTTTGATGACTCTGATAATCACCGTCGATAAGTCAATCTCATTTCTAACCTCCATAGGTCTGGCACTCATATCGTTAACCACAGAACATTCTTCTCCTAAACAAGACGCTTTTTCATTAATCATAGCTTTAAATCATTTTCTTTCCTGTTGGTGAAGCGCTTCTTTATTGAGGTGAGAGAGGTCAGCGCTGTGGAAAAAAAAACACTGTTCCATTTATAGCATCAGCATCGAACAATCCCAGGGCAAGTGCAGCAGCCAGGTGCAGAGTCACCTCAATGGAAAAGAAAATCGGACCGAGCGCAAATTCGGTTGCTGCTTCGCTATCGCTCATTTTGTGCTACTTCAAAAATAAACTTATGCCTCCATGTGCTAATTTGGAAGAGCATAAACAGTATTTTTGGGAATGCAAAGTACCTTGAATACAGTGATTAAAATGGGCTGGAATGATCCGACCTACCAGTTCATCGCTTGGACAATCTGATTGCGAGACTTGCATATAGCTGTTTCCCCCCCCACCACTGGCTATCTGTACCCTCACAATACTGGGTGAAAGGCTGGATTGTGAGATTTGAGGATGCTTTAGCCTTTTAGCATCTCTCTGAGTCTGTACTGCAATGCTCCTTGTGCATGGCATGCTGATGCCACTACTGAGTGACTGGTGCTATTTACAGCAACAACATGCATTATTTATATAGTGTCTTGAACATAATAAAACATTTCAAGGCGTTTCACAGGAGCATTATCAAACAAAATTTGACATCAAGCCACATAGGCGATATGAGGTCAGGTGACCAAAAGACTGGGCAAATGGGTGGGTTATAAGAAGAGTCTAAAAGGAGGAGAGGTAGAGAGGGGGAAAGTTTTAGGGAGGGAATTCCAGAGCTTGGGGCCTAGGCTGTTGAAGCTATAGCCGAAAATGGTGGAGCGATGAAAATCAGGGATGTGCAAAAGGTCAGAATTGGAGGAGCGCAGAAATCTCGGAGGGTTGTAGGGCTGGAGAAGGTTACAGGGATAGGGAGGGGCGAGGCCAGGGAGTGATTTGAAAACAAGGATGAGAATTTTTTTTTTTTTAATAAATCGAGGCGTTGTTGGACCAGGATCCAATATGGGTCAGCAAGCACAGGAGCACCTGGATGAACGGGACTTGTTGCGCGTAAGGACACAGGCAGCAGAATTTTGGAGGAGTTCAAGTTTACAGTGGCTGTGAGGTGGGAGGCAGGCTAGGTGTGTGCTGGAATAGCCGAGTGTAACAAAGGCATGGATGAAGGTTTCAGCACGGATGAGTCAAGGCAAGGGCAGAGATGGGCGATGTTACGGAGGTGGAAGTAGGCAGTCTTGGTGACAGAGCAGATATAGGGCTGGAAGCACATCTCAAGGTCAAGTAGGACGGTCAGATTGTGAACAATCTGTTTCAGTCTTAGACAGAGGCCATGGAAAGGGATGGAGTCGGCGGCGAGGGAACGGAGTTTGTGGCAGGGATGGAAGACAGTGGCTTCGGTCCAAATAGTTAGTTGGAGGAAATTTCTGAACATCCAATACCAGATGTCGGTCAAGCATCGTGACAAATCAAAGGCAGTGGAGGGGTCTCAGTCCCGTCTGCTGCCATAGCGGTAAATCTGATCAGACGCCACATATTCAGGTTGTGGTTAAGTGCGCACGGTTTTTGTTTTCTTCCAACCTTGCATCTTGGAATGTCCATCAGTGCTGCTGAATTGAGCGCCTCAGGGAATGTCTAAGAATGTTATTTGTATGGACTTCCAGAAGGCATTTGATAAAGTCCCATACAACTAAGTTAGAACCCCACGGAATTGAGGGGAAATTATTGACCTGGTTAGGAAGCTGGCTGAGAGCTATAGCAGCAGTGGGAGTGTATTGCGAGGAAGGATATAAATTAGTGAATTCATGTGCATCGATCATTAGAAGGCAATGGGTGCAGAAGTAAGCCTTCATCTTTCTTATGCATTGTGAAATCCACCCCACAGTTAGCAAAATTTTCGAGAGGGACCATATGCATGAAAGACTTCACATAGTGTGTGAGATTAATGTAAGGAGGAAAGGAGGCATACATAAATGTGAATGGTACTCACCCCGACGATCCTCGTAAGGTCGATGAATTTTTTCCGACATTAGGAAACTTTACGAGAGTGTAGGGATAATGGGTAGGTATACTAATTGGCAGGATGTGACTAGTGGTATCCCACTGGGATCCGTGTTGGGGCATCAAATTTCATAATATTTATTAACGTCTTAGAGGATGGCATTGAAAGTCATATATGCAAATGTACCGATGACACAAAGATAGGCGGCATTGCAGGCAGTGTAGATGAAAGCATAACATTACAGGGGGATATTGATAGATTAAGTGAATGGGCAAAACTCAGGATAGTGGATTTCAATGTAAGCAAATGTGAGTCATGCACTTTGGATGTAAAAAGGATAGAACAGGGTGCTTTTTGAATGCTGTAAAGCTAAAAACAGTGGATGTCCATAGAGACTTGGGGATCCATGTACATAGATCATTAAAATGTCATAAACATGTATAGAAAATAATCCAAAAGGCTAATGGAATGCTGACCTTTATATCAAGAGGACTAGAATACAAGGGGGCAGCAGTAATGCTGCAGCTATACAAAGCCCTGGTTAGGCCAGACCTGGAGCACTGTGAGCAGTTCTGGGCCCCACACCTTAGGGAGGATATATTGGCCTTGGAGGGAGTGCAGTGTAGGTTTACCAGAATAATACCTGGACTTCAAGGGTTAAGTTATAAGAGATTACACAAGTTAGAGTTGCATTCCCTAGAATTTAGAAAGTTAAGGGATGATCTGATCAAAGTTTTCAAGATATTAAGGGGAACAGCTAGTGTAGATAGAGAGAAACTATTTCCGCTGGTTGGGGATGCTAGGACTAGGGGATATAGTCTAAAAATTAGAGCCAGACCTTTCAGGAGTGAAATTAGGAAACGCTTCTACACACAAAGGGTGGTAGAAGTTTGGAACTCTCTTCCGCAATCGGCAATTGATGCTAGATCAATTATTCATTTTAAATCTGAGACAGATAACTTGTTGTTAACCAAAGGTATGAAGGAGTATGGGCCAAATGCAGGTATAAGAAATAGGTACAGGAGGAGGCCATACGGCCCCTCAAGCCTGCTCCGCCATTCAATAAGATCATGGCTGATCTGATCATGGACTCAGCTCCACTTCCCTGCCCACTCCCCATAACCTCTTATCATTTAAGAAACTGTCTATTTCTGTCTTAAATTTATTCAATGTCCCAACTTCCACAGCTCCGAGGCAGCAAATTCCACAGATTTACAACCCTCAAAGAAATTTCTCCTCATCTCAGTTTTAAATGGGCGGCCCTTTATTCTAAGATCATGCCCTCTAGTTCTAGTCTCCCCCATCAGTGGAAACATCCTCTCTGCATCCACCTTGTCAAGCCCCCTAATAATCTTATACGTTTCAATAAGATCACCTCTCATTCTTCTGAATTCCAATGAGTAGAGGCCCAATCTACTCCACCTTTCCTCATAAGTCAACCCCCTCAGCTCCGGAATCAACTTAGTGAACCTTCTCTGAACTTCCTCCAAAGCAAGTATATCCTTTCATAACTAAGATTCCATTGGCCTTCCTGATCACTTGCTGTACCTGCATACTATCCTTTTGTGTTTCATGCACAAGTACCCCCAGGTCCCGCTGTACTGCAGCACTTTGCAATCTTTCTCCATTTAAATAATAACTTGCTCTTTGATTTTTTTCTGCCAAAGTGCATGACCTCACACTTTCCAACATTATACTCCATTTGCCAAATTTTTGCCCACTCACTTAGCCTGTCTATGTCCTTTTGCAGATTTTTTGTGTCCTCCTCACACATTGCTTTTCCTCCCATCTTTGTATCCTCAGCAAACTTGGCTACATTACATTCAGTATATGGAGTTAGGTCGCAAATCAGCCATGATCCCATTAAAAGGCAGAACAGGCTCGATGGGCTGAGTGGCCTACTCCTGTTTCTATGCCTTACTGGGATATTATACAAATGGAAATAAGGGGAATCTTCCTGCAACACTTATCATTGGGTGTGCCTTAGTCCTTCCTCCCATCACTCTTACACACACGGGGAGGCCCCCTGTAGTTGGCAGCATCCGTTTAACCTGGATTTGCACTGACGGCATCACGGCACCTGCCTCGCAGCTATTCCACACAAGGCACTTGAATACGGGACTTCTGATGCAATGCACTGCATACAGGATGACGTATGACATGCCTGTGCCATGTTTTTCTGCAGACTTGCTTTCATGCGACTATCAATGGTGATGGATCGGAAAAGCAGAACCTGGTCAAAAAACAACTGCCGGAATTTCCTGAAAACTCGTGGCACAGCAATGCCGCACCTACGGTGTGCGCCAGAATTACCAGAAAATTATGGCGTAAACCATCACTGAGTTACGCCATAATGTGGTGGCATTTTTGGCCGCTCCGCAGAGACTCTCACCAAAGGAGTTAAATGCTCCCCCCCACCCCCCCCAAAAGTAACGGCGATCAGAAATTTGTTGAATTACATAGGATATATGACACAAAACAGGCCATGCCGGCGTTTATGCTCCACTCGAGCCTCCTCCCAACGCGATCCTTACTGCCACAAAGCACAGCACTGGTGGGTTGCAGGATGGCACCGCAGAGCACAACAGCAGTAAAGTATTCACTCACGCAGCAGGCTCCTGTATCAAAGACAACTATTGAACACCTTGATCATAATCTTAACCAGGCAGAGACGCATACAGGCTGTTGTGCTCCGGGCTCAAACACACCAGATCTGTCACTACCTACTGAGGAAGGGCCTTGTTTTATGAGAACCTTAACATTTAATGTTGTCTTGACCTTCAAGGAATCCTTGAGGGTAACAGTTTTACTAACTTGTTCGGGGAACTCCATCAAAATCTTAAATCTCAATTAAGTAATACATGTTTTGACAGCCAGGCATGTTCTGATTTTCCCCTACTTCTATTTTTATATTAATGTTTATGGAGCTCCGTGCGCTCTAAGCATGGATTTCAACCGGTAATGCAACACAGCTCAGCAGACAATACAATGCACACAGGTCCCTTCTTAATGCCTATTTACATATACCATTTCAGTGCAAACCCGCCACTCAAATTAAAACCGAGCTGGAAATTTTGTCCGTACAAACCATGTCCCATCCCCAGGTTATCTGATCAGAGTCATTGCGCCTAAATGTGTCAGCTGTGGCTCAGTGGGTAGCACTCTCACTTCTGAGTCAGAAGGTTGTGGGTTCAAGTCCCACTCCAGAGACTGGAGCACAAAAATCTAGGCCGATACTTGAGTGCAGTAGTGATTACTGCACTTTCAGAGGTGCTGTCTTTCGGATAAGACATTGAACAGAGACCCCATGTGCGCTCTCAGGTAGACTTAAAAAAATCCCATGGTACTATTTTGAAGAGGAGCAAGTGAGTTATTCTTGGCCAATATTTATTCTTCAATTAACATCAGTAAAAAACGGATTATCTGGTCATTATCACATTGCTGTCTGTGGGAGCTCGCTGTGTGCAAACTGGCTGCCGCGTTTCCTACTTTACAATAGTGACTACACTTTAAAAAAAGTACTTCATTAGCTGTAAAGCACTTTGGGGTGTCTGGTGGTCATGAAAGGTGCTATATAAATGCAATTCTTTCTTTCTAAACGTGCACCATCCAAATCAGCACACTTACAAAAGTTGAGGAGAGGGATGTGTCTTTAGATTCAGAATAATTCTATCACTGTTGCCGATGGTTGATATTGTCCACATTGGTGAAGTAACCACACCGTCCATCCATCATACAGTCCTCCGATGTGAAGTGAATAGTTCTAACAATGGAATAGCACTTTGTTCTCAGATAATAGGTTGAAGCTGGTGATCTATGGATGCTGGCTGCCTATTTCAGTTTGGGTTGTATGTTCTTTAGCGCCTATTAAACTGCCTGTTCTTTTTTAACATTGGTTATAATAAGCCCATGGTAAGTGCATGATGGGTAGGTGGGCTGGCTGTGTTTGTACGTCACAGTATGGGTAATAAATAAGATGGCACTCTTTGTAGCTAACTGGTTTTCAGTGTTACCGAGCACTGCTTTATAATTTTGATACAATAAAATAAACTAACATATAAAGGTCATTCAAGTGCTGGTGCTTACAGCATATTAAACAACATAGGTAAACGACATTGAAATGAACAGGTAATGGTCTTGTATTTTAAATGCTGGACTGATCAATTTTATCAAAAAATGTGTAAACTAACCTATATCATGCTAGGTACAGGTTTCCACGATGTATCTAAACGGTGTTGCAGTAGGCTAAAGGCTCATGTTATCCAGGAGATACTTAGTTAAACTGAAAAGCAACTTTGTACCTCTAAAGAAGTTTCAAAAAAATCTTAATTGCATTCCAACAACAACCACTTGCATTTATATAGCACCTTTAATGTAGTAAACCATCTCAAGGCATCTCACAGGAGTGTTATCAAACAGAATTTGACACTGAGTCACGTAAGGAGCTATTAGTGCAGGTGACCAAAAGCTTAGTCAAAGAGGTAGGGTTTAAAGAGCGTCTTAAAGGAGGAGAGGGAGAGAGGCAGAAAGATTTAGGCAGGGCGTTCTGATGCTTAACACCTTGGCAGCTGAAGGCACGGCCCCCATGGTGGGTCGATTAAAATCAGGAATGCGCAAGAGTGTAGACAGTTCAGAGAACTGTGGGGCTGGAGGAAATTACAGAGATGGGGAGAGACAAGGCCATGGAGAGATTTCAAAACAAGGATGAACATTTTTTCATTGAGGCATTGCTTAACCGGGCCAATATAAGTCAGCGAGCACAGGGGTGATGGGTGAGCGGGACTTGGTGCGAGTTAGGACACGGGCAGCAGAATTTTGGGTGATCTCACGAAGGGTAGAACGTGGGAGGCCGGCCAGGAGTGCATTGGAATAGTCAAGGCCAGAGGTAAAAAAGGCAGTTAAAAGTAGTTGGCTGTGAACAGAAGGTTGATCCAGTTCATCCAACCCTGTCATATCAAAACACAAATAAGACTTCGTTGCTGCTGGGCTTCAAAATGTAGTTGGATCCTCGGACTGAGTACATAAGTGAGAGTACTGCAACAGTGAACTGCAGTGGCCTTTGCTTAGCTGTCACTTATCTTAGGTTCTGTTATTTTTGCTGAGCTGCGATCTTTTTTGAAAGAAAATTCCCCCTTCACCATTTACTTCAATGTGTGGTTCTTCTGTTTCAGTTTGCCAATAAATTTTGATTTGAAATAAATTTTCAACTTCTTCCTTCCCCTTTTGCCCCCTGGTGACTATTACAGGGATGAGGTTCCATGGAAGCCAACTGATCTCCAATACCTCACCCAAATAGCCTTTCATCATGTATGAGCTTAAAAGAATGGAACGCTGCAATTATATAGCACCTTTCATGACCACCGGATGTCCCAAAGCACTTTACAGCCAATGATGTACTTTTGAAATGTACTCACTGTAATAATGTAGGAAACGTGGCAGCCAATTTACACACAGCAAGCTCCACAAACAGCAATGTGATAATGACCAGATAATCTGTGTTATTGGTGATGTTGACTGAGGGATAAATATTGACCAGCACGCCTGCTCCTCTTCAAATAGTGCCATGGATTCTTTTACATCCAGGGCAGACAGGGCCTTGGTTCGTCTCATATGAAAGACAGCACCTCTGACAGTGCAGCACTCCCTCAGCACTGGGCTGGGATGTCAGCCTAGATTTTTGTGCTCAAGTCTCTGGAGTGGGACTTAAACCCATAACCTTCTGACTCAGAGGCGAGAGTGTTTCCCACTGAGCCACGGTGGATAGTTAAATATCAACTATTAGCAGGTTACTTAGCTGTAGAAGGCATCATAGCCAAACCCAACTCGGTTCTCACTCGATAGTAATACACGTCATTTCCAGCAGGAGTCAATTAATAGCAATAAGGTGCAGGAAATGCTGACTAATTTAGGATTCCTTCCCTAGCCCATGGGTTTTTCAGCCGACTGGAGAAATATTAGCAATGCCCCAGGTGCACAAATATTCAGAACATTTTAGTTAATTATTGCTCTCTTTAAAATAGTTTTTTTTTTTAAATTGTTTTAAAATACACAAATGGTCAATTTTCTACATCACCAGCATAATCATTAAAGACAATTTTATAAGAATTTCCCTTTTTCCAATAAGTTTGGGCTTGTGACAGGTAAATACTGTTTGACAGCAATAGTGGGCAGCCAAAGGAATAATTCAATTCCAGCTGAGAATATTCCACCGCATCTTCAGTGCACATGTTTTCAACCAATTATACCGAATAAATACACAGACTACTGAGCACTGCTCTGTTCTTAGAATAGGGGAGATTTTCTCAGCTATTTATAGCATAGGTACGTACATCTCGCTATACAATCATTTGCAATGCCATTAGAAAAAGTGAACAGCAAAAGTATCTGCTGTCATAAACATAGCTGGAAATTCCCCATGCGGATTATTTTCTATAAAACAATTCAAGGGGGCTGAAATTGGTGAAGGCCAAGGGCCGCCTAAAGGACAGCTGATGGCCGCCGTGATACCTGATGGCATGTTGGGCGGGAGTTCCGGCAAAAAAGCCCTTGAAAGGGAGCCCGGCGGCAAAAGAGGGATTTATGCCGTCAATCTGGGCGGCAGCGGGCGAGAGCGAGCTCCCAATCTTGGCAGCAAAGGCTCTTGCCGGCCAAGTGCCGCCGAGGATGGAGATGGGCCCATGGTGGGTTGAAGAGCTGAAAAGAAAAATCAATGCAAAAAAACCCAGAATACCTTCAGGGGACCCCCATGCAGGTAAGTCGCTGTAAGAATTTAAAAAAAATGTTTACTAACCTTTTTTTTTTTGCAGGTCTTCATACCTACCATCGGCGATAGACCAGCCTCCACGCAGTGGTCCTTACCCCTTCTGGCGCCGACTCGCACCCGCACCAATCTGGCATCTCGGTGGGCGGGAGGTCACTTGCGCCACTTGGCCGTCCGCTGAGGTTAGCGGGCGGTTCCTGGCGGTTTTCCCCTCCCACCCGCTCCAGACCAAGTGCAAACTGGCACAGGGCGGAACCCGAAGAAGAAGCGGTCGGCGGTAAGGCCATCAATTTTGGCCCCAAGGAGTTAAAACATTTCTTTTTTTTATCATGTTCCAAAAATAGTTGTACGTGAACAGAAGCTTGGTCCAGCTAGTCAAGCATTCTAAACACATTTACAATTTTGCTATAAATAGTGACAAGAGATCTTGCTGCTGAATTTACAATCTCTCTAACATGCAGTAGCAAGAACAAAAAGTCTTCCCCGGTGTGCGCAGCATTGCAGAAAAGCAAATTGAGTTTTCTGGAAGATGTGGAGTCACGAACCAGTAATCACGTGGCCTGCCTTTAAAGACTGGAAACCCCTCTTCTCTCTCTGATCTACTGTTGTTTTAAATCTACCTCTGTCACTAAATACCAAGATATAGCTAGACTCAGGAGCCCTTTTTTTGTCAGCTGTAGGTCAGTGGGTAGCACCGTCATCTCGGAGTCAGAAGGTTGTGGGTTCATGTTCCACTCCAGGGACTTGAGCACCAAAATCTAGGCTGACACTCGCAGTGCAGAGGAAGTGCAGCACTGTCAGAGATGCCGTCTTTCAGATCAGACGTTAAACCGAGACTTCGTCTGCCCTCTCAGGTGGATGTAACAGATCCCATGGCACTATTTCGAAGAGGAGCAGGGGAGATCTCCCCAGTGTCCTGGGCAATATTTATCCCTCAACTATAATCACTAAAACAGATTACCTGGTCATTATCACATTGCTGTTTGTGGGAGCGTGCTGTGTGAAAATTGGCTGCCGTGTTTCCTACATTACAACAGTGACTACACTTCAAAAGTACTTAATTGGCTGTAAAGTGTTTTGGGATATCTAGGGACCGAACTTGGTGGACTCACCGCCCGCTGCCGCCGAGTTTTCTGGGTCTCCCCTCCGAGCGAGTTTAGTGGAGGCCTCCCGCCGGCGGGGAGGGAAGACCGCTGGGGACCGCCCGCTGGTGCGCAACACGCGTTAAGTGTCCTCCCACCTGCTGAGCTGCCAGTTTGGTTCGGGTGGGAGTCCGCTGCAGCAGGGGAAAGGACCACTGTGTGGAGGCAGATCTAACCTCAACGGTAAGTATGACGACCTCCAAAAAAAGTTAGTAAACTTCTCATTTTTTTTTCTCCGGCAATTCAGATGGATGGGGTCCCCTGAAGGTTTTTCCAGTTTTTCTTTTAAAAACATTTTTTGGAAATTTTTAATTTTATATGTTGCCCCCCCAGCCACGCCCCCCCCCCCCCACCGCCCCGGCCTGACTCAATCCTTGGTGGTACTTTACCGAGGATTGCATTTGCCGCCGAGATTGGGATCGCCCGCCCGCTGCCGCCCAGATTCATGGCGTCGGGCGGTCTTTCCAGGACTTGTTCATGAAAGTTCCGCCTAAAGTGCCGTCAGGCATCCCAGTGGTCCTTTGGGCGGCATCTGAGCGGAGCTTAGCTTCCACCACGGTCGGGGCCCTGATGTTTGTGAAGGACGCTATATAAATGCAAGTCTTTTTTTCTTTCTTGTGTGTGTACTTCATGCAGTTCAGCTACATAGAAGCCTATCAGATAGAACTGGAAAAAAATTGGGTAAAGGCAGCTAGAATTATTGTCCTTCTTTAGCCGGGTGACAGTGTGATGAGGGAAATTTTAAGTTTAAATTTTAAAAATGGGCATTTGTTAATGAAGAAATGGTTATAAAGCAGCTTGGTTGACCTGTCGGCTCAATGGATAAATGTGCCGCCTGGGATGACATTAACCCATATCCTCACTCCCCTCCCCCCAAGTCCGTGCCTTCGACATCGAAGAAGATAGCCAGAATATCATCTCATTTACTGCACTCAGTTCTATGATAACTGATGGGACCAATTTTTGTTCGCACTGAGTGACGGCGGATCCACAGTGGGTCCCGGAAGCACCAGCTTGGGGATCTTGATTTCCTCAGCTGGCGTTTACATTCAGCTTCACAATGCGATGGGACTCAGAGTAGGAGGTGCCTCGTGGATGGTTTTCCACCATGCTTACTGATCTTGAGCAAGTTGTTCCCATTTATGGACGTCGATGGAGAAATTATTTTACGCTGCGAGTTGTTGTGATCTGGAACGCACTGCCCGAAAGGGCGGTGGAAGCAGATCCAATAGTAACTTTCAAAAGAAAATTGGATAAATACTTGGAAAGTAAAATTTTGCAAGACTTATGGGGAAGCAGGAGAATGAGACTAAATGGACAACACTTTTAAAGAGCCGGCACAGGCACGATGGGCTGAATGGCCTTCTTCTGTGCTGTATGATTCTGTGATAATCCATAGAGACCAGGACTTGTGTGCTCTGTTGCTTTAAATGATCTCAGCAAGGGTAGCACTCAGACTTCACTCGACCAGGGCACAGAAAAATCTCCATGGACTTCCTTTCCCGATAACCATGCAGTCAGTCCGATTGGAAAGTGCACGTGTGGGACATCAGACGCGGGTAGGATCGGACTCACCCGTGATACAGCTAAACAGTCGAGCAATGATGTACTTTCCCACACATGGAAGAGTGCGGGCTTGGGTGAAGTGCTAGAGAGCTGCTGGTTCCTGTGCAACTGCACGCTGTCTTTGAAAGAGGAAGTGAAAAAAGGAGGTAAAACTGAGATCGGGGCACGGAGAGCAGAGACCGATTTGAATACAATAAATACTTGATCTACTGCATTGCTGCTTTGTGCTGATTATCCCATAGACTCAGCCTCACTAATTGCCGCTCTGTCATCACAATTTCACTGAACATATCCCAAATCCTGGCATCTGTTTTAAATCCCTAATTTTATATATTATTTAAGGAAGGCTTTGTTTTAACTGTTTTGTTTCAGATATTTTACAGTTTATAAATGTCAATGATTTCACTCCACAACTTACCCAAATGAAATGCTTCCTCCACAGCACACTGGTTAGTGTAGCTCCCCCAGTGTGGTATTCAACCATACGGACCAGAGAACCACAAATTTGATTCTCAGCAGTCATACCTTCCACAGCTCGTCAACAATCGCTATCGAGGATCACACATGAAGAATGCAGTATTCCTGGAAGTGTACTCATGTAAGCATGGCACACCGTGGCTGCAGTCTGTACCATCTACAAGATGCACTGCAGAAACTCGCCAAGGCTTCTTCTACAGCCCCTCCCAAACCCCCGACTCTACCACCTACAAGGACAAGGGCAGCAGGCGCATGGGAACACCATCTCCTGCGAGTTCCCCTCCATCCCAACTTGGAAATACATCGCCGCTGGGTCAAAATCCTGGAACTCCCTCCCTAACAGCACTGTAGGAGTACCTTCACCACACAGACTGCAGCAGTTCAATAAGGGGGTTCATCGCCACCTTCTCAAGAACAATTAGAGATGGGCAATAAATGCTGGCCTTGCCAATGACGCCCACATGCCGAGAATGAATAAAAAAATCTGGAGAGAGAATTGCAAAAAGCAAATGACTGGAAACAGGGATTTCGCACTTGATATCTGAACTAATATTTCCTATCTGGGAAGGGGAGGGGGCGCGGTGCAGAAGAGGTTAAGGGTATTAGGAATTCATCTCATGCACCCAATCATCTCACTGACATTCATTTCTGCAATATGGCTATTGTGTAATCCAGTCTAAAGATTGGCCCCAAATATCTGCAGGAAGAGTTATATCTCAACATGTCAGCTGTGGCTCAGTGGTAGCACATTTGCCTCTGAATCCAAAGGTTTCAGTCCCACTCCAAGGACTTAAGTACAAAAAAAATCTAGGCTGACACTCCAGTGCAGTGCTGAGAGAGTGCTGCACTGTCAGAGCTGCCGTCTTTCGGATGAGACGTTAAACCGAGCCCTCTGTCTGCTCTCTCAAATGGTCATAAAAGATCCCATGGCACTATTTTGAAGAAGAGCAGGATAGTTGTGCCCTGGCCAATATTTATCCCTCAATCAACAGAACACAACAAACAGATTATCTGGTCATGATCACATTGCTGTTTGTGGGAGCTTGCTGTGCGCAAATTGGCTGCTGCATTTCCTACATTACAACAGTGACTACACTCCAAAAGTACTTCATTGGCTGTAAAGCGCTTTGAGACACCCACTGGTCATGAAAGGCGCTTTATAAATGCAATTCTTTCCTTTATCCTGGTCAGGCCTAGTTCCCAATTAATCCAGCGAATCCCTTCTGTGGCGGGAGCACTACCTTTGGAAGTGAATGCCACAGCTTCACAACTCTCTGTGTAAAGTCGTTTCTCCTGCCCTCTACTCTAAATCTCTTGCACTTTAATCCTGTGTCTGTGGCCTCGCGTTCTAGATCCCTCCACAACAGGGAAAAGTCTGCTTCTGTCTACCCTGTCCCATCCTTTCATAATTTTAAACATTCTATCACATTGCCCCGCAATTTGTATTGTTTTAAATGAAAAAAGACCCAATATTTGAGTTTCTGCTGTTGTCTCATATCAAGCTCCATCTTAGCGAATCTGCCTTCTGCCTCATCAAAAGCTTTAATATTCTTCCTATAGCTTGGAGCCCAATACTGCACACGGGACTCTTACTGAGATCTTATTAAAGGGTTCATATAGGTTCATAGTTAGTTCTTGGCTTTTATATTTTATACCTCTCATGATAAAGCCTAGAATTCCATTAGCTTATTTTTTGACCTCATCAACCTGCCTTTAATGTCCTGTGAACTTATAGCCCTAAATCCCTCTGCTCTTCCACAGCATCGAGCCTTCGTTCATTCAGAGCATAATTACCGCTGCGAATTTTTTTAGACCAAAATGTATCACCTCATACTTACTGACATTGAATTCCATCGGTTAGTTTTTAGCCCAATTCCCCAATCGTGAACTGACTTACAATTGAGCCCCAGAAGAATCACTTGGGGAATTAATAATGGGAACAGGGAAATGGCAGAGACATTGAACAAATATTTTGTATCGATCTTCACAGTAGAAGACATTAAAAACATCCCAATAGTGGATAATCAAGAGGCTATAGGGAGGAACTAAAAACAACCAGTATCACTAAAGTAGTAGTACTCGGTAATATAATGGGACTAAAGGTGGGAAAGTCCCCTGGACCTGATGGCTTGCATCCTGGGGTCTTAAAATAAGTGGCTGCAGATAGTGGATGCATTGGTAATAATCTACCAAAATTCCCTGGATTCTGGAGAGGTCCCAGCAGATTGGAAAACCGCAAATGTAACGCCCCTATTTAAAAAAGGAGGCAGGCAGAAAACAGGAAACTATAGACCAGTTAACCCAACATCTGCTGTTGGGAAAATGTTGGAGTCCATTATCAAGGAAGCAACAGCGGGATATTTAGAAAAGCATAATTCAGTCAAGCAGAGTCACCATGGTTTTACGAAAGGGAAATCATGTTTGACAAATGTGCTGGAATTCTTTGAGGATGTAACGAACAGGGTCGATAAAGGAGAACCAGTGGATGTGGTATATTTGGTTTTCCAGAAGACATTCGATAAGGTTCCACATAAAAGGTTATTGCACAAAATAAAAGTTCATGGGGTTGGGGATAATATATCAGCATGGATAGAGGATTGGCTAACTAACAGAAAACAGAGAGTCGGGATAAGTGGGTCATTTTCCGGTTGGCAAACAGTAATTAGTGGGGTGCCACAGGGATCAGTGCTGGGGCCTCAACTATTTACAATCTATATTAATGTCTTGGATGAAGGGACCGAATGTAATGTAGCCAAGTTTGCTGATGATACAAAGATGGGTGGGAAAACAAATTGTGAGGAGGATACAAAAAATCTGCAAAGGGATATAGACAGGCTAAGTGAGGGGGCAAACATTTGGCAGATAGAGTATAATGTGGGAAAATGTGAGGTTATCCACTTTGGCAGAAAAAAATAGAAAAACAAATTATAATTTAAATGGCAAAAAATTGCAAAGTGCTACACTACAGAGAGACCTGGGGGTCCTTGAAACACAAAAGGTTAGTATGCAGGTACAGCAAGTAATCAGGAAGACAAATGAAATGTTGGCCTTTATTGCAAGGGGGATAGAATATAAAAGCAGAGAAGTCCTGCGACAACCGTACAGGGTATTGGTGAGGCCACACCTGCGTACAGTTTTGGTCTCCGTATTTAAGGAAGGATATACTTGCATTGGAGGCTGTTCAGAGAAGGTTCACTAGGTTGATTCCAGAGATGAGGGGTTTGACTTATGAAGATAGGTTGAGCCTGTACTCATTGGAATTCAGAAGAATGAGAGGTGATCTTATTGAAACATATAAGATAATGAGGGGGCTCGACAAGGTGGATGCAGAGAGGATATTTCCACTCAGAGGGGAAACTAAAACGAGGGGCATAGTCTCAGAATAAGGGGCTGGCCATTTAAAACAGAGATGAGGATGAATTTCTTCTCTCAGAGGGTTGTAAATCTGTGGAATTCTCTGTCCCAGAGAGCTGGGGAGACTGGGTCATTGAATTAATTTAAGGCGGAGATAGACAGATTTTTGAACGATAAGGGAATAAGAGGTTATGGGGAGCGGGCAGGGAAGTGGAACCGAGTCCATGAGCAGACCAGCCATGATCTTATTAAATGACGGAGCAGGCTCGAGGGGCCAAATGGCCGACTCCTGCTCCTATTTCTTATGTTCTTAAGGTACTGGCTTGCCTTGGGGGCTCCGTTTCATTGGCGTCAACCGCTGCCCATTTTACACGTGTGGGAATAGACAGTGGGAGTTCGATCTGAACTTTGTGCCATTGTGTGAAGCGGGCAATAGCGAGTCAGCATGTCTGTTTTACATCCCTCCCAATTTTCTATGTCCATTGACTTCAAATCAGACGAGATGTTAAACGGGTTGCCGATTTGGTATCACCCGTTTTTACACTAACGCACCAAGTTACATTGGTTTCAGACTGTGGAATGTGACGCAGCCAAGCGAAAGCCTGCCTTCACCTCTAGCATTAAGGATAACTGTGGCACCACAATCAATGTTCCTGCTGAGATCAACCCAGACCACGGACCCACAATCACATACAGCACCATAAATAGGGTTTATTTAATAGTGGACCTTTAATAGTTAATGATAGCACCCGTCTATAAAATTACGAGGGGTCTAGACAGAGTGAATAGGAAGGACCTATTTCCCTTTAGCAGAGTGGTCAATAACCAAGGGGCACAGATTTAATATAAGATTAAAGGGGAGTTGAGGAGACCTTTTTTCACCCAGAGGGTGGTGGGAGTCTGGAACTCACTGCCTGAAAGGGTGGTAGAGGCAGAAGCCCTCATTGTATCTAAAAAGTACTTCTATATATACTTGAAGTGCTGTAACCTACAGAACTACGGACCAAGAGCTAGAAAGTGGAATTAGGCTGGATAGCTCTTTTTCGGCTGGCACAGATATTATGGGCCGAATGGCCTCCTATGCCATAAATTTCTATGATTCTATGATTTTATGATTCTATGATTCTATGAGCACCTGTCAATGAATTGTTGAATGCTTGGCCAATGGAGCTGAGGAAATCAGGCAGCACTTGTGACAAAATGTTCTTTTCACATCTTGTCAGGTAACTCCGGGAAACGTATACTGTGTAGAACAAATATAGTTCTAAAATAATCCCCAGTGTCAGGTCCTGCATTGCTAAGTAGTAGATGAGAACAATTTCACTGCATCTCTCTTCAGGGACCAGTGACTGAATCTCACTGCAAGGCACAAATATTCTTAGATACTCCTCGGGTAGTATTTTGTTTCTTTTTGCACTGCTAACTAATCCTTCACATAAAAATATTCCTTCTTAAATCTTTTTTCTCTCATTGGTTTATACACTGGTGCAGGTGTTGTAGATTTTACATTTGCAGCAGCATATATTGATCGAATGGGACTGTTAGTATAAATACTTATATCCCATTCAGGAACAAGTGTAAGATATTTCAGGAACTGGGGCCTTGTATTCCTCAAAGCACTTTGCCCAGGCACTAGAAAGCCAGAGAGGACTCTGCCTGTTCAGGCCTCAGAGTGCCCAAACATGGTAGGCCAAGAACTAATGGGGCTCAATTGAACCCCAGTTCAGAACTGCCCTTTAGCAGTAGACAGAGGTTGGAACACAGGCCCAAGAAGCTTGCAGCCACAGCATTATCTGATGGGCTTTCTGGTTGGCATATGTGAACAGCGGCCGGTAGGCCTCCAGGCCGGAAGATGGTCGGGCAGGAAGCAGTCTTTCTATTCTTGCTGCCTGTCTCCCTCAGACTATTTGATCTGAGGGGGTCTCAGCCACAAGGCCCACTGCTTCCTTTTTAGGGTGCTCATGTGTCTGGATGTCCTTCGATCGATCAGAGGAGGGTCATGAACCATCTCGTTTCCACTTCATGCTGCTACCATTGGAGAAATGGGGCAATGTAAAAAGGGTTGATGCCCCATGTGACAGGTCTCCATCCCTTTTCTTTCCCATAATGCCTGTTAAATGAGCATATTCCATGGAGGAATATCAGAGCCAGGGTGTTTTGTTGGAGTTGGGGAAGGGTCGGAGAGTTTCCAGGGGCTACTTTGTTCTGTGTGGGAGTGCAATTAGACCAGCGCCAGATCTATCAGAAGGAGGCAAAAGAGGCGAGACAGACGTGGACCGTGTAACTACTGCAAGTGTCATATGCACAACGATAGTTTAAAGCAACAATTAACACGAATTAATATGGGGGGGGGGGGGGAAAGAGAGCAGGGGGAAACTGGTTGCTCTATATTAGCAACACTGTAGTACAAAAATTTCCTCTTGTTGTTAAGTTCCAGTTTCCCAATCAATCCAATACAGATTAATCAACAAGATTAACTGGTACCGGCATTGGTTAATACACTAAATACCTGTTTGATACAGTCACTGAGATCCTGCTCTGAGGGAGAGCACTCTTAAGGTAATACAATATAATGATGCTGGTAGACGTGACTGACACATCACTGAAACCCAGAGGGGATGCTCAGTCGTTGAGTATATTCAAGACAGAGATAGATTTTTGGATACTCAGGGAATCAAGAGATATGGGGATAGTGCGGGTAGTGGAGTTGAGGTAGAAAATTGGACAAATCAAATTGGTCAGGGTCGCCTTGAGGAGGAGTTCATAGAGTGCATAAGGGATGGGTTCCTTGAGCAGTATGTAATGGAACCAACCAGGGGGCAGGCTATCTTAGATCTGGTCCAATGTAATGAGACAGGATTAATAAACAATCTCCGAGTAAAGGATCCCCCGGAATGAGTGATCATAGCATGATTGAATTTCAAATTCAGATGGTGGGTGAGAAAGTTGGATCTCTAACCAGCGTACGAAGTTTAAATACAGGAGACTATGAAGGTATGACGGCAGAGTTGGGTAAAGTGGACTGGGAAAATAGATTAAAGTGTAGGACGGCTGATGAACAATGGTGTACATTTAAGGAGCTATTTCACAACTCAAGAAAAATATATTCCCGTGATGAGGAAAGGGTGTAAGAGAAAAGATAGCCATCCATGGCTAACTAAAGAAATAAAGGACGGCATCCAATTAAAAACAAGGACATACAAAGTGGCCAAAACTAGTGGGAGGACAGAAGACTGGGAAGCTTTTAAAAGCCAGCAAAGAACAACTAAAAAAAATGATTACGGGAAGATAGACTATGAAAGTAAACTAGCACAAAATCTAAAAACAGATAGCAAGAGTTTCTTTAGATATATAAAAAGGAAAAGAGTGGCTAAAGTAAATGTAGGTCCCTTGGAGGACAAGACCGGGGAATTAATAATGGGGAACATGGAGATGGCAGAAACTCTAAACAAATATTTTGTATCAGTCTTTATGGTAGAGGACACGAACAATATTCTGACAGTGGATAGTCTAGGGGCTATAGGGGGTAGAGGAACTTAACACAATCAATCACTTAGGAGGTGGTATTCAGTAAGATATAGGGACGAAAGGCAGATAAATCCCCTGGACCTGATGGCTTGCATCCTCGGGTCTTGAGAAGTAGTGGCAGGGATTGTGGATGCAGCGCATTTGGAAAGCAGTGATAGGGTTGGTCCAAGTCAGCAAGGACTTATGAAGGGAAATCATGCTTGACAAACCTGGGATTTTCTGAGGATGTAACTAGTAGAGTGGACAAGGGAGAACCAGTGGATGTGGTGTATTTGGACTTTCAAAAGGCTTTTGACAAGGTCCCACACAAGAGATTGGTGTGCAAAATCAAAGCACGTGGTATTGGGGGTAATGTACTGACGTGGATAGAGAACTGGCTGACAGACAGGAAGCAGAGAGTCAGGATAAACGGGTCCTTTTCAGAATGGCAGGCAGTGACTAGTGGAGTGCCGCAGGGCTCAGTGCTGGGACCCCAGCTCTTTACAATATACATTAATGATTTAGATGAAGGAATTGAATGTAATATCTCCAAGTTTGCAGATGACACTAAACTGGGTGGCGGTGTGAGCTGTGAGGAGGACGCTAAGAGACTGCAGGGTGACTTGGACAGGTTAGGCGAGTGCGCAAATACATGGCAGATGCAGTATAATGTGGATAAATGTGAGGTTATCCACTTTGGGAGCAAAAACACAAATGCAGAATATTATCTGAATGGCGGCAGATTAGGAAAAGGGGGGATGCAGCAAGACCTGGGTGTCATGGTTCATCAGTCATTGAAAGTTGGCATGCAGGTACAGCAGGCGGTGAAGAAGGCAAATGGTATGTTGGCCTTCATAGCAAGGGAATTTGAGTAAAGGAGCAGGGAAGTCTTACTGCAGTTGTACGGGGCCTTGGTGAGGCCCCACCTGGAATATTATGTTCAGTTTTGATCTCCGAATCTGAGGAAGGACGTTCTTGCTATTGAGGGAGTGCAGCGAAGGTTCACCAGACTGATTCCCGGGATGGCTGGACTGACATATGAGGAGAGACTGGATCAACTGGGCCTTTAGAAGGATGAGAGCGGATCTCATAGAAACATAAAAGATTCTGACGGGACTGGACAGGTGAGATGCGGGAAGAATGTTCCCGATGTTGGGGGAAGTCCAGAACTAGGGGACACAGTCTAAGGATAAGGGTTAGGCCATTTAGGACTAAGATGAGGAGAAACTTCCTCATTCAGAGAGTTGTTAACCTGTGGAATTCCCTGCTCCAGAGTTGTTGATGCCAGATCATTGGATATATTCAAGAGGGAGTTAGATGTGGCCCTTATGGCTAAAGGGATCAAGGGGTATGGAGAGAAAGTAGGAAAGGGGTACTGAAGGAATGATCAGCCATGATCTTATTGAATGGTGGTGCAGGCTCTAAGGGCCGAATGGCCTACTCCTGCACCTATTTTGTATGTTTCTATGATTCTATTGGTTGTAATTTACCAAAATTCCCTGGATTCTGGAGAGGTCCCAGCAGATTGGAAAACTGCAAATGTAACACCCCTATTTAAAAAAGGAGGCAGAGAAAAAGCAGGAAACTATAGACCAGTTAGCCTAACATCTGTGGTTGGGAAAATGTTGGAGTCCATTATTAAAGAAGCAATAGCAGGACATTTGGAAAAGTAAAATTCCGTCAGGCAGATTCAGCATGGATTTATGAAGGGGAAGTCATGTTTGATAAATTTGCTGGAGTTCTTTGAAGATGTAACGAACAGGGTGGATAAAGGGGAACCAGTGGATGTAGTGTATTTGGACTTCCAGAAGGCATGTGACAAGGCGGCACATAAAAGGTTACTGCACAAGATAAAAGTTCACGGGGTTGGGATAATATATTAGCATGGATAGAGGATTGGCTAACCAACAGAAAACAGAGTCGGGATAAATGGTTTTTCTCTGGTTGGCAACCAGTAACCAGTGGAGTGCCGCAGGGATCAGTGCAGGGACCCCAACTATTTACAATCTATATAAAAGACTTGGACGAAGGGACTGAGTGTAATGTAGCCAAGTTTGCCGATGATACAAAGATGGGAGGAAAAGCAATGTATGAGGAGGATACAAAAAATCTGCAAAAGGATTTAGATAGGTTAAGTGAGTGGGCAAAAATTTGGCAGATGGAGTATAATGTTGGAAAGTGTGAGGTCATGCATTTTGGCAGAAAATATTTAAACGAAGGAAGATTGCAAAGTGCTGCAGTACAGTGGGACCTGGGGATACTTGTGCATGAAACACAAAAGGATAGTATGCAGGTACAGCAAGTGATCAGGAAGGCCAATGGTATCTAGGCCTTTATTGCAAAGGGGATAGAGTATAAAAGCAGGGAGGTATTGCTACAGCTATATAAAGTATTGGTGAGGCCACACCTGGAATACTGTGTGCAGTTTTGGTTTCCATATTTATGAAAGGATAGACTTGCTTTGGAGGCAGTTCAGAGAAGGTTCACTAGGTTGATTCCAGAGATGAGGGGGTTGACTTATGAGGAAAGGTCGAGTAGGTTGGGCCTCTACTTATTGGAATTCAGAAGAATGAGAGGTGATCTTATCAAAAGGTATAAGATTATGAGGGGACTTGACAAGGTGGATGCAGGGAGGATGTTTCCAGTGATGGGGGAGACTAGAACTAGAGGGCATGATCTTAGAATAAGGGGCCGCCCATTTAAAACAAAGATGAGGAGAAATTTCTTCTCTCAGATGGTTGTTGATCTGTGGAATTCGCTGCCTCAGAGAGCTGTGGAAGCTGGGACATTGAATAAATTGAAGACAGAAATAGACAGTTTCTTAAAACGATAAGGGGATAAGGGGTTATGGGGAGCGGGCGGGGAAGTGGAGCCGAGTCCATGATCAGATCAGCCATGATCTTATTGAATGGTGGAGCAGGCTCGAGGGGCCATATGGCCTACTCCTGTTCCTATTTCTGATGTTCTTAAGTTTTCACATTCTTATGTTCCAAGTTATTCCCATCTAGTCCACTTCATTCAAAGTTGCTTAATTTGAATTATTTGTTTATTTGAATTGAAATTGAGCAACAAAAATCATGCTTACCATGTTGTTTTGTTAAAATTGCTTAATTCAAACTATTGGACAATTGAAAACTTCTTGGAGCAAAATCATAACCTGCACTTGGAGTGTCTTCAACATAGAAGTGCTTCCCAAAAGGTGAGAGAGAAAATGGACATCGAACAAAATAAAGGAGAGATTAGAAGAGATGGGTTTTAAGGAGGGTCTGAAAGGAAGATCAGGAGGTGGAGAGGCTGGAGGAAGCCAATGCCAGAGTGTTGTGCCTAAGCTGCTCAAAGCATGATAAAAACATAGAAAATAGGTGCAAGAGTCGGCCATTCGGCCCTTCGAGCCTACACCATCATTCAATAAAATCATGGCTGATCATTCCTTCAGTACCCCTTTCCTGCTTTCTCTCCATCCCCTTGATCCCCTTCGCCGTAAGGGCCATATCTAACTCCCTCTTGAATATATCCAATGAACTGGCAACAACAACTCTCTGCGGCAGGGAATTCCATAGGTTAATAACTCTGAGTGAAGAAGTTTCTCCGCATCTCAGTCCTAAATGGCTTACCCCTTATCCTAAGACTATGTTCCCTGGTTCTGGACTTCCCCAACATCGGGAACATTCTTCCTGCATCTAACCTGTCCAGTCCCGTCAGAATCTTATACATTTTTATGAAATCCCCTCTCATTCTTCTAAACTCCAGTGAATAAAGGCCCAGTTGATCCAGTCTCTCCTCATATGTCAGTCCAGCCATCCCTGGAATCAGTCTGGTGAACCTTCGCTGCACTCCCTCAATAGCAAGAACGTCCTTCCTCAGATTAGGAGACCAAAACTGAACACAATATTCCAGGTGAGGCTTCACTAAGGCCCTGTACAACGGCAGTAAGACCTCCCTGCTCCTGTATTCAAATCCCCTAGCTATTAAGGCCAACATACCATTTGCCTTCTTCACCGCCTGCTGTACCTGCATGCTCACTTTCAGTGACTGATGTATCATGACACCCAGGTCTCGTTGCACCTCCCCTTTTCCTAATCTGCCGCCATTGGGATAATATTCTGCCTTCGTGTTTTTGCCCCAAAGTGGATAACCTCACATTTATCCACATTATACTGCATTTGCCATGTATTTGCCCACTCACCTAACCTGTCCAAGTCACCCTGCAGTCTCTTAGCGTCCTCCTCACAGCTCACACCGCCACCCAGTTTAGTGTCATCAGCAAACCTGGAGATATTACACTCAATTCCATCATCTAAATCATTAATATATATTGTAAAGAGCTGGGGTCCCAGCACTGAGCCCTGCGGCACTCCACTAGTCACTGCCTGCCATTCTGAAAAGGACCCGTTTATCCAGATTCTCTGTTTCCTGTTTGCCAACCAGTTCTCTATCCACGTCAGTATATTACCCCCAATACCATGTGCTTTGATTTTGCACACCAATCTCGTGTGTGGGACCTTGTCAAAAGCCTTTTGAAAGTCCAAATACACCACATCGACCGGTTCTCCCTTGTCCACTCTGCTCGTTACATCCTCAAAAATTCGAGAAGATTTGTCAAGCATGATTTCCCTTTCATAAATCCATGCTGACTTGGACTGATGCTATCACTGCTTTCCAAATGTGCTGCTATTTCATCCTTAATTATTGATTCCAACATTTTCCCCACTACTGATATCAGGCTAACCCGGTCTATAATTACCCACTTTCTCTCTCCCTCCTTTTTTAAAAAGTGTTGTTACATTAGCAACCCTCCAGTCCATAGGAACTGATCCTGAATCGATAGACTGATGGAAAATTATCACCAATGTATCCACTATGGACACTTCCTTAAGTACTCTGGGATGTAGACTATCAGGCCCTGGAGATTTATCGGCCTGCAATCCCAACAATTTCCCTAACACAATTTCCCGCCTAATAGGGATATCCTTCAGTTCCTCCTTCTCACTGGACCCTCGGTCCCGTAGTACATCTGGAAGGTTATTTGTGTCTTCCTTTGTGAAGACAGAACCAAAGTACTTGTTCAATTGGTCTGCCATTTCTTTGTTCCCCATTATAAATTCACCCGAATCCGACTGCAAGGGACCTACGTTTGTCTTCACTAATCTTTTTCTCTTCACATATCTATAGAAACTTTTGCAGTCAGTTTTTACGTTTCCGGCCAGCTTCCTCTCATACTCTATTTTCCCCTTTTTAATTAAACCCTTTGTCCTCCTCTGCTGAATACTAAATTTCTCCCAGTCCTCCGGTTTGCTGCTTTTTTTGGCTAATTTGTATGCCTTTTCCTTGGATTTAACACTATCCTTAATTTCCCTGTTTAGTCACGATTGATGATGGGAAGGCAAAAAGATGCAAGAGGCTGATGTAATGTATTTACTTCATGGGTTCTTTGCTTAAGAATTCATAGCAACACATTGCTATTAAGAACTAATTGGTTTATTAGCAAAAGATTTAAAATCACACGACACATTACCAGTTTATCCACCTGCCTCATCGTGGCCCCTCTGAACCCAACTGGCTGGGGTTTTATTGAGTAATGTGAACATCACGTGACTGACTAAGCCACTCACAAGTCAACAGCTGTACAACTATTTTAAGTTGAACCATAAATCAAGTGCCCCCTGATTAAAGGGAAGCACTAAAACCGACACATTAAACAAATTAAACTTGACAGTAAACTTAAAATCAAATTAAAATTTGTTGCCAGGTGTGATGATGCACTCCAGTCCCTCTGGTGCCCAACTCTCGCGAAAGGCCGCGACCGTACTGGTGAACACCGTGTACTCCATCTCCAAGGACACCCTGGCTCGGATGTAACCGTGAAAGAGAGGCAGGTAGTCGGGCTGAAGGACCCCCTCCACCGCCCGCTGCCTGGACCAGGTGATGACCCACTTGGCCATGCCCAGGAGCAGTCCTACGAGGAGGCCTTCCGACTTGCCCACTCCCCTCCGCACAGGGTACCCAGGATCAGGAGCATGGGATTGAAGTGCAACCAGAATTTAAGGAGCAGCCCTTCAAATATTGGAAGAGGGGCTGCAACCTGGGCAGGACCGGAACCAATGTCCTAGGGGGAGTGTTTGCTAGTGCTGTTGGGGAGGAGTTAAACTAATATGGCAGGGGGATGGGAACCAATGCAGGGAGACAGAGGGAAACAAAAAGGAGGCAAAAGCAAAAGAGCGAAAGGAGATGAGGAAAAGTGGAGGGCAGAGAAACCCAAGGCAAAGAACAAAATGGGCCATTGTACAGCAAAATTCTAAGGACAAAGGGTGTTAAAAAAACAAGCCTGAAGGCTTTGTGTCTTAATGCAAGGAGCATCCGCAATAAGGTGGATGAATTAACTGTGCAAATAGATGTTAACAAATATGATGTGATTGGGATTACGGAGACGTGGCTCCAGGATGATCAGGGCTGGGAACTCAACATCCAGGGGTATTCAACATTCAGGAAGGATAGAATAAAAGGAAAAGGAGGTGGGGTAGCATTGCTGGTTAAGGAGGAGATTAAGGCAATAGTTAGGAAGGACATTAGCTTGGATGATGTGGAATCTATATGGGTAGAGCTGCAGAACACCAAAGGGCAAAAAACGTTAGTGGGAGTTGTGTACAGACCTCCAAACAGTAGTAGTGATGTTGGGGAGGGCATCAAACAGGAAATTAGGGGTGCGTGCAATAAAGGTGCAGCAGTTATAATGGGCGACTTTAATATGCACATAGATTGGGCTCACCAAACTGGAAGCAATACGGTGGAGGAGGATTTCCTGGAGTGCATAAGGGATGGTTTTTTAGACCAATATGTCGAGGAACCAACTAGGGGGGAGGCCATCGGAGACTGGGTGCTGTGTGATGAGAGAGGATTAATTAGCAATCTCGTTGTGCGAGGCCCCTTGGGGAAGAGTGACCATAATATGGTGGAATTCTGCATTAGGATGGAGAATGAAACAGTTAATTCAGAGACCATGGTCCAGAACTTAAAGAAGGCTAACTTTGAAGGTATGAGGCGTGAATTGGCCAGGATAGATTGGCGAATGATACTGAAGGGGTTGACTGTGGATGGGCAATGGCAGACATTTAGAGACCGCATGGATGAACTACAACAATTGTACATTCCTGTCTGGCATAAAAATAAAAAAGGGAAGGTGGCTCAACCGTGGCTATCAAGGGAAATCAGGGATAGTATTAAAGCCAAGGAAGTGGCATACAAATTGGCCAGAATAGCAGCGAACCCGTGGACTGGGAAAAATTTAGAACTCAGCAGAGGAGGACAAAGAGTTTGATTAGGGCAGGGAAAATGGAGTACGAGAAGAAGCTTGCAGGAAACATTAAGACGGATTGCAAAAGTTTCTATAGATATGTAAAGAGAAAAAGGTTAGTAAAGACAAACGTAGGTTCCCTGCAGTCAGAATCAGGGGAAGTCATAACGGGGAACAAAGAAATGGCGGACCAATTGAACAAGTACTTTGGTTCGGTATTCACTAAGGAGGACACAAACAACCTTGCGGATAGAACAGGGGTCGGAGGGTCTAGTAAGGAGGAGGAACTGAGGGAAATCCTTTAGTCGGGAAATTGTGTTGGGGAAATTGATGGGATTGAAGGCCGATTAATCCCCAGGGCCTGATGGACTGCATCCCAGAGTCCTTAAGGAGGTGGCCTTGGAAATAGTGGATGCATTGACAGTCATTTTCCAAGATTCCATTGACTCTGGATCAGTTCCTATGGAGTGGAGGGTAGCCAATGTAACCCCACTTTTTAAAAAAGGAGGGAGAGAGATAACAGGGAATTATAGACCGGTCAGCCTGACATCGGTAGTGGGCAAAATGATGGAATCAATTATTAACGATGTCATAGCAGTGCATTTGGAAAGAGGTGACATGATAGGTCCAAGTCAGCATGGATTTGTGAAAGGGAAATCATGCTTGACAAATCTTCTGGAATTTTTTGAGGATGTTTCCAGTAGAGTGGACAAGGGAGAACCAGTTGATGTGGTATATTTGGACTTTCAGAAGGCTTTCGACAAGGTCCCACACAAGAGATTAATGTGCAAAGTTAAAGCACATGGGATTGGGGTTAGTGTGCTGACATGGATTGAGAACTGGTTGTCAGACAGGAAGCAAAGAGTAGGAGTAAATGGGGACTTTTCAGAATGACAGGCAGTGACTAGTGGGGTACCGCAAGGTTCTGTGCTGGGGCTCCAGCAGTTTACACTGTACATTAATGATTTAGACGAGGGGATTAAATGTAGTATCTCCAAATTTGCGGATGACACTAAGTTGGGTGGCAGTGTGAGCTGTGAGGAGGATGCTATGAGGTTGCAGAGCGACTTGGATAGGTTAGGTAAGTGGGCAAATGCATGACAAATGAAGTATAACGTGGATAAATGTGAGGTTATCCACTCTGGTGGTAAAAACAGAGAGACAGACTATTATCTGAATAGTGACAGATTAGGAAAAGGGGAGGTGCAAAGAGACCTGGGTGTCATGGTAATCAGTCATTGAAGGTTGGCATGCAGGTACAGCAGGCAGTTAAGAAAGCAAATGGCATGTTGGCCTTCATAGCGAGGGGATTTGAGTACAGGGGCAGGGAGGTGTTGCTACAGTTGTACAGGGCCTTGGTGAGGCCACACCTGGAGTATTGTGTACAGTTTTGGTCTCCTAACCTGAGGGAGGACATTCTTGCTATTGAGGGAGTGCAGCGAAGGTTCACCAGACTGATTCCCGGGATGGCGGGACTGTCCTTTCAAGAAAGACTGGATCAACTGGGCTGGTATTCACTGGAGTTCAGAAGAATGAGAGGGGATCTCATAGAAACGTTTAAAATTCTGACGGGGTTAGACAGGTTAGATGCAGGAAGAATGTTCCCAATGTTGGGGAAGTCCAGAACCAGGGGACACAGTCTAAGGATAAGGGATAAGCCATTTAGGACCGAGATGAGGAGGAACTTCTTCACCCAGAGAGTGGTGAACCTGTGGAATTCTCTACCACAGAAAGTTGTTGAGGCCAATTCACTAAATATATTCAAAAAGGAGTTAGATGAAGTCCTTACTACTAGGGGGATCAAGGGGTATGGCGAGAAAGCAGGAATGGGGTACTGAGGTTGCATGTTCAGCCATGAACTCATTGAATGGCGGTGCAGGCTAGAAGGGCTGAATGGCCTACTCCTGCACCTATTTTCTATGTTTCTTTGTTTCTCTGTTTCTCACACATACAACATAGACGTGGAACACGGACTCCTCCAGACCACAGAAATTGCAGGCGTCAACAGCTGTACAAACCTCTGAGCATCCTCACAGGTGCATACATTATAGCTGGAGTCAGAGGAAAAAAATGAGCTTGGGGCGGGGAGGGGTGAGGGGTTGTAGCAGTGGCGCAGGTTACAGAGATAGGGAGAGGTGAGGCCATGGAAGGATTTAAACACAATGGTGTTGATTTGAAATGTGAGATGTTGGGACGGGCTGCTGGGTGAGCAAGACATGGCGTGGGACAGGGTATGAGCAGTAGAGTTTTAGATGAGCTAACATTTCTATCAGAGAAGAGCAGGGGTGTTCTTCCCAGTGTCCTGGCCAATACTTATCTCTCAAATCAACATCACAAACACAGATTATCTTGGTAGAAGTGATATTCGTGCAACAAAAAGAGGCATAATGAGAGAAGTAAAAGACTGAGGCCTCGAAATTGTATCATGCTGTAGCTGTTTTGCAGGCCCAAATTGGTTATCCAAGTGTCCAATATGGTGAGTGGCGTGTATGAACTCATTCCGTACGTGCACTACTGGCCATATTGGATCGGGCTGCTCAATTGGCGCCCAGGGCACACACCTAAAGCCGACGTTAGGCCTATTACATGTGCAAATCGAGGACCTAACATCTGTTTGTGCAATCGGTTTGTGACTAAATGCAGTATGCACAGTGTGTGATGTGATCAGCTATTTCAGGAGAAGCAGCCCAAACCAGAGGTCCTTAAAGGGCTCACTGGAGGCTGCCCCCCAAAAGTTAAGTTTCATGTATTTTTACTTACCTTATTGTGTAGCCAGGAGGAGCAGCTTATCCCCGACACCCCCCCTTATCTTCACTGGATTTTGTCTCCCTTGATAAGTGTGTGTCCACCACATCCGCAAATCTTCTGATGCCCTCACCCACTTCAAGAAACTCCAGTTTTCATTGCCCATCAGATTTTTTTTTAAGTTTGTGCCCCGACCAACAGGTCACCTACTGCAGTGCAAGTTGTTCCTTCTAATTAGTGCCGGCTGTTCTTGGCTTTATTTGAGGGAACTGAGTGAACCTTCCCCGAACAGACAGACGACAGACTGCTGCTTCATCACAACTGTGATACTTCCAATAGAAAAAAATTGAAATATCAAACTTTATTTTAGGTTGAGGTTTCACAGATTGATAAGTGTTGCAAACTAGCTGGCAATTCGAAGCTGAGCAAATTGCAGGCGGGTAGCACTAACACCCCTAGTGCAGTGGCGTACTCAGCATCTGCTCCAGGCTCGAAGAACTCTGTGCAGAAATGTCTGGAATTCAGAGTGCACTGGGGGAACTGCCATTCTCGTTTTTCTGGGGTTGGGTGAACTGGCATCTGCATGGGATAGGGTGGTCTGGGATCTGCCCCCCAAGCTAATCTGACATCATAACCCCCATTAAAATGATGGAGGCCGATTGAGGTTCCATGTTAACAATGACACCAGAGTGGTTTGGAAGAAGAAAACCCAAAATGGCAGGTCTTCATTGGGATAGGAACTTGAGCTTTTTTCAAATAGTAGCAATTAGTTTTATATAATTTGCTTTTTTTTTAAAATACAAAATGGACTTTTCTCCCCTCTTACATAAGTGAGAAAATAAGGTCCATCTGATTAAGTCTGTATCTGATGGAATACATGGATTAGTGAGATACAAGTAGGTCACTGGACACAAGTATGACCAAAAATTGCTCGTTCACCAGTAGGTCTTGAGGTTAAATGTTCTTGGACTCAATGACCCCCATATTAACGGGGAGGTGGCGAGGGCGTAGGGGAGCCGAATAGTGGGTGATGAAGGCAGCAAGGCTGGGGAAGTGGAAGCCCTGCTGATGTTAATGGCAGTGCCACGTTGAAATAAAACAATGCAAGCTCCCGCCCGACACCTGACCAGATTGGCAGCCTGGCCAGCGGGCAGAAGTGGGAATTTGCGGCAGGAGGTCAGAGCCAGGGTCTGATCATGGAGGTTTTGGCCGCGATTGTGGGAGAGGGGGAGGGGGGGGGGGGTGGACTGCGGGTGGTACCTGTTCGCGATATAAACGGCATTAAATATTAGCGCCTGCAATTTCCCTGATGGTTCTCTGTTGGGAAAGTGGCAGAATCCCAGGCAAATGGCATAAGCAGTTTAAAAACGGCTGACTAGGTTGTTTCACCAGGGCTTCCACTAGGGAGTTACGGCAGGAGATGAGAGAGGCCCCCGTGGAAATTATCCCCCCTAGCTCTTTGCATTCGTAGTTTTAGTAAGTATATCTTGTGTTGGCATTTGCCTCCCTGAAGATGGAGCCCCCATGGAAGGATGAGCGCTGAGTCAGCCCGTGGTAACACAATGTTGGATGGCTTCATGGAGTGTTTTTTATTTAAAATGAGAAACCACAGTGAAAGCGAAAGCCCGGAGCGCAGGGAGAAGATGAGGTTGAGCTCAGGTTTAAAATCCCATAGATTGGAGGAGGAAGGGAAGCGTGAGAGGTAAACCTGGCCCAATTGTATCCAACAAACTGCATCACCACTTTGGTAGAATAAATTATGTTTTAGATGTAAAGGGATAATCAACAGGCACAATCCACACACTGGAGACCTCCTCCGAGCTTGACATGTAACTGTACGATGGCAAACAGTGGTACTTCCCATTAAAAGACAGACTTGAATTTATATAGTGCCTTTCACGTTCCAAAGTGCTTTACAGCCAATTAAGTACTTTTTGACCTGTAGTCACTGTTCTGTAGGAAATGGGGAAGCCAATTTATGCTCAAGCTCCCACAAACGGCAATTTGAAAATGACCAGATAATTTTTTTTGGTTATGTTGATCGAGGGCTAAATATCAACTCCCTTACTCTTCTTTGCAATAGTGCCATGGGATCTTTTATGTCCACCTAAGAGAGCAGACGGGGCCTCGGTTTAACGTCTCATCCAAAAGATGGCACCTCCGACAGTGCAGCACTCCCTCGAGTGTCAGCCCAGATTTTTTCGTGCTCAAGTCTCTGGAGTGGGACTTGGAACCCACAACCTCCTGACTCAGAGGCGAGAGTTATTGAAGCGGGATGGGAAAACCACCGGGTTCGGTTGCCTCCTTCATAAATGCTAGGCATTTAGAAATGAACGAGCTTCGCCAGCATTCAGTGGCAGGGAGGGCGCTGAGCTCCTCGAGCATCGGGGCCGAGAGCATGCAGAAATCAAGTGCAGGCAGCGGAAGGAGCGTGCGGCAAACCAGGCTCCCTGCCCACCCTTCCCCTCAACCACTGTCTGTCCCACCTGTGACAGAGACTGTGGTTCTCGTATTGGACTGTACAGTCACGCTAAGAGTGGAAGCAAGTCTTCCTTGATTCCGAGGGACTGTCTATGATAATGATGATGATGATGAAGAATTAGAGCCAGGTGCAGCGTGTTGGAAATAGCACATCCCTGGGACTGAAGGCACCAACGTCACGGCTCATTCCGTTTGATCTGAATCATCACAAAGGGAATACCCGTGGGAGTAATTCTGCCGAATTATTTGGCCGTACTGGCACCAACCCATTCTTAAATAGGCAATGACGCTTTGACGCATCACAAAGAGTCGAATAATTGTAGTCCAGAAGATTTTGCTGACTCTTGAAATTACTACTTATGTATCCTGACCCATCATCATCATCATCATTGGCAGTCCCTCGGAATCGAGGAAGACTTGCTTCCACTCTTAGAATGAGTCCTTAGGTGTCTGAACAGTCCAATACGAGAACCACAGTCCCGGTCACAGTTGCAACAGATAGTCGTTGAGGGAAAGGGTGGGTGGGACAGGTTTGCCACACGCTCTTTCCGCTGCCTGCGCTTGACTTCTGCTTGCTCTCGGCGATGAGACTCGAGGTGCTCAGCACCCTCCCGGATGCTCTTCCTCCACTTAGGGCGGTCTTTGGGCAGGGACTCCCAGGTGTCGGTGGGGATGCTGCACTTTTTCAGGGAGGCTTTGAGGGTGTCCCTGTAACGTTTTCTCGTATCTTGACCCACTTGTGAATCGGCTGTACCGGGTTATGAAGTCTTCTCAATCACTGAACATTCTTTATTATGTTCAGTGACTTAGCTGTTCTCTCCATTATACTCTGAGCCGGCCGGCAGGTCGGGTCTTGTGGGGAAGGAGGACACTCGCAGCGGGGATCTTGAACAGCCAGCAGCTGAACGGAGGATTTTATTACTGCTCCTGGGACCACAAAATTAAAAGCTCCAAATTTCCTGGGCTGTTTTTCCTATGAGATGCCTGTAGTGGTCCTTAGGACCACTGGGTCAGGCTACTCCACACCTGGTACAGCTGATGCTGAACGTTTGCAATCGGGCTCCTACAACTGCTTTGCATATTTAAGTAGTGTTACACCTTTGGAATTCTCTACCCCAGAGAACTGTAGATGCTCAATCGTTGAGTATATAATCAAGACAGAGGTCGATAGATTATTTGAGAATGAAGGGAATCAAGGGATTTGGGGATAGTACGGGAAGGTGGAGTTTAGGTAGAAGATCAGCTATAATCTTGTTGAATGGCGGAGCAGGCTCTAAGGGCGAAATGGCCTACTCCTGCTCCTTATGTTCTGTCTCAGGTTAGTGGGCACCTCGCCCATTAACAGGCCTGCCTGAACATAGCAACAGTTAGGCCTTAGGGGTCAAAGGACAGCTGGGTTGTCTTCCTGATTTTCAGCTGCTGGCTGCCCATTGTTCATCTGAAAAATGGGTGCCCAGAGTTGAATTTCTTCCCCAGATCATCAGTTTCCCCTCTGCACACTTTTGCAAGCTCATATCAATGAGTTTTCTCATACTAGAAAGACTTGGATTTCTACAGAGAATTGTGAACCTGTGGAATTCTCTACCACAGAAAGTTGTTGAGGCCAGAACGTTAGATATATTCAAAAGGGAGGTAGATGTGGCCCTTACGGCTAAAGGGATCAAGGGGTATGGAGAGAAAGCAGGAATAGGGTACTGAAGTTGCATGATCATACTGAATGGTGGTGCAGGCTCGAAGGGCCAAATGGCCGACTCCTACACCTATTTTCTATGTTTCTAAAATGCTTTTGAAGTGTAGTCACTGTTGTAATATAGGAAAGGTGGCAGCCAATCTACGCACAGCAAGGTCCATCAAACTGCAATGTGATAATGACCAGATAATCTGTTTTTAGGTGTTGGTTGAGGGATTAGTATTGACCAGGATACAGCAGAGAATTCACTTGCTTTGAAATAGTGCCATGGGGCCTTTTACGCTCACCTGAGAGCAGACGGGGCCTCGGTTTAATATCTCATCTGAAAGACGGCACGTTCAACAGTGCAGCACTCCCTCACTGGTGCTGGAGTGTCAGTCTAGAGTTACGTGCTCAAGTCTCCCAGAGTACTTAAGGAGGTGGCCTTGGAAATAGTGGATGCGTTGACAGTCATTTTCCAACATTCCATTGACTCTGGATCAGTTCCTATGGAGTGGAGGGTAGCCAATGTAACCCCACTTTTTAAAAAAGGAGGGAGAGAGAAAACAGGGAATTATAGACCGGTCAGCCTGACATCGGTAGTGGGTAAAATGATGGAATCAATTATTAAGGATGTCATAGCAGTGCAGTTGGAAAGAGGTGACATGATAGGTCCAAGTCAGCATGGATTTGTGAAAGGGAAATCATGCTTGACAAATCTTCTGGAATTTTTTGAGGATGTTTCCAGTAGAGTGGATAAGGGAGAACCAGTTGATGTGGTATATTTGGACTTTCAGAAGGCGTTCAACAAGGTCCCACACAAGAGATTGATGTGCAAAGTTAGAGCACATGGGATTGGGGGTAGTGTACTGACATGGATTGAGAACTGGTTGTCAGACAGGAAGCAAAGAGTAGGAGTAAATGGGTACTTTTCAGAATGGCAGGCAGTGACTAGTGGGGTACCGCAAGGTTCTGTGCTGGGGCCCCAGCTGTTTACACTGTACATTAATGATTTAGATGAGGGGATTAAATGTAGTATCTCCAAATTTGCAGATGACACTAAGTTGGGTGGCAGTGTGAGCTGCGAGGAGGATGCTGTGAGGCTGCAGAGCGACTTGGATAGGTTAGGTGAGTGGGCAAATGCATGGCAGATGAAGTATAATGTGGATAAATGTGAGGTTATCCACTTTGGTGGTAAAAACAGAGAGACAGACTATTATCTGAATGGTGACAGATTAGGAAAAGGGGAGGTGCAAAGAGACCTGGGTGTCATGGTACATCAGTCATTGAAGGTTGGCATGCAGGTGCAGCAGGCAGTTAAGAAAGCAAATGGCATGTTGGCCTTCATAGCAAGGGGATTTGAGTACAGGGGCAGGGAGGTGTTGCTACAGTTGTACAGGGCATTGGTGAGGCCACACCTGGAGTATTGTGTACAGTTTTGGTCTCCTAACCTGAGGAAGGACATTCTTGCTATTGAGGGAGTGCAGCGAAGGTTCACCAGACTGATTCCCGGGATGGCGGGACTGACCTATCAAGAAAGACTGGATCAACTGGGCTTGTATTCACTGGAGTTCAGAAGAATGAGAGGGGACCTCATAGAAACATTTAAAATTCTGACGGGGTTAGACAGGTTAGATGCAGGAAGAATGTTCCCAATGTTGGGGAAGTCCAGAACCAGAGGTCACAGTCTAAGGATAAGGGGTAAGCCATTTAGGACCGAGATGCGGAGGAACTTCTTCACCCAGAGAGTGGTGAACCTGTGGAATTCTCTGCCACAGAAAGTTGTTGAGGCCAATTCACTAAATATATTCAAAAAGGAGTTCGATGAGGTCCTTACTACTAGGGGGATCAAGGGGTATGGCGAGAAAGCAGGAATGGGGTACTGAAGTTGAATGTTCAGCCATGAACTCATTGAATGGCGGTGCAGGCTAGAAGGGCCGAATGGCCTACTGCTGCACCTATTTTCTATGTTTCTATGTTTCTATGTTTCTCTGGAGTGGGCCTTGAACCCACAACCTTCTGATTCAGAGACGAGTGCTGCCCACTGAGCCACAGCTGACTCTATAGGTTAGAATGTCAGACTGGCATCTGTGGTGTTTGATGTGGAGTTTGCAGACCCAAGCTACATTGCCATACCACTCTGTGCCGAGGGACACCAGGCCTGCTCACATCTACAGCTCTCCACATCAGCATGCAAGTGAGCTCCCCGCTAACGTTAAAAACATTAAACTTAGCTTTGCTAATACTGCAGCTGGTGTGAAGTCCAAACCGTGCAAGGTAAACTTTCTCCTCTTCCTCAACTTGCAGCAGATTATACTACACAACTTGCACTGATGTGAAGCTGAACATCGCATCAAAACACACTGTATAGCATAACTCCTAGAAGTCTTGAGACTAGCTTAGCTTCCGAGTAAAATGATTTCTCATAGTAGATTAAACCAGACATTTTGATACTTGTTAGAGGTGCTGTCTTTTGGATGAGGCATTAAATGAAGACCCCATTTGCTCTCTCAAGTGGACGTAAAAGATTCCATTCAAAGAAGAGCAGGGAAGTTATAAGAACATAAGAAATAGGAGCAGGAGTAGGCCATTTGGCCCCTCGAGCCTGCACCGCTATTCAATATCATGGCTGATCTGATCATGGACTCAGCTCCACTTCCTTGCCCGCTTCTTATAACCCTTTACTCTCTTATCGCTCAAAAATCTATCTCTGCTTTAAATATATTCAATGATCCAATTTCCACAGCTCTCTGGGGCAGAGAATTCCATAGATTTACAACCCTCTGAGAAGAAATTTCTCCTCATCAGTTTGAAATACGTGACCCCTTATTCTAAGACTATGTCCCCTCGTTTTAGTTTCCCCTATGAGTGAAAATATCCTCTCTGCATCCACCTTGTCGAGCCACCTCATTATCTTATATATTTCAGTAAGATCACCTCTCATTCTTCTGAACTCCAATGAGTATAGGCCCAACCTACTCAACCTATCTTCATAAGTCACCCCCTCATCTCTGCAATGTCCTGGCCAATATTTATCCCTCAACCGACATCACTTAAACAGATTATCTGGTCATTATCACATTGCTGTTTGAGGGTGCTTGCGTTGTGCAAATTGGCTGCTGCGTTTTCCTACATTACAACCGTAACTACATTAAGTACTCCATTGGCTGTAAAGCGCTTTGGGACGTTCTGAGATTGTGAAAGGCGCTATAGAAATGGCAAACTTTCTTTCTATCTTTTTACTTTGAATACCAACCTGGCAGAACCATTGTGGCTGTTTGTTTGTGTTGTTCTCTAGGTCTATATATAAAACTCTATTGATTGTTCACAAAATGATGAGAAAACATCTGTCTGCTAAATTAAACACATGATTTACCTAATTGCTATACTGTACTATTAACAAAATGTAATTGTCCATTAACTAATGTCTATAATTATACTAAACTAGTCAAGTCTTTTTCATAATTGAAAATAAATGCATCCTGTGCCTTAAAAGTTCCAATAAGACAGGGAAAAAACATCAAATGCCACAGAGGTGAATATGATCCGAGTGATCAAATTAACCGCTAATCATTGTAAAAATATTCATTTAACTTTAATTAACACCAGCATGCTGAACTACATTAAAGCATGTGAAGTATTTTTCTTTTGTGACACTCTAGTCATTACTTGGAACATGACTTGCCACTGGGTGATCTTGTACTTGAAATGATAAGGACATAAACCCTGGGGGTTCCCCCGCTCCCTGCCATCGTTTCAGCAGGAGACTGGTGGAAACGGTTATTTACACCATTTCTCTGGGGGTTTCTGCCAAAGAAGGTAAGCTCATGGAATTTTAGCAACCAGTGAAGGACCAGAGGCTCTGCTCTTTTGGACCAATCATCCCCTCCCAAGCACTTTCTCATTAGGCCCTGCAAATCCTTCATTCCCCAGGAATACATTCATGATCTGCTTCAATGGCCCTCCTTGATCTCACTCATTTGCGAAAATTTAATAAAAACTTAAGCCCCCACCCAAACAAAATCCCATTCATTGAAGTTGCGAGATTGTAGAGACTCCAAAATATTTAATTTAAAAGGGTCATCTGGAAAAATAATATTGATTTAAAATGCGAATTCCCCAAATGATCTCTTCAAAAAATATTTATATTACAGTAGCGTACTGTTTTAAGTGGCAGCTTAAGATCAATCCACAGGTCCCCGTATCATCTTGACAGTGTAATAATTACTATAATACACCATGCTCATCAAATTCTCTGCCAATTTCCCTCCCTCACTTCAACTCCTTTCTCGGGTATGGCTCTACAGACACTGGGAACTCTGTGGTACATTGCCCAAGTGGCTATTATTCACGTCTGAGCTCTCACATAAAGTGTCAGAAGGATATTGGGGCACCAATGCTGTCCTTATCCAGTGTCCACACATGCAGTGCCCAGCTTTGTACCCTCCCTAACCTACATGCAGTCAAACCCCTGAAATGGAGGACCTTCCTGGTTATTGAATAAACTTATCCACACATCAGGGAAACTAGTTGTTCCTGTTTTCAATGCGACAGGATTAGTTTTCAAGGTCCTGATGCGGTAACCGTAAGAAATTAAATATAGAATGTGTGTGTAAGAGAGAGATGGCAAAACAATTGGAAGTGATAGTTAAGAAGTTTCTGTCTTCAATACAAGCAAGATAATAGCTCGAACAGGTTTACCAAGCTGGTTTCAAGAACAGAAAACCAAAATTGAGGTGTTTATGATTAAAACAGTTGATGTGGTGGATCGAGAGAAACTATTTCTTCTGGAAGTGTAGTCCAGAAGAACAGGGGCATACCCTTAAAATTACAGCTAGGCCGTTCAGGGGGGGGGATTAACATTTAACATTTTTTTAAAAACATACACAAACAATTAAAATTAGTTCATGTAAATTTTGGTCTGGATTAAAATGTTTAAAATTATTTCAAAAAATGTAATTTTTATTTTAACTGCTTTAACTAATTAAAGGGAGTTTTAATTAATTTTGAAAATGGGAACATTTATTTTTATTTCAGTTGCGCAAATTACTTATTTATTTAGGGATTCCTCATGAGGAATCCTCCTTTCTGATAGGAGGACTGGGCCCATGTGATTCCAGGGAGGCTTTCGAACCGCCTGCGTCCCTGTGATTCATGGGTGTTTAGGCAGGCATACGAAGACTCTTTGGCCTGGGATCCAGCAGGTAGGTTCATGGTTTTTTTTGGAGGGGTGGGGGGCAGGCGGAGGCAAATTCGGGGGTATGCCACCAACTGTGAAATTTGGCCCATTGGTTTTGCTGGTTGTGTTGTTAACAGCATGTAATAATTTCCATCATATCTATTCGAATGAAATGTTGGTACTGAAATGTATCTTTTTCTAGTCACCATTGATTGCTAAATTAAAATCTTTGCGCCTTATCATGGCACAGTGCATTGGATCCCTCAACTGCTACCTCACAGAATGATAGGCGATATTTATAGCCCACTGCACTTCATGTGCAAGTTCCCGGTTTCTGCTTTCTCACTGCAGACTGACCTCAAGCCGCAGTTGCCGGCACAATAATAGGACTCAGCAATCCAGAGTCAAAGAAGGGAATAATCAGTTTTTGCCTCCCACTCCTGAATGTGTGCATCTGGGTTGTGGGTGAGGCTAGGCTGCGTTCTGCTCTATTGCCCCTTATCGCCAAATAACATGCTGCAGCTTACAAATAAAGTATGGCCCCTTGAACAAGGTACTGGATGGCTGCAAGCCTGCTATTTTGGGGAAAGGAGGAGAAGTATTTAACAGGAAGTCTTGTACTTAAATAAACCAAATAAGTAGAATAGTTATAGCTTAAGGAGGATAAAGGAAACATGAAACTAATTGTATACATCGTAAGATTATCAGTACCCTGTATAGATATTGGACACTACTATGCAGGAGTAATAAAAGATGAATAGATGCAAAAATTGACCTCTCAAAATATAATTATTTAGTAAAAGCCAAAATCCAAAGCACAACTGTAATGTCTGTAAGCTTGCAATGTTTGCAGCTCCACACTGTGGATGTGGACGTATTGTGTACTGCAAGTGCAGAGTTAATAATTAAACAGAACCAGGCAGATTTCCGGAGGCTTCCGAGAGAGCTGCCTGCCATGTAGGAAGCTGTGTGTGCTGTGTTCTGTGAAGATATCACATTTGACGACGAGGATGGGATTTTTTGGATGATTTAAAGCTGAAATTTTGTTAGGGAAGGATTCAGCCAGCCAACAGAGACTTTGGAAATTTCTGTTTTTGGAAAAAAGCTACAAAATCCAACGTAAAATACAGTACACTGTGTGAACAGCTAGAGATTAAAATGGCAGGTGTAATCAGACATTTGGGGGAATATAGACATGACCGGGAACGTTTTAAAGCATATATGGATCGGCTAGAAATGTATTTCACTGCAAATAACATATTCGAAGTTCCAGACAATGCAGTCCAGAACCGGGCTGTGTTGGAATGCAAGAAAGCGATCTTCTTATCGGTGACAGGTCCGGCATTGTAAGAAGCCCTTGTAAATCTGCTTGTGCCTGACGAGCCAAAGGATACAACGCTTAAAGAGATTTTAACAAAGCTGGAGCAGCATGATAACCCGAGACCGTTAGAAATTGCTGAAAGCCAGCGTTTCGGGATTCAGAATCAAAAGACTGATGTCTGTATCAGTGATTACATCGTAGCATTAAAAAAAAGCTATCGATGCACTGTAATTTTGGAAACTTTTAAAACCAAGCATTACGGGATCGCTTTGTTTGTGGGATGAAAAGTGATGCGATCAGAAGGAAGTTATTGACGACAGATGACTTGACTTTTGAGATTGCTCATCAGATAGCGAGGTTGATGGGCATGGCCGAACAATATTCCCGAGAATTAAATAATAATTACGGTCGTCAGTCAACCGAGGTAAATCACCTGCGTGTTCAAGGTAAAAGATGGTGGGGGCTCAAAGTCTCAGAAACTGGAAATTCTAACAGAGCGTCGAAGTCATGCTATAGGTGCCTGGGACAACACATTGCTCAAAGTTGTCCATACGTGAAGGCAGAGTGTTTCTTCTGCGGAAAGTCTGGGCATCTTGCGAAGGCATACCGACTGAAGGGTAAACCAGCTTTTAAAGCTATGAGTCCATTGTTCAAAGCTATGAGTAGAAATCCAAAGAGACCACATAGCATGGAAGAACAACAACAGGACAAGGAGATGTTAGAGTTACACGTCATCAGGAGCACGAGGTTAACGGACAGCGATTCGGAAAGAATCAAAATCCACATAGATGTTGCGGGATTTAAGATACCAATGGAAATTGACACGGGTGCATCCGTGAATGTAGTACCGGAGTCACTATACCGCGACAAATTGTGTGATTTTCAACTGGAGAAATCCAAGATAGAGCTGCGAGGCGACTCGGGAGAGAAAATTCCTGTGGTAGGTCGCATCACCGTACCGGTGAAATATAAAGATCAATTTCAGAACTTGTCTCTAATAGTAGTGAAAGGAGACAAGTCTGCCTTACAAGCAAGAAATTGGTTGAGTTCACTGAAGCTGGATTGGAGTAAGATTTTCTGTGTGGATAACCTCAACGGATGAGGTTCTCAAGAAGTATCCGAAGGTGTTCTGCGAAACGGGCAGTCCAATCCAAGGCTTCAAGGCGAGTGTTAGGGTACAGAAGGATGCTAGATCAGTTTACTACAAGCCACATTCCGTACCATATACACTCAAGGAGAAAGTTGAGCAAGAACTCAAAAGACTAGAGACGGAGAACATTATTTGTAAGATAGATCGATGTAATTGGGCTAAACCCATTGTTGTTGTACGCAAGTCTGATGGCAAGGTAAGATTGTGTGGTGATTATAAAGTAACCGTAAACCAGGTTCAAGAGGGTAATGTCCCCAATACATTGCCGAATATAGAAGATTTGTTCACAACACTGACAGGTGGTCAGATCTTCTCAAAACTGAATCTTACGAATGCCTACTTACAGCTTGAATTAGATGAGGAGTCCAAGTCATGTTTGACTATAAATACTCATCTTGGCCTATATCAATTTAATAGGCTACCGTTTGGAGTGTCTTCCGCTCCTGCCATATTCCAAGGGGTGATGAACCAGATTTTGCAAGGTATTGAAGGGGTAGTATGTTATTTGGATGACATACTAATTTCAGCACCAAATTGGCAAATTCATAACATATTGAATGAAGTCCTCAAATGGCTAGAGAAGCACAGAGTACAAGTGCTTGCTCGTAAGTGTGAGTTATTTAAAAATTCAGTGGAGTACTTAGGGTACAGAGAAGACAAAGATGGTTTACATCCAACCATGGAAAAATTGGATGCAATCAGAAATGCACCCACTCCCAGGAATGTTACTGAATGTTCATTCTTGGGTCTTTTGAACTATTATGGAAAGTTCCTACCAAATTTGGCTACAGTATTACATCCACTGAATGAACTTTTTAAAAAAAAAAGGTCCATTGGAAGTGGTCAAAAGAATGTGATACAGCATTCAAGGAGTATAAAAGCAAATTGGTAGAGAGAACCATGTTAGTTTACTATGACATATCTAAGGAGATTAAGCTAGCATGTGATGCCTCTCCATATGGAGTTGGGGCAGTAATCGCTCATGTATTAAGTAGTGGGGAGGAGAGACCAATTGCTTTTGCTTCACGCACTCAGTGCCAGTGAGAGTAAGTATGTGCAAATCGAAAGGGAAGCTTTGGTATTAATTTTTGGGGTCAAGAAGTTTCACTAATACTTGTATGGTCGTAAGTTTACCATCATTACGGACCATGAGCCCCTAACAGCAATCCTCCATCCAAAATCCCCAGTTCCAACATTAGCTGCAGCCCAAATGCAGAGATGGGTTTTGATTTTGTCAGCATATACATATGATATTGAATACAAACGATCAGCTGATCACAGTAATGCTGATGCAATGTCTAGATTGCCTTCCTCATCACAAGTTACACCCAATAGGGAAGACGTTTTTTATTTTTCATACTTTGATGACTGCCAGTCACAGCTGAAGAGATTGGTAGAGCAACCAAACGTGACCCAGTGATGTTAAAGGTGTATGAGTATATTGCAAATGGATGGCCAAACCAGGTAACAGACAAAGATACACATCCATTCTTCATTCGTAGGAATGAATTATCAGTCGATAAAGATTGTATCATGTGAGGTGCAAGAGTGGTTATACCAAATAAATTCAGGTCCAAATTATTAGGAGACCTCCATGACCAGCACCTGGGAATGTGCTTGACCAAGAGTTTTGCACGCAGTTATTTATGGTGGCCAGGTCTTGATAAAGATATATAGAGTACATCGTGAGTCAGTGTACGGCATGTCAATCGGTAAGCAAGCAACCACCACCAGTACCATTACAGCCTTGGAAATGGCCTCCCAGGGTGTGGCAAAGGCTACATATTGATTTTGCTGAGTTAGAAGGACAACAATTGTTCATTGTGATTGATAGCCATTCGAAGTGGGTTGAGGTGTTTCCAATGTGGAAAATAACAAGTAAAACATTGGACATTTTACAAAAATTATTTTCTTCATTTGGCCTCCCTGAAGAAATTGTTTTGGATAATGAACTACAATTTCGTTCAGAAGAATTTGCACAATTCACAAGCAAAAATGGTGTGAAACATACCAAGGTTCCACCATACCATCCTGCTTCAAATGGTGCAGCAGAGTGCACTGTACAAAATTGTAAAACGTGCCCTCATAAAACAAATGTTAGATCCAAATTCAAGGAAACGACAGTTGTCATTGGATCACAAATTGGCTAATTTTTTGATTACATATCGAAATACTCCTCATACAACTACTGGTAGAACACCAGCAGAGTTGTTTCTCAAATGACAGCCACGAATCAGATTCTCGTTGTTAAAGCCAAATTTGGCACAGTCCGTAGAAACGACACAATTAAGACAGAAAGAGAATCATGATAAAGGTAGAGTAAAAGAGAGAAGTGTGAAATTAAACCAGAAGAGAGAGTGAAGAACCATCACCATAAATGGTTGAAGTGGTTACCAGGAAGAGTGGTGAAGATATGTCGTCCTCGCACATATTTGATCAAGATGTTTGATAATGGACAGGTTAGGTTTGTTCGTATTGATCATATTTTACCTACAGAAATGGAAGGAGTTGAAGGTGGGAATGATTCAATTATTTCTGACTCATCAGATAGTTTTGATACACCAGTAGCAAATCCTAAATCCAATGTACTGGAAACAAATCCAGGAGAGAATCAGAATGAAAGTCTGAGTCCGAGTCAGGAAAACAAAGAGCCTGAAGTTAGAGTGAGTTCAAGTGAAAATCAAGAAAATTCCGTGGAGGAAAACATTTCTCAGGATGAGCCTCGAATGAGAGCAGATTCGACACCATGTTTGGAATGTTGTGTTCGAGAGCGAAGGTATCCTCTTCGAAACAGAAAACAAGTGGTAAAGTTAAATTTGTAAATAAGAAAAAAAAAGTTTATATCCTGTGTTATGTATAAACATGAAAATTATGTATGATGTTTGTTATAATAACTTCTTCATCAAGGAGGGAGAAGTGTAATATCTGTAAGCTTGTAATGTTTGTAGCGCCACACTGTGGATGTGGACGTATTGTGTACTGCAAGCGCAGAGTTAATAATTAAACAGAACCAGGCAGATTTCCAGAGGCTTCCAAGAGAGCTACCTGCCATGTAGGAAGCTGTGTGTGCTGTGCCCTGGAGATATCATAACATTGTACTATTAAACTCTATTACGTCAGATTTATCATCTGCTATTAATTGTACTCATGTTCAGAGAACATACCAACACACAGTGAACTTAAATCTGTAAATATTATATAAGCATCCTCAGAAGCAACATGGTGCCAGAGTTTGCAATAAGAACATAAAAACATCAGAAATAGGAGCAGGAGTAGGCCATTTGGCCCCTCGAGCCATTAAATAAGATTAGAGCTGATCTGATCATCGGCTCTGCTCCACTTCCCTGCCCGCTCCCCATAACCCTTTACTCCCTTATCGCTCAAAAAAATCTGTCCATCTCTGCTTTAAATATATTCAATGACCCAGCCTCCACACATCTCTGGGGCAGAGAATTCCACAGATTTACAACCCTCTGAGAAGAAATTCCTCCTCATCTCAGTTTTAAATGGGCAACCGCTTATTCTGAAACTATGCCCCCTGGTTCTAGATTCCCTCATGAGTGGAATCTACCTTGTTGAGCCCCCTCATTATCTTATGTATTTCAATAAGATCACCTCTCATTCTTCTGAACTCCAATGAGTATAGGCCCAACCTACTCAACCTTTCTTGATAAGTCAAACCCTTCAACTCAGGAATCAATCTACCAGTGAACCTTCTTTGAACAGCCTCCAATGCAAGTATATCCCCCCTTAAATAAGGAGACCAAAACTGTACACAGCGCTCCAGGTGTGTCCTCACCAATACCCTGTACAGTTGTCGCAGGACTTCTCTGCTTTTATACTCCATCCCCTTGCAATAAAGGCCAACATTCCATTTGTGTTCCTGATTACTTGCTGTACCTGCATACTAACGTTTTGTGTTTCATGCACAAAGAGCTCTACCCTCACTGCTATTATATGACTACAAAGAACTATCAGATTTCTCCCCAACACAGTGCATAAATACACAGCAATATACCATTTCTATAATCTTTATTTCTGTTGCAATATTCAAAATATTATCAACCAATATTACTTTGGCACTGTATAAATAGTGATCCCATTACTGTACAATGCAACACTTAAGCAACTTTTGGCCCTCATCAGACATAACATCCTTATGTCGTCATATATCTGAGAGTCAACTGAACATGCTCCATCATTCGGGAAGGAGAGTGTTTGTTGGAGCAGATGTTCCAAAGAGCGGCCATCCCTCAGGTTGCGCGGAGTGAAGAAGCTACCAAAGGAATGGCCCAGGCTTATTTCACTCGAAATATTCAGCAGAGCTCTGAAGCGAGCAACTTTCAGCCTGCCAGTCTGGGATAGATTCCAACCGAGGACCCAAAGGAGAGATTATAATATTCTAACCCACTGCACCACTCAGCAGTAAATCAGATTACAAATTATTGCTTTTTTTTTTGAACAGTACCTCCTGCAGCAACTTCACAGTTTCAAAACAAAAGTTGTTCAGATGAAAGTTACCTGGCAGTTCTGCAATTTTGGAGACTATGTAGAAGTATAAAAAAGGACACGGTTTATAATGTAGATATAACGAACATTAAACACATTCTGTAGCTGGTCATGTGGATAATTAAAGGGGGATGATTGAGGAGATAGACTATATTCCTGGAACACCCCACTCCAACTTTATCACTGCTATAATGACATGTTAGCTGCTGTAGCAAGTTCTGTACCAAACAATGCATCTGACACAGCATGAAATTTTTCAATGTATTTGTTTCATTTTTCTGTACCTCTTCATTAAAATAAAAAATACTAAGTCAGTCGCAGAAGACACAATCAGTAATGTAATATTATTGTGTCACTGATTACATCATCTTCCACGGTGCACATGAAAGGTTTTGCAAAACACATTTCCTTTAAAAAAACCAAAGGACTTGCATTTATATAGCACCTTTCACGACCTCAGGATGTCCCAATTAAGTGTAGTCACTGTTGTAATTTAGGAAGCACGGCAGCCAATTTATGCACAGCAAAATCCCACAAACAGCAATCAAATAATGACCAGATGATCTGTTTTTAGTGATGTTGCTGAAGGGAACTATTGACCAGGTCACCGGGGATAACTCCCCTGCTCTTCTTCGAAATAGTGCCATGGGATCTTCTACATCTACCACATCTACCCGAGGGGGCAGACGGAACCTCGGTTTAACATCTCATGCGAAAGACGGCAGCTCCGACAGAGCAGCACTCCCTCAGAGATCAATACTTTGCTGCTCAGCTGTGCAGTAGAAAAAATTGTGATTCCACAGCTAACAATTACATTTCAAGTACAAACTGCCATTGTTTTAGACTCAAATTATCAGAGAAAAAAGGGTAATTTAGCAATTCTACTTGCTACACTGTCTGTAACCTCACTCTTTTCAATAGATGGATGATCAATATCAAAGACAACAACCTCAGTGTTGTTTTTATTCTGTACACAAGCTCGGAGAAATTGAGATCACCAGCGCAAACATGTCGAAATCAAATCACCAGCAACCAGACAAAAATCAGAAGCACACCATCCTCATTAAAAAAAATGATAGTGAAATCCACACAGAGTATTAAATGCCAATTGTACAGCATAACGGCAAGAAGACATAACAGCAATAATTTGTATTTATATAGCGCCTTTAACGTAGTGAAAAGTCCCAAGGTGCTTCACAGGAGTATTATGAGATTTTTAAAAATTGGCACCGAGCCGCATAAGTAGAAATTAGTGCAGGTGACCAATAGCTTGGTCAAAGAGGTAGGTTTTAAGGAGCGTCTTGAAGGAGGAAAGTGAGGAAGAGAGGCAGAGAGTTTAGGCAAAGAGTTCCGGAGCTTGGGACCCAGGCAACAGAAGGCACGGCCACCAATGGTTGAGTGATTATAATCAGGGATGCTCAAGAGGGCAGAATTAGAGGAGCGCAGACATCTCGGGTGGTTGTGGGCCTGGAGGTGATTACAGAGATAGGGAGGGGCGAGGATATGGAGGGATTTGAAAATAAGGATGAGAATTTTGAAATCGAGGCGCAGCTTAACCGTAAGCCAATGTTGGTCAGCGAGCACAGGTTATGCATGTTATGTCATGGTAGGGTTGTCATAAAATGTGTATATTTTAAAGTCACCCACCCTGTGTTCTGTTTATGGCACAGAAGTATTACAAAAAGGAGAAAATGTTATCCATATATATCATCAGGTCCCTGTTTCTACATTGGGTGCTATTGTACCTACAGTACAATGCGTCTGGGTGACATGAGGCCCAGCTCTGGAATATTACTTGTCCTTAAGTAGCACATTATGGACCATCATATTCCATTGATATTACCCAAATGGCTACTTTCAATGCATAAAATAAATTGCTGTGCCTTGAAGTGATAATTCACATACTGCGTTACTATTTATGCTTTCACAATGGTAGTTTCCTGACTATAACAGAGGCTATACAACTTGCACAATAGCTAATTAGCAATGTACCACACAGTAACTGTGATCTCTAGAGCAGTGTCATAACAGCAATGTGACACCAGTCTTTCACAGGGATATTCTCACTGCTGCAAATTGCACCACATGACCAGATGTTATACTGCTGGCATCACTCTAAGTTTGCTAAAAGAGGAAACAAAAATTTAATTAAAGAAAACATACCAACGCACAGGCCCTTCAGTGAACTTAAAGCTCAAAATGGTAACAACCAACATTTCTTTGCCACTGTATAAATAGATTAGCACATGGATCTCACGACAATGCAACACTTCAACAGCTTGTGGCCCTGATCGGATACAACAACACCTTTATATGATGGAAGTCATCCTGGCACACTCTGCAACATTTGGGAAGGAGAAAGTTTTCTGGAGTAGACGTTCCAGAAGGTGGCCGCCCTCACGGGCAGCTAAGAGTAGAGAAGTTTTGAATGATAAGGGAGTCAAGGGTTTTGGGGAGCGGGCAGGAAAGTGGAGTAGAGGCCAAGATCAGATGAGCCATGATCTTATTGAATGGCGGAGCAGGCTCGAGGGGCCAAATGGCCTACTCCTGCTAATATTTCTTATGTTCTAAGCTGGTATGGGCGACTGAGTGACCATCGACAGACAGGGCAGGAGGCGACAGGCGAGGGTAGAGAGGGAATCAGCTGTGGAGCTGGATTTATCTAACACGTATCCCTATTTATGTACCAATGATGTGAACTAAAAGGGTGACGCAAATTCACTGTGAGTGACTATAAGGCACCGTGGAGCACATAGCTACCCATGGAGGAAAACGGTACTGGCAGTTAAAAGCAAACCAGTGGTGATTGTGGGGAATTCTATAGTTTGGAAGGTACTTTTGTCCAGTGACCCAAATAGTATGCTGCTTCCCAGGGGCCAAGATTCAGGACATCACAGAGCAAATACCAAAGGTTCTAGAATGGGAGGGTGAGCAGCCAGAGGTCAGGGTTCATGTGGGAATCAATAACATGGAGAGAAGCAGGTCCAAGGCTCTGCAAAGGAATTTCAAGAAAGTAAGTTCTAAATTAAGGAGAAGAACCCTCAGGGTAGTAATCTCTGGATTACTCCCAGTGCCGCGTTCTGGACCAGACAGGGAGAGAAGGATAGTCAGGGAGAGATTGACAACGTGTAGCTAGAAGGATGGTTCAGAAGGGAGGGTTTCAGATTCCTGGATCACTGGGACCACCTGTGGGGCCAGGGAAGGCTGGAGACGGATGGCCTTCAGCTCAACTGGAGACGCACCCTGTGTCCTTGCCAAGAGGGTAGATAGGACAATGGGGTAACATTTAAACTAGTTAGAAGGGGGAAACCCACACAGTGGCCAGAATTTTACCAGCGTTGAGAAGGCGAGTTTGAAGGTGGGTCAGCTGTCAAAAGGGAAATGACTGGCAGGTCGGGATCCACCTCCACACTCGTCTTCCTCCCAGGGATCGGGTCTGTCGGCGCTTAACAGACACAACACCAAGCGGCGGGGGAGGAAATTTATATCATTACGAGCGAGTCAAAAGTCAATTAAAGACAATTTTACCCTCTACTTACAATTTTACCTGCTTTTTGACAAGGTTCACGGTGATCCTTGCCAGTTGAGTACGTTGGGTTTTTATTGAGTATACATTCTTCTGAATCGTTGACAGCTGCAAATGTAGTATAAAAGCTACCATTTCACAGCTGTTCACTTTCCAATCTTAGAGGTTGGAGCCTTCAGAATTTGGAATATATATTTGAGCTTTCTGCAGATTGGAAGTGTTTGGAGTGAACTCTCTTTCCAGTGTCACCTCATTGGAATCACTTCTCTCACCACTGACAGATCACTTCTGTCATCTCAAATTCAGCTGCCATCTATGGCCAATTTACTTCAGTTGATGGTTTATACCCTGGCTGCCACATGTATCATCAGGTTGGCACCACCCTACACCAGCACCATAAAGCATCCCTGCAATCGACAAGTCATTCCTTTCATACTCAGGGTTGCAGAGGGTACCATTGTGTCTCACCATTCACTGCAACTCACTAAACCACTTCCAAAGGTGCACACAGATCTGTCCAAGAAGGCAAAGTGTTGAAAATAAAGATTTCAATGTTTGACACCACATTAACACCTAAGTGCCTACTCTAGGATAAGGGCAAGTGTGAGGGGTGGCTAGTGAGATGGGGAAGTGACAATGTAAATACAGAGAGAGGTTGGGTGGAGGTGCAAGATAAGTTGGTGTGAGTAAGGATGTGCAGGAGTAGGGTAGGGAAGGTAGAGTGATAGGGATATGATGAGTGGCACAGCGGATGAGGTTGAGTGCGGCTTTGCTGTTTTTTTCGTGATCTACTGAGATTATTGAAAGGTTTGTGCCATTGCAGCCAGCTCCTCCTGACGACATCTCTGCTTGTGCCCTTCTGTGCAATCTGCAACCAGGCTGTTTTGGTGACCTGGGGAGGTCTCTTCTGCCCATTGGAAGAGAAGAGAACCTCCCTGCATGCTGTGACTATCTCCATAAACATATGGAGGGAGACATGGGAGAGCCTGGGTGTCGATGTGCACCTCTGTGCAGTAGAACACCAACCGCACAACTGTCAAAATCAATTTGGCCATGGTCCCTTGAAGAAAACCGGCTGATGACACGTCATCAAATGACATCATCAGACCCGCTTCCTTTTAATTCGCCGGGAACCCTGCTGGGCAGGCTTGACAAGCCCGATCAACGTAAAATTACTTGGAGAGAGCAGGCTATAGTGAGGAGGGGGCCGGAACCTCGCCAAAGATCCTGGCTGCCCCAGTTGGCAAAATCACGCCCAGTAAGTCGAAAACTGTGAAAAAAGACCATCAGGACATAGTCAGATTGGACAGTCTCCCAAATAAGAGTTCAGTGATAAAACAGAGAAATCAGAAGCATAAGTTCAGCTACAAGGGTATGATGTAGCAGCTATTATGGAGACCTGGCTACAAGCTGGGCATAATTAGGAGCTAAATATTCCAGGCTATGGGATCTTTAGACATGTCAGGGAAACTTTGAAATGTGGGGGGGGTTAGCAATATTGATGAAAGACACAATTACCACAGTAAAGGGTAGGGATTTCAGTAAGGGTGATTGGGCAGTGGAAACAGTATGGGTAGAGTTAAGGAACAGCAAAGGAGACAAGACTCTGGAAGAATTTGTCAACAGACCTACTGATAATAGTGATTTAGTGGTTTGTGGGGGGCGGGGGGGTGGATGCATAAATAGGAAGATTAGAGAAGCATACAGCAAAACAATTCGGTTGTACACATAGACTGGGAGAAGCTTAGCCGCACAAATAGTAACGGTAATGAAACCTATTCAGGACAGGTTTCCAGAATATGTTTTAGAACAAGAGATGAGTAAACAAACAGAATTAGTTATCTATCTGACAGTAAGAGAACATCTTGCAAATAATGGCACAAATATGACTGAATTTGCTATTAGGTTTCAGAGGGAGAAAGGAGAGTCACGAACCAAGACTTTAGATTTAAGTAAGACATGTTTAAACAGGATGAGAAATTAATAGACGACAGTAAACCAAGCTAAATTGTTAATGGGCAAACTTATAGACTAACAGTGGGAAGTATTCAATAACGTATTTGCTTTGATACAAAACCACTAAAAAGACAAAAGCTACATGCGTGTAGTTGAGCAATCCATGGCCAACAAATGAATTGAGAGAGTAACGATCTAAAAGAAAAGGCTTACACAGATGCAAGGAAAAGTGAAAATCCAGTGGACTTGGGAGCTGTAAAGGGCAACAAAATAATGCAAAATAATAAGAGGTGCAAAAATGAAATATGAAAAAAGACTTGCAAGGGATAGCAAAGCTAACAGAAAAAACTTTCAGAAATATATTAAGAAAAAAAAAGTGGTAAAGGGGAATATGAGCCCAATAAATGCAGATGCAACTAAGAGTATAATTACATAGAATTTAGAGAACAGAAACAGGCCTTTCGGCCCAACTGGTAGCATGTTTATGCTCCACACAAGCAAAATAATGGACAATAAGAAAATGTCAAGACTTGCTAAATTACTACTTTGTTATTGTTTTCACAGTGGAAGAAATAGGAGCAGTACAAGGAAACCTAAAAATAAATCAAGAGGAGAAACTCAGTGGCTTTAATACAAGTAAAAGATAATGGTGAAAATAATGGAACTTAAGAAAGAACAATCTCCATCCCAGAGTAGTAAATGAAGTCGGTGAGGAAATTGCAGAATTTGTAGTCATAATTTTTCACGGCTCTCAAATTCAGCAATTGTGCCTCTGAATTGGAAAATTAAAGATGTAATTCTATTATTTAAGAAGTGAAAGAGAAACAAGGTACCTGTAAATACAATTTAAGTTGAGTTGTGGGGATTATTGGAATCTATCATCAGAGAAGGGAAAATATATTCAATATTGGTGAGGTTGTTTTGCAGGCGTAAAACGGGTGCAACAATAGCCAATTTAGCAGGGCATAGGCCTGTGCCCAATCTTTGAGTGTTTGGTTACGGCCTTTTTTAAGTGGCCCTACAGCCTCCTTAAAATGACCGCTGAAGGCTCTAAAAAAAGGCCCATAAACTTTGAGAAATTTTGTTTTTTTGTAGAGCGCTTGTCCTGGCTTTGTAAAACAACTCCAAGTCACTGTCAGCCCACATCCCCTCTCCTGATCCTATCTGTGGGTCTTGGCATTGACAGAAATTGCTGAAGCCTTTGCCGATAAGCTTTGTAGGGGTGCCTAACTGGCGCACACAGTTCACCAGAATTGGGCCTCTCTGTTCTGGCAAACAATTGCTGTGTGCCACCAGAATCATGCCCAGTTTCGGCGCTATCTAGTTTCTACTCCAGTGTGACTATACACTTGGATAAGGAGGAGCTCATCAAAGAGAGTCAGCATGGATTTGTGATGGGCATGTCATGTCTGACGAATCAAATACATTTTCGAGGATGTCATCAGCATGGTGGATAAAGGAGTGTCTGTGGATGTAGTCTATATGAACTTCTAGAAGGCACTTGATAAGATTCCCCACAAGAGATTATTAGCTAAACTGAAAACGCATGGAATTAGAAGTAGCCTTGTGACGTGGGTTTGTAATTATTTGGGGGTAAGAGCCAGAGAGCAGGAATAATGGGAACATTCTCTGATTGGCAGGAAGAATAAGGGGTGCTCCCCAGGGATCTGTACTCGAGTCTCGGCTTTTCACCTTATATATTAATGCCTTAGATGAAGGAATTGAGAATTGTATATCCAAGTTAGCAGATTGCACTAAGTTAGGAGGCACAGTGAATTGTGGTAATGAGAACAGAAATTACAAAAGGGACATAAACAATTTAAGTACGTGGACAAAATTATGAAAGATGGAGTTTAATGTAAGAACGTATGCTGTTATTCATTTTTGATCTGAGAAAGACAAATCAGGATATTTTGTTAATGGTGGAAACTAGATGCTGTGGATGAACAAAGATGTATGGGTATCCATGTGCACAAATCACTAGTACACAGGTACAAAACGTAATTAAAACGGCTACTAAAATGTTGGCCTTTATCTCAAGGGGATTGGAATACAAAAGTGAGGAAGCGATACTTCAGTTGTACAGAAGCTTGGTCAGACCCCATCTGGGGTATTGCATCCAATTTTGGGACAAGCCTCAGGAAGGGTGTATTGGCCATGGGAGGGTACAGCAGAGATTCACCAGAATGACAATAAGGTTTAAAGGGTTAAATTATGAAGACAGGTTCCATATACCTGGTTTGTACTTCCATAACTTGAGGGTTGAAGGGTGATCAAATCGAAGTATTTAAAATCATAGGAGGGATTCGGTAAAGAGCTCGCATCGAAACAAGGAAATGAGAGCTAAGCCCTTTAAGAGTGAATCATATAGCATAGGAGGAGACCATTCAGTCCATCATGCCTGTGCTGGTTCTTTGAAAGAGCCAGGTCTTCATTCCCCTGCTCTTTCCCCATAGCCCTGCAAATTTTTCTTTTTCAAATATATATTCAATTCCCATTTGAAAGTTACTATTGCATCTGATTCTACCACCTTTTCAGGCAGCGCATTCCAGATCATAAACAACTGGTTGTATAAAAATAATTCTTGTCATCTCCCCTCTGGTTCCTTTGCCAATTACCTTAAACCTGTGTCCTCTGGTTACCGACCCTTCTGACAGAGGAAACAGTTCCTCCTTATTTACGCTATCAAAACAGGTCATAATTTTGAATGGCTCTATTGATCTCCCCTGCTCTAAGGGGAACAATCCCAGCTTCTCAGGTGTCTCCGCACAATTGACGTCCCTCGTCCCTGGTATTTTTCTGGTAAATCGCATCCGCGCCCTAAGACCTTCTCATCGTTCCTGAAGTGTGATGCCCAGAATTGGACACAACATTCCAGCTGAAGCCTAAGCAGTGATTTATGAAGGTTTAGCATAACTTCCCTGCTTGTGTATTCCATACCTCTCTTTATAAAAAGTCATGGGTCCTGTGTGCTTTATCAACTTGTCCTGTCACCTTCAAAGACTTATGAATGTCAACTCTCTGTTAAAGCACCCCCTTCAAAATTGTACCATTTAGTTTGTATTGCCTCGCCTTATTCTTCAGCCCAAAATGCATCCCTTCACACTTTTCAACATTAACATTTCATCTGCCATGCACTTGCCCATTTCACCAGTCTGTCTATGTCCATCTGCAGTCCTTTACTATCCTCCTCACTAGTTACTACATTTCCAAGTTTTGTGTTATCTGCAAACTTTGAAATTATGTACCCTATACTCAAATCTAGGTCATTAATATATATCAAAAAGTGCAGTGGTCCTAATACTGATTCCTGTGGGACAGCATTATATCATTCTGTCCTGTCTAATAAGCAACTGTTCTCCACTACTCTCTGCTTTCTGTCTCTTAGCCAATTTCCTATCCATGCTGCTATTGACCCTATGATTCCATGAGCTTCAATTTTGCTAACAAGTCTATTGCTTGAAATCAGGAAGCACTTTTTCTCACAAAGGGTAGTGGAAATCTAGAACTCAACTCCCTGTGGATGGTGGGTCAATTGAAATGTTCAAGAGAGAAATTGATAGATTTCTGTTAGGCCAAGGGATATGGAGCAAAGGCAGGTAAATGGATTGAGGCAAGGATCAACAATAATCTAATTGAATGGAGAAACAGGTTTGAGGAGCTGAATGGCCTACTCCTATGACACAAGCTTGGGTCCACCCATTGTTTCAATGTCCTGAGATACCAGCAGTGCAGCTTTCTCTATTAATATACTAATAACAACTTTCCCAATTGATCCAAATATCTTCTTTGCCCAAGCACACACAAAGTGGTTAATACAGAGCATGTGAGGGTCAATGAGACATTTCAGTAGCCTGATAAGAGCTATATAAATGCAGAAAAGAACCCAATGATTTATCTCCCTAGATCTTTAAAAATGTGTCAATCCAAAAGATTATACAGTATAATGTAATTATATAATGTTTAAAGCAAGGTCAATATGAGGTGTTCCGGATTAAATCAACGACGTCTACTGCACTTTTTTCGTCAGACATGCGTCTGTAAAACCCCGCTCCCCCTGCTCGTACTTCACGTTTTTAACCAACAGGCAACAAGCCCTGCCCTCTGTCAAGCTCCGCCCTCCTCCCGGCCCCAATCATTCCATGCATGTGGTGCTGAGCAGCAGGATAAAGTTCCGAATCTCTCCCCCACCCCCAGGTCGGCCTGGGCCCAGAGAGCAGCCGGCATGGGGGGGGGGGGGGGCAGGAGGGGGGAGAGGGTCAAGAGCCTGGGCAGAGAGCAGCCGGTGTGGGCCCGAGGCTGGGGGGGGGGGGGGGGGGTGAGGAGGGGAGAAGAGAGGAGGGGAGAAGAGAGGAGGGGAGAAGAGAGGGGGGTGAAACAGATCACATTCTTCCAATCCCCTACAAAAGGACATTGTGACACTATTGCAGTAGATGATGAATTCAAAAAGTCACGACACTGTCACTATTCACTTCATACCCAATAAACATGTTAATAATCCGTACACAATGCCTGCCCCATCTATGGTGGGGTGGGGCTGAAGGATGCACACGCTGGGATAAGGCACTTCGGCTGGGGGAGGGATGTACTTGGACTGGGGTAAGGCACTTCAGCTGGGGGAGGGATGTACTTACACTGGGGTAAGGCACTTCAGCTGGCCCTTGCTGTCTTCTGGGGAGCTTTGTCCTCTGTTGCTTCAGGAAGTCAAAGTGGATCGAGTTACAATTTGCAAAGTCAATGAGACCTTGGCATAGGCGGTTCCAGTTACACATTCCGTGAAACTTCAGGGTGTGGCTTATCCTCCAAGGAGACCAATCAGTAACAAAGAGTGGAGCATGTTGGCCATTTTTGCAGTACAAATAAAGGTTGTCCTTAAATCAATTAGCTTCCCTGAAGCTTTAGTGAGTTTATGAGGTAACTAAATGAGCCATATAAGATCAGGAAGATCATAGGCTCCAACCCTGGTCTGTGCTGAGTTAGTTGATCTTAGCGGGAAGAGGGAGGGAGGAGACAAAGCAACATTTTCCTACATTATAACAGTGACTACACTTAAAAAGTACTTCATTGGCAGCAAAGTGCTTTGGGACGTTCCGAGGCTGTGAATGGCGCTATAAAATTCAAGTTTTTTTCTTATACAAACTGCCTCAGCTTCCCTGACTTAGAGGGGTTAATTGATGGTTCCCATTCCCGATTACCATTCAATGACCCCTGCTGGAAATGTACATGCGTAGACATTGAATGAGGATAAGATTGGATTCAGCTGTAACGATGGTCAAGATAGCCACTAACACTACTGTCAAGGCTCACACATAAATACTGGTTTGGATGAGATACTGGGGATGACCAGTGCCTACTGAACTGTACCATAGCAAGGCATCAAAGCCCCTTTAGGAAGGGAATGAAACAAAAGATTGTTGAGAAAAGAAGTCAGATAAATTATTGCCAAGTCAGAATTGTATTGAGTCACACGAAGGTATAATTACACTTAATACACATCTTAGCTAAGTCTTTCGACGAGCTGGCATTTACACTTCAAAGCTCAGAAACTTGAATTATTTCAAGCCCAATGTAAAATATCCATCAGCATGGGGCGGCTAACAAAAACTGAATTACAACTTTACATGGGGCCATAACACACAACATGAATTAGGTATCAACAAAATTTCAATCTTTAATTTACATTTCTGAATGCAAACACTTCATTAAGGAAACACGTTTCTTTTTTCCATATGCTCCTCACAACTTCATGCACTGCTGTTGATGTATTACATTGATTTGGTGTTATAAAAGTTACATTAAATCAATGTATCAGGTAGCTTGGAGCCTTTAAAAATGCGTTATTTGAGAGCTACGTGAAGTGGAAGGTACATTGATCGGATTATAATTCCTGCAATTTATTTGCACAAGCCCAGCTCACAGCGCAGATGAATGTTCCCTTTCAGAACTTCGAACAGCGTACTGCCATTAATCTCAATTCACTTCACTTCACCCCACATGAACGTCACTTAAAATGCTAGCATCTCCAGAGATTGGGGGCACAAAAAAGAATGACATGTTCAGGATGCCCTCTCTTTGGTCGCGGAAAGCACGGCTCCGAGTTTGCACACTCTCAGCAGAAGAGTTGCCAGCAGATGGCACCAACCTTGGGTCTCCAATCTACGCGATTATGCCGCTGCCTCCCACAGTGAGGTGGGGGGAAAGCCTTTCCAACCATTGATCACACGCCGCATCTACAAGCTCCCTTCCACTCGACCAGAAAAACACATATACACACACAATTCCGTGACCCAAGATCACAAAAGCGCCACTGTTTTACAGCCGTGCCATACTGCACATCTCGCCAGTGCATCCGAATAGAGGCATCACACATCTTAACTCCACAGCCAACGTGGGTCTACAGCCGTGCCTGTTTTAGCACGGTGTCTATTCAACGTCAAAAATAAAAGGCGAAAGATTCACTCACCATATTAACTTCAGACACTTGGTCAATACTCGCGACGTCTATGTTCATGCCAACACTAACTGGAGGACCTAAAGTATAAACGAGAAGAAAAAGTTAAATCAACCGGACTTGCCCCCCACACATACACATACATATCGTGTTATTGAGCGGAGGAAGAGAGGGGGGGGGGGGAAATGAGATCGAGTTCATACTGAAAAGCCTACCTCCAAAATCTGGTCTCAGCCGAATGTCGTATCCTTTCAGCAGATTATCCACGGTTTCCTTGACAAACGACATATTCCCTGGTTCATTCACGCTGGAAATAAAAAGACAAAAAAAAAAGGTGGGGAAAAACAACACACAAACTGGTTGGCCGTTTCGCATCACACTTTATGAAAGCCTTCTCTCTTGGCACGTTGAATGTTCTTACCTCTGAGCGCAGCAGACAACTGCCACTAATACTACCGGCGCCGAGAGAATACCAAAGTACCGTCTTCTCCGATATGTCCACATTCCTTGGTTGTTTTGGCTGGGGAAACTATGCTCGTGGGTTAAAATGGCAACAACAAAAAATAATTCGGCGGCACAATGCGGAACACCCTTAAAGTCCAAAACCATCCGAAAAGACTGCAGACCACATATTCACCCTCTGAGCAACATGGTTACAACACAAAATAAGCAAAAAGCTGGTGTGTGTGTGTGTGTGATGAAGAGATTTTTTCTCTCTATCTGCACACGACGCACGAATAAAATCTAGTGAGCCTTCAAGGATGGAAGCATTTTTTTTTGGCGGGGGGGGTTGTTTTTGGCCGGGTGACTTTGCTTTCTTTTTCTTTATTCCCCCCTTCCTTCCCCTTTAAAAAAATAAAATTTCCTCTTCCTTCACTGGAAATTCTGATCTCCACACACTCCCATATTCGGAGACAGCCTTAGCGCTTCGGGCTCTCACACACACACACACACAGAGTGTGGGGGAAGGAAGGAGGGAGGGCGGGGAGTCGCCGATAGTCCTCAAGAAAAAGAGATTTGAGACCTCATCATTCCCACAGAAGGCTCGGTGCGAGCGCCACAGGGTAACACATCCAGCTCCTTGCCATTCCCCCCCTAAACCGATGGCGTCGGGAAGAGAGCGATGAGGTGGAGGGAGGAAGGAGGAAGGAGGAGGAGGACAATCTTCCTCGCTGTGGGGCTTCACATATCAAACGCTCTGTGCCGGGCGGCCGATCCAGACGGTGATGATGCTGCCGCTGATGATGATGAGGAGGAGGAAGGTGCCCGCACACGATTTGGCGCGACTTCGTGGGAATACTGCTGCCTGGCACAGTCCGAAATGAAAGGTAGGTGGAGGAGCCATGTGATAAATTTAAAAAAAAATAGCCACTCGGCATTCAGCCCCGACGCGATTGCAGCAGAGCAGAGATTGACGGCGGCCTCAGCCAGCCAGGAGTTTGCTCAGCAGATAGCAACATCTCTCACACACACACACACACATGGAATGTGAAAGCGGGCCACCCGGCTTATCAGGAGATGGGAGGGACTTTTAGCCCCCCCGAGGAGCAAGAGTGTTCGAAGACCAGGCCCTCAATCTACTGCCAAGCTCATGGTCTACAGGGCTGTAGTAATACCCGCCCTCCTGTATGGATCAGAGGCATGGACGATGTACAGAAGACACCTCAAGTCGCTGGAGATAGATCACCAACGATGTCTCCGCAAGATCCTGCAAAGCCCCTGGGAGGACAGGCGCACCAACATCAGTGTCCTCGTCCAGGTGAACATCCCCAGCATTGATGCACTGACCACACTCGATCAGCTTCGCTGGGCAGGCCACATCGTTCTCATGCCAGACACGAGACTCCCTAAGAAGATGCTCAATGCAGAGCTCCTTCACAGCAAACGAGCCAAAGGTGGGCAGTGGAAGGAGCGCGCGGCAAACCAGTCCCACCCACCCCTTCCCTCGACGAATGTCTATCCCACCAGTGACAGGGTCTGTGGCTCTTGTATTGGACTGTTCAGCCACCAAAGAACTCACTTCAGGAGTGGAAGCAAGTCTTCCTCAATTCCGAGGGACTGCCTATGATAATAGTGGCTCGATGCGGGCGGTCGAGGGGGTCATTCAGCCCGACTGTCTGCCTCTCTTCCGCGGTTACATCCGAGCCAGGGTGTCCCTGGAGATGGAGCACACGGTGTCCACCGGTACGCTCACAGCCTTCTGTTAGAGGTGGCGCCGGAGAGACAAGTGTACCATCATCCCCAGCAACCAAATTTTAATTTGGCCATTTAAAGTTTAATTTGTCTAAATTGTCGGTTTTAAGGGGGCATTTGATTTACAGGTGCAAGTAAAATAGTTGTTCATAGTGGCTGCAGGTCGTGTGTGTGTGGGGACGCTCCTGATCTTTGGGCACCCTGTGCGGAGGGGAGCGGGTAGGTCTGAAGGTCTCCTTGTAGGACTGCTCCTGGGCACGGCCAAGGGTGTCATCAGCCGGTCCAGGCAGCGGGCGGTCGAGGGGGTCGTTCAGCCCGACTGCCTGCCTCTCTTCCGCGCCTACATCCGGGCCAGGGTGTCCTTGGAGATGGAGCACGCGGTGTCCACTGGTACGCTCGCGACCTTCCGCGAGAGGTGGGCGCCAGAGGGACTGGAGTGCATCGTCACCCCCGGCAACCAAATTTTCATTTGATTTCATATGTTTTAAAGTTTAATTTGTTTTAATTGCCGGGTTTTAGTGTCCCCCTCCCCTTTTATAGGGGGCACTTGTAAATTATGGTTTTAGTGCCCAAAAAAAAACTACAAAAAAAACAAAAAAGGGCCTGGAAAAATGTTTGGAGTGTCCCCCAGATCAGGGGGCACTTGATTTAACTGTTTATTTTAGTTTTCCAACAAAAGAGTTGTTTATGATGGGGGGCGGGGTGAGGGGGAGCATTGAGTAGAGAAGGGATGGCACCTCTCAAGTTGATTGTTCAAGTGAGAAAACGGCCCCAAGTGCTGGGACAAGCAGCCAACAGTGGTCTAACTGGGATTTGGTCAATGCCATCTTCATCAGGCACCAAGCACTTCCAGTAAGATCATCACCAAGAAATCCAATAGGGATTTCAGAAGGAACTTCTTTACCTTGAGAGTGGTGAGAATGTGGGACTCACTACCACTGGGAATGGTTGAAGTAAATGGTATAGATGCATTTAAGGGGAGGCTAGATAAACACGTGAGGGAGAAGGGAATAGAGGGTTATGCTGATAGAGTTAGATGGGAGGAGGCTCGAGTGGAGCATAAACACAGGCATGGACTGATTGGGCAGAATGGCCTGTTTCTGTGCTGTAGATTCTATGCAATTCTCACCGATGTCACATTTTTTTGTCTTGTAATACTCCTGTGAAGCGCCTTGGTACGTTTTACTACGTTAAAGCTGCAATATAAATACACGTTGTTGTATTTAGAAGCAGCGTACCACAGCAGTAAAGCCATCTATTGAGGCTAACAACAACACAAAAAACCTCCGAATGATCGAGGGAGCTTAAAATAATAGTCAACAGCGTGACCACCACCATCTTCGTTAACAGACAGCATTGAAGTTCCGGATCTTCATCTGGAACTGATCACTTTAATCAAAAAAAGCCAACAAAATGCAGCAAGGATTAAATACATCCACCCAATTTTTTTTTCATCGAAGTGCTTAACCGACTGCGATGGTTTCTAACCAGTCGAGGTTCAGAAAGTTTAAGAGAGGCGTATCTATTGTTTACTGTCTGGTAATCTGTGGGTTATGTTATGTCAGCATTAATCATCCTTCACAATTCTTACTGAAAGAATAATGCATAAGTCAGGTCAATATGTAGCCTGGTCAAAGCTGGAATCTGAGATAGACAACTGGGGTTCTGACCTAGCTTTGGGAGCTCAGTGAATCTGTATGCGGCCACTGTATGGATAGGAAGCTGGGAGATAAACATCAATCCTGGCTGAAGAGCAGCTCCCAGTGGAGTTGGAGAGCCCGAAGTCATCTGGGAAGACATTGCCCAATGATAACACCCCAAAGCAGTCCAATATGGCAGCAACCGTATAAGAACACAAAGGCTGGTCTGTGACCCAAGGCCACATGAGCCATGTCATCTCGATGCAAAAAGTTATTAGACACCCCAAACTTTCCTGTGGAAAATTGCTGATAGAAATGGTGGAGGGAAACAAATCAATGGATGTCAAAGGCTTTGCAGAGTGCTTCCAATTTTGAAGGTGAATTAAATATTAATATCATACAATTTTTGATACGAGTGAATAAACCCGCACAGTGCACAGGATGAGCTGGTGATTAATTAGAGGAGCTTCGTCTAAACTGCTGCCTTTCTCCAGGTTGCCAATACTATCCATTTTGGAAGTGAAGTATTATGCTATTGATTAACTATAAACTGAACATTAGTACAGCATCATGATATAATGACTTAATCTAGAGAGGTCATTCCGCTAACCCAGGTCAACATTCATCATTTTCTTCCGCTTTAATTTGAATACATTTTACGTATACGGTAATTGTTCTGCACATAATTCATTCCATGATGCTTTAGTAATATCCCCCCCCCACCCCCAAGTCGTTCTATCAAAGAACTATTTTAAAAAGGCCATATTAACGTGTAGGACAATCCCAGAACAACATATTACATTCCTGGATCATATTATTCACCAAGGTTTTTCAAACAGTAAACATTGACTTCCAGATTATTGCAAGCTATTGCCAGATCAACATTAGCAACATATATGCTCATGTTATAAGAGATTGCTCATTGATGATCATCAATTAATGATGTCCATGTATTGTGCTTTATGCTTTCCACTGGACATAGTATCAGTCTCTGGAATGTTTGCCTTTAACTCAATTCTTACCATGCCCCAAACCACATTATATTCACCATGACTTGCATATACCAGTGCCACATCTTCTCACACCCCGAGCCTAATTTTTAAAATACTTTCTCATTATCTCATTGAATTTTATGTTTACTATACCCTCTATTCTACTTTATTGCCATCAACATGACAAAGTTCCTGAGCCAAATATGTTGTTACATACTATAACCGCATAAAAATTAAGTATTGTATAAAAGGAACATGCTTAATATAAATTATTCTGCATCTATGTAACAGTGTGCAATTGGTTAATGATCTCCAACCTGTTTTGTCATTATTCATTCCCTTTGTTGTCAACCCAAGTCTTCCGTCTCACCAAGAAGTCACTGTTGACAGTTTTGCATTAAATGTAAATGCATCACTGAGCAACTCCACAAGAAAGCCTACAATTATCGAGAGATGCTCAAACCAGTAAAGGTCAGTATTGGGAAGGCCCTAAATAAGATTCAGGAAGGTCTGACTTCTTTCCGTTTAAGAGCCTTCCATTCAACGTTTCACCGGCTCTATATACCAATTTCTGACTTTCCTTAATAAGCTTCTTTCTGACATACACATAACGGCAGAATTTTAATTTAAAGAAACAGGTGGGTTTGGAGCTTGCGGGTAGTTAAATTGTTAAAAATAGGATTCCCAATCTGATCCCACTGCCAACCCGCCCAATTCCAGTTTCAACAGAGGCGGGATGGGGGCAGGACATGTGGGGGTTATGGGGAGGGTTGGGCGACCAATCCGCTCCCAGGGGGTGGAACATCAATTTAATTATTATAATGAGGCTGGAAGCCTCTTTTCTAACCTCCATTTTGTTTTTAACTGTATGTGGACCGATTGTGAAAGCTGGCAGTTTAGGGAGGCAGAGACTGCTGGATCCAGGAGGTAAGTGCCTTTATACCTACCTCCTGGATCTAGGGTCACTACCTAACCCACCTCCCGCGATCAGAGGCCCCCTCCCGAGGCCTCCAATCACCTCCCCAGGCTTGCCCCCTCCTCCCCCCAACAAGGATGCTGAGGCCAGCCACGATCCTCCGTGACCGGCCCCGATCTACTCTTCACCCACCCCAATCATCCAGCCCCGATCTCTGCCTAACCCTCCCACCCGATCATCTGCCCTCCCCCTACCCCCGATCCATTACTCAGCCCCGATCCCTGGTCCATGTGCCCCCCCCAGCCCCAATCCACGGTCCTCAGTCCTCGCTCTGCCTCCGCTCCCCCCCCCACCAATCCTTCCCCGTAACCTCTTGTTAGCATAGTATTACAATAATCTTGCTAAATATAGTTCATAGCTGTACTAGTTATAGTGGGAGAGAAAAATTGAACATCTTAGACAGAACAGTAAAACCTTTTTCAAGTAAAATTAGTTTAGCAAAGAAAAATGTAAGAATTCAACTGTCCCTCACAGAGCCTTACTACTGCCACTACATATTTTCATAAGGGAAGCAATACAAATGTAGAAAATATCATGTGTGGAATATTGCCTCACTAATGATTTAAGGTGTGTCAGTATGTTTTTTTTATTTTCTATGTCGTTGCTCATGAGTAAACTGGACCCTGCGGCATAGTTGTGAAGTATAGCTGTTGACAGAACCTGTCTCTTTTAAGGTCACTGCTCAGACACTCTATGGGGAGATGGTCTAAATAGGCACAACATGGGATCAATTAGAGACTAATTGCTGTAGTTGTTGTTAAATTGACAGCTTCTTGCCTCATCTTATTGTAAGGCCAGTGTATCGCCTGGTCAGAAAAACCTGCTAGAAGTAACTGGCTTTTAATAAAATATATATATATTACGTATTTATTCAGTGTGATTTCTTGGTGTTTTCTCAGTGTCAGCCAGTGGCTCAGTTGGTAGCACTCTCGCCTCTGAGCTAGAAGGTTGTGGGTTTAGGTCCCCCTCCAGAGACTTGAGCACAAAAAAATCTAGGTTGACCCTCCAGTTCAGTACTGACGGAGCACTGCGCTGTCAGAGTGTGCTGTCTTTCAGGTGAGATGTTAATGTGAGGCCCCGTCTGCTCTCCGAGGTGGATGTAAAAAGTCCCATGGCACTATTTCGAAGAAGAGCAGGGAAGTTATCCTTGGTGTCTTGGCAAATAATTATCCCTCAATCAACATCACTAAAACAAGTAAACTGGTCATGATCACATTGCTGTGTGGGAGCTTGCTGTGCGCAAGTTGACTGCTGCATTTCCTAAATTACAACAATGACTCCACTTCAAAAAGTACTTCATTGGCTATAAAGTGCTTTGGGACGTCCGGTGGGCATGAAAGATGCTATATAAATGCAAGTCTTTTTCTTTCTTTGATACAAAGTATGGCATTTGAAGTGCGATGTCTGAAATGTGACAGATGCATTCAACACAGAACTTTAATATATGGTTCTTTCATTTATCTTCTAATACAACTGAATTTATTTTTGCCGTTTTAAATGTTGTCCTACTCTGATAACAATATCACTTGGTCAATTTGGTCAACCATCATATTTTATCTGATTTAACTTATTTCTTAACATAATCATATGTTAGCTTTAGAATGAATATGGGGGCAATTTTAACCTAACTCCTCCAGTGGGAAACGAAAGGGATTGGGCCAAATGTCCACTTTGCACCCCGCTCAATTTTACTTCAAGTAAAATCGAGCGTGGTGTAAAATGGGCAGCTGATCTGATCTAATTCCATCAGCTTCTCACGGGGTAGGTTAGGTTAAAATTATTTCCTATGTGTCCAGTAATGTGATCCTTGAGCCTGAAGCTTATTTGCGTTTCAACCATGGGAGCCCATGCAAATGGAATCAGAGGCATTAGGCCCACTATGAGCTCAATGCGCTTAGCACTTGCCAATGGGATCAGCCAGCATGTAGCCCCTTGGGAGCCTGTGCAAGGCTCACCAAGGCCCCAAATATTACGTCAATAAGGGGGCCTCCCCATAATATGGCTGAAGTGGCCATTATTAAGCAGTGTTTCAGGAAGGCCTGTTTCAAATAATTTACATTTCTTTTCTGGGTAACCCTGTCTTTGTTATAGGGCCAGCCTTTACTGTGTTGCCCACCTTAAAGGAAGTCCCTAATGACCTATTCTTCAATAGTAACTTAAGGCTTCATGCTGTACAAAACATTAATGGCGGCACTATATGGACAGCTAATAGACCTTCGATGCCCAGCATTCAGCCTTTAACCCACGCCAATAGTGTTTCCAGTATATCATTCGCTAAGAACTACTAAAATATGCTAATGGAGTGACTTTGCTAAATTGAATAAGATCAATTAATTTAGGTATGGATGAACAAGGAACCTATGGAGCAGCAGTCTGGTAGTTTTGCACTGGGTCCACTATATTGGACCCAATATATTACTTTATGTTTCTCCATATTAAATTCTATTTGAAATTCATCTCCCGAGTTACTAAATCTGTGAGTTGTCCTGTCATATGATTATTGAAACCTACAGCAATGGTACAAACTACATTTACTTTCTGCTGCCTTAGGCTCTCTTGACAAATTATCACATCTGTTTCATTGTATGCTTCCACAGCCACTCTTATAATACATTGATATTCATGGACAATGCAATATAATTTCTAAACCCTTCTCCATGCTGCCATCAAGAGCTTTACAGGGCACATGCACGGAACAAGTAAGACAACAACTGTATGCTTTATTCAAGAATCTTCAGATTATTCGATCTCTATGGCCTTCACTTCTTGAAATACACTAAATCAATGTGCATAGTTTTCTATCATTGAGATTTTTTTCACCAGGCTGTCTGATGCTTGGTTGTGACGTACTCAATTTAAAACAGATTGGTGGAACTCGAGGACAACCAATGCATAGTCTTGGAAAGGCGCGTTACACAACCTTCTATTCTTAATGTCAGCATATGCTGATTGCTTTGCTAGCTCGAGGTTATTGTTATTTGTTGGTGGTTTCTTGTGATAGAGATCTTGTTCTCAATATTTACAAATTATCTTAATAGTTAAGCAGCGGACGGGGCCGAAATTCAACCTCCCCGAAAATGCTTCTTATCGCCGGAAAGCGATGGCTGCCGATTTGGAGTCAAACGGCCGCCACTCGCGAAATTCTCCTCGTTGCATTTTTCCGGCGGTCCCCACTTCTGCCCCGCTGCTGCCGACCCCTTCTAAGGACGTCATCAAAGCGCGCCCCGCCGACCTCCCGCACCTCAATTGAAATTCAGGTACAAAAATCTTCAGGCCGCCGAGCGGTGCCCCCAACAGTTTCTTCACACAAAAGGTTACTGCAGAAGATAAAGGTACGCGGAGTCAGAGAAAATGTATTAGGATGGATCGAGAATTGGCTGGCTAACAGAAAGCAGAGAGTCGGGATAAGTGGGTTCTTTTCGGGTTGGAAATCGATGGTTAGTGGTGTGCCACAGGGATCGGTGCTGGGACCACAACTGTTTACAATATACATAGATGACCTGGAAGAGGGGACAGAGTGTAGTGTAACAAAATTTGCAGATGACACAAAGATTAGTGGGAAAGTGGGTTATCTAGTGGACACAGAGAAGCTGCAAAGAGATTTAGATATGTTAAGCGAATGGGCTAAGGTTTGGCAGATGGAATACAATGTCGGAAAATGTGAGGTCATCCACCTTGGGAAAAAAAACAGTAAAAGGGAATATTATTTGAATGGGGAGAAATTACAACATGCTGCGGTGCAGAGGGACCTGGGGGTCCTTGTGCATGAATCCCAAAAAGTTAGTTTGCAGGTGCAGCAGGTAATCAGGAAGGCGAATGGAATGTTGGCCTTCATTGCGAGAGGGATGGAGTACAAAAGCAGGGAGGTCCTGCTGCAACTGTACAGGGTATTGGTGAGGCCGCACCTGGAGTACTGCGTGCAGTTTTGGTCACCTTACTTAAGGAAGGATATACTAGCTTTGGAGGGGGTGTAGAGACGATTCACTAGGCTGATTCCGGAGATGAGGGGGTTACCTTATGATGATAGATTGAGTAGACTGAGTCTTTACTCGTTGGAGTTCAGAAGGATGAGGGGTGATCTTATAGAAACATTTAAAATAATGAAAGGGATAGACAAGATAGAGGCAGAGAGATTGTTTCCACTGGTCGGGGAGACTAGAACTATGGGGCACAACCTCAAAATACGGGGGAGCCAATTTAAAACCGAGTTGAGAAGGAATTTCTTCTCCCAGAGGGTTGTGAATCTGTGGAATTCTCTGCCCAAGGAAGCAGTTGAGGCTAGCTCATTGAATGTATTCAAATCACAGATAGACAGATTTTTAACCAATAAGGGAATTAAGGGATACGGGGAGTGGGCGGGTAAGTGGAGCTGAGTCCACGGCCAGATCAGCCATGCTTGTTGAATGGCAGAGCAGGCTCGAGGGGCTAGATGGCCTACTCCTGTTCCTAATTCTTAAGTTCTTATGTTCTGTTGGCGCACTGTGTTCATTGTGTGTGCAACATGGCTGTGCGGCGGCCTGGCAATTATGCCCCTGGGTTCGGCCGGGCCACCAACAGGCAGCCTGGCACCTCCTGTTGGGTGCCCAGCCACTGGCCCAGCCGAAACCCTCCCTGGTGGCCCAGTGGATCTAACTGAAATAATCGCAGAGCTCGCATCGGCACTCCCCTTTAAGTGAAGGGGAGAGACGTGGTGACGTACAAGCATCAAGACGTCATCAACGCTATGCTGATGACTGACAGCGGCGGAGACACTGTCCCGCCTCCAGTTCCACCCCTCGAGAGTGCTCACTGCCGCACTACCGCCCCCATTATGACCGACATCTGGTACGCTTGGGAAAAAAAAATGAAAAAGAGTTGAATTTCGCGCAAGACGCCACCTCATCCAATGCGGCGGAGAAAACACATCAACTGAGATAGGTGCGACCTGTTTCGGGCGGACCTGAATTTCTACCCCAACTTGTTATGACACAAATTCAGAAAAGATTGATCAGGCACCTTTTTTCTCAAATCGTTCTGCTGTTGAACTCAATACCAATATTGATATTTTCAGTTCCATGCTAAGTATTGTCTGTGTCTCAATGGGTCTATTGTTCATGTGGGATTTCTTAGTCCTTGGTGTCTTGATTAGGTAGTAGGAGTGAAATTCCCTGTACACAATTGCTAACAACCTCGACCTACCCCAGAATCCCATCCCCATAAGCATAATAGGGACCCCAATAAAAACACAATTCCACAGCACTTAAATAAAAATAAATCACCACATGTTCAAAATTAATGAAAATACAATTTAATTAAACATTTAAAACAAAACTTTAATTTTTTGAAAAATAAATGTAAACATTTTTAAAGAAGCCAAAAATAATCGAAACTAATTTTTAAGATTTTTGAAGGTTTAAATCTTTTTAAAAATGTTATTTTAATATTTATTTAAACCCTTACGCTGGTAAAAGAAGGCCTTACGCCTGCTCTTACCAGGTATAAGAGTTTCGTAAGCATTCACTGGGCAGTAGTTGGGCAAATAGCCCAATTCTGCTCCAGCGAATGTCCGTTTCCTGCGATTCATATGATCTGTCAAGCAGAATCTTGACATATCACAAGTTATGGGTTTTCACGCAGAAAAATCAACAACTTGTATTTATATAGCACCTTTAACATATTAAAATATCCCAAGGAACTTCATAGGAGTGTTATAAGATAAAACAAATACATGTGACACCGAGCCACATGAGAAGAAATTAATGGAGATGACCAAAAGCTTGGTCAAAGAGGTAGGTTTTAAGGAGCGTCTTAAAGGAGGAAAGAAAGGCAGAGAGGTTTGGAGAGAAAGTGCCAGAGTTTGGGGCTGCGATATCTTCACAGAGCACAGCACACAGCTTCCTAACATGCAGGCTGCTCTCTCGGAACTCTCCGAAAAGCTGCCTGTTGTTTAATGATTAACTATGCAGCTGCAGTACACAATATGTCCACATCCACAGTGTGGCGCTACAAGCATTACAAGCTGACAGACATTACATTTCTCCCTCCTTAATGAAAAAGCCATCATAACAAACATCATAAATAACTTTCATTTTTATACATATGTACAAATTTAACTTTACCACTTGTTTTATGTTTCGAAGAGGATACCTTCGCTCTTGAACAGAACCTTCCAAACATAGTGTTGATTTCACGCTCATTTGAGGCTCATCCCGAGGAACATTTTCCTCCATGGAATTTCCTTGATTTTCATTTGAACTCACTCTAACTTCAGGCTCTTTGTTTTCCTGACTCGGACTCAGACTTTCATTCTGATTCTCTCCTGGATTTGGCCATCCATTTGCAATATACTCATACACCTTTGACATCACTGGGTCACATTTGGTTGCTCTACCAATCTCTTCAGCTGTGACTGGCAGTTCATCAATGTATGAAAAATAAAACACTTCTTCACTATCGGGTGTAAGCTGTGATGGGGAAGGCAATCTAGATATTGCAACAGCATTACTGTGATCAGCTGATCATCTGTATTCAATATCATATGTATATGCTGACAAAACCAAAGCCCATCTCTGCATTCGGGCTGCAGCTAAGGTTGAAACTGGGGACTTTGGATGGAGGATTGCTGTTAGGGGCTTATGGTCCGTAACGATGGTAAACTTACGACCATACAAGTATTTGTAAAACTTCTTGACCCCAAAAATTAATGCCAAAGCTTCCCTTTCAATTTGAGCATAATTTCTCTCACTGGCACTGAGAGTGCGTGAAGCAAAAGCAATTGGTCTCTCCTCCCCGCTACTTAATTGATGAGACATTACTGCCCCAACTCCCTATGGAGAGGCATCACATGCTAGCTTAATCTCCTTAGATATGTCATAGTGAAATAACATGGTGCTCTCTACCAATTTGCTTTTATACTCCTTGAATGCTGTATCACATTCTTTTGACCACTTCCAATGGACCTGTTTTTTCAAAAGTTCATTCAGTGGATGTAATACTGTAGCCAAATTTGGTAGGAACTTCCCATAATAGTTCAAAAGACCCAAGAATGAACGAAGCTCAGTGACATTCCTGGGAGTGGGAACATTTCTAATTGCATCCAATTTTTCCATGGTTGGATGTAAACCAATTTGTCTGCTCTGTACCCCAAGTACTCCACTGGGTTTTTAAATAACTCACACTTACGAGCAGATACTCGTACTCTGTGCTTCTCTAACCGTTTGAGGACTTCATTCAATATTTTATTATGAATTTGCCTATTTGGTGCTGAAATTAGTATGTCATCCAAATAACATACTACCCCTTCAATACCTTACAAAATCTGGTTCATCACCCCTTGGAATATGGCAGGGGTGGAAGACACTCCAAACGGTAGCCTATTAAACTGATATAGGCCTAGATGAGTATTTATAGTCAAACATGACTTGGACTCCTCATCTAGCTCAAGCTGTAAGTCGGCAGTTTTGAGAAGATCTGACCACCTGTCAGTGTTGTGAACAAATCTTCTATATTCGGCAATGTATTGGGGACATTACCCTCTAGAACCTGGTTTACGGTTACCTTATAATCACCACACAATCTTACTTTACCATCAGACTTCGGTACAACAACAATGGGTGTAGCCCAATTACATCGATCTATCTTACAAATAATGTTCTCAGTCTCTAGTCTTTTGAGTTCTTGCTCAACTTTCTCCTTGAGTGCATATGGTACAGAACGTGGCTTGTAGTAAACCGATCTAGCGTCCTTCTGTACCCTGACACTCGCCTTGAAGCCTTGGATCGGACTGCCCGTTTCGCAGAACACCTTCGGATACTGCTTGATAACCTCTTCCATTGATGAAAATCTCGCTTCCACACAGAAAATCTTACTCCAATCCAGCTTCAGTGAGCTCAACCAATTTCTTCCTGGTAAAGCAGTCTTGTCTCCTTTCACTACTATTAGAGGCAAGTTCTGAAATTGATCTTTATATTTCACCGGTACGATGATATGGCCTCGCAGTTCTATCTTGGATTTCTCCAGTTGAAAATCACACAATTTTTCCCGGTACAGTGACTCCGGTACTACACTCATGGAGGCACCAGTGTCAATTTCCATTGGTATCTTTAATCCCGCAACATCTATGTGGATTTTGATGCTTTCCGAATCGCTATCCGTTAACCTCGTGCTCCTGATGACGTGCAACTCTAACATCTCCTCGTCCCGCTGTTGTTCTTCCAAGCTATGAAGCTTCTTTGGATTACTACTCATAGCTTTGAACACTGGACTCATAGCTTTAAAAACTGGTTTACCCCTCAGTCGGCATGCCTTCGCAAGATCCCCTGTCTTTCTGCAGAAGAAACATTCTGCCTACACGTATGGACAACTTTGAGCAATGTGTTGTCCCAGTTACCTATAGCATGACTTGGGCGCTCTGGTAGAATTTCAAGTTTCTGAGACTTTCGGCCATGGCCGTCTTTTACTTTGAACCTGCAGGTGATTTACTTCGGTTGACTGATGACTATAATTATTATTTAATTCTCGGGAATATTGTTCAGCCATGCTCATCGACCTCGCTGTCTGACAAGCAATCTCAAAAGTCAAGTCATCTGTCGTCAATAACTTCCTTCTGATCGCATCATTTTTCACCCCACAAACAAAACGATCCTGTAATGCTCGGTTTTGAAAGTTTCCAAAATTACAGTGCATCGATAGCTTTTTTAATGCTTTGATGTAATCAGCGATACTTTCATCCGCCTTTTGATTCCGAATCCAGAAACGATAACTTTCAGCAATTTCTAACGGTTTGGGGTTGTAGTGCTGCTCCAGCTTCGTTAAAATCTCTTTAAGGTTTGTGTCCTTTGGCTCATCAGGCACAAGCAGATTTACAAGGGTTTTGTATAATGCCGGACCTGCCTCTGATAAGAAAATCGCTTTCTTACGTTCCAACACAGCCTGGTTTTGGACTGCATTGTCTGGAACTTCGATTATGTTATTTGCAGTGAAATACATTTCTAGCCGATCCACATATGCTTTAAAACGTTCCCGGTCATGTCTATATTCACCCAAATGTCCCAATAAACCTGCCATTTTAATCTCTAGCTGTTCACACCATTTGCTGTTTTTTTACCTCGGATTTTGTAGCTTTATTTTGAAAGACGTAAACTTCCAAAGTCTTCTATCGGCTGGCTGAATCCTTCACCAACAAAATTTAAGCTTTAAACATCCGAAAAATCTCCCATCTCGCTGCCAAATGTGATATCTTCAGAGCGCAGCACACACAGCTTCCTAACATGCAGGCTGCTCTCGGAACTCTCCGGAAAGCTGCTTGTTGTTTAATGATTAACTATGCAGCTGCAGTACACAATACGTCCACATCCATTGTGTGGAGCTACAAGCATTACAAGCTTACAGACATTACAGGGGCCAAGGCAGCTGAAGGCCATCAATAGTTGAGCGATTATAATCAGGGTTGCTCAAGAGAGCAGAATTTGAGGAGCACAGACATCTCGGGGGGGGGGGGGGGGGTGAGAGGCGGGTTGTGAGGCTGAGGGAGATTAGAGATAGGGAGGGGCAAGGCCATGGAGAGATTTGTAAACAAGGATGAGGATTTTAATATTGAGGCGTTGCTTAACCAGGAGCCAATTTAAGTCAACGAGAACAGGGTGAACAGAACTTGGTGCGAGTTAGGACACGGGATGCCAAGTTTTGGATAGCCTCAAATTTACGTTGGGTACAATGTGGGAGGCCGGCCAGGAATGCGTTGGAGTAGTCAAGTTTCGAGGTAACAGAGGCATAGATGAAGGTTTCAGCAGCGGATGAGCTGAGGCAAGGGTGGAGATGGGTAATGTTACGGGGGTGGAAATAGGTAGTTTTAGCTATGCTGCGGACATGTAGCCGGAAACTAATTTCAAGGTGAAATATGACACCAAAGCTGCGAACAGTTAGGGTCAGCCTCAGACGGATGCTAGGGAGAGGGATGGAGTCAGTGGCTAGGGAACAGATTTTGTGGTGGGGTTCCAAAGACAATGGTTTTGGTCTTCCCAATATTTAATTGGAGAAAATTTCTGCTCATCCAGAAGTGGATGTCGGACAAGCAGTCTGACAATTTAGAGAGCGTGGAGGGGTCGAGAGAAGTGGTGGTGAGGTAGAGCTGGGTGTCATTAGCGTACATGTGGAAACTCAAAACTTGAGGGGCACTTACGATCACAAACGCACATAGGCCCCATAAAATCCGGGTCATTCTCTTTGAATGCTCAACTGATCCAGTATCCTTTTCACTATATACAGTGAAATCATTCTTTATCTCAACTTCTTTAACTTAGAAACAAAGAAACATAGAAAATAGGTGCAGGAGTAGGCCATTTGGCCCTTCGAGCCTGCACAGCCGTTCAATAAGATCATGGCTGATCATTCACCTCAGTACCCCTTTCCTGCTTTCTCTCCATACCCCTTGATTCCTTTAGCCATAAGGGCCATATCTAACTCCCTCTTGAATATATCCAATGAACTGGCATCAACCACTCTCTGCGGCAGGGAATGCCACAGGTTAACAACTCTCTGCGTGAAGAAGTTTCTCCTCATCTCAGTCCTAAATGGCCTACCCCTTATCCTAAAACTGTGTCCTCTGGTTCAGGACTTCCCAATCTAACCTGTCCCATCCTGTCATAATCTTATACGTTTCTATGAGATCACCTCTCATCCTTCTAAAATCCAGTGTATAAACATAGAAACATAGAAAAATAGGTGGAGTAGGCCATTCGGCCCTTCGAGCCTGAACCGACATTCAATAAGATCATGGCTGATCATTCACCTCAGTACCCCTTTCCTGCTTTCTCTCCATACCCCTTGATCCCCTTAACCGTAAGAACCATATCTAACTCCCTCTTGAATATATCCAGTGAACTGGCATCAACAACTCTCTGCGGCAGGGAATTCCACAGGTTAATAACTCTCTGAGTGAAGAAGTTTCTCCTCATCTCAGTTCTAAATGGCCTACCCCTTATCCTAAGACTATGTCCCCTGGTTCTGCACTTCCCCAACATCGGGAACATTCTTCCCACATCTAACCTGTCCAGTCCCGTCAGAATCTTAGATGTTTCTCTGAGATCCCCTCTCATCCTTCTAAACTCCAGTGAATAAAGGCCCAGTTGATCCAGTCTCTCCTCATATGACAGCCCAGCCATCCCTGGCATCAGTCTGATGAACCTTCACTGCACTCCCTCAATAGCAAGAAAGTCCTTCCTCAGACTAGGAGATCAAAACTGAACACAATATTCCAGGTGAGGCCTCACTAAGGCCCTGTACAACTGCAGTAAGACCTCCCTGCTTCAATATTCAAATCCCCTAGCTATGAAGGCCAACATACCATTTGCCTTCTTCACCGCCTGCTGTACCTGCGTGCCCACTTTCAGTGACTGATGAACCATGACACTCAGGTCTCGTTGCAACTCCCCTTTTCCTAGTCTGCCGCCATTGGAATAATATTCTGCCTTCGTGTTTTTGCCCCCAAAATGGATAACCTCACATTTATCCACATTATACTGCATCTGCCATGCATTTGCCCACTGACCTAACCTGTTCAAGTCACCCTGCAGCCTCTTAGCGTCCTCCTCACAACTCACACCGCCACCCAGTTTAGTGTCATCTGAAAACTTGGAGATATTACACTCTATTCCTTCATCCAAATCATTGATGTATATTGTAAAGAGCTGGGGTCCCAGCACTGAGCCCTGCGGCACTCCACTAGTCACTGCCTGCCATTCTGAAAAGGACCCGTTTATCCCGACTCTCTGCTTCCTGTCTGCTAACCAGTTCCCTATCCACGTCAGTATATTACCCCCAATACCATGTGCTTTGACTTTGCACAACAATCTCTTCTGCGGGACCTTGTCAAAAGCCTTCTGAAAGTCCAAATACACATCCACGGTTCTCCCTTGTCCACTCTGCTAGTTACATCCTCAAAAAATTCCAGAAGATTCATCAAGCATGATTTCCCTTTCATAAATCCATGCTGACTTGGACCAATCCTGTCACTACTCTGCAAATGCGTTGCTATTTCATCCTTAATAATTGATTCCAACATTTACCTCACTACCGGTCTATAATTACCTGTTTTCTCTCTCCCTCCTTTTTTAAAAAGTGGTGTTACATTAGCTACCCTCCAGTCCATTGGAACTGATCCAGAGTCGATAGATTGTTGGAAAATGATCACCAATGCATCCACTATTTCGAGGGCCACTTCCCTAAGTACTCTGGGATGCAGACAATCAGGCCCTGGGGTTTTATCAGCCTCCAATCCCATCAATTTCCCCAACACAATTTCCCACCTAATAAGGATATCCTTCAGTTTCTCCTTCTCACTAGACTCCCGGTCCCCTCGTACCTCCAGAAGGTTATTTGTGTCTTCCTTCTGCGCAGTTAATTCGTCCACCTTATTCCGAATACTCCTCGCATTGAGGCACAGAGCCTTCAAGCTTGTCTTTTTCACACACTTTGCCCCTTTAGAATTTTGCTGCAATGTGGCCCTTTTTGTTTTTTGCCTTGGGTTTCTCTGCCCTCCACTTTTACTCTTCTCCTTTCTATCTTTTGCCTCTGTCTCCCTTTTATGTCCCTCTGCCTCCCTGCATTGGTTCCCATCTCCCTGCCATATTAGTTTAACTCCTCCCCAACAGCACTTGCAAACACTCCCGCTCGGACATTGGTTCCGGTCCTGCCCAGGTGCAGACCGTCCAGTTTGTACTGGTCCCACCTCCCCCAGAATCAGTTCCAATGTCCCAGGAATTTGAATCCCTCCCTTCTGCACCACTCCTCAAGCCACGTATTCATCTGAGCTATCATGCGATTCCTACTCTGACTAGCACGTGGCACTGGTAGCAATCCTGAGATTACTACTTTTGAGGTACTACTTTTTAATTTAGCTCCTAGCTCCCTAAATTCGCCTAGTAGGACCTCATCCCTTTTTTAACCTATATCGCTGGTAGTCTTATAGTGTTGTCCTTTGTTTCACCCACTCTGGTCTCACAAAAAGTATCTCTCTACAACCATATTACTGATTTAATTCTTCATTGTAAAAATGTGGACCACGTATTTCCCTTAATCTTTTTACAATGAGGAAAGGTTTAATTCTTTAGTCTCTTCATTGCTTGATCATCTAAACTGTGAAATCACCTTTATTGTCCATCTCTTAATCTTTTATGTGTTGTAAGCATACAACTGTGGAAAATACTCCTCCTGTGGACTATTGTGTCACTCATACTTTGTCATGTTTCAGTATCAATTTAGTGTAATTATATTATGTCGATCTTATATAGCCCAACATGCTTTTGCAACTGTTGCCTGACATCGTGGTAACGCTTTCAATCTTTTGTCAACTTTTACTGTTGTACGCACTCTGACTCGCCTTATTTATTAATATGCCCTTCAATTTGTAATCATATTTGTTAGTTTCAGTAAGAATATGCACAGCATTATGTTACATTTCTCCATATTAAATCCAATTTAATATTCATCTGCCCATTCTCCAAATTGCCCTGTGATTATGATCTCTGGGGAGCTTAATAGTCCACTGTCGAATTAGAAAACATGAGATTTGCAATATCTGAAGTCTCTGGGGTATTCTACAACTTAATGTGTAATTGCAAGCCACGTTAACCTTTTAAGTAACCATTCTTCCCAGTAGAGTACAATTATGCTCCCTGCACCTTCTTGGTTTAAAGTATTTTGATTCCTTTTTTTTTAAATTAAGCTGAGTAACATATTTACAAAATAGTCCTGTGTAACAAAGTTGGATTTGTGAATGTAAACACTAAGGTCATCAGTGATGTATTTCCCATTTATTTTACAAGACTTCACCGCATTTAAGAAGTGATCTAGTATTAGGAAACTCAGGAGATTTCTACTTTAATAATGGTTCACCTGAGTTATTTTCTTTAGTCTAATGGCCCTGATTATGATTACAAATGAGATTTATGATTTTAAGCAATTTTATCAAATTCGCTGTGGTCTTTGTGCAATGAAGCAGTTTGGGCGCCCATGAGTAGCTTGCCAATTAGCCCATCAACCAGACCAGGCATCGGGCAGTCCAGGGGGTCGTTCAGTCCGACTGCCTGCCTATCTTCCGCAGCTACGTTTGCGCCAGGGTGTCCCTGGAGATGGAACACACGGTGTCCACCGGTACGCTCGCGGCCTTCTGCTAGAGGTGGGCACCGGAGGGACTGGAGTGCATCATCTCAACAGGGAACAAAATTTTAATTTAATTTGATTTGACAAGGTTCTCTTTAATGTTTAATTGTTAATTTGTGGATTTTGGTGCCCTTAAAAAAGGTGGCTCTTGATTTAAAAGTTTTACCAAAATAGTTGCAAGTTAGCATTGTTTACCATTTGCACTCTTCGAGCTTGTTATCTCAGCACACCTCCAGTGCAATACATTTGGATTATTTGGACTGAAAAAATTGCATCAAATCTCTAAGTAAATATTGGCAATGGTAACTGTTAGCTTGCCTCATGGTGCGAATGCCATATCAGGGCAAAGTTGAATCCCAACTTAAAATGATAAATGGAGCTTTCTCAGTAGCTCAACCTACGGGTTGTGTTCGCGGGAAGAATATTGGCCAGGACATTAGAGAAAACCTCTTCTGATTCAAATAATGACACAGGATCTTCAACATGCACTGGAACAGGTAGAGGGATGGTGATTTAACTTCTTATCCAAAGGATAATGCAGCAGCCATTCAGTACTGTACTGATGTGTCAGCCGATATCACATGCTCAAAGCCCCTGACATGATCTGGAACCTGCAACCTTTTAACTCTGGGCTGAAAGTGCTATAAACTGAACCTAACTGACATGTTAAGTATATAATGACTCAAAAGACTTGTTACTGTAAACTCACTCTGGTCCACTTTATTCGCGCCCAAAGTGACTACAAGACATGGTACCAGCACTAAAATACCAGGGCCCGCACACACGCGCGTACAGCCCGATGACCTCCGACAGTGGCACCCCCTAGTGTCTAGTGAACCCAAGCATCAATACATGACAACATCCCCCTTCAAGATCTTAGTATCAGTCTCTTTACAAATTAAGATGGTCTGGGGCTTTCTGCTCATGAGTTGATCGTCTCAGTTCAACTCCCGTTCTGGGCGAGCATTCTGAGTCAGTTATGACTGGAAGTTGAGTAGCCGATTTGATGGGAGTGGTAATGACCACATCAGAGACTGAAAGTCCAGGTTCGGTAATGACAGCAAAGTCCTCTGATGAATGACCATTGGTTGTGAAGGGTTAATAGCGTTAGTGCGAAATTGCTGTGCTTTAGAAAATGTACTATACGACAGAATGAGATAAGCAATTGTGAAAAGGTCACAAGACGCTGAGCAAGAAAGAAACCAATCACACCAGACGCTGGCCGAAAATAAGAAAGTAAGCCGGCCAAAGACGGAAAAAAACTCATTGTGTAGACACTTTTTGCAATGCCAGATGTAGAAGCATGTGACCTTTGCGGTTTACAACTTTAAATACTCATTTTTTGTAAACCCAAATTGAGTTGTGGCCTGGTTGAGGGACCTACATACAACTCCCCTGGTACCTTGTATTAATAAACTGTGTGTTTTCAACTCTCTAATGTAGTCTCGGAGTAGATTTATTTCTACCTCGGGGTTTTCCCCCACCAGTTGGTTGGTCAGTGACGGCATCTTCCTCAAGCGGTTCCAGTTCATCCGTGTGCCGCAGTTTCACTTGATCAACATGTTTCCTGCATGTTTGCCCATTCTTGAACACGACAATAAATACTCTGTTACCCTCCTTGGCTGTGACAGTACCTGCGATCCACTTTGGACCTTGACCATAGTTCAATACATCAACCTGATCATTGACAGAAATATCACGTGACACAGCAGCACAATCATGATACAATTGCTGACTTTGACGTCTGTTTTCAACACGATCATTCAAATCTAGATGAACAAGAGAGTGCTTGGTCTTGAGACTTCTCTTCATCAGTAGTTCAGCAGGGGAGAACCTAGTAAGTGTGTGAGGTCATGTCCTATAACTAAGCAATATACGTGACAAACGAGTCTGCAATGAACCCTAAGTTACACGTTTCATGCTCTGCTTAATCGTTTGAACACCACTGATATGTCCTTACTATACAGTATAAATGCACACATAGAAAACATAGAACATAGAAAAATAAGGTGCAGGAGTAGGCCATTCGGCCCTTCGAGCCTGCACCGCCATTCAATGAGTCCATGGCTGAACATGCAACTTCAGTACCCCCTTCCTGCTTTCTCGCCATACTCCTTGATCCCCCTAGTAGTAAGGACTTCATCTAACTCCCTTTTGAATATATTTAGTAAATTGGCCTCAACTACTTTCTGTGGTAGAAAATTCCACAGGTTCACCACTCTGGGTGAAGAAGTTTCTCCTCATCTCGGTCCTAAATGGCTTACCCCTTATCCTTAGACTGTGACCCCTGGTTCTGGACTTCCCCAACATTGGGAACATTCTTCCTGCATCTAACCTGTCTACACCCGTCAGAATTTTAAACGTTTCTATGAGGGCCCCTCTCAATCCTCTGAACTCCAGTGAACACGAGGCCCATACTTGAGAGTAAGTCACTCTGTGACTAGTTACCTTTATTACCAAGACCTCAAGTGATGAAGGTGGATGGAGTTTCCCCTTTTATACCTGAAAATCCAGGTTAGGAGTGTCTCGCACAAGTTCATCCCCTTGTGGTCAATGTTCTCAAGGTGTATAACTTAGGTCAGCTTAGACATGGGTGACAATGATAGTTTAATACATGACATCACCACCCCCGCAAAGTCTTATTGGGATCACAGGTTAAGTCTCTCTGGTGGTTTACGCTCCCTTGTAGAGAGCCTGAGTTGGGGCTCTGGTTGTTGGGCGCTGGCCTGAGTGTCTGTTGTTTGCGGTGCCACAGGCCTGTCTGGACTGCCCACAATGACTGGGTTCTCCTCCACTTGGTTCCGGTGTTTGGTCACCTGTGGTGGAGTAAACTCTACGTTGTGTTCTTCCTCTGCTTCTTCTATGGGGTTGCTGAACCTCCTTTTAGTTTGATCCACGTGTTTGTGGCAGATTTGTCCATTGGAAAGTTGAACCACCAAAACCCTATTCCCCTCTTTGGCAATCACAGTGCCTGCAAGCCATTTGGGCCCTGCAGTGTAATTAAGGACAAAAACAGGGTCATTGACATCAATACATCGCGCCCTCGCATTCCTGTCATGGTAGTCACATTGTGACTGACGCCTGCTCGCAACAAATTCTTTCATAGTCGGGTGTATAAGGGATAACCTGGTTTTGAGCGTCCTTTTCATTAGCAGCTCTGCGAGTGGAACCCCTGTGAGCGAATGTAGTCGGGATCTATTGGCCAACAGGAGGCGTGATAAGTGGCTTGTGGGAAACCCCCTTGGATTCTGAGCATCCCCTGTTTGATTATCTGCACTGCTCGTTCCGCCTGACCGTTTGAGGCCGGCTTGAACGGTGCCATTCTGACATGGTTAATTCCATTGCCTGACATGAAGTCCTGGAATTCAGTGCTTGTGAAGCACGGGCCATTGTCACTGACCAAGACATCTGGTAGACCATAGGTGGTGAACATTGCCCGTAGACTTTCTACCGTGGCAGAGGATTGCTTCAATTTAAAATGGCACATTCAATCCATTTGGAGTAGGCATCTACGACAACCAAAAACATTTTTCCCATGAAAGGACCTGCGTAGTCCACATGGATGCGTGACCATGGCCTGGCGGGCCAGGACCAGGGGCTAAGGAGGGCTTCCCTGGGTGCGTTTCCCAGCTGAGCACATGTGTTGCACCTGCAAACACAAAGTTCCAGGTCTGCATCTATCCCTGGCCATCAAACGTGTGACCTGGCAATTGCCTTCATCATGACAATGCTTGGGTGCTCATTGTGAAGTTCTCTGATAAACACCTCTCTGCCCCTCTGGGGCATGACTACTCGGTTTCCCCACAGTAGGCACTCGGCCTGAATCGAGAGTTCAACCTTGCGCCCATGAAACGGTTTAAATTCTTCAGGGCATGCCCCGTATGTGGCTGCCCAGTCCCCATTCAGAACACATTTCTTAACTAAAGACAGTAGCGGGTCTTTATTTGTCCAGACTTTAATCTGACGGTCTGTCACAGGTGAGCCTTCGCTTTCGAAAGCTTCAACAGCCATGACCATCTCAGTATCATGCTCAGTTGCCCCCTCAGTGGTGACTAGTGGGAGCCTGCTGAGTGCATCAGCGCAGTTTTCAGTATCCGGTCTGAGCAAATTGTATCGTCATAGGCGGCTAACGTAAGTGCCCACCTCTGTATGTGGGCCGATGCATTCGCATTTATGGCCTTGTTGTCGGCCAAAAGGGACATTAGGGGTTTGTGATCTGTCTCCAGCTCAAATTTCCTGCCAAACAGGTACTGGTGCATTTTTTTTTACTGCATATACACATGCTAGCGCTTCCTTTTCTACCATCCCATAGCCCCTTTCTGCCTGGGATAGACTTCTGGAGGCATAAGCTACCAGCTGTAACTGACCATTGGCATTCACATGCTACAACACACACCCGACCCCATAGGACGACGTATCGCACGTTAGAACAAGTTTCTTACACAGGTGATATAACATTAACAGTTTGTTGGAGCATAACAAGTTGCCGCTCTATCAAAAACATTTTCCTGGCTGTCCCCCCAGACCCAATCGTGACCTTTGCGTAGGAGCACATGTAGCAGCTCTAACAGCGTGCTCAATTTGGGAAGAAAGTTAACAAAATAGTTCAGGAGCGCCAGGAACGAACGCAGCTCCATCATGTTGCAGGGTCTGGGTGCTCTCTGGATCACTTCTGTTTTGGACGCAGTGGGTCTGATCCCGTCTGCTGCTACCCTCCTCCCCAGGAATTCTACCTCTGGAGCTAAGAAGACGCACTTCGCCTTTTTCAGTCGCAGCCCTACCCAGTCCAGTCTGCATAGCACCTCCTCCAGGTTGTGGAGGTGTTCTTCAGTATCGCGACCCGTGATGAGGATGTCGTCTTGAAAAACCACCGTCCTTGGAATCGACTTGAGGAGGCTTTCCATATTTCGCTGTAAGATTGCGGCGGCCGAACAAATCCCGAACGGACATCTGTTATACTCAAACAACCCTTTGTTTGGTGGTCAGCTTCTTCGACTCACTCGCCAGCTCCTGGGTCATGTAAGCTGAGGCCAGGTCCAATTTGAAAAATGTTTACCACCGGATAGCATCGCAAAGAGGTCTTCCGCTCTCGGGAGCGGGCACTGGTCTTGGAGTGACACCCAATTGATGGTGGCCTTGTAATCGCCACATATCCTGACCGACCCATCCGCCTTGAGCACCAGCACGATCGGGCTCACCCAGTCACTGAATTCGACTGGCGAGATGATGCCTTCCCTCAGCAGGCGGTCCAATTCGCATTCTATCTTTTCCCGCATCACGTACGGCACCGCTCTGGCCTTGTGGTGTACTGGCCTGGTGTCCGGGTTTAGGTGAATCACTACCTTGTCCCCCATGAAAGTGCCGATGCCGGGTTGAAATAATGAGTCAAATTTGTCCAGGATCTGTGAGCATGATACTCGCTCCACAGAGGAAATTGCATTGACATCGCCCCATTTCCAGTTCATGACAGCAAGCCAACTCCTCCCCAGTAGTGCGTGACTGTCCCCCGGGACAATCCAGAGTGGCAACCTGTTCTCCGAATCTTTGTGGGTCACGTCTACCGTGGCGCTGCCTAGCACTGGAATGATCTCATTTGTATATGTGCATAGCTGTGCGACAATCGGCAATAATTTTGGCCTCCTGACCTTGGACACCCACAACCTTTCAAACTGTTTGATACTCATCAGGGACTGGCTGGCCCCCGTGTCTAGCTCCATTGATACTGGGATGCCATTGAGGAGCACTTTCATCATTGTCGGTGGCATCCTGGTATATGAACTGTATATGTGCTCCACATGAACTCACTGAACTTCAGCTTCCAGCGATTTCCCCCGTATTTATTTGGCCTTGTAGGGCTTACATCAGGTCCATCCTCCTCGTACATCAACCTGGCTGCAGGCTTCCTGCACATACGCGCCAAGTGACCGCTGACGTTGCAGTTTCTGCAGGTATATTGCTGAGCTGGAGGCCCCGTTGTTGGAAACAAAAGGTCCATTACCATTCGACCGTCTCTGACTGTCTCTATAACTGTCCTTAACCACACCATTAACAGGTGTTGATGGCCCCATTACTGGCCACATTGTCCATTGCGATGGCATGAATTGCCGTTCAGCTAGCCATTGTCTCTGTTGAATCCCCCCTTTGGGTTCGACTACATGCTGGGGGCATGTCCAATTGCCCTTGTCTGCCTAGAGAACTGTGTGTCATGTTAACAATGTTGACTCCCTGGTCGTTTGCCACATTTGAGCCAAGATTTTTTTCATACATCATTCTGGTCTCTTCCTCCCCTGAGATAAATGTCTGGGCTATCAGAGCCACCGCTTCCAAGGTCAAGTCTTTGGTCTCAATCAGTTTCCTGAAAACCCAGTGTGCCCGATGCCCTCAATAATAAAGTCCCGCAGCATCTCCGCTCTGCATGCATCTGGGAACTTACATAGGCTCGCCAGTCGCTGGAGATCTGCCACGAAGTCAGGAACACTTTGCCCTTCTCGCCGCCGGTGCATGTAAAACCGGTGTCTCGCCATGTGCATGCTGCTCGCCAGTTGAAGGTGTTCCCCGATCAACTTACTAAGCTCTTCGAACGTCTTGTCCATCGGCTTCTCTGGCACGAGAAGGTCCTTCATCAGGGAGTATGTTCTGCATCCACAAACCGTCAGGAGATGAGCCCTGCATTTGTTGGCCGAATCCTGTCCCAACCATTCCTTAGTGACAAAACTTTGCTGTAGTCTCTCAATAAAGTCGTCCCAATCATCACCAACACAGTACCTCTCTTCTGTGCTGCTAGTGGCCATGCTCGCGTAGTTTAAATCCCAGTTTCTCATCGCCAATGATATGTCCTTACTATACAGTATAAATGCACACGAGACCCCTACTTGACAGAAGGTCAATTCTGTGACCAGTTACCTTTATTAGCCAGCACTGCAGTGAAGAAGGTGGGTGGAGCTTCCCCTTTTATACCTGAAAGTCCAGGTTAGGAGTGTCTCCCACAAATTCACCCCCTTGTGGTCAATGTTCTCAAGGTGTACAACTTAGGTCAGCTTATACATGGGTTACAATGATAGTTGAATACATGACAAGCACACTCTGCTTGACCATTCGAAGCAGGTTTGAATGGGGCTGACCTCACATGTTTAATACCATTGAGCTTCATGAACTCCTGAAACTCCAGACTTGTGAAGCAAGATCTGTTGTCGCTCACAACAATATCAGGCTAACCATGCAGAGCAAACATGACACGAAGGCTCTCAATGGTAGCTGTGGACATACTGGATGACATAATAATACGCTCTATCCACTTTGAATATGCATCCACCACTACAAAAAACATCTTTCCCAGGAAAGGGCTTGCAAAATCGATGTGCATCCTCGACCATGGTTTAGATGGCCACGACCAAAGATTCAGCGGAGATTCCACTGGTACTTTACTTAGCTGCATGCAAGTATTGCACAGATGTACACATGATTCCAGATCAGAGTCAATTCCAAGCCACCAAACATGAGCCCTGGCAATGGCTTTCATCATGACAATGCCAGTATGAGTGCTATGTAGCTCACGTACAAATTTTTCTCTGCCTTTCTTGGGCATGACAACACGATTGCCCCACAATAGACAATCTGACTGAATGGACAGTTCATCTTTGCGACGGCTGTAAGGTTTGGTCTCATCACACATCTCCATGGGTATTGCAGACCAATCACCACTGAGGACACAACGTTTTACAACGAATAAAACAGGGTCATAGCTGGTCCAGATCCTAACTTGTTGAGCAGTGACAGGGGTACCTTCACTCTCGAAAGCATCCATTACTAACAGTAGATCTGCAGGTTGAGGCGTCTCCATCTCAGTTGTGGGTAAGAGCAGGCGACTCAGTTCATTGGCACAATTCTCAGTGCCCAGTCTGTGACGAATAACATAATCATAGGCAGACAGCGTCAACGCCCACCTCTGAATGCAGGACGATGCATTAGTATTAATACATTTGTTTTCTGAAAACAATGAAATGAGTGGCTTGTGATCCGTTTCAAGTTCAAAGCGAAGCCCGAACAGGTACTGATGCATTTTTTTTTACCCCATACGCACAGGACAAAGCTTCTTTTTCTACCATGCTGTAAGCTCTTTCCACTTTTGACAAACTTCTCGACGCATACACAACCGGTTGTAGTTTACCCGACTCATTTGCTTGTTGGAGTACACAGCCAACCCCATATGATGAAGCATCACAGGCCAATACAAGATGTTTACACGGATCATAGTGAACCAACAGCTTGTTTGAACAAAGCAGATTCTTAGCTTTCTCAAAAGCTCTATTTGAGATACACCCCAGGCCCAGTTGTCGCCTTTTCTGAGCAGCATGTGCAGTGGCTCAAGTAAAGTGCTCAATCCGGGTAAAAAATTACTGAAGTAGTTGAGCAGCCCAAGGAATGAATGCAGCTCCATCACATTCTGAGGCCTGGGTGTATTTTTGATGGCTTTGGTTTTCGAATCCGTAGGCCTGATGCCATCAGCAGCTATCTTTCTCCCTAGGAATTCAACTTTAGGTGCCATGAAGACACACTTCGAACGTTTCAGCCTGAGTCCCACTTTGTCAAGGTTGTTCAGATGTTCAGCAGTGTTGCAACCTGTAACCAGAATGTCATCTCGAAACACGACAGTTCTAGGGACGGACTTAAAGTTGACTTTCCATATTCCTCTGAAAAATGCAGCAGACAAACGAATTTCACAAAGACACCTGTTGTTGACAGACAGTCCTTTATGGGTGTTGATGCAGGTGAGTTTCTTCGAAGTGTCAACAAGCTCCTGTGTCATATAGGCCGACGTCAGATCCAGTTTAGTAAACGACTTTCCACCAGCTAGCATGGCGAACAGGTCATCGGCTCTCGGTAACGGATACTGTTCCTGTTTCGAAAATCGGTTAATCGTAACCTTGTATTCTCTACAAATCCTGACAGTGCCATCACAGGAACAATAGGACTGGCCCACTTGTTAAACTCGACCGGTGATATGACCTCTTCACATTGGAGTCTGTCAAGCTCAATTTCAACCTTCTCCCTCATCTTATAGGGAACAGACCAAGCTTTATGATAGACAGCTCTTGCATCAGAAACCAGATGAATCTGTACCTTGGATCCTGTAAAATTTCCAATGCCCGGTTCAAACAAAGAAGGAAACTTCTTCAACACTTGAGCACAGGAAGTGTCATCCACCCATGACAAAGCTTTGATATCATTCCAATTCCACTTGATTTTCTCAAACCAATTCCTGCCGAACACCGTTGGACCATTGCCTGGGATGATCCACAATGGAAGATCATGACCCACACCATCATATGACACCCTTACGGCTGCACTGCCAATCACCGGTATGAGTTCCTCAGTATAAGTACACAAATTAGCATTGACTGGACTCAGTTTTGCTTGTCGAATGTCCTTTGGCTCATTATCGACTGACTCGCACCATCAACACCGGCACGCCATTCAGTTTCACATTAACCATTATCAGCTGGTTCTTTCCCAAGAACGAATACAGACCATACACTTCCTCCTCGGGTTGTGCATCCGGGCTAGCACTAAACTGGTCATCATCAGCAATGTGATGAGCAGCAGCACGCTTGCTCAGTTGTGGGCACATTCTCTGAGGATGCCCCACTTTGGAACAGCCGTTACAGATGTACTGCCTAAACCGACACGGATGAGGCTGATGATTACCCCCACAACGCCAACAGGTTGAAATCGGATTCATACCAGTTGGCGGACTTTGAGCAGCTACAGGTTTCATGTAAGCAGTCGAGTAGGCCCTGCCATAAGTAGCTCTGCCAGATGATGACACAATCTTGTTTACAGTACTTGCTGTGGAGCTCCGACTTTTCGATGGTATCTGCCTCAAATTATCATCAGTCGTCGTGCATGCCTGGGCAGTCACAATGGCCTTGCTCAAATCCAGCGTCTCTGCAGCCAATAACTTCCGGAGAATCACATCATGGTTGATGCCTATCACAAAGAAATCGCGCAGCACAATCCCGAACTTACACGGCTCAGCAAGACTTCGCAGGTTGGCAACGAATCCCGACACATCCTGGCCCTCAGCACGACCATGTGTGTAGAAGCGATAGCATGATATGATGATCCCCTCATTTGGCTTGAGATGGTCAGCTACTAAAGCACACAAATCCTTGTATTCTTTGCCCATTGGATGTGCAGGCAAGAGCAGATTCTTCATGAGGCCATATATTCTTGAACCACAAACAGTGCGGAAAACCGCCCGGCGCCGAACTGCGTCATCGACTCCCGCCATGTTATTGGCAACAAAATACTGATCCAGGCGGTCGATAAAATCTGCCCAATCCTCATCATCCACAAATCTCTCCAGAATTCCAATAGTGCCCATTGTGCATGTGAAGGTTCTTAAGTTACCTTATCACCAAATGTTAAGTATATAATGACTCGAAAGAGTAAACTCACTCAGGTGTAAACTGGTCCACTTTATTCATGCCCAGTGACTACAAGACATGGTACCAGCACTTATATACCAGGGCCCGCGCACACGTGCGTACAGCCCGATGACCTCGGTCAGTGGCGCCCCCTCGTGTCTAGTGACCCCAAGCATCAATACATGACACATAACAACCTACATTTTCAAAGCACTCACCCGTGGCAAGGATCCTCATCCATTGTCAGTGCAGGGTTCTAACCTAGCACTGGTGCTGGGTTACATGATGCTCTTGAAAACACTGAAAGATTAGCTGGCCAAAATACAACTGACTTTTATTCATTCCATGCCAGGCTACAGTATAGAAAATTTAAGATGATAAACCAAGAAAGGTTAAAGAAAAACTCAACTTCAAGATCTGCATTTACAGCAGATACTGCATCTAAGTTTCAGTTGAGGTGTAAAATAATATTAATCAATATTACTTTATTTTTCCTTACACATTACAATCAATTTTTTTATAGCACATTTGCTTTATAAAGTAATTTAATTTTGGTCATCGCTGTTTTTGCTGAGCATCTGAAGTGTCTGGTATTTTCCATTTATTTAATTTTTATTGATACAATTATGGGCATGCATAAGCAGCAAATAGCCTACATACAGGGTACTTCACAAATTTAATGAAGTTTTATTTGTATGAAATCAATATAATCATTAATAAAAATGCATCACAGCATCCAAGCCTTTCATCTAATTGGTATCAAATGTGTTCTGTTCTTTTCAAAGTGCATTAAACAAGAATGTGGTACATTAGTATTTGCAAGTAACGTATTTGAATGGTTTCTCAAAGTGAATTTTTATAGGCAATCTAAACTCACAATATTTGACCAGAGTTTGTTCAGAGTTAATGCCAGCTGTGGCCCGGGGTAGCACCCTCACCTCTGAGCCAGAAGGTTGTGGGTTCAAATCCCACTGCAGAGACTTGAGCACAAAAATCTAGGCCGACATGCCCATGCAGTGCTGAGGGAACGCTGCACTGTCAGAGATGCAATCTGTCGGAGGAGACATAAAATCAAGGACCCGTCTTCCCTCTCAGGTGGACGTAAAAGATCCTATGCCATTATTTCGAAGAAGAGCAGGGAAGTTATCCCCGGTTTCCTGGCCCATATTTATCCCTCAATCAACATAACAAAAACGGATTATCTGATCATTATCACATTGCTGTTTGTGGGAGCTTGCTGTGCACAAATTGGCTGCCACGTTTACTACACTACAACAGTGACTGCACTTCAAAAGTACTTCATTGGCTGTAAAGCTCTTTGGGACATTCGGTGGTTGTGAAAGGTGCTATAGAAATGCAAGTCTTTCATCTTTCTGTGTCTACCTAGAACATTGTAATGTGTTTATTTTATGTGCTAACTTGGAGGAAGTTAATCTTAACTGGAGAAAATTTTGAATGAAACACTACATCATTAAGATTGCTAAGCTCGGTTGCTAAAGAACTGAATTATACAGGTCAAGGAGGTGCCAGGTTTGATTCACATTCTCTACAATTATCTTTTCTCATCAGGGTGGCGGTAGAGGCAGCATAATTAACCTTGGTGTCCCTGGGTTCGGGAGAAGAAAAACCAGCCAGGTTTGCAACCTAGTGACCCGCTGCTGGAACGTGTACTGGTTGGAGCAGGGCAGGATCAAGCTTGGTTCCAATGTCCTTTAGGGTCGAATAAACCTATCAGCACTGGCTGCTTATGTTCACACATGAAAATAATCACTTGGCAAGGTAACAGAGGGTGGAATACAGGCATGCAACTGTACCTTAGCCTGAGTCAGCACCTCCAGGAGAATAAGGGAGAAATTGGGGAGGGGCAAACAACCCAGTAAGATAGATTTCAGCAATTTATTTGTTACCATGTCAAAAATAGTTTGGTAAGAATCAAATACAAGTTCTATAAAATCTATAAAGGATACATAATAAACAGATAGCTTATAATTTGAAGAAGAGATATTGCATAACTCATGATTAGGAATGGTCTTCGAGGATGTAAGCTTAATATTAACTCTGTTTAAATTGTATGTAGGAAGCTAAGACAACTTAATAAAGTATATATTTTTTTAATTGATGTGGAAAATTCATCAACTAAAGGGTTACATTTCGCTTTCTGCAAATTTTAGCACACTGGTTAACACATTTGAGTTATATGCCTTCGAGTGGTTATGTAAACATAGTAATTAATCTAACGTGTTAAAATGGCGCAGATAGGAATTTAACATGGATATGTTATCCACAGCATTAAAAATAGCACACAGAGAAAATAAACCCCCTTTGGTAGTTAAATTGCTTTTGAATCAATAGGAAGACTGTTGTGACATTGGAGGAGCTATTATGAAATCAAACTGAGAGGATATCTCAACAGGTTATTTCACTGGAGTGGAATACCTTACAGACCAGTTCTGCTGCACAGTTTGGCGTCAGTGTAAATTGGTTCTGGCTTTGTATTGATGCAAACTGTGTAGTGTAATTCAGGCATGAAGACTCTTGAATGAAACAGGCTGGTGGTGTGAGACCACCTCCAGGAGATAACCTTTACTCCTGATGCAGTCTAACCACAATTGGTGCAAATCAATCTTTTCATAATTCCCAGGCAGTTCAGTGCACCGCCTGGGAACCTCTCAAAACGTAATTTTTAATCTTGTTTAATGTCAGCAGACTAACTGCTCCACAGCTGACTGCTAAATTTAAAATTGAACCTGTATTCTGATAAGTGGAGCTCTGAACATGCACTTTCCCTGGCCAGAGGAGTGAGGTGGATCCAACGGTATAACTCAGGTCTGCCAACCCTGTGCCACTCTAAACTGGTTACCTCCAACTGTGCATAACATGCAGTTGGTGGGTTCTGATCACAAATTTGTGACATTAATAACTACAACTTTCCAGCTACATTTTGCGTCACAAGACTACAGTTGTTAATAAATATGCTCATACTTGAAGTGCACTTTGAAAAGATACACACATTCACAGGAATCACATTAATTACAAACAATAATCAAGATAAGGATGGATTATTTGTAAGAGATTAGTAATAAGCAGCTGGCGGAATCTCCTACAAGTAAATAATTGGAATAGTTAATTGTCATGGAATGTTGTTTGATGTCATCTTAGTTAGATATGGAAACCTTGATGCAAAATTAGCAGGCGGTGCATTAAAAATGTAGTTCCAATGCTTTTTCTTGGAACAGACATTCTTATTTACTGAAGCGTTAAAGAGAAACTAAAAACATACAGTAGAACTTCCAGTATCTGTGGAAATGTAGCCCTGACACCTCCCAATGAATAATTAAAATTGGCAGCAGACCAGACCCCGAAATTGTTGGTCTAATGGGTGTGGTACAGCAATACCCTAAGATTTGGAATGAAAACAAGCACAATGCAACAGACATCACTTGAACTTAATTGTACTTGGGCTGTGAAGTTGATTGATGCCAGACTGGTTGGCAGGATGGGCAGTGAAGTGACATCTTTTACAAGGCTAAGATGTATGCTACAAAAATCTGGCAGAAAAACAGGTAATTGGAGCATGGATAGTGGAGGCTCCGCAGTAGTTTTATTAAAAGCTATGAATACAAAATGATAACTGGAGGAAAGATTTGATGTTGTAGCACACTCGCCTCTTGAGTCAGAAGGTCTTGGGTTCAAGTCCCATTCCAGAGACATGAGCCCAAAAATCTAGGCTGACACTCCAGTGCAGTACAGAGGGTGTGCCGAACTGTCAGAGGTGCCATCTTTTGGATGAGACGTTAAACCAAGGCCCCATCTGCTCTCTCAGATGGCCGTAAAAGGTCCTATAGCACTATTTCGAAGAAGAGCAGGGGGAGTTATCCCTGGGATCCTGGCCAATATTTATCCCTCAACCAACATCACTAAAAGCTGATTATCTGGTCATTCATCATCATCATAGGCAGTCCCTCGAATCGAGGATGGCTTGTTTCCACGTCAAAAAGTTCACAGGTGTTTCAATGATGGACCTAAAATTCCAGAACTAAATCTTGAAGGATGGAAGATGCCTGTGCTTGGATTTTTTTAACGTGTGGTGACCGTTGCACACCAGCCACCACACTGGCTTGACAGAGCTAGGTCTTAATCCAGTAGCAAGGATTAATCAAGACGACTGGAGACCAGCTCTGCTGCACGGACCTAGTGCGCACACATATCGCAGTGTGGGCTGGCCCAAAAATCATTATCACATTGCTGTTAGTGGGATCTCACTGTGTGCAAATTAGCTGCCGGGTTTCCTACATTACAACAGTGACTACATTTCAAAAACAGAGTCACTGCTGTCAATGGCCTGAAGCTACGGGTTGCTTTAAGTATTTTGCTGCTGCAGGTTTTATTTCCCTGGCATGGCTCTGTTCGGCCAGCATCCCCCTCTACCCCAGCCTGTTTAATTTCCTTTTTATAAATGCCTGCCTTTGAGCTGTTGGTAGTTTTGCTCTTGCTGCTGTTTCTGCTTAGCTTCCCCATTGCCCGTGAGTCCCGAAGACCCACTCTGTTCCCGGTGTAATGGCAATATGTTACCAGTACTAGTTACCGGTACTGTCTCTCGACAGGCCGGTACATGTTTAACTCCTCGCTCTGTTCATATTTTCCCTCCATTTTACACCAATTCATGTTTTCCCTCCATTTTCGCCTACTATTGAACTCTTTTTCACCTTTATTTAACTCAGATTTACTCATATCTCTTTTCCCCCACCCCTCTCCCCTCCTTTCTCTCTGGAAGTGATGGCAACAATTTTTTTCTTTTCAGTTAGCAAACAACCAAATAAACACTGAGACAGCGCACGTGTGCAACAACTTTAACCTCGTTGGCAGCAGTCGTTGCCTTTCAAAAAGTATTTCAGTGGCTGTAAAGCGCTTTGGTAATTCCAGTGGTTGTGAAAGGTGCTATATAAATGCAAGTCTTTCTTTTTTTGTAAAATTCTTTGTAAGTTTGAGACTAGTCAATGAGAGATATTTTTATGTTACAATTCGAAATACAGAGCAGTTCAAGTTTGTTTTTTTAAGTCCAGTGATTATTTATAGCTAGATAAATGAGAGATTAGCATAAATGTCGAATGATGTTATGTTTGATGCTACATCAAGGAAGTATGTGGATGGAAAAAGTCTCTGATGAAAGCCTTTGGTCGTAAAGCACTTCCAAACTGCAGCAGGCAACTTTTGAAAATGATTGATCTTATATATTTCCTTTGCTATCTCCATAAATATCTATAAATTATACAAATATATTCTGATAATTTTCCAGAAGTGCATTCCTTGACTCTAAACTTTCATTCAGATTCTTACCAAAACTCATTTTTGCTCCTCATAGGCATCCATGATTTGTTTGATACTTTGACCATAAGCACAAGCTTTAAGACTGAGAATGCCATGGCTATCGCTCCCATATCTAAGGAGGTACTTCCATCACCTCTTTCACACTCCTGAACAAAATACAACAACACTTACTGACTCCTGACTCCTGATTCTTTCTCCCAGGGCAGCTGTTGGTGTCTCTTTCTATTGCATCTATATTACTATGGTCAAGTCTCCTCTTAGCTTTCCTCTCTTCTTCCTTTAAAACTCCAAATATCTTATCTTACAACTCCCTCTCCAATTCATTCTTTATCAGGACGCCAAACTTGTTTAACTCCTTCAATTTTCTACATGCGTTTGAAACCCAAGATTGACTTCATCTAGCCAACAGTTTCTGCCATACCTCATCCTTTTTACTCATTTCAGTTATTGCTGTGCACTCATCTTGGTTTCCTCAATTTGCCGAAATGCATTTTTAAGCTGGTTCTCACACCATAGTTTACAATGGGGCTGTTGCAAGCCATATATTTGTTTTATGTCCTCAAAGATAAGTAAAGGACTTTCATAATCATGATGCATTATGTAGTTACTTTGTTGTATATGTAAACAAAATGTAATATGTCCTCAATGCAATTATTCTTTAGAATGATTTTAATAGACAAAACACAGTAAAAAAACTATTGAATAGAAAATAATGGCAGTAATTTTATCAGCGAATTTAGTTGGTGTCATAAGTTGTGAAAGCAAAGCATAATTAATTTATTAACTGTGATCTGAACCACAAAAATGTGGTCTTGAAATTATAAGAACATAAGAATTAGGAGCTGAAGTCGACCATTCGGCCCCTCGAGCCTACTCCGCCATTCAATAAGATCATGGCTGATCTTCTACCTCAACTCCACTTTCCTGCACTATCCCCATATCCCTTGATTCACTTAATATCCAAAAATCTATCAATCTCTGTCCTGTATATACTCAATGAAATTAGTCCAACATTTAAAAAATAATATTATTAATATTTCCTGCAAATGTCATAGGCTGGGCTTGCTCTGGTTTGGGTCTGTTGTTTGTGCGAGGTGTCACAACAGACACCAAGAGTCAGCATGTTCCATGTCAGTGACCTATGCCTGGCAAAACTGCTGCAAGTTTATGAAGTGATAGTTAACCACCTTAAACAGTACAGTTAATAAATAATACAAGAAAACCAATTGTGGTCACACAATCGTACAACTAAGGCATTTAAGTACGAAGTTAGCTGCTAATCAGCCCAACTGAGCTTGCTTTTAAAAGGAGGAAGGGTGCAATTTAAATTAGTCAATTACCCTCAATTACTAACCCCCCCCTATTGGGAAGTATTCTCAAAGGTCCATTGAGTGCTTCATTACTTAGTAGAATAAGGCTATGAGGGCTGATGAGCTAAGCGGGGAAAAGAGGGATATTGAATCAGTAAATAGTAGTAGTACTGCCTGTGAGAACAAATGGTATCATGGATAGAAAGTCTTAAGAAAAATATATTTGCATTTATATAGAATCTTATCACGTCTCTCAGCACTTCACATACAATGAACCATCTTGAAGTGCAGTGGCTGTTGTCAGTAGACGGCAGTTGTAAGGAGCTAAAGGATTGTAAAAATATAGGGGCGATTTCTGTGGGAGTCTCCCGCTTGTCCACTGTAACTTTGGTGGGAGGGCCGTGCAAACTCCAGAAAAACGGCATAAAGTCGTGTTTCCTGTCTAGCTGGGCTTTCGGTGGCAAGTGGGAGGAAACCCCCGGAAATTCATCACATAGTGGATCAGTCCATGACAAAGTGGTGGTGTCAGGGCTGTTTCCAGTGTTATGGCTCCGGTTGGGGTAGAACGTAGAATGTTTTAGGGTAAGGGGTGTCGCAGTTGTGTGGGGCGGACTGGTTGGGCTGGGTGCTCTTTACCTTTCCGCCATTGTTCATTGGAGTAGTCGTGTTGAGTTGAATGACCCGTTTCTGTGCTGTAAATACAATGGTCCAGAAATTGTGGTCGGTGGTGTACCTCCAACTCGCGAAACAATTCCGAAAGTACCTCCTGGCGCCCAGGCTATGAAATGTTGCAGTCTCAGGCCTCCAGGGGAACGGCAGCATAAAGCCCCATGGATCCCAGGGACGCTTCTGATTTGCCTGTGTCCCTGGGATCACGTGGGCCCGGTCCTCCAATGACAAAAGTAAATTCCATTGCACTCATTTACGAAGGGAATCCGCTAATGATATACAATGGAATCCCCAAATAATCGTACAATGTACAGAATTTTAATAATTAAACAATGTACTGAATTGCAAATTTATTCGTAAGCTCCTTCATCCCACCAAACTCGATAAAAATGTAATTTTTTGATAATTAACTTCCAACATCTTAATCCGGGCCAATATTTGCATAAATTCATTTAAAGTATATGATTTTGAAATATTTTATTTAAGCCTTATATATATATATACCCTTACGTTGATGCAAACAGGCCCTACACCTGCTTTTGCCAGCCGTAAGAGTTGCATGGGCAATTGCTGGGCAGTTGTTGGGCAAATAGCCCAACTCTGCGCCAGCAATACTCAGTTTTCAGGCGATTCGGATGATCTGCTGAAGCGTACCTTGAGAGATCGCAAGTTCCAGACTTTGCGCATGCATAAGCGCATGAGGAAATCCAGAAGTTGCGGGGCCTTTCAAAGGCGTACTCAGAGTACGCTTTCACGGAGACTGAAATTTCAGGTGAGAGTGCTACCAACTGAGGCAATTTAAAAAATATTATCAAATAGGGAAAGGTATGTATTGAAGGATGAGGGTTACATTAGTAAAAATGAGCATTGGAGTAAACTTTTATAATTACAACATAGACTGCGAGCGAAAATATTAATTGGCAACACAAACACATGACATGCCAATGGAGTTAAGAAAGTACAGAATGATTCTAAAAGATAAATTGGGCATAAGAAATGCATTGATGATAAGAGATGATCTAACAGCTGTTGAAAGGATGGATATAACAACAGAAGAGGGGACAATAGCAAGAAATTAGTGAAGATCAAGGCAACAGCAATTGGACATTCCAATTGAGATGAACAGATTCTAAAGAGTGAAATAATGTTAGAGGGCAGTTTTTATTCTGTAAATTAGCTGATGACATTTTTATATGTATTTTGTATTCTTATTGAGTAATGGGGGTAATAGGCTCTCTGGCCCACTGCTGAGAACAGGAGTGCTCGCTCTTGAAATTAGACTGTGTGAAGATTAGCGTACAAATGCCGAATATATTCAGAAGCAAATCAGCTGTTTCAATGAAGACTTATAAAAGGGTTAACACCTCTGTTAAAATTCAACAAAGACTGGTAAGTGTGTTATGCTAATATTTGCATATTACAAGGCCTTTATGACTGACAGAACTCTCGAAATTTAATGCTTAGTTCTGGGTTTTCAAAGTCACGGCCAGATATATTTAGAGAGATGAGAACAAGCTTTATCATTCATAATATTGTGTCACTAATTATTTGTTAATTACATGCCGTGATTCTTGTGTCAGCTGATAAAAAAATCCCTGTCTCCACCTTGAGAATAGCAATAAAAATAGGGTTAGCAGAAGCTGCTTTGTAACTCCCTTGTGGGCAGTATTGTATTGTCGCATTCACAGATTGGAATTAAAGGTTTTTGAGATGATATTACTGCAGGTTTAGAAATAAATAATCTGCTGCTGAGGAAAGGGATAGGGAAATTCTACCTTCAGCACACAATCATTAGCTTCCACAACTGTATTTTCATGACTGCAAGAACAAGGAAAATATAGAAAATATGGGGCGATTTTAGCCTTAACAACAACAACAACTTGTATTTATATAGCGCCTTTAAAGTTGTGAAACGTCCCAAGACACATCACAGGAGTACTATGAGATAAAAAAATTTGCCTCCGAGCCGCATAAGTAGAAATTAGCGCAGGTGACCAAAAGCTTGATCAAAGAGGTAGGTTTTAAGGAGCGTCTTGAAGGAAGAAAGAGAGGCGGAGTGGTTTAGAGTGCGAGCTCTCGAGCTTGGGGCCTAGGCAATGGAAGGCACAGCCACCAATGGTTGAGCGATTATAATCAGGGATGCCCTGTGGATTGCAGTTAAAATTGACTGGCTGACTTATCTGCCAATGGACCCCGCCATCTTCATTTTAACCAGCTCTTATGAACAGGCAACAAGGCTGCCAAGCTGAAGCTGGCACGGGTCCTTCTTCAAAAATGCAGATTAGGGTCTGATGACGTCATCAGGTCCCAACTGCAATTTTAACTCTGGCATGAGCAGGGAAGCTGGAGACAAGAAAGCGAAAAGAGGGCCAGAAGAGGCCATTTAAGTTTTTAAAAGAACTTTCCTTGTGTGGCCAGAAGGAGCAGCAATGCTCCTCAGGTCCCCAACAAGAAAGTTTAGCACCCTCCCGCCCCTTGACCCCAGGCACCCCCTGACCTCAGGCACCCCCTGACCCAGGCACCCCATCACCTGCCTTCTTGCTGTAGGGCCTTCCTTTGTTGCTGGCCGGCCTGGTCTCCTGCCGCCCAAAGCCCTCCTCCCACCTCCCGGGCAGACAGCTGTCGGGCAGCATGTGGATGAGACCTGCAATGAATGTAATGACTCAAAAGACTTATTACTATAAACTGCCTCAGGTGTAAACCTGATCCAACTTTATTCGCGCCCAAAGTAACCCGCGTGACATGGTGCCCGCGCTTATATACCAGTGACCATGCACGCGGGCATGCAGCCCAATGACCTCAGACAGTGGCGCCCCCTGGTGTCTGATGACCCCAAGCATAAATACATAACAACATCCCCTTTCAAGATCTTAATATCAGTCTTTCTTACAAATTAAAATGGTCTGGGACTTTCCGCCTTTGACGAACTTCTCGAAGCATATGCAACAGGTTGTAGCTTACCCGACTCATTTGCTTGTTGGAGTACACAGCCAACCCCATATGATGAAGCATCACAGGCCAATACAAGATGCTTAGAAACATAGAAACATATAAAAAAGGTACAGGAGTAGGCCATTCGGCCCTTCGAGCCTGCACCACCATTCAATAAGATCATGGCTGATCATTTCTTCAGTACCCCTTTCCTGCTTTCTCTCCATACCCCTTGATCCCTTTAGCCGTAAGGGCCATATCTAACTCCCTGCTGAATATATCCGATGAACTTGCATCAACAACTCTCTGCGGCAGGGAATTCCACAGGTTAACAACTCTCTGAGTGAAGAAGTTTCTCCTCATCTCAGTCCTAAACGGCCTGCCCCTTATCTTTAGACTGTGTCCCCTGGTTCTGGACTTCCCCAACATCGGGAACATTCTTCCTGAATCTAGCCTGTCCAGTCCAGTCAGAATCCTATATGTTTCTATGAGATCCCCTCTCATCCTTCTAAACTCCAGTGTGTAAAGGCCCAGTTGATCCAGTCTCTCCTCATATGTCAGTCCAGCCATCCCTGGAATCATTCTGGTGAACCTTCGCTGCACTCCCTCAATAGCAAGAACATCCTTCCTCAGATTAGGAGACCAAAACTGAACACAATATTCCAGGTGGGGCCTCACCAAGGCCCTGTACAACTGCAGCAAGACTTCCCTGCTCCTATACTCAAATCCCCTTGCTATGAAGGCCATCATACCATTTGCCTTCTTCACCGCCTGCTGTACCTGTATGCCAACTTTCAATGACTGATGAACCATGACACCCAGGTCTCGTTGCACCTCCCCTTTTCCTAATCTGGCACCATTCACATAATATTTTGCCTTTGTGTTTTTGCCCCCAAAGTGGATAACCTCACATTTATCCACATTATACTGCATCTGCCATGTGTTTGCCCACTCCAACCTGTCCAAGTCACCCTGCAGCCTCTTAGTGTCCTCCTCACAGCTCACACCGCCACCAAGTTTAGTGTCATCTGCAAACTTGGAGATATTACACTCAATTCCGTCATCTAAATCATTAATATATATTGTAAAGAGCTGGGGTCCCAGCACTGAGCCCTGCAGCATTCCACTAGTCACTGCATGCCATTCTGAAAAGGACCGGTTAATCCCGACTCTCTGCTTCCTGTCTGCCAACCAGTTCTCTATCTACGTCAGTACATTATCCCCAATACCATGTGCTTTGATTTTGCACACCAATCTCCTGTGTGGGACCTTGTCAAAAGCCTTTTGAAAGTCTAAATACACCACATCCATTGGTTCTCCCTTGTCCACTCTACGAGTTACATCCTCAAAAAATTCCAGAAGATTTGTCAAGCATGATTTCCCTTTCATAAATCCATGCTGACTTGGACCAATCCTATCACTGCTCTCCAAATGCACTGCTATTTCATCCTTAATGATTGATTCCAACATTTTCCCCACTCCTGATGTCAGGCTAACTGGTCGATAATTACCCGTTTTCTTTTTCCCTCCTTTTTTAAAAAGTGGTGTTACATTAGCAATCCTCCACTCCATAGGAACTGATCCAGAGTCAATAGACTGTTGGAAAATTATCACCAATGCATCCACTATTTCTAGGGCCACCTCTTAAGTACACTGGGATGTAGACTATCAGGCCCCGGGAATTTATCGGCCTTCAATCCCATCAATTTCCCTCTTAATAAGGATTTCCTTCAGTTCCTCCTTCTCACTAGACTCTCGGTCCCCTAGTACATCCGGAAGGTTATTTGTGTCTTCCTTTGTGAAGACAGAACCAAAGTACGTGTTCAATTGGTCTGCCATTTCTTTGTTCCCCATTATAAATTCACCCGAATCCGACTGTAAGGGACCTACGTGTGTCTTCACTAATCTTTTTCTCTTCACAAATCTATAGAAGCTTTTGCAGTCAGTTTTTATGTTTCCGGCAAGCTTCCTCTCATACTCTATTTTCCCTCTCTTAATTAAACCTTTTGTCCTCCTCTGCTGAATTCTAAAATTCTCCCAGTCCTCAGGTTTGCTGCTCTTTCTAGGGACGGACTTAAAGTTGACTTTCCATATTCCTCTGAAAAATGGCAGCAGACAAACGAATTTCAAAAGGACACTTGTTGTTGACAAACAGTCCTTTATGGGTGTTGATGCAGGTGAGTTTCTTCAAAGTGTCAACAAGCTCCTGTGTCATATAGGCCGATGTCAGATCCAGTTTAGTGAATGACTTTCCACCAGCTAACATGGCGAACAGGTCATTGGCTCTCGGTAACGGATACCGATCATGTTTCGAAAATCGGTTAATCGTAACCTTGTAGTCTCCACAAATCCTGACAGTGCTATTACTCTTCAACACAGGAACAATAGGACTGGCCCACTCGTTAAACTCAACCGGTGATGTGACCCCTTCACGTTGGAGTCTGTCAAGCTCAATTTCAATCTACCCCCTCATCATGCAGGGAACAGACCAAGCTTTATGATAGACAGGTCTTGCATCACAATCCAGGTGAATCTGTACCTTGGCTCCAGTAAAATTACCAGTGCCCGGTTCAAGCAAAGAAGGAAACTTCTTCAACACTTGAGCACACGAAGTATCATCCACCGATGACAATGCTTTGATATCATCCAATTCCACTTGATTTTCTTGAGCCAATTCCTGCCGAACAGCATTGGACCATTACCTGGGACAATCCATTATGGTAGATCATGAACCACACCATCATATGACACCTTGACTACTGCACTGCCAATCACCAGTATGAGTTCCTTAGTGTAAGTACACAACTTGGCATTGACTGGACTCAGTTTAGGTTTCACAGCCTCAGTGTCCCACAGCATGTCAAATGTCCTTTGGCTCATTGTCGACTGACTCGCACCCATGTCCAGCTCCATTGATACAGGCACACCATTCAGCTTCACATTAACTATTATCGGCTGGCTCCTTCCCAAGAACGAATACTGACCTTACAGTTCCTCCTTGGGTTGTGTATCCGGGCCAGCACTGGACGGTCATCATCAGCAATGTGATGAGCAGCAGCACGCTTGCTCAGTTGTGGGCATATTCTCTGAAGATGTCCCACTTTCAAACAACCATTAAAGGAGTACTGTTTAAACCGACACGGATGAGGCTGATGATTGCCCCCACAACGCCAACAGGATGAAATAGGATTCGTACCAGTTGGTGCACTTTGAGCGGCTACAGGTTTCATGTAAGCAGTCGAGTAGGCCCTGCCATAAGCAGCTCTGCCAAACGACAACACAATCTTGTTTACAGTACTTGCTGTGGAGCTCCGACTCTTCGATGATATCTGCCTCAGATTATCTTCAGTCATAATGCATGCCTGGGCAGTCGTGATGGCCTTGCTCAAATCCAGCTTCTCTTCGGCCAATAACTTCCGAAGAATCACATCATGGTTGATGCCTGTCACGAAGAAATCTCGCAGCATGTCTTCCGAACTTACACGGCTAAGCAAGACATCGCAGGTCGGCGACGAATCCCGACACATCCTGGCCCTCAGCATGAACATGCATGTAGAAGCGATAGCGTGAGATGATGATCCCCTCTTTTGGCTTAAAATGGTTGCACACCAAAGCACACAAATCCCCATATTCTTTATCTGTTGGACGTAAAGGCGAGAGAAGATTCTTCATGAGGCCATAAATTTTTGGACCACAATCGGTGAGGAAAACCGCCCTGTGCCGAACAGCGTCAGCCTCTCCCTCCATTTTGTTGGCCACAAAATACTGATCCAGGCAGTCGATAAAATCTGCCCAATCCTCGCCATCCGCGAATCTCTCCAGACTTCCAATAGTGTCCATTGTACATGCGAAGGTTCTTAAGCTACCTCTTCGCCAAATATAATTAATGTAATGACTCAAAAGACTTGTTACTGTAAACTGCCTCAGGTGTAAGCCTGATCCAACTTTATTCGCACCCAAAGTAACCCACGTGACATGGTACCCACACTTATATACCAGTGGCCGCGCACGCGCGCGTACAGCCCGATGACCTCCGACAGTGGCGCCCTCTGGTGTCTGGTGACCCCAAGCATCAATACATAACAGGAGTTAGATTCACTCGGGGCCTCACATTGCTGAGGTTGGAGGGGGGGTGGGGGGGGGGAGGGGATTTGACACTCTCCCCACAGCCCGCCCCGACCACCCCTGTAATGTATTTACTTTATGGGTTCTTTGCTGAAGAATTCATAGCAACGCATCGCTATTAAGAACTAGTTGGTTTATTAACAAAGGTTTCACAATCACACTACACATCACCAGTTCATCCACTAGGCTCACAACTGCATACCCCATCGTGGATGACCTAGATCCATCTGTCTGGGGTTTTATTGAGTCTTGGGAACATCACATGACTGGCTAAGCCACTCACAATGCAACAGCTCTACAACTATTTTAACGTAAAACTTTAAATCAAGTGCCCTCTTATTAAAGGGGCACTAGAACCAACAAATTAACATATTAAACTTTTGAAAAACTACGGTCAAATTAAAATGTGTTTATTGAGTCTTGTGAACATTACTTAACTGGCTAAGCCACTTACGATTTTACAGCTCTACAACTATTTGAAACAGAACATTAAATCAAGTGCCCCCTTTTGACAAGGGCACTAGAATCCACAAATTTCCAAATAAACTTTTACAGAAACTTAAATCAAATTAAAATTTGGTTGCCGGGGGTGATAATGCGCTCCAGTCCCTCCGGCGCCCACCTCTCGCGGAAGGCCGCGCGTGTATCGGTGGACACCGCGTGCTCTATCTCCAGGGACACCCTGGCGCGAACGTATGCAACAGCTCTACAAACCTGTGAACATCCTCGCAGGTGCATACATTACACCACCCCACACACCTAAATCCAGCACCATGTTAAAATTCTCTCCCATCTATGTATTTGAGGGTGTTCCTTATCAGACAACGCACTTCAAAGTGTCAAAAGTAATACAACCCAAAGTCAGTCATTTCATACTGATGTCAATTACAGTTCATTTGCTATTGGTGAAGGGATGTTTGACGATGAAACTGGACCAAGAAATTCACATATTCCTGGCAATCTGTAACCTTCCCTCTCCTGCTTCAATTAAACTTCAATTTACCTGAAGACGGTGCTTATTAACAGCATTGTGACCTTAAAGCCAACTTTAATCTAGTTCCACCTATGCAGCAGAATAATATATGATGCATTTCGTTGTTGTATTGAAACAGCGTGCATCCATCTGAGTGCCATTTTAGCAGTGCCACAGACAGCTGCCTGTGCAAAATACAATATAAAAAGCAAAGTTTGAATTTTGCAGACCGACTTACAGTCTTAGATTCAGAATTATTTTCAGAAATTATTTTTCACTTCTGATTGGAAGTAAGAATCCCTCGATGGCTCTGTTGCTATGGGCACTGCCCAGCCGCCCAAAGCGGAAATGAGTCATACAGACCAAGCAGGTTCAGAGTTCAATCCTTCATGTTTGCGGCGCTGGCTAATCTCAGCTGGGGAGGTAATCACGCTGAAAAAATTGGATCTGGGCTAGAGATGATTGAGGGAATAAAATCAGCCAAGGATTCCAACTCATGATTACTAACCGTGCTGTAAAGCACACTTGTGCTGATGTCATGTGAGGGCATGACTGTGCACAACTATGACAGTGTCAGCTGTGGCTTAGTTGGTAACTCCCTCGCCTCTCGGTCAAAATGTTGTGGGTTCAAGTCCCACTCCAGAGTCTTGAGCACAACAATCCAGGCTGACACTCCAGTGCAGTACTGTCGTTGGCGTCTTTCGGATGAGATGTTAAACTGAGGCCCCGTCTGCTCTCCCAGGTGGACGTAAAAGATCCCATGGCACTATTTCGAAGAAGAACAGAGGAGTTATCCCCTGGTGGCCTGGACAATATTTATCCCTCAATCAACACCACTAAAACAGGTAAACTGCTCATAATCACATTGCTGTTTGTGGGAACTTGCTGCGCGCAAATTAGCTACCGCGTTTCCCACATTACAACAGTGACTACATTTCAAAAGTATTTCATTGGCTGTAAAGCGCTTGACTTTTAAGACTAACTGCAAGTCTTTCTTTCTATACCTTCCATGGGCAACACCCACTGACTACATTTCCACTTGAATAACGCCCAATTAGGTGAGGTATCGATGGGCAGCATGATTCAGCACCTTCAGGAAAGGAGGGAGCAATTTGGAGGGAGATCACATGGCTGGTGGATTATTGAATGGATTTTCATTTGTGAACCATGATATTTTGGTTTAATCTCTTAAATCAACAAAATTAACATTCAAAATAGATGTCCTTATTAACTGCACAATAGATGTACGTTTTCAACAAAATTCTCAGTAAAATGGTGATGTGGAACTAAAATAATACTTTGATCAAATGTGCTACATGACTTGGAAATCTGATGGACCTTAAGTCTTGTCGATTCCTTTGGTTCCGTTCTGTTTGCAAATGACAGCTAAATGATAAATGGTAAGGTGGATTTGATTTGAAGCAATTTTTTTAGGAGCCTGGGCTCTTAATAATCAATATCAGCAGCTGAAAATTCAGAGAGAGGTTCAAATTTCATGATTGTCTGTTTTGATCAGATTAGTTAACTGAGAAGCCAGCAGTGGAAATGACTAGGAATGGATCCATCTGTGGAACAGGAGAGAACAGTTTAGCTGTATTGAGTTCCACACCACAAACCAATCATGAGGTATAAGGGATACTTGTTTTAAGATTAGAATTCAATTGAGGGTTGCAGGTGACATCATAATCTGAAAATGAAGCAGTTTATGAACATTTAGCAGACCCGCAAGATTGAATTAGAGTTTTTACATCCTCCCTGTATCTACTCTTTTATATATAGCTAGTGTATGTGCTATCAGGTTGCTCGTGATAAACGAGAGAATGTGATGTTTTATAACGCACATCGACAGCCACCATGCTCTCACTCCCAGCAGAGTCAGAGATGCCTAACCTCCTATTACGAGGTCTCTCTCTCCCCCTCCCTCGCCTCCCCTCCCCAAGAAGGTGCCTGTTCCTTCCTGGCCAATTTTTATCCATCAACCAGCCACTAATAGATTATCTAGTCATTATCACCTTGCTGGTTGTGGGAGCTTGCTGTGTGTAAATTGGCTGCTGCGTTTACTACATTACAAGAATGGCTGCACTTCCAAAGTAATTCATCAGCTGTAAAGCGCTTTGGGATGATCTGAGGTCTTGAAAGGCACTATATAAATGCAAGTCTGTCTTCCTTTCCCTTCACCCTCACAATGATTTCTCTCTCTCTCTTTCTCTCTCTCCCTTCCCCAATCTCTGGGTTACTTCACTCTTGAAGTAAATGGAAGTCAGGAGTTTATTCACAGGAGGCAGGCTCCTCTGTATGTGCCCAGCACTTTTGCTCGCTTTCCCCTTCCTCATTTCTCTTTTCCCCTGACCTCTCTTATTTCTTGCCTGCCTTACTTCTGCCCACTCTGTTACCTTACTTCTTTTTATTCACTTATTTACACTTTCTCCTTTTTTCCACACTGACTATTCTGTTTTAACTATCTCTGTTTGTTTCTGGAATATTTCCTCTTTATTCCTGCAGCCTTTGCACTGTTGCATGGGAACACTGAACAGAGAAAACAGATTGTGCCATATAAAAACCACAGAGGGATCAGGAGGGTGCAGGCCATAGACAAGTCACAGAGCCTGGGAGAGAGTGAGCCATGCAGAGAGTCTGGGAGAGTGTGGGCACTATATAAAGCATACAGAGTCTGGGAGAGGTTGGGCCATATGTAAAGCACTTAGGGCTTGATTTTCGGTCTTCAGCTGCCCCTCTTAGCGCCCCAGAGTGGCGGCAATGGTGGCGGAAAGCAGCATCCAGCGCCCCGCCAGGAGTTTTGGTGCCGGTGTTGAAAGGGCGCGGAGCATTACCGCCCGAGAGAGGCGAGTTGGTGTGCAACGCCTCTGGTTGCAACACCGACTCAATTTTTGGTTGCTGCCCAACCCTTAGCGCTCTGTAGCAAGGTCTGGTGGGAACACCTGTGAAAGCTGGCATCCCAAGCTGTAGCAGCTGCAGTGAGCTCAGTAATACCGACCTCTGGTAAGTGTGATTGTTCACATTTTTTTTTGCAATTTATGTTGTGGTGGTGTGAGCTTATGGATTGGGAATGTTTTTAGTGTCTTTTTTTCAGTCCTCCCCCACCAGCTGCAGCCACCCCACCTCTCCCCAGGCCTCTGTTATGGCGCTCTGAGGCCGGATGTTTAGCTCAGGATTCTCCCTTGCTCAGCCGGCCTAGTGCCCTAAAAGAGGCAACTCCTCCCTCAGTGTCCCGCTCCGAACTCTGGGCCCAGCTGATGAATTTCACGGCGGCAGGCACAAACCATTTGTCGGCACAAAAATTTACCGCTCCGCCCGGGACCCCGCCCCAACTGAAGCGCAACCGAACTTCTCCCCCAGAGAGTTTGGAAAGTAGTGGGCCGTGGGAAAAGCATGGAAAGACCAGGAGTAAGCAATGGAAAACCCTAGAAACATTGAGAAGCATCACCCAAGGAAAAAGAACATAGTAATTGGGAAACAGTACCCGGACCTGAAATCTGGGTGTTGTGCACTCACACCAGCCCCTGCCTGGCCAAAACTCGTCGGGAGTTAAAATCGAACCCACGGACTTGATGGTCACGACAGAGACTAAAACATTATTATAAAAGTATTATTAAAATCTACAGAATCTGTGCTTATTAATGTAGCATTAAAATCAGTCTTTGATAACGTGCTACAATGCTGAGCAATTCAAAGAATTTCAACAGCCCAGTTATATTATACAGTGTACATTGAAATAAGATGTTTCAACTTCACATGATGCTGACCATGGTACAATTCAGGTGTGAATTCACTCGAGTGGAACTTAGGCAAGAAGAGTGAGACACTACAAAGTTACACCACTTTGGCTTTGCACCAGCTTCATTTTTAATTTTATTAATGTCAGCAAAGAGCTGAATTTCTTCTTTATTGCTTGTTACCGCTAAATATTAACCAATATTCAAGCCATTGTGCTTTACTTAGCCAGAAAGTAATGTGGGACGAACAGTATAACTCATGTCGCTCTGCACAGTGACTGGGGCAGATTTTCAAGCCAAATGCGAGAATGGGCGCGATATCTGCGGTGCATGCCCAAGGCCTCAGCCAGAAGGCCCAAACACTATTCAGCTTTAGGCCTCATTTATACATTATTGCCGAGTGGCAAGCGCCAAATGGGAGTTCCGCTGCACTCGCTCGCCGAAAATCGGCCAGGTTTTGAGGGGTAGGGGCAGAGGGCGGGGGAGCAGATCCCAAATGGTGGTGGAGGTGGAGTGACATCAGACCAGCAGGAGGCCGAATTATTTTCGTTGGGCTCAGAGGAGCACCCTAAATTAGGCTGAGTATTGTCGCATGGATTTGGTGTCTTATAATGACATTTTAAGCCATGCTACATGGTAAATTCAAAACATTTTTAAGTCTTGACTGTTAATCGTTAAATGTTTACAATTTACTTATTTCAATTTCTAATCAGTCTGTTAGTGATGGTCGGCTTCCTTTAATAAAGTAATAAGAAAATTATTGTGAAAAAAAGGAATGATGTATTTGTGTGCAAAGCATTGTTTTTAATTATAAATTGTGTATAAAAATATAGAGAACATTGTAAAAGAATGACCTTTGTTGACTAACGTAATACTCCCTCGTGGTGTCAGTCTCTAATGGGGCCAATAGATTGTGGATATTGATGTGTTATTTATAATAAATTAGAAGTCTTGTATAAAGCAGGCATGCACTGTTTATTACACTCAATTCCTGTGCCATATGGCTGTAAATTGCGGCCTCCCTGGGTGCGTACGATGCACGCACCCGCCTGAAGAAGCCCTGCAAGTTCCGGGTTTAGGCATCCACTGCACATGCGCCTAAAGCCGGCACTTGTGATCTGTCCAAATCACAAGTCGTACGAATGCGAAAGTAAAGGGCCTCGGCTGGTGGAGATTTGGGCTATTTGCCCAACTCTTGCCCGGCGAATGAACTTAAAACTCTTACGCTTGGTAAAAGGCCTGCTTTCAACAGCATAAGAGTTTGAAAAGATAGAATAAAATAACTGTTATGACTAATTTTTATATTAAAAACCTTGAACATTAAGGTAAGTTTATTTTGAACACTATTAAAACATATTTTAAAACATTTCAAAAATACATATATTTTTTCTAAAACATTCAACTTCTATTCATTTTATTTATGTAAAGCATTTTCTTTGTTTTTGGGGTTATTGCCATTCATAGTAATGGCAGCTCCCTACAACAAAACTGTGGAGTTAAAAAACAGCAGGGATGTGGCCTGTTTGAATTCACTTTTTTGACAGGTCATGTGGACGGGACTATTTTACGAACGAAGCCACAGGCTTTGCGCGTGCAGTGTTCCTGGGTGGCATGACGTCATGTGCTGCCCAGGACTCTGCCGGTTCAAAGCAGATTGCTCCGTGTACGCAGTGACTGCAGGTAGAGGCGCATCGTATTCGGTGGTTGGAGGCTTGTGTCCGCGGGATGCCTTCCACTGCAATTTTTGGCCCATTATTTTGTCACACTTGGCTGTCACAATTTTGTCCTGCAATGCCATTGGTATGGTGCTTGAATTTTAATAATATTTAAAAATGAATTCATTTCAGGTGAACCTCCCAATAGGTGACACTGTGGCAATGTTTACTTGTACCCTTAAATGTCAGAAGAACATAAGAACATAAGAATTAGGAACAGGAGTAGGCCATCTAGCTCCTCCAGCCTGCTCCACCATTCAACAAGATCATGGCTGATCTGGCCGTGGACTCAGCTCCACTTACCCGCCCGCTCCCCATAACCCTTAATTCCCTTATTGGTTAAAAATCTATCTATCTGTGATTTGAATACATTCAATGAGCTAGCCTCAACTGTTTCCTTGGGCAGAGAATTCCACAGATTCACAACGCTCTGGGAGAAGAAATTCCTTCTCAACTCGGTTATAAATTGGCTCCCCCGTATTTTGAGGCTGTGCCCCCGAGTTCTAGTCTCCCTGACCATTGGAAACAACCTTTCTGCCTCTATCTTGTCTATCCCTTTCATTATTTTAAATGTTTCTAAAAGATCACCCCTCCAACGAGTAAAGATCCAGTCTACTCAATCTATCATCATAAGGTTTAGCAGATGGAATACAATGTCGGAAAGTGTGAGGTCATCCACCTTGGGAAAAAAAACAGTAAAAGGGAATATTATTTGAATGGGAGAAATTACAACACGCTGCGGAATCAGCCAAGTGAATCGTCTCTGTACTCCCTCCAAAGCTAGTATATCCTTCCTTAAGTAAGGTGACCAAAACTGCACGCAATACTCCAGGTGCGGACTCACCAATACCCGATACAGTTGCAGCAAGACCTCCCTGCTTTTGTACTCCATCCCTCTCGCAATGAAGGCCAACATTCCATTCGCCTTCCTGATTAACTGCTGCATCTGCAAACTAACTTTTTGGGATTCATGCACAAGGACCAATTGTGGAGCAGTGGAGGCGTGTCCTGCACAGTAGGAACTGTGAGCAGTGAGTGGAGCAGCTATCAACTTGAGCTCCTGCCTGTAGAGCCCTGAGACCAGCCCAGGAATAGAAGGAGGGAAGGGGCTTCACCACCAACTTCTATCCAGAGGGAGAGGAGGAGAACAGAAAACTTTGCACATCTTTACCATTCTGCAAAGAGTTGGAGAGAGGGGGAAAAACCACAACAAACATCCAGTGTGGAAGGAGGGAGACTCAACTACTCTACAGGTGGGTGTGGGTGCATTTCCCCAAAAACAGACTTTGTTGTATCGGTGGGGGGAGGAAAGAAGACCACTGAGGGCCGGAACATCGCGGGGGGTGTGTGTGTGTGTGTGTGGTAGTGTGCGTGGGGGCCGTGCTTACAACTAGGCCCCCCCCACAATTGAAACCCCCCCCACCCCCAATTGCCTAGCCTGGGATAGCTGGAGCTACCAGGCTGAAGATTTTCATTAATCACCCAATTAAGGATCGTTAGGAGTGCCTGGTGGCTGCAGCTACCCCAGGTGATGGTGACCCATCCACCTCCACGGAGGTGTGTGGGGGACCTGACCCATCCACCTCCATGGCACGAACCTGGTATTGCAGTACTTCCAGGAACGGTGCAGTGGCTCTAGGCCTTTTGGCTAAGAGCATTGGCGCAGAGTGATCCTTGACTGGTGCAGGGTGACCTCTGGCGTTTGACAAAGAATTGTAACGATTGGATAACGATTGGACATGAATTTAAAAAAAAAAGACATCTTCTCCCCCCACCTGAAGACCACCCCAAAGACTTTTGTGTTTTGCCATCTGGGGAGTGCACCCACCCACAGCTGCGAGGGGAGACCTGCCCTCGCAGCCCCCCCCCCTTCCCACCCCCTCTCTCTTTCTCCGTTACCCTCTGTTTCTCCCCTCTCTCTCTGAGGCCCCTTTTCTTCCTAATTTTAAAAAAAAAAACAAAACCCAATCAAGACAACTGAGCAGAGGGAGCAAGGCCTCTCCCCAATTGTCAACGAGGGGAGAGGTACCTCGTTAAGAGCTCCTCTGCTCAGTTAATTTACGAGGCCAATTAAGACCATTAAGGCCTGTGACTTTGGGGTGGGTGTAGCCCTTAAAGGGACCCCGTGATGGCGACCCCATCCACGCCGGTGGCAGGGCCAGCAAGGTCGTATGCGCAGGCGGTGTCCACATCCACGGCACCTCCTGCGCCACCCGCTGCCCTGCCACCATTTAGGTTAATTACGAAAAAACACGGGGTCAAGAGCTACACTCACCCCACAATGACCATCGAGGAGTGCGTGCGGGCGATGGCTGGGGTAGTCGGCCCCTCGGCCATTGTCGCAGCCTCCAAGATGTCTGGGAAGGCCGTGTTCTTCCTGGGGTCGGAGCGGGCGGTGTCCCTGGCCCTCGAAAGGGGGCTCACGGTGGGCGGGACGTTCCTGCCGGTGGATCCTCTCGAGGCCACCGCGCAGAGGGTCATCGTGTCGAACGTCCCGCCCTTTGTTCCCGCTGAGCTCCTCCTCCCTCACCTACAACAACTGGGGGAGGTAAGGTCGGGGATCAACCCCATACCGCTCGGCCTCAGGGAGAACAGCCTGCGCCACGTGTTCTCCTTCCGCCGCCAGCTCTTTGTCCGGCTGGCGCGGGAGGACACGACGGAGGGAGATTTTAATGTGGTGCACGAGGGGACTGCCTACCGCGTCTTCTGGACGTCGGACGGCGTGCGGTGCCATGCCTGCAGGGAGGTGGGGCACGTTCGCAAGAACTGCCCCGCCTCCAAGGCCGCCAAACCATCGAAGGCGGCCAAGGCTGGCGCCGCCGCCACCCCTCCCCCTAGTTGCGTCCGCGTGCCGGGAGCCGTAGGTGCGCGGGCATCGTCGGAGGCCTTTGTTTTCAGGGCCTCCGGCGGGGGGGAGGGAGAGCGTCCGAGCGGAAAGAAGGCGCGGAACAAGAAGAAACATCTAGAGGCGGGTCCCCTCAGTGCGCCAGAAGGATTGACCACCGCGCTCGGCCCAACCCAGCCACCGGCGAGCGCGGGGTGCCCCGAGCCCGTGCCCGAGCCCTTGACCAATACCGCAGAGGGGCCCGGGCGCGGGCAAGAAAAGGAAAAGGGGGGGGCGGAGCGGGAGGCCTCGGCAGACATGGAGGTCTCCCTGACTCCGCGCGCCCCCAGGAACAAAAAGAGGCACCGCCCCAATGACGCGGAGGGGGAACAACATCCCTCCGCGGAGGAGTCGGTGCCCGCCGCGTGTCCCGCGTCCCCCACCAGCGCCCCCAAATTGCGCTGCAGGCGCGAGGAGTCTTTCCCCGGGGAGGGTGAGACAGTTGAGGCTGCCCAGCCTCTGCCTCCCGGGGATGGAGTGGAAGATCTGCCTGTCGTGGGGGGCGTGGGGACCGCGGAGCAATGCGTAGCCGCCGGGCCGGGCGTCCCGGGGACTGAGGCGGGCGAGGCCGAAAAGGCCGAACCTGAGCCCGCCCAGCCAATACCCAACTTCCCCCGGGAGACGCTCGACCCGGCAGAGAATGAAACAATTGATTTTAATGATACTGTAGATGCTGGGCCGGGGGGTGGCAGCGGGGAGGGGGAGGAACACCCACCCTCGCCCCTTACTTTGGAGCTGGAGCACTTGGAGGGCCTGGGGATTTCCTATGGCCGGGTCTCTCCTTGTTCTCCGGTTCCTGGGGCGGAGGGGGAACCCCTTCCGCTGTCATTTCCCGACCCGGCACCATTTTTAAAAGAGCCCAGTGGGGACTCCTCTGCCGACGATCCTGGGGGTGGGATCGGGGCAGTGCCAGGGCCGGTTGGAGCGGCCGGTTCATTTGCCGTACCTTGTGCGGTCGATGGGCCGGCTGCTGGCGGCCACCTCCCGGAGGAGGACGGGGACTCGGTGGGGGACGCGGGTGAAGACCTAGAGACCACCGCCAGGGAGGCGGTGGATCTGCTCGCGGCCGCCGCTGAGGCCCTCCTCGTTCCTGCAAAGGAACTCCGGGACTTTTTGGCCCAGAGCCGGGGTCGCCGCGACCAAGCCCGACTGGCCCTGGAAAAATGGTCCGAGCCGGAGCTGATCAAGGGGTCCGTCCGCGCCGCCGTTAAAACCTTGGCCGCGGGCGGGCCCTTGACAAAGGAGCAGCACCTTGAGCTGCGCGAGCTCGAGGGACTCCTCGCTGGGCTGCGGAGGGAGCGGAGTTCAACAAAAGACTTCGCTCCCTCCCCCACAATAGGTTAAGGTAGAGGTTGCACTATGCTTTTGCCATGAAGATAACCATAGCCAGCCTCAACATCAACGGCGGCAGAGGAGCACGCCGTAGATTTGACAATTTTTCGCTCCTGCGGGAGGGGAAATATGCGGTGTGCTTCCTGCAAGAAACCCACACCGTTCCGGGAGACGAAGCCACGTGGCTCCTGGAATGGCAAGGAGAGGTCCGCATGAGCCACCTCACCGCCATTTCAAGTGGGGTGGCCATCTTGCTGGGCCCGCATTTTCAGCCGGAGATCTTGGGGGTCGAGGAGCCCGTGCCAGGCCGCTTGCTGCACGTAACGGTTCGCCTGGGGGACGTGCCGCTCCATCTCGTGAACGTGTACGCCCCTCATCCCGGCCCGCAGCAGACGCGCTTCTTTGAAGAGGTGTCCGCTCTTCTTGGCTCCGTCGACGTCGGCGACTGCATTGTCCTCGGGGGGGATTTTAACTGCACCCTCGAGGCGAGGGACCGCTCCGGTGCCCCGCAGTGCATGACGGCGATGGAGAAGTTGAGGGACCTGGTCGGGTCCTTCGACTTGGTGGACGTCTGGCGAAATCTCCACCCCGACTCCAGCGCCTTTACTTGGGTGAGGCCTGGAGTTGGATGGTCTAGAGTCGACCGCCTTTACGTGTCTCGGGCGTACGTTTCCTGCGTCCCGGCGGCCTCCATGCGGCCGGTGCCGTGCTCGGACCACCACCTGGTGTGGGCGGAGCTCGCTTCGCTCCGCGCGAGGACGGGGTCCGCGTACTGGCACTTTAACAACCGGCTGCTGGAGGACGTGCGGTTCCAGGACTCGTTCCGTCGATTCTGGTCCGACTGGAGAAGGAAGCAGGGGGGCTTCCCCTCCTTGAGGCTATGGTGGGACGTGGGCAAGGCTCACGTCCGCGTCTTCTGTCAAGAGTACGCGAGGGGGTCGACCAAGAGGCGGGCGGCCAGAGTCGGGCGCCTAGAAAAAGAGGTGCTCGACCTGGAAGCCCGTCTCGGTCAAGTCGTCCAGGACCCGGCCCTGCGGACGGTGTACGAAGCGAAGAAGGCCGCGCTGAAGGACCTGCAGCTCGTCGGGTCCCGAGGCGCGTTCGTGAGGTCGCGGATCCGGTTCCTGCGGGATCTGGACCGCGGCTCCCCCTTCTTCTACTCGCTGGAAAAAAGGCAGAGTGTCCGTAAGCAGCTCTTGACGCTGCTGGCCGACGACGGCTCTCTCGTCTCGGATCCGGAGGGCGTCAACAACAGGGTCCGTGAATATTACGGGGCTCTGTTCTCTCCGGATCCGTCCAGCGAGGAAGCGCGTAGAGTTTTGTGGGAGGACCTGCCGAAGGTCGGCCCGGAGGGCGCCGAAAATCTGGAAGCTCCGCTAAGCCTGGCGGAGCTGACCGGTGCCCTCGCCCGGCTCTCGAGGGGAAAATCCCCGGGGCTGGACGGGCTGACCGTGGAGTTCCACAGGGCGTTCTGGGACGTCCTGGGGGGCGACTACGCGCGGGTCCTGGGGGAAAGTCTGGCGACCGGGGAGATGCCCCTCTCTTGGCGCAGGGCAGTCATCGTCCTGCTGCCTAAGAAGGGCGATCTCCGCCTCCTTAAGAACTGGCGCCCGGTCTCCCTCCTCAGCACGGACTACAAAATCTTCGCCAGGGCGATGTCTGCTCGCCTTGGTGCCGTGCTGGACCACATGATCCACCCCGACCAGTCATACACGGTCCCGGGCCGGACAATCCACGACAACATCCATCTGGTCCGGGACCTCATCCATTGCTCCCAGGAGGCTGGTCTGTCGGTCGCCTTCCTATCCCTCGACCAAGAGAAGGCGTTCGACAGGGTGGATCACGACTATCTGCTCGGAACTCTGCGCGCTTTCGGGTTCGGGACGCATTTCGTCGCCCGGATCCGACTTTTGTACGCCGCCGCGGAGTGTCTGATTAAGGTTAACGGGTCCTTGACGGCGCCCCTTCGCTTTAGGAGAGGGGTGCGCCAGGGATGCCCCATGTCCGGCCAGTTATACGCCGTTTGCGTGGAGCCTTTCCTGCGCCTCTTGCGGACGAGGTTGACGGGACTGGCTCTGCAAGGGCCGGGCGTGGAGGTCGTCCTCTCGGCTTACGCCGATGACGTGCTCCTCACGGTAGAGGATCCCGCTGACCTGCGGAGGATGCGTGAGTGCCAGGAGATTTACTCGGCCGCGTCCTCCGCCAGGATCAACTGGGAGAAATGTTCCGGACTCCTGGTGGGTCAGTGGCGGGTGGATTCCCTGCCGGAGGAGCTCAGGCCTTTTGCCTGGAGCACGACCCATCTCCTCTATCTGGGAGTCTACCTTAGCCCCGACGAGGAAGCCTGGCCGGCGAACTGGCAGGAGCTGGAGGCCAAGGTCGCCGCTCGCCTAGGGCGCTGGACAGGACTGCTCCGAGTGCTGTCCTACAGGGGTCGAGCGCTAGTCATAAACCAGCTGGTGGCCGCAATGCTGTGGTACCGGCTGGTCACTTTGACCCCTCCCCCTGCGTTTGTCGCCAAGATACAGAAGAAGCTGGTGGACTTCTTCTGGAACAACAGGAAGCACTGGGTCTCTGTCGCGGTCTTGAGTCTCCCGCTTGAGGAGGGCGGTCAGTCGTTGGTGTGCGTCAGCGCCCAGCTCGCGACTTTCCGTCTTCAGACCCTGCAGAGATACCTTTACGTCGAGCCCCCTCCTAGGTGGTGTGCTCTGGCGAGGTATTTCTTCCGCCAGCAGCTCGACCTCAATTATGACACGCAGCTCCTGTTTGTGAACTTGGGGGGTGCCAGGACCGCCCTCCGGGAGCTGCCTGTCTTTTACAGGGAACTCATCAGGGTCTGGAACAAAGTCTCCACCAAGCGCAGCTCTCCGCCGGCTGGAGTGGCGGCCGTCCTGCAGGAACCGCTGCTCGGGAATCCGTACCTCCACGGCCGAGGCTTCATGTGGCGGTCGGAAGAGAGGGCTGTGGCTGGTGAGGTGACCAGGGTCAGGGACCTGCTCGATGGCGGAGGAGCGGGCTGGATGGCGCCAGTCACGCTGGCGCGGCGCCTAAATTCTGCCAACGTCCGCCGCGCGGCCGATGCCATCGAGTCGCTAAAAACAGCTCTGGGCCCTGACTCCGTTAGGTGTATCGAGGAGGCTCAAGCACGTGGGGAGATCCCGTCCGAACTGACCCCCGTCCGGACGGAATTCCTCATCGGCGCCAAACCCCGGAACCTCCCTCGGGGGCCGGCGCCTCACAACTTGAGCCGCCTCGGGGAAATCCCCTCCGTGCCTTTCAGTTCCGCGCGGAGGGGTTTCCTGTACGGGCTGCTCCTGCACACCCTCAACTTTGCCATCCTCGCCGGCCGTCCGGACACGCCATGGCGTACCATCTTGCCGTCCGGAGGAGGCGGGGGTCCCCGATGGAGGGCCCTCTACGCAGGGGTCCTCCCACTATTCATCGGGGACTTGGCCTGGAGGGTGGTGCACGGAGCAGTGCCGTGCAACAAATTTTTAAGCCGGTTCACGGACTCCCAGGCCGCCTGCAATTTCTGCGGTCTGGAGGAGTCCGTGTTCCATGTTTTTATGGAATGCACGAGGTTGCAGCCCCTGTTTTATTATTTGAAGGGGCTGCTCCTGAAATTCTGGCTGCACTTCAGTCCCACTCTCCTGATCTTTGGGCACCCTGTGCGGAGGGGAGCGGGTAGGTCCGAAGGCCTCCTCGTAGGACTGCTCCTGGGCACGGCCAAGGGTGCCATCAGCCGGTCCAGGCAGCGGGCGGTCGAGGGGGTCGTTCAACCTGACTGCCTGCCTCTCTTCCGCTCTTACATCCGGTCCAGGGTGTCCTTGGAGATGGAGCACGCGGTGTCCACCGGTACGCTCGCGGCCTTCCGCGAGAGGTGGGCACCGGAGGGACTGGAGTGCATCATCACGCCCGGCAACCAAATTTTAATTTGATTTTACGTTTTAAAGTTTAACTTGTTTTAATTGCCGGTGTTTTTAGTGTCCCCCTCTCCTTTTATAGGGGGCACTGGAAAAATTTGATTTTAGCGCCCAAAAAAAAAAAAAAAAAAAAAAAAAAAAAAAAAAAAAAGGGGGCCTTGAAAATGTCTGCTGTGTCACCCAGGTCGGGTGGCACAGTTTAATGTTGTTTATGTTTTGCAGGTAGACTCCTAAAAGAGTTTCATGCACAAGGACCAATTGTGGAGCAGTGGAGGCGTGTCCTGCTCAGTTGGAGCTGTGAGCAGTGAGAGGAGCAGCTATCAACTTTAGCTCCTGCCTGGAGAGCCCTGAGACCAGCCCAGGAAGAGAAGGAAGGAAGGGGCTTCACCACCAACTTTTATCCAGAGGGAGAGGAGGAGAACAGAAAACTTTTAAACATCTTTACCATTCTGCAAGGAGTTGGAGAGAGGGGGAAAGGACCAACAACATCCAGTGTGGAAGGAGGGAGACCCAACATTCTACAGGTGGGTGTGGGTGCATTTCCCCAAACAGACTTTGTTGTATCGGTGGGGGGAGGAAAGAAGACCACTGAGGGCCGGAACATCGCGGGGGGTGTGTGTGTGTGTGGTAGTGTGTGTGGGGGCCTTGCTTACAACTAGGCCCCCCCCACAATTGGAACCCCCCCCCACCCCCCCCACATTTGCCTAGCCTGGGATAGCTGGAGCTACCAGGCTGAAGATTCTTTAAATCACCCTATTAAAGATCGTTTGGGTTTGTGTGCCTGGTGGCTCTAGCTACCCCAGGTGAAGACGTCTTCTCCCCCCACCTGAAGACCAACCCAAAGACTGTGTTTTTTGTGTGTTTTGCCATCTGGGGAGTGCACCCACCCACAGCTGCGAGGGGAGACCTGCCCTCGCAGCCCCCCCCCCCTTCCCACCCCCCTCTCTCTTTCTCCGTTACCCTCTGTTTCTCCCCTCTCTCTCTGAGAGCCCTTTTCTTCCGGAATTTAAAAAAAAAAAAAAAAAACCCTATTAAGACAACTGAGCAGAGGGAGCAAGGCCTCTCCCCAATTGTCAACGAGGGGAGAGGTGCCTCGTTAAGGGCTCCTCTGCTCAGTTAACATACGAGGCCATTAAAGACCATTAAGGCCTGTGACTCTGGGGTGGGTGTAGCCCTTAAAGGGACCCCGTGATGGCGACCCCATCCACGCCGGTGGCAGGGCCAGCAAGGACGTATGCGCAGGTGGCAACCGCTTCCACAGCACCTCCTGCGCCACCCGCTGCCCTGCCACCATTTACACTTATAACAAAAAAACACGGGGTCAAGAGCTACACTCACCCCACAATGACCATCGAGGAGTGCGTGCGGGCGATGGCTGGGGTAGTCGGCCCCTCGGCCATTGTCGCAGCCTCCAAGATGTCTGGGAAGGCCGTGTTCTTCCTGGGGTCGGAGCGGGCGGTGTCCCTGGCCCTTGAAAAGGGGCTCACGGTGGGCGGGACGTTCCTGCCGGTGGACCCTCTCGAGGCCACCGCGCAGAGGGTCATCATTTCAAACGTCCCGCCCTTTGTTCCCGCTGAGCTCCTCCTCCCTCACCTACAACAACTGGGGGAGGTAAGGTCGGGGATCAACCGCATACCGCTCGGCCTCAGGGAGAACAGCCTGCGCCACGTGTTCTCCTTCCGCCGCCAGCTCTTTGTCCGGCTGGCGCGGGAGGACATGACAGAAGGGCACTTTAATGTGGTGCACGAGGGGACTGCCTACCGCGTCTTCTGGACGTCGGACGGCGTGCGGTGCCATGCCTGCAGGGAAGTGGGGCACGTTCGCAAGAACTGCCCCGCCTCCAAGGCCGCCAAACCACCTAAGGCGGCCATAGCTGGCGCCGCCGCCACCCCTCCCCCTAGTTGCGTCCGCGTGCCGGGAGCCATGGGTGCGCGGGCATCGTCGGAGGCCTTTCTTTTCAGGGCCTCCGGCGGGGGGGAGGGAGAGCGTCCGACCGGAAAGAAGGCGCGGAAGAAGGCAAAACATCTAGAGGCGGGTCCCCTCAGTGCGCCGGATAATTTGACCACCGCGCTCAGCCCAACCCCGTCACCGGCGAGCGCGGGGTGCCCCGAGCCCGTGCCCGAGCCCTTGAACAACACCACAGAGGGGCCCGGGCGCGGGCAAGAAAAGGAAAAGGGGGGGGCGGAGCGGGAGGCCTCGGCAGACATGGAGGTCTCCCTGACTCCGCGCGCCCCCAGGAACAAAAAGAGGCACCGCCCCAATGACGCGGAGGGGGAACAACATCCCTCCGCGGAGGAGTCGGTGCCCGCCGCGTGTCCCGCATCCCCCACCAGCGCCCCCAAATTGCGCTGCAGGCGCAAGGAGTCTTTCCCCGGGGAGGGTGAGACAGTTGAGGCTGCCCAGCCTCTGCCTCCCGGGGATGGAGTGGAAGATCTGCCTGTCGTGGGGGGCGTGGGGACCGCGGAGGAATGCGTAGCCGCCGGGCCGGGCGTCCCGGGGACTGAGGCGGGCGAGGCCGAAAAGGCCGAACCTGAGCCCGCCCAGCTATTACCCAACTTCCCCCGGGAGTTGCTCGACCCGGCAGAAACACAATATATTGATTTTAATGAAACTGTAGATGCTGGGCCGGGGGGTGGCAGCGGGGAGGGGGAGGAACACCCACCCTCGCCCCTTACTTTGGAGCTGGTGCACTTGGAGGGCCTGGGGATTTCCTATGGCCGGGTCTCTCCTTGTTCCCCGGTTCCTGGGGCGGAGGGGGAACCCCTTCCGCTGTCATTTCCCGACCCAGCACCAATTTTAAAAGAGCCCAGTGGGGACTCCTCTGCCGACGATCCTGGGGGTGGGATCGGGGCAGAGCCAGGGCCGGTTGGAGCGGCCGGTTCATTTGCCGTACCTTGTGCGGTCGATGGGCCGGCTGCTGGCGGCCACCTCCCAGAGGAGGACGGGGACTCGGTGGGGGACGCGGGAGAAGAACTAGAGACCACCGCCAGGGAGGCGGTGGATCTGCTCGCGGCCGCCGCTGAGGCCCTCCTCATTCCTGCAAAGGAACTCCGGGACTTTTTGGCCCAGAGCCGGGGTCGCCGCGACCAAGCCCGACTGGCCCTGGAAAAATGGTCCGAGCCGGAGCTGATCAAGGGGTCCGTCCGCGCCGCCGTTAAAACCTTGGCCGCGGGCGGGCCCTTGACAAAGGAGCAGCACCTTGAGCTGCGCGAGCTCGAGGGACTCCTCGCTGGGCTGCGGAGGGAGCGGAGTTCAACAAAAGACTCCGCTCCCTCCCCCACAATAGGTTAAGGTAGAGGTTGCACTATGCTTTTGCCATGAAGATAACCATAGCCAGCCTCAACATCAACGGCGGCAGAGGGGCACGCCGTAGATTTGACAATTTTTCGCTCCTGCGGGAGGGGAAATATGCGGTGTGCTTCCTGCAAGAAACCCACACCGTTCCGGGAGACGAAGCCACGTGGCTCCTGGAATGGCAAGGAGAGGTCCGCATGAGCCACCTCACCGCCATTTCTAGTGGGGTGGCCATCTTGCTGGGCCCGCATTTTCAGCCGGAGATCTTGGGGGTCGAGGAGCCCGTGCCAGGCCGCTTGCTGCACGTAACGGTTCGCCTGGGGGACGTGCCGCTCCATCTCGTGAACGTGTACGCCCCTCATCCCGGCCCGCAGCAGACGCGCTTCTTTGAAGAGGTGTCCGCTCTTCTTGGCTCCGTCGACGTCGGCGACTGCATTGTCCTCGGGGGGGATTTTAACTGCACCCTCGAGGCGAGGGACCGCTCCGGTGCCCCGCAGTGCATGACGGCGATGGAGAAGTTGAGGGACCTGGTCGGGTCCTTCGACTTGGTGGACGTCTGGCGAAATCTCCACCCCGACTCCAGCGCCTTTACTTGGGTGAGGCCTGGAGTTGGATGGTCTAGAGTCGACCGCCTTTACGTGTCTCGGGCGTACGTTTCCTGCGTCCCGGCGGCCTCCATGCGGCCGGTGCCGTGTTCGGACCACCACCTGGTGTGGGCGGAGCTCGCTTCGCTCCGCGCGAGGACGGGGTCCGCGTACTGGCACTTTAACAACCGGCTGCTGGAGGACGTGCGGTTCCAGGACTCGTTCCGTCGATTCTGGTCCGACTGGAGAAGGAAGCAGGGGGGCTTCCCCTCCTTGAGGCTATGGTGGGACGTGGGCAAGGCTCACGTCCGCGTCTTCTGTCAAGAGTACGCGAGGGGGTCGACCAAGAGGCGGGCGGCCAGAGTCGGGCGCCTAGAAAAAGAGGTGCTCGACCTGGAAGCCCGTCTCGGTCAAGTCGTCCAGGACCCGGCCCTGCGGACGGTGTACGAAGCGAAGAAGGCCGCGCTGAAGGACCTGCAGCTCGTCGGGTCCCGAGGCGCGTTCGTGAGGTCGCGGATCCGGTTCCTGCGGGATCTGGACCGCGGCTCCCCCTTCTTCTACTCGCTGGAAAAAAGGCAGAGTGTCCGTAAGCAGCTCTTGACGCTGCTGGCCGACGACGGCTCTCTCGTCTCGGATCCGGAGGGCGTCAACAACAGGGTCCGTGAATATTACGGGGCTCTGTTCTCTCCGGATCCGTCCAGCGAGGAAGCGCGTAGAGTTTTGTGGGAGGACCTGCCGAAGGTCGGCCCGGAGGGCGCCGAAAATCTGGAAGCTCCGCTAAGCCTGGCGGAGCTGACCGGTGCCCTCGCCCGGCTCTCGAGGGGAAAATCCCCGGGGCTGGACGGGCTGACCGTGGAGTTCCACAGGGCGTTCTGGGACGTCCTGGGGAGCGACTACGCGCGGGTCCTGGGGGAAAGTCTGGCGACCGGGGAGATGCCCCTCTCTTGGCGCAGGGCAGTCATCGTCCTGCTGCCTAAGAAGGGCGATCTCCGCCTCCTTAAGAACTGGCGCCCGGTCTCCCTCCTCAGCACGGACTACAAAATCTTCGCCAGGGCGATGTCTGCTCGCCTTGGTGCCGTGCTGGACCACATGATCCACCCCGACCAGTCATACACGGTCCCGGGCCGGACGATCCACGACAACATCCATCTGGTCCGGGACCTCATCCATTGCTCCCAGGAAGCTGGTCTGTCGGTCGCCTTCCTATCCCTCGACCAAGAGAAGGCGTTCGACAGGGTGGATCACGACTATCTGCTCGGAACTCTGCGCGCTTTCGGGTTCGGGACGCATTTCGTCGCCCGGATCCGACTTTTGTACGCCGCCGCGGAGTGTCTGATTAAGGTTAACGGGTCCTTGACGGCGCCCCTTCGCTTTAGGAGAGGGGTGCGCCAGGGATGCCCCATGTCCGGCCAGTTATACGCCGTTTGCGTGGAGCCTTTCCTGCGCCTCTTGCGGACGAGGTTGACGGGACTGGCTCTGCAAGGGCCGGGCGTGGAGGTCGTCCTCTCGGCTTACGCCGATGACGTGCTCCTCGCGATAGAGGATCCCGCTGACCTGCGGAGGATGCGTGAGTGCCAGGAGATTTACTCGGCCGCGTCCTCCGCCAGGATCAACTGGGAGAAATGTTCCGGACTCCTGGTGGGTCAGTGGCGGGTGGACTCCCTGCCGGAGGAGCTCAGGCCTTTTGCCTGGAGCACGACCCATCTCCTCTATCTGGGAGTCTACCTTAGCCCCGACGAGGGAGCCTGGCCGGCGAACTGGCAGGAGCTGGAGGCCAAGGTCGCCGCTCGCCTAGGGCGCTGGACAGGACTGCTCCGAGTGCTGTCCTACAGGGGTCGAGCGCTAGTCATAAACCAGCTGGTGGCCGCAATGCTGTGGTACCGGCTGGTCACTTTGACCCCTCCCCCTGCGTTTGTCGCCAAGATACAGAAGAAGCTGGTGGACTTCTTCTGGAACAACAGGAAGCACTGGGTCTCTGCCGCGGTCTTGAGTCTCCCGCTTGAGGAGGGCGGTCAGTCGTTGGTGTGCGTCAGCGCCCAGCTCGCGACTTTCCGTCTTCAGACCCTGCAGAGATACCTTTACGTCGAGCCCCCTCCTAGGTGGTGCGCTCTGGCGAGGTATTTCTTCCGCCAGCAGCTCGACCTCAATTATGACACGCAGCTCCTGTTTGTGAACTTGGGGGGTGCCAGGACCGCCCTCCGGGAGCTGCCTGTCTTTTACAGGGAACTCATCAGGGTCTGGAACAAAGTCTCCACCAAGCGCAGCTCTCCGCCGGCTGGAGTGGCGGCCGTCCTGCAGGAGCCGCTGCTCGGGAATCCGTACCTCCACGGCCGAGGCTTCATGTGGCGGTCGGAAGAGAGGGCTGTGGCTGGTGAGGTGACCAGGGTCAGGGACCTGCTCGATGGCGGAGGAGCGGGCTGGATGGCGCCAGACACGCTGGCGCGGCGCCTAAACTCTGCCAACGTCCGCCACGCGGCCGATGCCATCGAGTCGCTAAAAACAGCTCTGGGCCCTGACTCCGTTAGGTGCATCGAGGAGGCTCAAGCACGTGGGGAGATCCCGTCCGAACTGACCCCCGTCCGGACGGAATTCCTCATCGGCGCCAAACCCCGGAACCTCCCTCGGGGGCCGGCGCCTCACAACTTGAGCCGCCTCGGGGAAATCCCCTCCGTGCCTTTCAGTTCCGCGCGGAGGGGTTTCCTGTACGGGCTGCTCATGCACACCCTCAACTTTGCCATCCTCGCCGGCCGTCCGGACACGCCATGGCGTACCATCTTGCCGTCCGGAGGAGGCGGGGGTCCCCGATGGAGGGCACTCTACGCGGGGGTCCTCCCACTATTCATCGGGGACTTGGCCTGGAGGGTGGTGCACGGAGCAGTGCCGTGCAACAAATTTTTAAGCCGGTTCACGGACTCCCAGGCCGCCTGCAATTTCTGCGGTCTGGAGGAGTCCGTGTTCCATGTTTTTATTGAGTGCACAAGGTTGCAGCCCCTGTTCCATTATTTGAAGGGGCTGCTCCTGAAATTCTGGCTGCACTTCAGTCCCACTCTCCTGATCTTTGGGCACCCTGTGCGGAGGGGAGCGGGTAGGTCCGAAGGCCTCCTCGTAGGACTGCTCCTGGGCACGGCCAAGGGTGCCATCAGCCGGTCCAGGCAGCGGGCGGTCGAGGGGGTCGTTCAACCTGACTGCCTGCCTCTCTTCCGCTCTTACATCCGGTCCAGGGTGTCCTTGGAGATGGAGCACGCGGTGTCCACCGGTACGCTCGCGGCCTTCCGCGAGAGGTGGGCACCGGAGGGACTGGAGTGCATCATCACGCCCGGCAACCAAATTTTAATTTGATTTTACGTTTTAAAGTTAATTTGTTTTAATTGCCGGTGCTTTTAGTGTCCCCTTCCCTTTTATAGGGGGCACTGGGGAAAAATTGTGATTTTAGTGCCCAAAAAAAAAAAAAGAAAAAAACACAAAAAAAAACACAAAAAAGGGGAAAAAAAAAAATGGGCCTAGTAAATGTCTGGAGTGTCACCCAGGTCGGGTGGCACCGTTTAATGTTTTATGTTTTCACAGATAAACTCAAAAGAGTTTCATGCACAAGGACCAATTGTGGAGCAGTGGAGGCGTGTCCTGCTCAGTTGGAGCTGTGAGCAGTGAGAGGAGCAGCTATCAACTTTAGCTCCTGCCTGGAGAGCCCTGAGACCAGCCCAGGAAGAGAAGGAAGGAAGGGGCTTCACCACCAACTTTTATCCAGAGGGAGAGGAGGAGAACAGAAAACTTTTAAACATCTTTACCATTCTGCAAGGAGTTGGAGAGAGGGGGAAAGGACCAACAACATCCAGTGTGGAAGGAGGGAGACCCAACATTCTACAGGTGGGTGTGGGTGCATTTCCCCAAACAGACTTTGTTATATCGGTGGGGGGAGGAAAGAAGACCACTGAGGGCCGGAACATCGCGGGGGGTGTGTGTGTGTGTGGTAGTGTGTGTGGGGGCCGTGCTTACAACTAGGCCCCCCCCCACAATTGGAACCCCCCCCACCCCCCCCACATTTGCCTAGCCTGGGATAGCTGGAGCTACCAGGCTGAAGATTCTTTAATCACCCAATTAGAGATCGTTTGGGATTGTGTGCCTGGTGGCTCTAGCTACCCCAGGTGAAGACGTCTTCTCCCCCCACCTGAAGACCAACCCAAAGACTGTGTTTTTTGTGTGTTTTGCCATCTGGGGAGTGCACCCACCCACAGCTGCGAGGGGAGACCTGCCCTCGCAGCCCCCCCCTTCCCACCCCCCTCTCTCTTTCTCCGTTACCTTCTGTTTCTCCCCTCTCTCTCTGAGAACCCTTTCCTTCCAAATTAATAAAAAAAAAAAAAAACCAATTAAGACAACTGAGCAGAGGGAGCAAGGCCTCTCCCCAATTGCCAACGAGGGGAGAGGTGCCTCGTTAAGGGCTCCTCTGCTCAGTTAACATACGAGGCCATTAAAGACCATTAAGGCCTGTGACTCTGGGGTGGGTGTAGCCCTTAAAGGGACCCCGTGATGGCGACCCCATCCACGCCGGTGGCAGGGCCAGCAAGGACGTATGCGCAGGCGGTGTCCACATCCACGGCACCTCCTGCGCCACCCGCTGCCCTGCCACCGTTCAGACTTATAACCAGGAAACACGGGGTCAAGAGCTACACTCACCCCACAATGAGCATTGAGGAGTGCGTGCGGGCGATGGCTGGGGTAGTCGGCCCCTCGGCCATTGTCGCAGCCTCCAAGATGTCTGGGAAGGCCGTGTTCTTCCTGGGGTCGGAGCGGGCGGTGTCCCTGGCCCTTGAAAAGGGGCTCACGGTGGGCGGGACGTTCCTGCCGGTGGACCCTCTCGAGGCCACCGCGCAGAGGGTCATCATTTCAAACGTCCCGCCCTTTGTTTCCGCTGAGCTCCTCCTCCCTCACCTACAACAACTGGGGGAGGTAAGGTCGGGGATCAACCCCATACCGCTCGGCCTCAGGGAGAACAGCCTGCGCCACGTGTTCTCCTTCCGCCGCCAGCTCTTTGTCCGGCTGGCGCGGGAGGAGACGACGGAGGGATCTTTTAATGTGGTGCACGAGGGGACTGCCTACCGCGTCTTCTGGACGTCGGACGGCGTGCGGTGCCATGCCTGCAGGGAGGTGGGGCACGTTCGCAAGAACTGCCCCGCCTCCAAGGCCGCCAAACCACCGAAGGCGGCCAAGGCTGGCGCCGCCGCCACCCCTCCCCCTAGTTGCGTCCGCGTGCCGGGAGCCATGGGTGCGCGGGCATCGTCGGAGGCCTTTGTTTTCAGGGCCTCCGGCGGGGGGGAGGGAGAGCGTCCGACCGGAAAGAAGGCGCGGAAGAAGACAAAACATCTAGAGGCGGGTCCCCTCAGTGCGCCGGATAATTTGACCACCGCGCTCAGCCCAACCCCGTCACCGGCGAGCGCGGGGTGCCCCGAGCCCGTGCCCGAGCCCTTGAACAACACCACAGAGGGGCCCGGGCGCGGGCAAGAAAAGGAAAAGGGGGGGGCGGAGCGGGAGGCCTCGGCAGACATGGAGGTCTCCCTGACTCCGCGCGCCCCCAGGAACAAAAAGAGGCACCGCCCCAATGACGCGGAGGGGGAACAACATCCCTCCGCGGAGGAGTCGGTGCCCGCCGCGTGTCCCGCGTCCCCCACCAGCGCCCCCAAATTGCGCTGCAGGCGCGAGGAGTCTTTCCCCGGGGAGGGTGAGACAGTTGAGGCTGCCCAGCCTCTGCCTCCCGGGGATGGAGTGGAAGATCTGCCTGTCGTGGGGGGCGTGGGGACCGCGGAGGAATGCGTAGCCGCCGGGCCGGGCGTCCCGGGGACTGAGGCGGGCGAGGCCGAAAAGGCCGAACCTGAGCCCGCCCAGCTATTACCCAACTTCCCCCGGGAGTTGCTCGACCCGGCAGAAACACAATATATTGATTTTAATGAAACTGTAGATGCTGGGCCGGGGGGTGGCAGCGGGGAGGGGGAGGAACACCCACCCTCGCCCCTTACTTTGGAGCTGGTGCACTTGGAGGGCCTGGGGATCTCCTATGGCCGGGTCTCTCCTTGTTCTCCGGTTCCTGGGGCGGAGGGGGAACCCCTTCCGCTGTCATTTCCCGACCCAGCACCATTTTTAAAAGAGCCCAGTGGGGACTCCTCTGCCGACGATCCTGGGGGTGGGATCGGGGCAGTGCCAGGGCCGGTTGGAGCGGCCGGTTCATTTGCCGTACCTTGTGCGGTCGATGGGCCGGCTGCTGGCGGCCACCTCCCGGAGGAGGTCGGGGACTCGGTGGGGGACGCGGGTGAAGACCTAGAGACCACCGCCAGTGAGGCGGTGGATCTGCTCGCGGCCGCCGCTGAGGCCCTCCTCATTCCTGCAAAGGAACTCCGGGACTTTTTGGCCCAGAGCCGGGGTCGCCGCGACCAAGCCCGACTGGCCCTGGAAAAATGGTCCGAGCCGGAGCTGATCAAGGGGTCCGTCCGCGCCGCCGTTAAAACCTTGGCCGCGGGCGGGCCCTTGACAAAGGAGCAGCACCTTGAGCTGCGCGAGCTCGAGGGACTCCTCGCTGGGCTGCGGAGGGAGCGGAGTTCAACAAAAGACTCCGCTCCCTCCCCCACAATAGGTTAAGGTAGAGGTTGCACTATGCTTTTGCCATGAAGATAACCATAGCCAGCCTCAACATCAACGGCGGCAGAGGGGCACGCCGTAGATTTGACAATTTTTCGCTCCTGCGGGAGGGGAAATATGCGGTGTGCTTCCTGCAAGAAACCCACACCGTTCCGGGAGACGAAGCCACGTGGCTCCTGGAATGGCAAGGAGAGGTCCGCATGAGCCACCTCACCGCCATTTCTAGTGGGGTGGCCATCTTGCTGGGCCCGCATTTTCAGCCGGAGATCTTGGGGGTCGAGGAGCCCGTGCCAGGCCGCTTGCTGCACGTAACGGTTCGCCTGGGGGACGTGCCGCTCCATCTCGTGAACGTGTACGCCCCTCATCCCGGCCCGCAGCAGACGCGCTTCTTTGAAGAGGTGTCCGCTCTTCTTGGCTCCGTCGACGTCGGCGACTGCATTGTCCTCGGGGGGGATTTTAACTGCACCCTCGAGGCGAGGGACCGCTCCGGTGCCCCGCAGTGCATGACGGCGATGGAGAAGTTGAGGGACCTGGTCGGGTCCTTCGACTTGGTGGACGTCTGGCGAAATCTCCACCCCGACTCCAGCGCCTTTACTTGGGTGAGGCCTGGAGTTGGATGGTCTAGAGTCGACCGCCTTTACATGTCTCGGGCGTACGTTTCCTGCGTCCCGGCGGCCTCCATGCGGCCGGTGCCGTGTTCGGACCACCACCTGGTGTGGGCGGAGCTCGCTTCGCTCCGCGCGAGGACGGGGTCCGCGTACTGGCACTTTAACAACCGGCTGCTGGAGGACGTGCGGTTCCAGGACTCGTTCCGTCGATTCTGGTCCGACTGGAGAAGGAAGCAGGGGGGCTTCCCCTCCTTGAGGCTATGGTGGGACGTGGGCAAGGCTCACGTCCGCGTCTTCTGTCAAGAGTACGCGAGGGGGTCGACCAAGAGGCGGGCGGCCAGAGTCGGGCGCCTAGAAAAAGAGGTGCTCGACCTGGAATCCGGTCTCAGTCAAGTCGTCCGGGACCCGGCCCTGCGGACGGTGTACGAAGCGAAGAAGGCCGCGCTGAAGGACCTGCAGCTCGTCGGGTCCCGAGGCGCGTTCGTGAGGTCGCGGATCCGGTTCCTGCGGGATCTGGACTGCGGCTCCCCCTTCTTCTACTCGCTGGAAAAAAGGCAGAGTGTCCGTAAGCAGCTCTTGACGCTGCTGGCCGACGACGGCTCTCTCGTCTCGGATCCGGAGGGCGTCAACAACAGGGTCCGTGAATATTACGGGGCTCTGTTCTCTCCGGATCCGTCCAGCGAGGAAGCGCGTAGAGTTTTGTGGGAGGACCTGCCGAAGGTCGGCCCGGAGGGCGCCGAAAATCTGGAAGCTCCGCTAAGCCTGGCGGAGCTGACCGGTGCCCTCGCCCGGCTCTCGAGGGGAAAATCCCCGGGGCTGGACGGGCTGACCGTGGAGTTCCACAGGGCGTTCTGGGACGTCCTGGGGAGCGACTACGCGCGGGTCCTGGGGGAAAGTCTGGCGACCGGGGAGATGCCCCTCTCTTGGCGCAGGGCAGTCATCGTCCTGCTGCCTAAGAAGGGCGATCTCCGCCTCCTTAAGAACTGGCGCCCGGTCTCCCTCCTCAGCACGGACTACAAAATCTTCGCCAGGGCGATGTCTGCTCGCCTTGGTGCCGTGCTGGACCACATGATCCACCCCGACCAGTCCTACACGGTCCCGGGCCGGACAATCCACGATAACATCCATCTGGTCCGGGACCTCATCCATTGTTCCCAGGAGGCTGGTCTGTCGGTCGCCTTCCTATCCCTCGACCAAGAGAAGGCGTTCGACAGGGTGGATCACGACTATCTGCTCGGAACTCTGCGCGCTTTCGGGTTCGGGACGCATTTCGTCGCCCGGATCCGACTTTTGTACGCCGCCGCGGAGTGTCTGATTAAGGTTAACGGGTCCTTGACGGCGCCCCTTCGCTTTAGGAGAGGGGTGCGCCAGGGATGCCCCATGTCCGGCCAGTTATACGCCGTTTGCGTGGAGCCTTTCCTGCGCCTCTTGCGGACGAGGTTGACGGGACTGGCTCTGCAAGGGCCGGGCGTGGAGGTCGTCCTCTCGGCTTACGCCGATGACGTGCTCCTCGCGATAGAGGATCCCGCTGACCTGCGGAGGATGCGTGAGTGCCAGGAGATTTACTCGGCCGCGTCCTCCGCCAGGATCAACTGGGAGAAATGTTCCGGACTCCTGGTGGGTCAGTGGCGGGTGGACTCCCTGCCGGAGGAGCTCAGGCCTTTTGCCTGGAGCACGACCCATCTCCTCTATCTGGGAGTCTACCTTAGCCCCGACGAGGGAGCCTGGCCGGCGAACTGGCAGGAGCTGGAGGCCAAGGTTGCCGCTCGCCTAGGGCGCTGGACAGGACTGCTCCGAGTGCTGTCCTACAGGGGTCGAGCGCTAGTCATAAACCAGCTGGTGGCCGCAATGCTGTGGTACCGGCTGGTCACTTTGACCCCTCCCCCTGCGTTTGTCGCCAAGATACAGAAGAAGCTGGTGGACTTCTTCTGGAACAACAGGAAGCACTGGGTCTCTGCCGTGGTCTTGAGTCTCCCGCTTGAGGAGGGCGGTCAGTCGTTGGTGTGCGTCAGCGCCCAGCTCGCGACTTTCCGTCTTCAGACCCTGCAGAGATACCTTTACGTCGAGCCCCCTCCTAGGTGGTGTGCTCTGGCGAGGTATTTCTTCCGCCAGCAGCTCGACCTCAATTATGACACGCAGCTCCTGTTTGTGAACTTGGGGGGTGCCAGGACCGCCCTCCGGGAGCTGCCTGTCTTTTACAGGGAACTCATCAGAGTCTGGAACAAAGTCTCCACCAAGCGCAGCTCTCCACCGGCTGGAGTGGCGGCCGTCCTGCAGGAGCCGCTGCTCGGGAATCCGTACCTCCACGGCCGAGGTTTTATGTGGCGGTCGGAAGAGAGGGCTGTGGCTGGTGAGGTGACCAGGGTCAGGGACCTGCTCGATGGCGGAGGAGCGGGCTGGATGGCGCCAGTTACGCTGGCGCGGCGCCTAAATTCTGCCAACGTCCGCCGCGCGGCCGATGCCATCGAGTCGCTAAAAACAGCTCTGGGCCCTGACTCCGTTAGGTGTATCGAGGAGGCTCAAGCACGTGGGGAGATCCCGTCCGAACTGACCCCGTCCGGACGGAATTCCTCATCGGCGCCAAACCCCGGAACCTCCCTCGGGGGCCGGCGCCTCACAACTTGAGCCGCCTCGGGGAAATCCCCTCCGTGCCTTTCAGTTCCGCGCGGAGGGGTTTCCTGTACGGGCTGCTCCTGCACACCCTCAACTTTGCCATCCTCGCCGGCCGTCCGGACACGCCATGGCGTACCATCTTGCCGTCCGGAGGAGGCGGGGGTCCCCGATGGAGGGCACTCTACGCAGGGGTCCTCCCACTATTCATCGGGGACTTGGCCTGGAGGGTGGTGCACGGAGCAGTGCCGTGCAATAAATTTTTAAGCCGGTTCACGGACTCCCAGGCCGCCTGCAATTTCTGCGGTCTGGAGGAGTCCGTGTTCCATGTTTTTATTGAATGCACGAGGTTGCAGCCCCTGTTCCACTATTTGAAGGGGCTGCTCCTGAAATTCTGGCTGCACTTCAGTCCCACTCTCCTGATCTTTGGGCACCCTGTGCGGAGGGGAGCGGGTAGGTCCGAAGGCCTCCTCGTAGGACTGCTCCTGGGCACGGCCAAGGGTGCCATCAGCCGGTCCAGGCAGCGGGCGGTCGAGGGGGTCGTTCAACCTGACTGCCTGCCTCTCTTCCGCTCTTACATCCGGTCCAGGGTGTCCTTGGAGATGGAGCACGCGGTGTCCACCGGTACGCTCGCGGCCTTCCGCGAGAGGTGGGCACCGGAGGGACTGGAGTGCATCATCACGCCCGGCAACCAAATTTTAATTTGATTTTACGTTTTAAAGTTTAATTTGTTTTAATTGCCGGTGCTTTTAGTGTCCCCCTTCCCTTTTATAGGGGGCACTGGGGAAAATTGTGATTTTAGTGCCCAAAAAAAAAAACCAAAAAAAAAAAGAAAAACACAAAATAACCAAAAAAAAAAAAAGGGGGGAAAAAAAGGGCCTTGAAAATGTCTGGAGTGTCACCCAGGTCGGGTGGCACCGTTTATTGTTTTTATGTTTTCACAGGTGAAATCAAAAGAGTTTCATGCACAAGGACCAATTGTGGAGCAGTGGAGGCGTGTCCTGCTCAGTTGGAGCTGTGAGCAGTGAGAGGAGCAGCTATCAACTTTAGCTCCTGCCTGGAGAGCCCTGAGACCAGCCAGGAAGAGAAGGAAGGAAGGGGCTTCACCACCAACTTTCACCCAGAGGGAGAGGAGGAAAAAAGAAAACTTTTAACATCTTACCATTTCTACAAAGAGTTGGAGAGAGGGGGAAAGACCAAAACAACATCCAGTGTGGAAGGAGGGAGACTCTACCATTTCGACAGGTGGGTGTATTGGTGCAGTCCCAAAAAGACTTTGTTGTATCGGTGGGGGGAGGAAAGAAGACCACTGAGGGCCGGAACATCGCGGGGGGTGTGTGTGTGTGGAAGTGTGTGTGGGGGCCTTGCTTACAACTAGGCCCCACACACAATTGAACCCCCCCCCCCAATTGCCTAGCCTGGGATAGCTGGAGTTACCAGGCTCAAGAATTTCATCACCTAATTAAACATCGTTGGGAGTGTGTGCCTGGTTGGCTCTAGCTGCCCCAGGTGAAGACATCTTCTCCCCTCACCTGAAGACCATCCCAAAGACTGCGTTTGTGTTTTTGCCATCTGGGGATTGCACCCACCCACAGCTGCGAGGGGAGACCTGACCTCGCAGTTCCACCCCCCCCACTTCCCACCCCCCTCTCTCTTTCTCTGTTTCTCCCCTCTCTCTCTGAGACCCCTTCCTCCTAAATTAAAAAAAAAGATAAAACAATTAAGACAACTGAGCAGAGGGAGCAAGGCCCCTCCCCAATTGCCAACTAGGGGAGAGGTGCCTCGTTAAGAGCTCCTCTGCTCAGTCAAATCAAACGAGGCCAACCAAGACCATTAAGGCCTGTGACTTTGGGGTGGGTGTAGCCCTTAAAGGGACCCCGTGATGGCGACCCCATCCACGCCGGTGGCAGGGCCAGCGAAGACGTATGCGCAGGTGGCAACCGCTTCCACGGCACCTCCTGCGCCACCCGCTGCCCTGCCACCTTTCAGATTAATTACCAGAAAACACGGGGTCAAGAGCTACACTCACCCCACAATGAGCATTGAGGAGTGCGTGCGGGCGATGGCTGGGGTAGTCGGCCCCTCGGCCATTGTCGCGGCCTCCAAGATGTCTGGGAAGGCCGTGTTCTTCCTGGGGTCGGAGCGGGCGGTGTCCCTGGCCCTCGAAAAGGGGCTCACGGTGGGCGTGACGTTCCTGCCGGTGGACCCTCTCGAGGCCACCGCGCAGAGGGTCATCGTTTCAAACGTCCCGCCCTTTGTTCCCGCTGAGCTCCTCCTCCCTCACCGACACCAACTGGGGGAGGTAAGGTCGGGGATCAACCCCATACCGCTCGGCCTCAGGGAGAACAGCCTGCGCCACGTGTTCTCCTTCCGCCGCCAGCTCTTTGTCCGGCTGGCGCGGGAGGAGACGACGGAGGGGAACTTTAATGTGGTGCATGAGGGGACTGCCTACCGCGTCTTTTGGACGTCGGACGGCGTGCGGTGCCATGCCTGTAGGGAGGTGGGGCACGTTCGCAAGAACTGCCCCGCCTCCAAGGCCGCCAAACCACCGAAGGCGGCCAAGGCTGGCGCCGCCGCCACCCCTCCCCCTAGTTGCGTCCGCGTGCCGGGAGCCGTGGGTGCGCGGGCATCATCGGAGGCCTTTGTTTTCGGGGCCTCCGGCGGGGGGGAGGGAGAGCGTCCGAACGGAAAGAAGGCGCGGAACAAGGAGAAACATCTAGAGGCGGGTCCCCTCAGTGCGCCAGAAAGATTGACCACCGCGCTCGGCCCAACCCAGCCACCGGCGAGCGCGGGGTGCCCTGAGCCCGTGCCCGAGCCCTTGAACAACACCGCAAAGGGGCCCGGGCGCGGGCAAGAAAAGAAAACGGGGGGGGCGGAGCGGGAGGCCTCGGCAGACATGGAGGTCTCCCTGCCTCAGCGCACCTCCAGCAACAAAAGGAGGCGCCGCTCCGTTGAGGCGGAGGGGGAACAACATCCCTCCGCGGAGGAGTCGGTGCCCGCCGCGTGTCCCGCGTCCCCCACCAGCGCCCCCAAGCAGCGCCGTAGGCGGGAGGAGTCTGTCCCCGGGGAGGGTGAGACAGTCGAAGCTGCCCAGCCTCTGCCTCCCGGGGATGGCGTGGAAGATCTGCCTGTCGTGGGGGGCGTGGGGACCGCGGAGGAATGCATTGCCGCTGGGCCGGGCGTCCCGGGGACTGAGGCGGGCGGGGCCGAAAAGGCCGAACCTGAGCCCGCCCAGCCAATACCAAACTTCCCCCGGGAGTCGCTCGACCCGGCAGAAACCGAAACAAATGTTTATAATGACACTGTAGATGCTGGGCTGGAGGGTGGCAGCGGGGAGGGGGAGGAACACCCACCCTCGCCTCTTGCTGTGGAGCTGGAGCACTTGGAGAGCCTGGGGATTTCCTATGGCCGGGTCTCTCCTTGTTCCCCGGTTCCTGGGGCGGAGGGGGAACCCCTTCTGCTGTCATTTCCCGACCCAGCACCATTTTTAAAAGAGCCCAGTGGGGACTCCTCTGCCGACGATCCTGGGGGTGGGATCGGGGCGGAGCCAGGGCCGGTTGGAGCGGCCGGTTCATTTGCCGTACCATGTGCGGTCGATGGGCCGGCTGCTGGCGGCCACCTCCCGGAGGAGGACGGGGACTCGGTGGGGGACGCGGGTGAAGACCTAGAGACCACCGCCAGCGAGGCGGTGGATCTGCTCGCGGCCGCCGCCGAGACCATCCTCATTCCTGCAAAGGAACTCCGGGACTTTTTAGCCCAGAGCCGGGGTCACTGCAACCAAGCCCGACTGGCCCTGGAAAAATGGTCCGAGCCAGAGCTGATCAAGGGGTCCGTCCGCGCCGCTGTTAAAACCTTGGCCGCGGGCGGGCCCTTGACAAAGGCGCAACACCTTGAGCTGCGCGAGCTCGAGGGACTCCTCGCTGGGCTGCGGAGGGAGCGGAGTTCAACAAAAGACTCCGCTCCCTCCCCCACAATAGGTTAAGGTAGAGGTTGCACTATGCTTTTGCCATGAAGATAACCATAGCCAGCCTCAACATCAACGGCGGCAGAGGGGCACGCCGTAGATTTGACAATTTTTCGCTCCTGCGGGAGGGGAAATATGCGGTGTGCTTCCTGCAAGAAACCCACATCGTTCCGGGAGACGAAGCCACGTGGCTCCTGGAATGGCAAGGAGAGGTCCGCATGAGCCACCTCACCGCCATTTCTAGTGGGGTGGCCATCTTGCTGGGCCCGCATTTTCAGCCGGAGATCTTGGGGGTCGAGGAGCCCGTGCCAGGCCGCTTGCTGCACGTAACGGTTCGCCTGGGGGACGTGCCGCTCCATCTCGTGAACGTGTACGCCCCTCAGCCCGGCCCGCAGCAAACGCGCTTCTTTGAAGAGGTGTCCGCTCTTCTTGGCTCCGTCGACGTCGGCGACTGCATTGTCCTCGGGGGGGATTTTAACTGCACCCTCGAGGCGAGGGACCGCTCCGGTGCCCCGCAGTGCATGACGGCGATGGAGAAGTTGAGGGACCTGGTCGGGTCCTTCGACTTGGTGGACGTCTGGCGAAATCTCCACCCCGACTCCAGCACCTTTACTTGGGTGAGGCCTGGAGTAGGATGGTCTAGAGTCGACCGCCTTTACGTGTCTCGGGCGTACGTTTCCTGCGTCCCGGCGGCCTCCATGCGGCCGGTGCCGTGTTCGGACCACCACCTGGTGTGGGCGGAGCTCGCTTCGCTCCGCGCGAGGACGGGGTCCGCGTACTGGCACTTTAACAACCGGCTGCTGGAGGACGTGCGGTTCCAGGACTCGTTCCGTCGATTCTGGTCCGACTGGAGAAGGAAGCAGGGGGGCTTCCCCTCCTTGAGGCTGTGGTGGGACGTGGGCAAGGCTCACGTCCGCGTCTTCTGTCAAGAGTACGCGAGGGGGTCGACCAAGAGGCGGGCGGCTAGAGTCGGGCGCCTAGAAAAAGAGGTGCTCGACCTGGAAGCCCGTCTCGGTCAAGTCGTCCAGGACCCGGCCCTACGGACGGTGTACGAAGCGAAGAAGGCCGCGCTGAAGGACCTGCAGCTCGTCGGGTCCCGAGGCGCGTTCGTGAGGTCGCGGATCCGGTTCCTGCGGGATCTGGACCGCGGCTCCCCCTTCTTCTACTCGCTGGAAAAAAGGCAGAGTGTCCGTAAGCAGCTCTTGACGCTGCTGGCCGACGACGGCTCTCTCGTCTCGGATCCGGAGGGCGTCAACAACAGGGCCCGTGAATATTACGGGGCTCTGTTCTCTCCGGATCCGTCCAGCGAGGAAGCGCGTAGAGTTTTGTGGGAGGACCTGCCGAAGGTCAGCCCGGAGGGCGCCGAAAATCTGGAAGCTCCGCTAAGCCTGGCGGAGCTGACCGGTGCCCTCGCCCGGCTCTCGAGGGGAAAATCCCCGGGGCTGGACGGGCTGACCGTGGAGTTCCACAGGGCGTTCTGGGACGTCCTGGGGAGCGACTACGCGCGGGTCCTGGGGGAAAGTCTGGCGACCGGGGAGATGCCCCTCTCTTGGCGCAGGGCAGTCATCGTCCTGCTGCCTAAGAAGGGCGATCTCCGCCTCCTTAAGAACTGGCGCCCGGTCTCCCTCCTCAGCACGGACTACAAAATCTTCGCCAGGGCGATGTCTGCTCGCCTTGGTGCCGTGCTGGACCACATGATCCACCCCGACCAGTCCTACACGGTCCCGGGCCGGACAATCCACGATAACATCCATCTGGTCCGGGACCTCATCCATTGTTCCCAGGAGGCTGGTCTGTCGGTCGCCTTCCTATCCCTCGACCAAGAGAAGGCGTTCGACAGGGTGGATCACGACTATCTGCTCGGAACTCTGCGCGCTTTCGGGTTCGGGACGCATTTCGTCGCCCGGATCCGACTTTTGTACGCCGCCGCGGAGTGTCTGATTAAGGTTAACGGGTCCTTGACGGCGCCCCTTCGCTTTAGGAGAGGGGTGCGCCAGGGATGCCCCATGTCCGGCCAGTTATACGCCGTTTGCGTGGAGCCTTTCCTGCGCCTCTTGCGGACGAGGTTGACGGGACTGGCTCTGCAAGGGCCGGGCGTGGAGGTCGTCCTCTCGGCTTACGCCGATGACGTGCTCCTCGCGGTAGAGGATCCCGCTGACCTGCGGAGGATGCGTGAGTGCCAGGAGATTTACTCGGCCGCGTCCTCCGCCAGGATCAACTGGGAGAAATGTTCCGGACTCCTGGTGGGTCAGTGGCGGGTGGACTCCCCGCCGGAGGAGCTCAGGCCTTTTGCCTGGAGCACGACCCATCTCCTCTATCTGGGAGTCTACCTTAGCCCCGACGAGGGAGCCTGGCCGGCGAACTGGCAAAACAAAAAACCAAAAAAAGGAAAAAAGGGCCTTGTAAATGTCTGGTGTGTCACCCAGGTCGGGTGGCACAGTTTAATGTTTATGTTTTGCAGGTAGACTCTAAAAGAGTTTCATGCACAAGGAGCCGGTGCCTCACAACTTGAGCTGCCTCGGGGAAATCCCCTCCGTGCCTTTCAGTTCCGCGCGGAGGGGTTTCCTGTACGGGCTGCTCCTGCACACCCTCAACTTTGCCATCCTCGCCGGCCGTCTGGACACGCCATGGCATACCATCTTGCCGTCCGGAGGAGGCGGGGGTCCCCGATGGAGGGCACTCTACGCAGGGGTCCTCCCACTATTCATCGGGGACTTGGCCTGGAGGGTGGTGCACGGAGCAGTGCCGTGCAACAAATTTTTAAGCCGGTTCACGGACTCCCAGGCCGCCTGCAATTTCTGCGGTCTGGAAGAGTCCGTGTTCCATGTTTTTATGGAATGCACAAGGTTGCAGCCCCCGTTTTATTATTTGAAGGGGCTGCTCCTGAAATTCTGGCTGCACTTCAGTCCCACTCTCCTGATCTTTGGGCACCCTGTGCGGAGGGGAGCGGGTAGGTCCGAAGGCCTCCTCGTAGGACTGCTCCTGGGCACGGCCAAGGGTGCCATCAGCCGGTCCAGGCAGCGGGCGGTCGAGGGGGTCGTTCAACCTGACTGCCTGCCTCTCTTCCGCTCTTACATCCGGTCCAGGGTGTCCTTGGAGATGGAGCACGCGGTGTCCACCGGTACGCTCGCGGCCTTCCGCGAGAGTGGGCACCGGAGGGACTGGAGTGCATCATCACGCCCGGCAACCAAATTTTAATTTGATTTTACGTTTTTAAGTTTAATTTGTTTTAATTGCCGGTGCTTTTAGTGTCCCCCTTCCCTTTTATAGGGGGCACTGGGGAAAATTGTGATTTAGTGCCCAAAAAAAAAACCAAAAAAAGAAAAACACAAAAAAAAACTAAAAAAAGGGGGGAAAAAAAAAAAGAGCCTTGTAAATGTCTGGAGTGTCACCCAGGTCGGGTGGCACCGTTTAATGTTTTATGTTTTTGCAGGTGAACTCCAAAAAGAGTTTCATGCACAAGGACCCGCAGGTCCCTCTGCACCACATCATGTTGTAATTTCTCCCCATTCAAATAATATTCCCTTTTCCTGTTTTTTTTCCCAAGGTGGATGACCTCACACTTTCCGACATTGTATTCCATCTGCCAAACCTTAGCCCATTTGCTTAACCTATCTAAATCTCTTTGCAGCCTCTCTGTGTCCTCTACACAACCCGCTTTCCCATTAATCTTTGTCATCTGAAAATTTTGTTACACTACACTCTGTCCCCTCTTCCAGGTCATCTATGTATATTGTAAACAGTTGTGGTCCCAGCACCGATCCCTGTGGCACACCACTAACCACCAATTTCCAACCCGAAAAGGACCCATTTATCCCGACTCTCTGCTTTCTGTTCGCCAGCCAATTCTCTATCCATGCTAATACATTTCCACTGACTCCGCGTACCTTTATCTTCTGCAGCAACCTTTTGTGTGGCACCTTATCGAATGCCTTATGAAAATCTAAATACACCACATCCATCGGTACACCATGCTCGTTATATCCTCAAAGAATTCCAGTAAATTAGTTAAAAATGATTTCCCCTTCATGAATCCATGCTGCGTCTGCTTGATTGCACTATTCCTATCTAGATGTCCCGCTATTTCTTCCTTAATGATAGTTTAAAGCATTTTCCCCACTACAGATGTTAAACTAACCGGCCTATAGTTACCTGCCTTTTGTCTGCCCCCTTTTTTAAACAGAGGCATTACATTAGCTGCTTTCCAATCCACTGGTACCTCCCCAGAGTCCAGAGAATTTTGGTAGATTATAACGAATGCAACTGCTATAACTTCCGCCATCTCTTTTAATACCCTGGGATGCATTTCATCAGGACCAGGGGACTTGTCTATCTTGAGTCCCATTAGCCTGTCCAGCACTACCCTGCTAGTGATAGTGATTATCTCAAGGTCCTCCCTTCCCACATTCCTGTGACCAGCAATTTCTGGCATGGTTTCTGTGTCTTCCACTGTGAAGACCGAAGCAAAATAATTGTTTAAGGTCTCAGCCATTTCCACATTTCCCATTGACTGGAATGTCTCGCGTGGCCCTCTGAACCCTGACCCCAAAAGAAAGAATATCAGAAAGACTAAGGGGCCGAAATTCACCATTCCCGAAGGGACGGCTACTGCAGGGTTTGGGCGGGCGATCGGAAAAATCAATGGGCCGCTGCGGTCTGGTGTTTTTCCCTCCCCGGGCCATATTCAGCTCGGGGGGGGGGCGGCATTTGGGTGGTGCGCACTTCCGCTGGAAATGGCGGGGTGAAGCCGCAGTAAAGCAAGGTTTCCAGCAGTGACCTCAGCAGCGTGCGGGCCGCTGAAAAGTGACCAGGCCAGCGATATTGAGCATCCAAAAGGTAGGATTTTTCCTGGCAGTACCCCGGCGAGGTTTTCCAGTCAGTGCACAAACGCGACCCCGCTGGAGATTTTGCCGCGATCGGCTCCAGTTGGTAGGGATTTAAAAAAATTAAATATTAGTGCTTTTATTTCAGATTCCAGCATCCGCAGTATTTTGCTTTTGAAATAGTTTTATTAATTGTTTTGGCTCCATTAAACCTGCTGAGTACTGCTCAGAGGTTTTCACAGACTTTTGTACAACTTTCAGGTCTCACTCTTTAGTGGAGGCCTGTGGGCTGCAGCGACCTGCTTGGCAGGGTTCACCCTGAGGATGGGAAGAGTGTTGGGAGGGCAACACATAGAAACATAGAAAATAGGTGCAGGAGTAGGCCATTCAGCCCTTCGAGCCTGCACAACCATTCAATAAGATCATGGCTGATCATTCCCTCAGTACCCCTTAGCCATACGGGCCATATCTAACTTCCTCTTGAATATATCCAATGAACCGGCATCAACAACTCTCTGTGGCAGGTAATTCCACAGGTTAACAACTCTCTGAGTGAACAAGTTTCTCCTCATCTCAGTCCTAAATGGCCTACCCCTTCTCCTAAGACTGTGTCGTTCAGTTCCTCCTTCTCACTAGACCCTCGGTCCCCTAGTACTTCCGGAAGGTTATTTCTGTCTTCCTTCGTGAAGACAGAACCAAAGTATTTGTTCAATTAGTCTGCCATTTCTTTGTTCCCATTATAAATTCACCTGAATCCGACTGCAAGGGACCTACGTTTGTCTTCACTAATGCACCTGGTACACCTGCTCAGAAGCAGGGCGACACGCAGGAGAAGGAGTTGCCATCAGCACCGTGCAGACAGGCAGAGGGCAAGGGAGGCAGCAGCCATGATTCGTTCATTGTGCGCCAGACCAGTATGCCCACCATCTTCACCGGCCCAAATCAGGATTGTTGTTGGCTGCTTGGGGACAAGGGATATTCCCTGTCCACTTGGCTGCTCACTCCACTGTGGAACCCCAGGGCAATGCTATAGCATGCATACAATGACGCTCATTGTGCCACCAGGTGCATCATCGAGCAGTACATAGGCATCCTTAAGCAGAGGTTCCGGAGCCTGGACCGCTCCGGTGGCACCTTGCAGTATTCTCCTCAACGGGTCTCCATCATCGTTGTGGACTGCTGCATGCTGCACAACCTGGCCATCATGAGGGGACAGCCGCTGGAGGTCGAGCCAGCAGTACCACCTGAGGAGGAGGAGGAGGCGGAGGCGCAGAAGGAGGAGTATCCCCGTTGCCCAAGAGCTAGGAGGCATCGACCCATCGCTACCCGGGCCAGCGTCTTCACATATATAGAGGTGCCTGACACCTCCACTGCAATCTCCCTCCATGCATTATGTACTGGCGGTCTGCCAGGTCTCTCCACATCAGGAAACAGTATTCTTCTTCTGTACTCCACACCGTCCATCAGTGTCTCCAGCTCCATATCAGTGAACCTGTTGGCTCTCCTTGCACCTCTTACTGTTTTTACCGCAGTAGTAGATGTGGTGGCCTCTTGCGCGAAATTCCGCTCTTTGGCTTTTTTTTCCAAGCGTCCCGGAAGTCGATCATAATGGGGGCAGAGATGCGGCGGTGAGCAGAAGTTCGGTAAGTAGAGGGGCGGAAGTGGGGAGGCGGGTGGAGTGTCCGCCGCTGTCACTCATCAGCGTAGCACTGATGATGTCATCACGCTGGCGCGTCACCGCGTCTCTCCCCATCACTTAAAGGGGAGGGCCGCTGCGAGCTCTGCGATTCTTTAAAGTTCTGTCCACTGGGCCACCGGGGAGAGTTTTGGCCGGGCCAGCAGTCTGACACCCAAGACGGGTGCCAGGCTGTCTGTTGGCGGCCCGACCGAACCCGGGGGCATAATTGTCGGCCAGACCTGGCAGTCGTCCGACCAAAAAAAAAATCAGATGGCGGCCGCGGCAGTAGGTCCTCCCCTTTAATGGCAGCCGCACCGCCATTTTACAGGCACTGCAAGCACGGTGCACCAACAGGAACAGCTGTCGGTGGCACGGAGCGGCAGGAGCAAGACTTTCAGTGTGGAATTTCGCATTCGGAGGGGCACATCGGAGGTGCATGCTCTGATGATGCACTTAGGATGGATCGGCAGCAGCGAAGCGGTAGTAGGGGGAGTGGGTCACCACTGGAATACTGCAGGAGGGCAATATTCAACATGGTGTCCATTCGACCAAAAATCAGCAGCCATTGCACTCTGCTGCGTGGTCACCGGTTTCCAGCAGCAACAGTCCTAAAGTGAAGAGGCAATTTCGGCCCCCTACAGTATCTATGCCACTAGTAGCAACACGAGCAATCGTGAGAAAGACTTCCATACAAAACTTTTGATCAACAAGCAATACATTGAGACATGTATCGACATGGCAGCGGACTGCTCTATCATGAGTAAGCACACATATGGCAATAAGCTTAATCAAGTACCACTTACAAAGAGTACCGTAGACTTAAAACCTACTCCAGAGAAATCCTAGAGACATGTGGACAAATGGAATGTACAGTTCAACACAATGGCCAGTCAGTAAAGCTGCCTATTATCATAGCAAGCTACAACAACAGGCCAACTTTCAAGGGCAAAGATTGGTCGAGAAAGTTACAACCAGACTGGGAAAGCATCTTCAGTGAAGCTGTGGTGTCCTTACACTTTACTATAGAATCACACGAGGCATGTACTGCAGACAAGGTCACTACGTGACCTGGACCTTCATTACCAGGACCAGGAAGTCCTGACCCTGCGTGGGATCTCCCTTTATATACCTGGATGACCAGGTGAGGAGTGTCTCCCACAAGTTCACCCACTGTGGTCAAGGTGTGCATTTCTCAGATGTATACAGTGTACAGTGTTGTTACATAAAGGTTACAGTTATGTGAAGGTTACAAACGTGACATCACCTCCCCCCAACGTCTTTGGGTCAAAGATTGAGTCTTTCAGGTGGTCGACATGCTCTCATGGAGCGTCGCAGTTGGGGCTCTGGTGGTTGGGCCTTGGCATGCGTCTCTGTCGCCTGAGATGATTCCGGCCTGTCCGGGCTGGCCGCAGGGACTGTGCATACTGGTGAATGTCCTTGTTGCTCATTCACTGGCAGTGGTGTGGGTGACATCTCATGATCTTCCTCAGGTATCAGTGTCCATGCTGAACCTTTTCTTTACTTGGTCCAGATGTTTGCGGCATATCTGCCCATTGTTAAGTCTGACCACTATGACCCTATTCCCCTCTTTGCCAATTACAGTACCCTCAAGCCACTTGGGTCCCAAAGCATGATTGAGAACGAATACAGGGTCATCGATTTCTATGCATCTCCCCAATAAGTTGCGATCATGGCACTCGATTTGGGACTGGCACTTGCCCTCAACAATGTCTGACAGGACTGGATGAATGAGGGACAGCCGCGTTTTAAGCGTGCGTTTCATGAGTAGTTCCGTGGGCGGGACTCCCATGAGTGAATGAGGGCGGGACCTATAGGCCAGCAGGAGGCGCAATAGGCGGTACTGAAGGGAGGGTCCTTGAATCCGGAGCATGCCCTGTATTATGATTTGAACCGCACGTTCTGCCTGGCCATTGGAAGCCGGCTTGAACGGTGCTGTCCTGACATGTTTGATACCATTACCCGATATAAATTCCTGGAATTCATAGCTAGTGAAACACGGGCCATTATCGCTAACCAGGATGTCCGGCAAGCTGTGGGTCGCAGAGACCGTACGCAGACTCTCCACGGTGGTGCATGTCGTGCACGAATTCAATATGATGCACTCGATCCATTTCGAGTATGCATCAACAACAATGAGGAAAATTTTTTCCAGAACAGGCCCACGTAGTCTACGTGAATACGTGCCCATGGCCTGGTGGGCCAGGGCCACGCGCTGAGTGGGGCCTCCCTGCGGGCATTTCCCAGCTGAGCACACGTCGTGCACCTGCGAACACAGTGTTCCAGGTCTGAGTCAATTCCCGGCCACCATACATGTGACCGGGCAATGGCCTTCATTAGCACGATGCCTGGGTGCTTGCTGTGGAGTTCTCTGATGAATGCTTCCCTTCCTTTCTGGGGCATGACTACCCGGCTGCCCCATAGCAGACAGTCGGCTTGGATGGAGAGCTCGTCCATCCGTCTGTGAAACGGTCTGACCTCCTCGGGGCACGGTGCGGGTACCCAATCCCCAGTCAGGACACTTGTTGGTCCAGATTTTGATCTAGCGGGCTGTGATGGGGGAGCCTGCGGTGTCAAAAGCCTCAACGGCCATGACCATCTCCACGCTTTGCTCCGACGCCCCCTCAGTGGTCGCCAGTGGGAGCCTGCTGAGCGCGTCAGCGCAATTTTCGGTAACTGGCTGGTGCCGTATGGTGTAGTCATACGCAGCCAGCGTGAGGGCCCACCGCTGTATGCGAGCTGACGCATTGGCATTGACAGCCTTGCTGTCGGACAACAGGGATGTTAACGGCTTGTGGTCCATTTCTAACTCGAACCTTCTGCCGAAAAGGTACTGGTGCATCTTTTTCACCCCATAGACACATGCGAGTGCTTCCTTTTCAACCATCCCATATCCCCGTCCTGCCTGGGAGAGTGACCTGGAGGCATTAGCCACAGCTTGGAGTTGGCCCTCATCATTACTCTGCTGCAACACGCACCCAACCCCATAGGATGATGCATCACATGTTAAAACCAGTTTCTTACAGGTTCCACGTCCAATTGAAAACCCGTTCTTGACAGTCCCCCCAAAACCATTCACAACCCCTACGCAGGAGCACGTGCAGCGGCTCCAACATTGTGCTTAAGTTCGGCAGAAAGTTCCAAAAGTAGTTCAAGAGTCCCAGGAATGACTACAACTCCGATGTGTTGCCGGGCCTGGGCACGATGGATCGCCTCCGTTTTGGATTCGGTAGGCCGGATCCCATCTGCGGCAACCCTCCTGCCCAAAAACTCGACCTCTGGGGCCAAAAACACACACTTGGACTTCTTTAGTCGCAAGCCTACCCGGTCCAGTCGGCGTAGCACCTCCTCCAGGTTGTGGAGGTGTTCCTTGGTGTCTCAACCCGTGATTAGGATGTCATCTTGGAATACGATTGTTCCAGGAATGGATTTAAGCAAGCTTTCCATGTTCCTCTGGAAAATAGCGGCCGCTGAGCGAATGCCAAACAGACACCTGTTGTAAACGAATAGCCCCTTGTGCGTAGTGATGGTGGTCAGAAGCTTGGATTCTTCAGCCAGTTCCTGAGTCATGTAGGCTGAAGTGAGGTCCAACTTGGTGAACAGCTTGCCACCTGCCAGCATGGCAAAAAGATCCTCCACTCTCGGAAGCGGGTATTGGTCCTGTAGTGACACTCGGTTGATGGTAGCCTTGTAGTTGCCACAAATCCTGACCGAGCCATCCGCTTTAAGAACAGGAACGATGGGGCTTGCCCAGTCACTGAATTCAACAGGTGAAATTATGCCCTCTCTTAGCAGCCTGTCCAACTCACTCTCAATTCTCTCACGCATCACATACGGCATGGTTCTGGCTTTGTGGTGCACTGGCCTGGCGTCCGGGGTGATGCGTATCACTACTTTGGTGCCCTTAAAAGTCCCGACACCTGGTTGAAAAAGTGACTCGAATTTCTGCAGGACCTGTGAGCATGAACTTCGCTCCACAGATGAAATGGCGTGCATATCCCCCCATTTCCAGTTCATCTCGGCTAACCAGCTCCTCCCCAAGAGCGCGGGACCATTCCCCGGGACAATCCAGAATGGCAGCCGGTTCTCCGATCCATTGTGTGTGACCACCAAGTTTGCACTGCCTAGCACTGGGATGATCTCTCTAGTGTACGTTCGTAACTGCATGTCAATCCGTTCCAGTTTGGGCCTGTTAGCTTTGAGTGGCCATAGTTTTTCAAATTGTTGGGCACTCAGAAGTGACTGGCTGGCTCCTGTGTCCAGCTCCATGCGTACCGGGATGCCATTTAATAGGACTTTCATCATCATAGGTGGCGTTTTGGTGTACAAGCTGTGGATGTCTGCCACATGAACCCACTGGACTTCGCGTCCATAGCTTTGCCCTAAGCATCAACCTGCCTTGCAGACCCCTTGTCTGGTTCCTCTGCCTCGTAAACTAGCCTCGCTATGGGCTTTCTGCACATTCTGGCCAAATGTCCACTGAAATTACGGTTTCTACAGATAAATTGTTGAAACCTACAGGTTTTCGCAGCATGTCTACCACCGCACCTCCAGCATGAGCTGAGATTGATGTGAACAAAGGAACTGTTAACAGGCATTCCTCTCTGATTGTCTCTTTGATTACTTCTGAGCACTCTGTTGGTGAGTGTCAATGGTCCCATCCTGGGACGCATTGTCCCTGGTGATGGCGTGAATTGCCGATCCCCCTGCCATTGTCTCTGTTGCTGGCCCACCTAGAGTCTGTTGTTGCCTGGGCGGTGTCGAATTGCCCTTGCCTGCCTGCGGGGTTCTGAGTCGCGTTTACAATGTTAACTCCCTGGTCCCTTGCCATGTTGGAACCAGGGCTGGGCGCGTAAATTATCTTGGTCTCCTCTTCCCCTGCCATGAAGGTCTGAGCTATCAACACTGCCCTTTCCAAAATCAAGTCCTTGGTCTCAATAAGCTTCCTTAAAATCCCGGCATGACCAATGCCCTCAATGAAGAAATCCTTTAACATCTCCCCCCTGCAGGCATCTGTGAACTTGCAGAGCCTGGCCAATTGCCGAAGTTACGCAACGAAGTCCGATATGCTTTGTCCCTCCCGACGCCGGTGTGTATAGAACCGGTGCCAGGCCATGTGTATACTGCTCGCCGGTTTGAGGTGCTCACCGATCAGTGTGCTGAGCTCTTCAAAGGACTTGTCCGCCGGCTTCTCAGGTGTGAGGTCTTTCATCAGCGCATACGTCTTGGATCCACAGCTGGTCAGTAGATGCACCCTCCACTTGTCAGCCGCTTCCTCTCCCAGCCAGTCCTTCATGACAAAGTTCTGCTGGAGCCTCTAAACGAAATCGTCCCAGTCCTCACCAACACAGTACCGTTCCTCTGTGCTACCGGTGGCCATCCTCATGGGTCGTTGATTCCTGTTGCTCGTCGCCAAATGTGGTGTCCTTACACCTTACTATAGAATCACACGAGGCATGTACTGCAGACAAGGTCACTACATGATCTGGATTTTTATTACCAGGACCAAAAAGTCCTGACCCTGCGTGGGACCTCCCTTTATATACCTGGATGACCAGGTGAGGAGTGTCTCCCACAAGTTCACCCCCTGTGGTCAAGGTGTGCATTTCTCAGGTGTATACAGTGTACAGTGTTATTACATAAAGGTTACAGTTATGTGAAGGTTACAAACATAACAGAAGCGACTCGACACAATGCTGAACAAGTACGAAAGCATGTTCACAGACAGTTATGAGGGTATCACTGGGTATGACGCGCATATCCACATCGGCGCAAAACTTGCCTATTGTAAAGCAATGCTCGTCCCCTATGCATTGAAAAGTTAGGTGGAGGAAGAGCTAGCAAAGCTCAGAGAAAACGGAATGCTAGTAAAAACTAATAAAAGTGAATGGGCTACCCCGATTGTCGTAGTGCCCAAATCAGACAAAACTGTACGTTTGTGTGGTGACTACAAAGTTACTATCAACTAAGCAGTTTTGATGAGTAGTACCCATTAACTATATTGCAAGATTTGTATGCAGCACTCTCTGGGTCAAAGGTTTTCTCCAAGCTTGACCCATCACACACATATGCTCAGCTGAATATTGACAAAGAGAGTCAACAGTATCTCACCGTTAACATTTGATGCTTCCAGCTATGGTGTGGGAGCTGTCATAAGCCACGGATAATGGATGACGGCCAAGAGAAACCAATCGCGTTTGCAATGCGAACCCTCACAAAGAGCGAAATAAACTATGTGCAAATTAAAAAGGAGACACTCGCCATAGTATTTGGAATTAAGAAATTCCCACAGTTCCTGATCGGCATAAAGTTGTATCGCCTCTCGGCTTCGGTGTGGGTGTCACGCAGCGAGGTCATCAGCCAGGTGGCGAGGCCATATCCTTTGTCACCAAGCATCCAGTATTGACCTTGTGGCTGATTGTTAAACAAGTCAGATACAGTGCTCTAACACAGGATGTGAGCATCATGGATGCTGCCTGGAAATTGAGCATTCACTGCCAGTATAATTTGCTGGTGGTCAACAACCAGTTGAACATTCAGGGAGTGGAATCCCTTGCGGTTCCTGAAAACCTCTGCATCCGAAAAAGGTGCCTGATTCGCGGTGTGCACACAGTCTATTGCTCCCTGCACCTTGGGGAAGTTTGCAATTCTGGAGAATCCTAGAGCCCTCTCACTCTGTGCCTCCCTGGTCATAGGGAAGCTGATCAAGTCCCTCCTAAGTGCGTACAAGGCTTCAGTGACCTGTCTAATGCAGCAATGTGTGGGAGGCTGAGAAAGTCCGCAAATGTCGCCAGCTGTGGCATGAAAAGAACTCGAGGCATAGAACGACAGTGCCGTGGTGACTTTGACTTCGACAGACAATGCAGTACTGATGGTGCTGGCAGGCTGCAGATCTCTCCTTATCAGCTGGCATACCTCAGTGATAACCTCTTTGTGGAAGCGCAGTCTCCGAAGGCAGGTGGTGTCGGGCAAGTTGAGGTAAGAATGCTTCTCCTTATACTTGCGGGGGGTGTAACGTCTGGTCCTCCTCATCAGTCTGGCACGTCTTACATTGGGCACATAATGCTGAGGAGCATACATGCGGCGATCTCGAGTCTGTAGCATGTAATTGGTCACCAAGAGAAGGTGATAAAGGACAGGCCCCATTGCAATAGCTTTCTGTTTTCCACCGATTGGTCACAAACAAGGAATGTCCCCACGAAGACACCTATTAAATTCCAATCGGTCATCGTATGGTCAAGATGTTTGTAGAGATGTTCACATCAACTCCACTGACCTCCAGAGTACATCCGAACTCCTCCGAGGTTGAAGCAAAGCAGCCTTTTAAAGAATGCGACATGTGATGTGGAACATGGTGTCCATAACACTGTGATTATTTCCGGTTAGTTCCACTTTTTCTGGGTGTTTTTTTGGGCGAGCAATATTGTAGGTGATATGTGTGTGAGGTGGTGAAAGTGATGCTAGTTTCGGTAAATATGCGCTGGTATTATTGAATCTCGGCATTAAATCAGTGCGGCAATTAACGCTAGGTGATATTATGTTCGTTGATTTCGCCCATTCTGATGATTCCACCCAAATAAAGTGGGTGGACGGTATTATTTTTTCCCGGCGTTAAGCACATGTGGAAAGTAACTCTCAGCGATAAGCTTCCAAAAAATGGGCGGCAGTTTCCATTTTGTGGCTAAATGGGCGATATCTGGGCGTTATTTGTCATTTCAGCGGTAAAATGGGCGTTAAGTGGGCGTTAAGCATGTAAAAATAGTGTTGGTACCTACATCTTTGAGAGATAAAATTCTGGCTGAACTTCATACCGAATATCCCGGGATCGTCACTATGAAATCAGTTGCAAGAAGCTTTGTTTACTGGCCTGGATTGGACAGTGATCTTTAATCACTTGTCAGCAAATGCAGCGTTTGTCAAAATTGCAGAAACAAATCACCCAAAACTCCACTACAACCCTGGTCATGGCCAAATAGACCTTTTCAGAGAGTTAAAAAAAAATTAGTTCATGGGATGTGGGCGTCGCTGAAAAGGCCAGCATTTATTGCCCATGAGAAGCTGGTGGTGAGCCGCCTTCTTGAACCGCTGAAATCTGTGTGGTGAAGGTACTCCCTCAGTGCTGGTAGGGAGGAGTTCCAATATTTTGACCACCAACGATGAAGGACCGGCGATAACTTTCAAGTCAAGATGGTGTGTAATTTGGAGGAGAACTTGCAGGTGGTGGCACAGTCGTATATAGTCTGGAAGAAGTGGCCCTGGGTTTGCTCAACAATGGCCCTGAAATCCCAGTTCTGGGCTTCCCGCGAGCGGTCGCCTGAAAAGAAGAGAAAAGATGCGCACTTACCTTTTGCTTGGGCGCCCACCAGTGATTGCGTTTTTAGGCCTCTTCTGCATGTGCATCGGAGCGCGTGCACGTCTGAACTGACATAGAGCTGGAACTGGAGTCTGGGGCTCCGTAAGTAAGAGTTCTCATTATTATGAATGAGAAACCCCTCCCCCAACACCTAAACATTAATAAAAAAATAAAAAAACGCCCCACACATTTAAATTAAAGTTAATAAATGTGTAAGAAAACATATATATTTTTCCAATTTTTAAAAAAGTTTTGTAATTAGGGTTTCAAACAAACTTACCTTAGTAGGCAGGGTTTTTAACATAAAAATGTGTTTTTAAATTTTACTTTTATATATTTTTTATATGTTTTAAAACTCTTACGCTGGTAAAAGTAGGCTATGTGCCTGCTTTTATCAGGCGCAAGCGTTTTAAGGACATGCGCTGGGCAAGAGATGGGTAAATAGCACAAGCATGCCCATGCGAATGTCCTGGCTCGGGGATGCGTTGGATCTGTCAAGCCAGAACTTGACAGATCGGAAAAGCCGGATTTCGGCGTACGGCAAAAAACGGCTTTTGCGATGCTTCCCCGGGTCCGTACACGCTCCATTGACTCTGGGTCCCATGAAGTCTCATGGCTTCAAGCCAAGCATGGGCAGAAACAAAGGCTGAAATCTTCCCAGCCCTGCAAGTGCGGGTTTGGAGGTGGGCCCCGCTGTAAAAATGGCCCTGATGGACAGCGGGGCGGAAATACGCTCTGAACCCGCCTCCGTGTCAGTTTCTCAACTGTCGGGTCTGCGTGTGGAACCAAGCACCGGGCCAATCAATTAAGATGCTTAAGAGATTATGTAAAGGTATTTACAAGGATTTTACCCAGGCACTTACCATTTTAACAAGTTTTCAACGAGTTTTCTGTCCCTCGGGTTTCACACCAAGTAAGTGTGTCACATTCTCAGTCACTCTCCATTGCTTTGGCTAAATGGCAGCTACCATTTCACAGCTGTTCACTTTCCAATGTCAGAAACTGAAGCCTTCAGGATTTGGAAGAAACTTTTGAGCTGTATGCAGTTTGGAAGTGTTTGCCGCGAACACTCTATTCACTGTTACCTCCTTGGAGCAACTACTCTCACCACTGATAAATCACTTCTATCACCTCAACCTCCCTACCATCTATTCTAGCAGCATAGGTGCCTTGAAACAAATCTCACCTTGGTCCTCAGAATCCCACCACGATCAGCCCCAACACCAGCATCACCAGGCACACCAGCATCACGAACAACATCAACCTTCTCCGCAATCACCTGATGCTGCACAGAACACAGGGCATCAGCACCTGACCACATTGCTGCTCGGGAGGCCAGGGATATCCTCACCATGGTCACAGTTACTTTACTTCACCCTGTACACCCTGGCTGCAACATGATGTGCCAGGTTGGTACCACTCCACACCAGCACCATAAAGCATCCCTACACTGCCCAAGCCATTCCTTTCACACTCATCACCATTATACAGGGTAACCTTATGTATAACCATTCACTACAACTCACTAAGCCACTTCCCAAGGTGCATACAAATCGGTTCAAGAACACAAAGTGTTCAAAATAAAAATGTCAATGTTTGACAACACGTTAGAAGAAATTCTACACGAACATTGGCTAAAACACCCAAGTGCCTACCTTTATGTGTTGTTAGTTGGTATGATTCGACAAAGATGAGGGTGAGTGTGAAGGGTGGCTAGTGAGATAGGGAAGTGATACTATAGACAAAGAGAGAGGGATGGGTGGAGGTGCAAGCTAAGTTAGTGTGACTAAGGATGTACAGGGGTAGGGTAGGGAATGCAGAATGATGGGGATATGATGAATGGCACAGCAGGATGAGGTTGAATGTGGCTTTGAAATAACATTTCGTGATCGACTGAGATCATTGAAAGGTTTGCACTACTGCAGCCAGGTCCTTCTGATGACATCCCTGCTTGTGCCCTCCTGTACAATGTGCAACTAGGCTGGAGGGAGTCGTGGGAGAGCCTGGGTGCAGCCGTGCACCTTTGTGCAGTGTTTGCAGCACCTCAGTGCTGTAGAACACTGACAGCACAACTGGCAAAAAAAAGTTGGCCATGGTCACTTTAAGGAAACCGGCTGGTGACGCATCATCAGATGATGTCATCAGACCCGCTACCGGTTAACTGGTTAGGAACCTCGCCAGGCGAGCTGAACAAGCCCAATCAAAGGAAATCTGTGTTGAGAGGGTGGGTTGGAGCGGGGAAAGCATTCCCCACACACCACCAATGCCGGTCGCACCGGTCTCACCTCTGTTGGCGAAGTCGAGGCCAAGATAATCTTCTTAAATTCGGAACCAAAACAAAACAGCCCGATAATTGGTTCAACACCCAAACCTTCTGTAAGGAGATCAGGAAGACTCTGCAAACCTGGATAAAACTGGATTTGTAGTTCATTTGTAGGATTTGTAGCTCATTTGTAGGATTTGTAGTTCATTTTAAAAAAAAGCCAGGATTTATTGTTGTGTGGTACATGTAATGCTGGGAAAGGTGGGACCATAGTTTTGTTGTATTTGAAAGATGAATACATACATGTTTTAAGGGGGAAAGCAGTGTAATATATTATCACATGGTTTGGTATGAGCATGCTCAGTTCGCTCTGGCCTAATAAAGCAAGCACATGGACTAGCAACTCATCGTGCCTCTGTACCTCATTTGTTCTACCCATGTGTATCATAGTTCCAGTCTCCCAAAGCCTCAAATTTAAAATTCTCCTCCTTGTGTTTAAATCTCACCATGGATTTGCCCCTCTCTATCTCTGTCGTCTTCCCTAATCCCACAATCTCTCTCTGAACCCTCCATTTCTCTGGCTCTGGTCTCCTGTGCATCCCCTTCTCTGTGTCTTCAGCCACTTAGCCCCCATGTTCTGGAATTCCCTTCCCAAATGCCTCTATCTCTCCATCTCCCTCTCTTACTCGAAGACTCTCCTGAAAACCCAACTCTTTAAACAACCTTTTGGTAACCCCCTCCTAATTTCTCCTTGTTTGGCTATGTTATGTCTCAAATAAAACAATGTGACTGAGTACTGTAGACTTGAGTAAGTGTGATCTTAGTCTCTTTATTCTGACTCCAAAGTGCTGGCACAGCATGGGATCCCTTGGGACTCCAACAGATGCATCCTCTGGTGGTGGTAGAATGCTGGTTACAAGGTGTTGCATACATAACATCACTGCCCCCCAAAGTCAATAGTACACTTATTTACAGGGTGAGATGATCTGGGGCTTTCCGCTCCCGAGTCGATCGTCTCGGTACAAACACAGGTGAAGATGAGTTGGTTGGGCCTTCGCTCGGCTGCTGCCAGCTGGCCTTACTGGGATGCTGGGAATGATAAGTTCAGCTTCGTGATCAACTGTAATAGCAGTTGTCACTTGTGTGTGTATCGGAGGGTCGAAGTCAGTGGTGTCCTCTTCAGGTTGCTCATGGCTGTGTGTTTAGTTTGGTCCAAATGCTTTCTGCAAGTTAGTCCATTTGCAAGTTTGACCTCAAACACCCTACTCCCTTCTTTGACTACGACAGTGCCAGCAAGCCATTTGGGACCATGTCCATAGTTGAGTACAAATACAGGGTCGTTGACTTCAATATCGCGTGACAAATTTGCACGATCATGGTACATGCTTTGTTGATGCCGCCTGCCCTCAACATGATCATGGAGATCAGGGTGGACTAGAGAGAGCCTTGTTTTGAGTGCCCTTTTCATCAGGAGTTCAGCAGGGGGAACCCTGGTGAGCGAGTGGGGTCTGGTGCGGTAGCTGAGCAGGACTCAGGACAGGCGAGTCTGCAGGGAGCCTTCCGACACGTGTTTCAAGCTTTACTTGATGGTTTGGACTTCCCATTCTGCCTGGCCCTTAGATGCTGGCTTGAATGGGGTAGATGTGATGTGCTTGATCCCATTGTGGGTCATGAATTCCTTGAATTCAGCACTGATGAAGCACGGCCCATTGTTGCTGACAAGGACATCAGGCAGGCTGTGTGTGGCAAACATGGCTCGTACGCTTTCGATGGTGGCAGTGGACATGCTAACAGACATTATTACACACTCAATCCATTTTGAATAAGCATCCACTGTTGTGTATCTGTAAAGCATGCACTCCCATGTTCCGCCACCAGGGAGCGCATCCCCTGAAATCCCATGGGATCCCAGCACCCCGTGGGAGCACTGTATATAAACCGGCCCCGAAGGACTGTTCCTCACTCTGGAGTGTCTTAATAAAGACTGAGGTCACTGTTACTTTAACCTCCCTGTGTGCAGTCTCAACTATGTTAGGAACACAATAACTGGCGACAAGTATACGAATCCAATGCAAAGATGCAGCAAACTGTGGGCATCCTGGAGAACTTCTCGGAAGGTGAGGATTGGGAAGCCTATGTCGAACAGCTAGACCAGTACTTTGTAGCCAATGAGCTGGACGGAGAAGGAAGCGCTGCAAAAAGGAGAGCGGTCCTCCTCACGGTCTGTGGGGCACCGACCTACAGCATCATGAAGAATCTTCTGGCTCCAGGGAAACCCACAGATAAGTATGAGGAGCTGTGTACACTGGTTTGGGAGCCTCTTAACCCGAGGGAGAGCGTGCTGATGGCGAGGTATCGGTTCTACACGTGCCAGCGATCTGAAGGTCAGGAAGTGGCGAGCTACGTCGCCGAGCTAAGGCGACTTGCAGGACAATGTGAGTTTGATGGCTAACTGGAGCAGATGCTCAGAGACTTTTTTGTACTGGGCATTGGTCACGAGACCATCCTACGAAAACTTTTGACTGTAGTAAGGCCATTGCGATAGCACAGGCGTTTATGTCCACCAGTGATAACACCAAACAAATCTCTCAGCACACAAGTGTTAGCAATGTTCACAAATTAACTGGAACTGTGTTTGCAAGCAGAAATGTACAGGGCAGAAACCATGAGTCTGCAAATGCCAACAGGTCTCAGGTGACCCAGATGACTCAGAGTCCGCAACAAAGGATGAATGCACACCTTGTTGGCATTGTGGAGGCTTCCATTCAGCCTATTCATGCCGCTTCAAAGGGTATGTTTACAAGAGCTGTGGAAAAATGAGGCACCTCCAACGAGCTTGCAGATGAGCGGCAAGCTCTGCAAAACCTGCTAACCACCACGAGGCAGAGGAAGATCGGTGCATGGTGGATCAAAGCAATTTTGAGCCTTGGAGAGAGGAGGCAGATGCTGAAGTACACGGTGTGCTCACATTTTCGACGAAATGTCCACCTATAATGCTTAATGTAAAATTGAATGGTTTACCCGTAGCCATAGAACTGGACACTGGCGCTAGTCAATCCACCATGAGTAAAAAGATGTTTGAGAGACTGTGGTGCAACAAGGCACTCAGACCAGCCCTGAGCCCCATCCACACCAAACTGAGAACGTACACCAAAGAGCTCATCACTGTCCTGGGCAGTGCCATGGTCAAGGTCACCTATGAGGGCACAGTGCACAAACTGCCACTCTGGATTGTCCCCGGGCGATGGCCCCACACTGCTTGGAAGGAGCTGGCTGGGCAAAATCCGCTGGAACTGGGATGACATCCGAGCGCTATCACATGTCGATGAGGCCTCATGTACCCAGGTTCTTAACAAATGTCTTTCCCTTTTTGAACCAGGCATTGGAAGCTTTTCCGAGGTGAAGGTCCAGATCCACTTGGTCCCAGAGGCACAACCCATTCACCACAAGGCGCGAGCGGTACCTCACATGATGAGGGAGAGAGTGGAAATCGAGCTGGACAGGCTGCAACGCGAGTGCATCATTTCCCCAGTAGAAGTCAGCGAGTGGGCCAGCCTGATTGTTCCAGTACTCAAAAGTGATGGCATGGTCAGGATTTGCGGCGATTACAAAGTAACTGTTGATCGTTTCTCGCTACAGGACCAATACCCGCTACCTAAGGCAGACGACCTATTTACGACGCTGGCAGGAGGCAAGACGTTCACCAAGCTTGACCTGACTTCGGCCGACATGACGCAGGAGCTGGAAAAGTTTTCGAAGGGCCTCACCTGCATCAACGCGCACAAGGGACTGTTCATCTACAATAGATGCCCGTTTGGAATTCGGTCGGCTGCAGCGATCTTCCAGAGAAACATGGAGAGCCTACTCAAGTCGGTACCACGCACGGTTTTTCAGGACGACATATTGGTCACGGGTCGGGACACCATTAAGCACCTACAAAACCTGGAGGAGGTCCTCCAGCGACTGGATCGCATAGGGCTGCGGCTGAAGAGGTCGAATTGCGTCTTCATGGCAACAGAAGTGGAGTTTTTGGGGAGAAAGATCGCAGCGGACGGCATTCGGCCCACAGACGCCAAGACAGAGGCTATCAGGAACGTGCCCAGGCCACAGAACATCACGGAGCTGCGGTCGTTCCTGGGACTCCTCAACTATTTTGGTAACTTCCTATTGGGGTTAAGCACCCTCTTAGAGCCCCTACATGTGTTATTGCGTAAAGGTGAGAACTGGGTATGGGGAAATAAACCGAGTAATTGCTTTTGAAAAATCCAGAAACATTCTATGCTCCAACAAGCTGCTTGTATTGTATAACCCGTGTAAAAGACTTGTGCTAGCATGTGATGTGTCGTCGTACGGAGTCGGGTGTGTAATACAGCAAGCTAACGTTGCGGGGAAGTTGAAACCTGTCGCCTATGCCTCCAGGTGCTTGTCTAAGGCCAAGAGGGCCTACAGCATGATTGAGAAAGAGGCATTAGCGTGTGTGTTCGGGGTAAAGAAAATGCATCAGTACCTGTTTGGCCTCAAATTTGAGCTGGAAACCGATCACAAGCCCCTCATATCCCTGTTCGCTGAAAACAAGGGGATAAATACTAATGCCTCAGCCCACATACAAAGGTGGGCACTTGCGCTATCAGCGTATAACTATACCATCCGCCACAGGCCAGACACCGAGAACTGTGCAGATGCTCTCAGTCGGCTACCATTGCCTACCACGGGGGTGGAAATGGCGCAGCCTGCAAACTTGTTGATGGTGGCGCAGCCCGCAGACTTGTTGATGGTCATGGAAGCATTTGAAAATGATAAATCACCTGTCACGGCCCGCCAGATTAGGGCTTGGACCAGCCAAGATCCTCTGCTGTCCCGAGTAAAAAAACTGTGCACTGCATGGGAGCTGGGCCAGCATCCCCGTCGAAATGCAAGAGCTAATCAAGCCATTCCAGCGGCGAAAGGACGAGATGTCCATTCAGGCAGACTGCCTATTGTGGGGTAACCGTGTAGTGCTACCCAAAAAGGGCAGGGAGACGTTCATCTCGGATCTCCACAGCACACACCCGGGTATAGTAATGATGAAAGCGATGACCAGATCCCACGTGTGGTGGCCCAGTATCGACTCTGACTTAGAGTCCTGTGTACGGCAATGCAGCGTGTGTGCTCAGTTGAGCAACGCCCCCAGAGAGGCACCACTAAGTTTGTGGTCCTGGCCCTCCAGACCATGGTCGAGGATCTATGTCGACTATGTGGGCCCATTTCTCGGTAAAATGTTCCTGGTGGTGGTGGATGCTTTTTCAAAATGAATTGAATGTGAAATAATGTCGGGAAGCACTGCCACCGCCACCATTGAAAGCCTGAGGGCCATGTTTGCCACCCATGGCCTGCCTGACATACTGGTCAGTGACAACAGGCCATGTTTCACCAGTGCCGAATTTAAAGAATTCATGACCCGCAATGGGATCAAACATGTCACCTAGGCCCCGATTAAATCAGCCTCCAATGGGCAGGCAGAGCGGGCAGTACAAACAATCAAACAGAGCCTTAAACGAGTCACAGAAGGTTCACTCCAAACCCGCCTGTCCCGAGTACTGCTCAGCTACCGCACGAGATCCCACTCACTCACAGGGGTGCCCCCGGCTGAGCTACTCACGAAAAGGACATTTAAAACCAGACTCTCGCTGGTTCACCCCAACCTGCATGATCGGGTAGAGAGCAGGCGGCAGCAACAAAATGTAAACGATGGTCGCGCCACTGTGTCACGGGAAATTGATCTGAATGACCCTGTCTTTGTGTTAAACTATGGACATGGTCCCAAGTGGATCGCGGGCACGGTGATAGCTAAAGAAGGGAGTAGGGTGTTTGTAGTCAAACTAGACAATGGACAAATTTTTAGAAAGCACCTGGACCAAACGAGGCTGCAGTTCACAGACTGCCCTGAACAACCCACAGCAGACACCACCTTTTGAGAGCCCACAACACACACCTAAAGAATCAACGACACCACCCTGAACCAGGAAATTGAACCCATCACGCCCAACAGCCCAGCAAGGCCAACAACATGCCAGGCCAGCGAGGGCACAGCTAACACACCAGAACAGACATTTGTACCGAGGCGGTCCACCAGGGAAAGAAAGGCTCCCGACCGCCTCACCTTGTAAATAGTCTTCACTTTGACTTTGTGGGGGGGGAGTGATGTTGTGTATCTGTAAAGCATGTACTCCCATGTTCCGCCACCAGGGTGCGCATCTCCTGAAGTTCCAAGGGATCCCAGCATCCCTTGTGAACACTGTATATAAACCGACCCCTAAGATCTGTTCCTCACTCTGGAGTGTCTTAATAAAGACTGAGGTCGCTGTTACTTTAACCTCCCTGTGTGCAGTCTCAACTGTGTTGGGAACACAATATCCACAACAACCAAAAACATTTTGCCTAAAAACAGGCCAGCGAAACATGGATCCTGGACCACAGTTTGGAAGGCCATGACCACAAACTTAGTGGTGCCTCCCTGGGTGCATTGCTCAGTTGCGAACAATCGGCGCACACAAGACTCTAAATCTGAGTCGATGTCAGGCCACCACACATGGGCTCTGACTATAGCTTTCAACATTACTATGCCTGGGTAGGTACTGTGTAGTCGCGTATGAACATTTCCCTGCCTTTCTTAGGCAAAACCACGCGATTATCCCACAAAAAACAGTCCGCCTGTATGGACATTTCGTATTTGCGCCGCTGGAACGGCTTGATTTCTTCATGCATCTCTGCTGGGATGCTGGATCAGCTCCCATGGAGGACACAGTTTTTTTACAAGGGTCAGTAAAGGATCCTGGCTGGACCAGGTTCTGATCTGGCGGGCCGTAACGGGTGATTTTTCGTTTTCAAATGCATCCATCATCAAGAGCAAGTCTGCAGGTTGTGCTATTTCCACCCCGGTGGTGGGCAATGGTAGCCGACTGAGAGCATCAGTGCAGTTCTCTGTGCCTGGCCTGTGGCGAATTACATAGTTATATGCAGACAACGTGAGCGCCCATCTTTGGATGCGAGCAGAGGCATTGGTATTAATATCTTTGCTCTCTGAGAATAGCATATGAGTGGCATATGGTCAGTTTCTAACTCGAACTTAAGCCCAAACAGACACTGGTGTATTTTTTTCACCCCGTAAATGCATGCCAGAGCTTCTTTTTCAATCATGCTGTAGGCCCTTTCGGCCTTGGACAAACTCCTGGACGCATACACGACCGGTTACAATGTTCCGGATTCGTTTGCTTGTTGTAGCACACACCCGACCCCGTACGAAGACACATCGCAAGCTAGCACTAAATGTTTACATAGGTCATACAGAACAAGCAGTTTGTTGGAACATAACAGATTTCTGGTTTTCTCAAAAACAGTCTCTTGTGATTTCCCTCATACCCAGTCATTTCCCTTGCGTAGCAACACATGTAGAGGTTCTAGCAAGGTGCTTAACCCGGGTAGAAAATGACCAAAATAATTGAGGAGTGCCAGGAACGACCGCAGCTCCGTCACGTTCTGTGGTCTCGACGCGTTCTTGATGGCCTCCGTCTTGGCGTCGGTAGGTCTGATGCCTTTTGCCGCAATTCTTCTCCCTAAGAACTCGATCTCTGGCACCAGGAAAACCCAATTCGAGCGTTTCAACCTGAGTCCCACACGATCTAGCCAACTTAGAACCTCTTCCAGGTTCTGCAAGTGTTCGATGCTGTCCTGACCTGTGATCAATATGTCGTCCTGGAAAACCGCGGTGCGCGGAACCGACTTTAGCAGACTTTCCATGTTCCTTTGAAAAATAGCCGCAGCTGATCGAATCCCAAACGGGCATCTATTGTAAATGAACAGAGCATTGTGCATGTTGATGTAGGTGAGGCCTTTCGAAGATTCCGCCAGCTCCTGCGTCATGTAGGCCGAGGTCAGGTCCAACTTGGTGAATGTCTTCCCTCCAGCCAGCGCCGCAACTAGATCGTCTGCCTTGGGTAGCAGGTACTGTTCCGGCAGCGAAAAACGGTTAATCGTTACTTTATAGTCCCCACAAATTCTGACCGTGCCATCGCCCTTGAGAACCGGAACAATTGGATTGGCCCACTCGGTGAACTCAACCGGCGCGATGATGCCCTCTCGTTGCAGCCTGTCCAGCTCGATCTCCACTTTCTCTCGCATCATGTATGGCACCGCATGTGCCTTGTGGTGGATGGGTCGTGTACCGGGAACCAAGTGCATCTGCACCTTCGCCCCAGTGAAAATTCCGATGCCTGGCTCAAAACCTGGGCACATGAGGCGTCGTTGATGGACGAAAGCGCTTAGATGTCGTCCCAGTTCCAGCGGATTTTTTCCAGCCAGCTTCGGCTGAACAGTGTGGGGCCATCTCCTGGTACAATCCATAGTGGTAGTTCGTGCACCGCTCCATCATAGGAGACTTTTACTGCTGCGCTGCCAATTGCAGGGATCAGCTCTTTAGTGTAAGTTCTTAGCTTGGTATGAATAGGGCTCAGCTTGGGCCTTTGTGCCTTGTTGCACCACAGCCTCTCAACGGCCTTTTTGCTCATAATAGACTGACTCGCACCCGTGTCCAATTCCGTGGATACTGGAATTCCGTTCAGTTCAACTTTTAACATGATCGGTGGACATTTCGTGGTGAAGCTGTGTACCTCATACACTTCTGCCTCCTCGGTTCTAGTCTCAAGTTCAGTTTGATCCGTCATGGATCAGTCTTCTGCAATGTGGTGGTTTGCAGGGTTTGCAGCTCATCTGCACATTCACTGGAGGTGTCCTATTGTTCCACAGCTTTTGCATGCATAGTGTTTGAAGCGGCATTGATGGGCTCGATGATCACCTGCGCAGCACCAACAAGGTGTTAATTGCCTCGCAGTCACACTTGATGGCGGACTCTGAGTCATCTGAGGTCGTGCAGCTGCAGGCGTGTATGTTCTGCCATATGCATTCCTGCCTGAAAACGACGTTACTTTGTGTATAGTACTTGCCGATGCATCTTTATGCCGTGAAATTTGTTTGGTGTTATCGCTGGTGGACATAAATGCCTGGGCTATCGTTATGGTTTTGCTCAGGTTCGGTGTTTCAACAGTCAATAGTTTGTGAAGGATAACCTCATGGCCAATGCCAAGCACAAAAAAGTCTCTTAGCATTTGCTCCAGGAATCCACTGAATTCGCAATGTCCTGCAAAGCGCCTTAGTTCAGCGTCGTAGCTCGCTACTTACTGGCCTTCAGACCATTGACATGTATAAAATCGATACCTTGCCATCAGAATGCTCTCCTTTGGATTTAGGTGCTCCCGGACCGTGTACACAGTTCTTCATATGATTTGGTTGTTGGTTTCACCAGAGCAAGAAGATTCTTCATGAGGCCATAGGTTGTTGCTCCACAGACGGTGAGGAGGATCGCCCTTCGTTTGGCAGCATTCTCATTCCCTTCCAGCTCGATGGCCACGAAGTATTGGTCGTGTCGCTCCACGAAGGCTTCCCAATCGTCACCTTCTGAGAATTTCTCTAGGATACCAACACTTCTCTGCATTTTCACATGATGGTTTGTTATCTATTACTCATCGCCAGTTGTTATGTCTCAAATAAAGCAATGTGACTGAGTACTGTAGACTTGAGTAAGTGTGACCTTAGTCTCTTTATTCTGACTCCAGAGTGCTGGCACAGCATGGGAGGCCTGCTTATATGCAATGCTCCCAAGGGATGTTGGGATCCCTTGGGACTCCAACAGATGCGCCCTCTGGTGGTGGTAGAAGGCTGGTTACAAGGTGTTGCATAAATAACAGGCTAGGCATCCATTTCCCTCATGTCTCTGCGAAACACCTTGGGATGTTTTTATATGTTAAAGGTGCTATACGTTGCTGTTTTTGTTTCCAGACCCGCGCTTTATTTCAAAAATTAACATTCTAGCTCTTTTCTTTTTCCTTCTTTCATGGCCTCCCTCTCCTTCTTGGCCTGGCTTCAAATATCAATGAAATGTCCCTCACCCACGGCACAACATTCCTCACTCCAGAAATGTTCAGGTTGAACTTCCATCCCACATAACCTTTCAGGCGACAGAGATTCCTGAGGTGGACTTTCCTCTGCCGGGAAATGGTCAATGTAATTAGGACTTCCCTTGATTGTAGGGATGCCATTAAAAGGAATCCTATTCCTAGCAAAAACGAAAGCACACTGATTTGGAGATAATGTTGTGATGTTGGTTGGTAGTTCGTTGGGAAGTAGGAAACAGAGTAAGAATAAACTGATTGGTGGGATGTGACAGTGGTATTCCCCAGGGGCTTTAGCTTTCCACCATATATATCAATGATTTGGATGAATGAATAGGGAGTTGTATTCACGTTTGCAGAGGACACTAAGTTAGGAGGCACAGTAAGTTGTGCAGATGGGAGCAGGAAGTTCAAAGGGACATGGACAGACGAAGTGAGTGGACAAAACCATGGCAGTTTGAGTTCAATGTGGGGAAGTGTGAGGTTATCCAACTTTGGATCTAAGAAAGCTAAATCGGAACATTTTCTTAATGGGGAGAGACTAGGAACTGGAAGAGCAAAGGGGTTTAGGTGGACAAATTACTAAAAGCTAGTGAACACATATAAAAACAATCAAAAATGCTAATGCTATATTGGCCTTTATCTCAAGGCAGTTGAAATACTAAAGTGATGCTTCAGTTATACAGCGCCTTGGTCAGATCCTATCTGGAGTACTGCATTGAGTTTTTGGGTACCACATCTCAGGAAAGGTATATTGGCTTTGGAAGGGGTGCAATGCAGATTCACCAGATTGATACTGGGGCTTGAAGGTTAAATTTGAGGACAGGTTGCATAAGCTTTATTTGTCTTCCCTTTAGTTTAGAAGGTTGAGGAGTGATATATAAAATGATAACGAGATTCAATAGTGTAGATACAGAGAAACTATTTCCTCTTGTGGGAAATCCAGAATAAGGAGGCATGATCTTAGAATTAGAGGTAGATCAGTTAAGAGTGGAATCAAGAAGCATATTGTTCTCACAAAGGGTGGTGGAAATCTGGAGCTATCTCCCCAAAAGTCTGTGGATGCTGGGTCTATTGAAACTCTCAAGACTGAGATCGAGTTTTATTAGCTAAGTGTATCAAATGATAGGCTCAATGGTGGTTAACTGGAGTTGAGGTACAGATCGGCAATAATTCAATTGAATGGTGGAACAGGCTCGAGAGGCTGAATGACCTACTCCTGTACCTATGTTATTCCAATGGAGGACACCCTCAAAGCCTCCAACATCCCCACCGATACCTGGGAATCCCTGGCCCAAGACCGCCCAAAGTGGAGGAAGAGCATCCGGGAGGGCGTTGAGCACCTCAAATCTCATCGCCGAGAGCATGCAAAAATCAAGCGCAGACAGAGGAAGGAGCGTGCGGCAAACCAGACTCCCCACCCACCCTTTCCTTCAACGACTGTCTGTCCCACCTGTGACAGAGACTGTAATTTCCATATTGGACTGTACAGTCACCTGAGAACTCACTTTTAGAGTGGAAGCAAGTCTTCCTCGATTTCGAGGGACTGTCTCTGATGATGATGATTCCAATGGAGGCATCAGGAAGACTTAGCTAGGCCAGAAAGATTCCATGAAACATTAGCAATGAACACCCAACTGTATCTTCCAAACACTATCTGTTGTTAGTCAAGTCCAGTTCACGGAACAGTTTAGTACAATAAAAATGTGACATATTATTTTCTACCTTCTAAGAACGAATAATTAAATCTATAACCACTAATGCTACAGTGTAGCACTGCTTCTTTTCAGTTATCCATTTCCTGTTCAAGAAATGTGTTTGGCAGTTGATTACCCTAGCCACAGTTTAATGGGATATTTATTCTATTGCCTTTAAAGTCGAGGAAGATCATGTGAGGACACATAATATAACCAGTAAAGTCAAGCGCAGCGATGAAGGTTTCTGTTGGATTCGCTACAAATTACCTACAGATAAAGGCCCACTCGGGTCACAGGGAGTTAGGGCTCGGCTACAGGAGTGATTTGGGACAAAACCTTAGCAAAATATCTGGAGTGAAAAGGCAAAGGTGAACACACACCTCTCTGTGTCTGAACATGTGCATATAGTGTTTGGAAGGTACAGCTGAATTTGCTGGAAGTCATGTAGGTGCATACCTCAATTTGCTACTTTAAAATATCACTTTGTCCCAGACCAACATTAAGCCCTGAAGCAAATACAAGCGAAGGAAATATGAATATTATTTCTGTATTCTTCTGCAGTAAATGTATTATTCTCAAAACGGTGTTTTTTAAACAACTTTTGCGTGAAAGATATGAAGGGTTGTGAAAGGAGAGCATTAAATATCACACAGTTACCGAACTTAAACAATCCATTAAAACAAAAATGTCACTACATCTCCAAGATATCAGCTTTGGTTAATAAGCCTAGAATTATTATATGAATTATCATATCTTACTGTCTTTGAGGACCTAATTGAGATGTCACCCAAGAACACTGAAATGAGCTATAAAGTGATCAATTTTCCAACCTTGAAATCAAACTCCACCCAATCCAAAATCCTTAGTGCAGCATGTCCAATTGAATGAGGATCCCAAATTGTGGGGTAGAAATTGCCCACCGCCCGAAACGGGGCTCATCCTCTGTTTTTAAAAGTGTTTCTCCGCCGCAACCCATGCGACAGAGATGCTGTCGATATTCGGCACTTTGAAGTTTTTTTTGGCCCGGGACAGGAGTTGTGGCGGCTGAGGGGCGGGAGTGTCCTTGTCGGGGTCCGCCGCTCCGAATAGTCATCAGCGCCACACTGATGACATCAGTGCAATGGGGAAATACCGCATCGCGCCGACGCATCACAACGGTTCTCCCCTTCAGTTAAAGGGGAGAGCCGCTGCGAACTCTGCGTACTTTTAAGTTAGGTCCACTGGGCCACCAGAGAGGGTTTCGGCCGGCCCAGTGCCCTGGCACCCAAGAGGCCAAACCCGGGGGCATAATTGTCAGGCCGACTTGGCAGTCAGCCGACAAAAAAAAAAATAACATGGCGGCAGTGCGCCCTCCCCTTTAAGGGCGGTCGAGAGTGCACCAAAACAAAAGCTGTCGAGGGCACCAGCCAGCGGTGGGGCCACTCCCGCTGGGCGTTAATGGGAAAGGGGCTATTTCCCGAGGGGCAATTCGCGAGGGGGTCCCCGCCGATCGGTAAGGGGTCAGCGTGCAGCGGGAAAACGGGTGGAGCGGTTCTAGGCACTGCTCCAAAATTCACACATGTCAATTTCCAAAACGGCTGCCCCTCCAGGGCCAGTCGGCAGCCGTGGCTTTCAGGCGGCCAGAGGCCTTATCGGGAGGGGCTATTTCAGCTCCTATATCTCATAGATGAGACGCTGAAGAAGGGCAGCGATGTTGATTCCTGATTTCTGGAATTTCACTAAAGTCTAGCTCAGTCTGTTTAGCTCAGGGGCTGGATTTTTGGTCTGTTGCCGCCTCTGTTTTCGCCCCGGAGGGGCAGTAATGGCGGTGGAGAGCATTTCAGGGCAGGCGGCCAGCTTCCAGTGCCGCGCCGGGACATTCAGTGCCGGGTGTGCGGGAGCGCGGAGCTGTGTCGCCCGGGAGAGGTGAGCCGGTGTGCAACGCTCGAAATTTGAAACTCGCTTGATCCATTTTGCCCCGCAGTGCGCACTAGTGGGACAGCCTGTGAAAGTGGGTGGTTCCAGCTGTAGAGGCCGCAGTGAGGTAAGGAATGTGCATCTAAGGTGAGTGAGAGATTGTTTATTTTTTTATTTTTGTGATTCAGGTAGATGTGGCATCAGGAAAGTATTGGGAAAGTTTTTGGTGTTTTTTTTTTGTCAGATTTATTTTTTTCACGATAGCCTCTCGTACCGCGCTCAGAGGCCGGCTGTTTACCTGGGGATTTTCATTTGCTCAGCCGGCCTAGCACCCTAAAAGAGGTGTGGAACGCCTCCCTTAGCGTTCCGCTCCACACTCAGGGCCCAGCTGGTAGGTTTTGCGGCTGGAGATGCAAGCCATTTCCCGTGGAAAATTTACCGCCCCGCCTGGATTAACGCCGCAACAGAGACGTGACCAAATTTCCACCCCGTTGTTTGTTCTCTGGGTGTGTATGGCCTTGAAACCAAGGTCTGGTTCTTTGCAGAAATCCAATTATACAACTAACGGGAGGAGGAGGCTCCATGAATATCCCCATCTTCAATGATGGCGAAGCACATCACGCAAGTGCAAAAGACAAGGCTGAAGCGTTTGCAACTATCTCCAGCCAGAAGTGCCGAGTGGGTGATCCATATCAGCCTCCAGATGGGGTCCCCACCATCACGGAAGCCTGACTTCACTCCACATGATATCAAAAAGCGGCTGAGCGCACTGGATACAACAAAGGCTCTGGGCCCCGACAACATCTCGGCTGTCGCACCTCTAGCTAAGCTGGCCCAGTACAGCTACAACACTGGCATCTACCCGACAATGTGGAAAACTGCCCAGCTATGACCTGTCCACAAAAAGCAGGACAAATCCAGTTACCGCCCCATCAGTCTACTCTCAATCATCAGCAAAGTGATGGAGAGTGTCGTCAACAGTGCTATCAAGCGGCACTTACTCACCAATAATCTACTCACCAATACCCAGAACCACTCGGCTCCAGACCTCATTACAGTCTCGGTCCAAACATGGACTAAAGAGCTGAATTCCAGAGGTGAGGTGAGAGGGGCTGCCCTTGACATTCAGGCAGCATTTGACCGAGTGTGGCACCAAGGAGCCCACGTAAAATTGAAGTCAGTGGGAATCAGGGGGGAAAACTCTCCACTGGCTGGAGTCATATCGAGCACAAAGGAAGATGGTTGTGGTTGTTGGAGGTTCACTGATGATTGCAGTGTTCAGTTCCATTCACAACTCCTCAGAAAATGAAGCAGTCCATGCCCGCATGCAGCAAGACTTGGATGACTGGTTACATTGAGAAAGATATTGCCCTCAATTAAGAGGCATTTGTTTGAGCTGATTCACTGAAAGCAATCAAATCCGTGTTTCAAACTGACCCGGTGGAATTGATGTTGAGAGAATACAGAAATCTTTGACAAGGTATCACGACAGTCAAGACTCACAATCAGACGTTTAGGAACTGGACATTCCCATTGTTAAGTAATCTATAAGTAATGGACATAAATGTGAAGGTAGTAAATTTTGTATTTTGGCTGATGAAGAATCATTTTTTCCAGACTGATACCACCTGGAAAAAATTTGCATTCTCATCTGAGGTTCCATAATCAGGTGTTACACAAAGAGGTTTTTGCGCCCCATCCGAAAATCGCGACGTTAAAAAAGTTTTGTTGATTTAAGGGACTTCATTGTTGTTCAGTGCCCTGCAACATAACCTTGTATGTTGAATGGTTTTATTTTGCTGGGGTTTTTGTTACTTTGTTGTCGTAAAATTTATGATTCATCCTTTGTCATCGGTATCTTGTGTCTCATTCCAACGTTCACTGGAGATGTGCTTTTTTGGGGGCACATAGCGTGTGCAGTATTAACTCCATCCCTCAGCTTCCTCCACTTAGGAGAGCCAGTCCATTATGAGCTGGCGATGTGCGACTCTTGGTCTGGCAGTATCTCCACGCTGCCTCCCCCATGGATGGTGTGGTTATCCAATCGGGGCCTCGCCAGGCTCCTCTTCGTCATCCTCCTCCTCCTGAGGTGGGCATACCTGGCCCCTCATGATGGCCAAGTTGTGCAACATGCAGCACACCACAATGAATTCAGATACCTGTTGAGGGAAATACTGAAGGCTGCCTCCAGAGTGGTCCAGGCATGGGTCTGCCTGCAGGAGATGGCAGATCTCTGTCAGCAATTCCCTTCGGAAGCACAGCCTGCTCACACACTGCTCCTCAGAGAGCTGGAGGTATGTGCCTGTAAACCTGTGGGGGGTAAGCCACCCTCGCCAAACGTCTTCAGCCTCTCCTCATCCGTGGGCAGACATGGCCAAGAGCCCTTCTTCTAGCTTGATGCTGCCTGGCAAAAGCATGGAGCATAATACGCTGGTGAAGTAGTAAAGCTCCCATTAAATGTTTTCACTCACAGGGCACTGTAATGGCGTTTGCAAGTCGGAGCTTCATGCAACGTGATGTGCCCAACCCCGGTGCAGTCAATGTGACCTGTAGGATCCTCATCTCTCCATTTAAATATGCTGCCAATACCGCCTGCTGCACCCTGGGAATGCCTGGTTTTTCAAACATTTCCGGAGGTGGGCGTAAAATGAGGTGTTAGGGCCGAAATTTGCATCCGAGGCGCTAGCACAGCATTGCATGAGGCTTAACCTCATGATCTCAGTGAAACTCGAGGGTGGGGCAGTAAGTTTTGGTACTGCCGCAAACCATTAATCGAAAATGTCGGTCGGGCAGTAAAAGCTGTACGCCCGGCATTACACCTAGAAAAGACACTTACCGCCCCTCTGGGGCGCTAACTGAAGTGCAAACGATTGAAAATCCAGTCCTTTAGTATTATAAGGGGCTTTAAATAATTTGCCTCATACAACTGCCCCCCCGCCCCCTCCAGCATTGTATTAATACCATATCAGTGCCTAAATTGTTTTATAAAAAATTCAGAATTCTTACTTCTCAGTCTTTACTGCTCACGTAACATATTTTCGTGGTTGCTATTTATTTCTACGCATTTCTTGAGCAGATTCAATAAAAAGTTTTAAACAAGTGATTTTTATTTTGTGGCTGCCATAAGTCCTGGCCATAATGGCGATGATTGGGTAACTCCCTCGTCAATCACGGAGACTGCACTGCTGTAAGTGACTGTGATTCATTTACACATTTTGGGCTGAATTTATAGCCCAATTAGCATTACCGATTAATTGCCTAACTTTCGACATTTGGGGTCTGCGCCAGGGGCGCAGCGCAGAGGGAGGCGATGCACTATTTGCGCGGTGCAAAAACGGGATCCTCGCCATCTTTAGTGCGGGGCCGGGAGCGCTGCAAGAGAGGCCTTGGGAGGGGGGGAAAAAAACAACAACAAAATTTTAAAAAAACATTCAAAAAACATTACCAACACCCTTCCCTAACAAATCGCTGCAAACATATAAAAAAAAACTTTAACTTACCTTGTTTTCCCAGGCGACCATTGGGGCGCAGGGGACGGGTGGGGTGAGTCCCGAAACTCAGACATTGTCGCAATCTGAGACGTTACACCCCGGGCGCAGCTCTCCCCGGCGGTGCATCCAAGCGCCGCTGCAAAAAAGGAAACGAGGATCGCGACCGGATTTTTTCCGTGGATCATCAAAACACAGTGAAAACCCGGTCGCTAAACACCCGAAAATCCAGCCAATAATTTGTAACATATTGGTGCTAAAATTCCGGCCTCATCGGGTCCATAAGAAGTGCGGACGGACCCGGCGAGGCCTCGCAAAAGCCAGCTTTTGGGGATTCGCCACATCCCCGGGAGAAGGTCAACCGCGTGGGTGAGATTGGGCTATTTGCCCAACTCATGCCCAGCGAATGTCCTTCAACCTCAACGCCTGGTGAAAGCAGATGCATAGCCTACTTTTACCAGCGTGAGAGTTTTAAAACATATAAAAATTTGATTTAAAAACACATTTTTATGTTAAAAACTCTGTCCATTAAGGTAATTTTCTTTTAAACCGTATTAAAACACAGTAAAAACATTTAATTAACTTTAATTTCAATTAATTTTAAATATGTGAGGTGTTTTATTTATTTATTATGTTGTGTTTTTTTTTAGGGGTTAATTGTCATTGATAATAATGGGAACTCTGAGAAACGTAGAGTGATTGGTTGTCCAGGTCCACGTGACTCCAGCTTGTTCGCACGTACAGGGATGTCCTCTCTCCGTACACTGCGCATCGAATGAAGGCCTCTGACGGGAATCACCAGGTACTTTCATAAGGTCATAGGAACATGAGAAATAGGAACAGGAGTAGGCAATATGGCCCCTCGAGCATGCTCTGCCATTCAATAAGATTGTGGCTGAACATGCAACTTCAGTACCCCATTCCTGCTTTCTCGCCATACCCCTTGATACCCCTAGTAGTAAGGACTTCATCTAACTCCCTTTTGAATATATTTAGTGAATTGACCTCAACAACTTTCTGTGGTAGAGAATTCCACAGGTTCACAACTCTCTGGGTGAAGAAGTTTCTCCTCATCTCGGTCCTAAATGGCTTACCTCTTATCCTTAGACTGTGACCCCTGGTTCTGGACTTCCCCAACATTGGGAACATTCTTCCTGCATCTAACCTGTCTAAACCCGTCAGAATTTTAAACGTTTCTATGAGATCCCCTCTCATTCTTCTGAACTCCAGTGAATACAAGCCCAGTTGATCCAGTCTTTCTTGATAAGTCAGTCCCGCGATCCCGGGAATCAATCTGGTGAACCTTCGCTGCAATCCCTCAATAGCAAGAATGTCCTTCCTCAAGTTAGGAGACCAAAACTGAACACAATACTCCAGGTGTGGCTTCACCAAGGCCCTGTACAACTGTAGTAACACCTCCCTGCCCCTGTATTCAAATCCCCTCGCTATGAAGGCCAACATGCCATTTGCTTTCTTAACCGCCTGCTGTACCTGCATGCCAACCTTCAATGACTGATGTACCATGACACCCAGGTCTCGTTGCACCTCCCCTTTTCCTAATCTGTCACCATTCAGATAATAGTCTGTCTCTCTGTTTTTACCACCAAAGTGGATAACCTCACATTTATCCACATTATACTTCATCTGCCATGCATTTGCCCACTCACCTAACCTATCCAAGTCGCTCTGCAGCCTCATAGCATCCTCCTCGCAGCTCACACTGCCACCCAACTTAGTGTCATCCGCAAATTTGGAGATACTACATTTAATCCCCTCGTCTAAATCATTAATGTACAGTGTAAACAGCTGGGGCCCCAGCACAGAACCTTGCGGTACCCCACTAGTCACCGCCTGCCATTCTGAAAAGTACCCATTTACTCCTACTCTTTGCTTCCTGTCTGACAACCAGTTCTCAATCCACGTCAGCACACTACCCCCAATCCCATGTGCTTTAACTTTGCACATTAATCTCTTGTGTGGGACCTTGTCGAAAGCCTTCTGAAAGTCCAAATATACCACATCAACTGGTTCTCCCTTGTCCACTCTACTGGAAACATCCTCAAAAAATTCCAGAAGATTTGTCAAGCATGATTTCCCTTTCACAAATCCATGCTGACTTGGACCTATCATGTCACCTCTTTCCAAATGCGCTGCTATGACATCCTTAATAATTGATTCCATCATTTTACCCACTACTGAGGTCAGGCTGACCGGTCTATAATACCCTGTTTTCTCTCTCCCTCTTTTTTTAAAAAGTGGGGTAACATTGGCTACCCTACGATAGGAACTGATCCAGAGTCAATGGAATGTTGGAAAATGACTGTCAATGTATCCGCTATTTCCAAGGCCACCTCCTTAAGTACTCTGGGATGCAGTCCATCAGGCCCTGGGGATTTATCGGCCTTCAATCCCATCAATTTCCCCAACACAATTTCCCGACTAATAAAGATTTCCCTCAGTTCCTCCTCCTTACTAGACCCTCTGACCCCTTTTATATCCGGAAGGTTGTCTGTGTCCTCCTTAGTGAATACCGAACCAAAGTACTTGTTCAATTGGTCCGCCATTTCTTTGTTCCCCGTTATGACTTCCCCTGATTCTGACTGCAGGGGACCTACGTTTGTCTTTACTAACCTTTTTCTCTTTACATATCTATAGAAATTTTTGCAATCTGTCTTAATGTTCCCTGCAAGCTTCTTCTCGTACTCCATTTTCCCTGCCCTAATCAAACCCTTTGTCCTCCTCTGCTGAGTTCTAAGTTACTCCCAGTCCCCGGGTTCGCTGCTATTTCTGGCCAATTTGTGTGCCACTTCCTTGGCTTTAATACTATCCCTGATTTCCCTTGATAGCCACGGTTGAGCCACCTTCCCTTTTTTATTTTTACGCCAGACAGGAATGTACAATTGTTGTAGTTCATCCATGCGGTCTCTAAATGTCTGCCATTGCCCATCCACAGTCAACCCCTTAAGTATCATTCGCCAATCTATCCTAGCCAATTCACGCCTCATACCTTCAAAGTTAGCCTTCTTTAAATTCTGGACCATGGTCTCTGAATTAACTGTTTCATTCTCCATCCTAATGCAGAATTCCACCATATTATGGTCACTCTTCGCCAAGGGGCCTTGCACAACGAGATTGCTAATTAATCCTCTCTCATTACACAACACCCAGTCTAAGATGGCCTCCCCCCTAGTTGGTTCCTCGATATATTGGTCGAGAAAACCATCCTTATGCACTCCAGGAAATCCTCCTCCACCGTATTGCTTCCAGTTTGGCTAGCCTAATCTATGTGCATATTAAAGTCACCCATTATAACTGCTGCACCTTTATTGCATGCACCCCTAATTTCCTGTTTGATGCCCTCCCCAACATCACTACTACTGGTTGGAGGTCTGTACACAACTCCCACGAACGTTTTTTACCCTTTGGTGTTCTGCAGCTCTACCCATATAGATTCCACATCATCCAAGCTAATGTCTTTCCTAACTATTGCATTAATCTCCTCTTTAACCAGCAATGCTACCCCACCTCCTTTTCCTTTTATTCTATCCTTCCTGAATGTTGAATACCCCTGGATGTTGAGTTCCCAGCCCTGATCATCCTGGAGCCACGTCTGTGTAATCCCAATCACATCATATTTGTTCACATCTGTTTGCACAGTTAATTCATCCACCTTATTACGGATACTCCTTGCATTAAGACACAAAGCCTTCAGGCTTGTTTTTTTAACACCCTTTGTCCTTTTAGAATTTTGCTGTACAGTGGCCCTTTTTGTTCTTTTTCTTGGGTTTCTCTGCCCTCCACTTTTCCTCATCTCCTTTCTGTCTTTTGCTTTTGTCTCCTTTTTGTTTCCCTCTGTCTCCCTGCATTGGTTCCTATCCCCCTGCCATATTAGTTTAACTCCTCCACAACAGCACTAGCAAACACTCCCCCTAGGACATTGGTTCCGGTCCTGCCCAGGTGCAGACCGTCCGGTTTGTACTGGTCCCACCTCCCCCAGAACCGGTTCCAATGCCCCAGGAATTTGAATCCCTCCCTGCTGCACCACTGCTCAAGCAACGTATTCATCTGCGCTATCCTGCGATTCCTACTCTGACTAGCACGTGGCACTGGTAGCAATCCTGAGATTACTACTTTTGAGATCCTACTTTTTAATGTAGCCCCTAGCTCCTTAAATTCGTTTCGTAGGACCTCATCCCTTTTTTTACCTATGTCGTTGGTACCAATGTGCACCACGACAACTGGCTGTTCTCCCTCCTTTTTTAGAATGTCCTGCACCTGCTCCGAGACATCCTTGACCCTTGCACCAGGGAGGCAACATACCATCCTGGAGTCTCGGTTGCGGCCGCAGAAACGCCTATCTATTCCCCTCACAATTGAATCCCCTATCACTATCGCTCTCCCACTCTTTTTCCTGCCCTCCTGTGCAACAGAGCCAGCCAAAGTGCCATGAACTTGGCTGCTGCTGCCCTCCCCTGATGAGTCATCCCCCTCAACAGCACTCAAAGCGGTGTATCTGTTTTGCAGGGGGATGACCGCAGGGGACCCCTGCACTACCTTCCTTGCACGACTCTTCCTGCTGGTCTTCCATTCCCTATCTGGCTGTGGATCCTTCTCCTGCGGTAAGACCAACTCGCTACACGTGCTACTCACGCCGTTCTCAGCATCGTGGATGCTCCAGAGTGAATCCACCCTCAGCTCCAATTCCGCAACGCGGTCAGTCAGGAGCTGGAGGCGGATACACATCCAACACGCATAGTCGTCAGGGACACCGGAAGTGTCCCTGAGTTCCCACATTGTACAGGAGGAGCATATCACGTGACCGAGCTCCCCAGCCATGACTTAACCCTTAGATACACTTAAATTGGCAACAACAATGTTAAAAGTTACTGACTGATATAAAAAAAAGAAAAAGAAAAGCTACTCACCAATCACCAGCCAATCACTTACCCCCTTGGCTGTGACGTCACCTTTCTGTTTCTTTCTACTTTTTTGCCCTCTCCCTGTAGCTGCACAAGCTGGGCCTTTTGCAGGCCTCTCGCTGACCCCGGACTCACACCTCTCCACGCACCACCCGACGCCTCTCGTGGCCTTTTGTAGGCCTCTCGCATTTGGAAAATGGTGAGATGATAGGTCCAAGTCAGCATGGATTTGTGAAAGGGAAATCATGCTTGACAAATCTTCTGGAATTTTTTGAGGATGTTTCCAGTAAAGTAGACAAAGGAGAACCAGTTGATGTGGTATATTTGGACTTTCAGAAGGCTTTCGACAAGGTCCCACACAAGAAATTAATGTGCAAAGTTAAAGCACATGGGATTGGGGATAGTGTGCTGACGTGGATTGAGAACTGGTTGTCAGACAGGAAGCAAAGAGTCGGAGTAAGGGTACTTTTCAGAATGGCAGACAGTGACTAGTGGGGTACCACAAGGTTCTGTGCTGGGGCCCCAGCTATTTACATTGTACATTAATGATTTCGACAAGGGGATTAAATGTAGTATCTCCAAATTTGCGGATGACACTAAGTTGGGTGGCAGTGCGAGCTGCGAGGAGGATGCTATGAGGCTGCAGAGTGACTTGGATAGGTTAGGTGAGTGGGCAAATGCATGGCAGATGAAGTATAATGTGGATAAATGTGAGGTTATCCACTTTGGTGGTAAAAACAGAGGGACAGATTATTATCTGAATGGTGACAGATTAGGAAAAGGGAAGTTGCAACGAGACCTGGGTGTCATGGTACATCAGTCATTGAAGGTTGGCATGCAGGTACAGCAGGCGGTTAAGAAGGCAAATGGCATGTTGGCCTTCATAGCGAGGGGATTTGAGTACAGGGGCAGGGAGGTGTTGCTACAGTTGTACAGGGCCTTGGTGAGGCCACACCTGGAGTATTGTGTACAGTTTTGGTCTCCTAACTTGGGGAAGGACATTCCTGCTATTGAGGGAGTGCAGCGAAGGTTCACCAGACTGATTCCCGGGATGGTGGGACTGACCTATCAAGAAAGACTGGATCAACTGGGCTTGTATTCACTGGAGTTCAGAAGAATGAGAGGGGACCTCATAGAAACGTTTAAAATTCTGATGGGTTTAGACAGGTTAGATGCAGGAAGAATGTTCCCAATGTTGGGGAAGTCCAGAACCAGGGGTCACAGTCTAAGGATAAGGGGTAAGCCATTTAGGACCGAGATGAGGAGAAACGTCTTCACCCAGAGAGTGGTGAACCTGTGGAATTCTCTACCACAGAAAGTAGTTGAGGCCAATTCACTAAATATATTCAAAAGGGAGTTAGATGAAGTCCTTACTACTCGGGGGATCAAGGGGTATGGCGAGAAAGCAGGAAGTGGGTACTGAAGTTTCATGTTCAGCCATGAACTCATTGAATGGCGGTGCAGGCTAGAAGGGCTGAATGGCCTGCTCCTGCACCTATTTTCTATGTTTCTATGACCCCGGACACACGTCTCTCCACGCACCGCCCGACGCCTCTCGCGGCCATTTGTAGGCCTCTCGCCGACCCCGGACTCACGTCTCTCCACGTCTCTCTAACAAACAATCATCATAACTTGCATGGTTATACATAACAAAGGATATGGACTTATTTTGCCATATTTGCAAACCAAGCTGAACCATTTGTTTCTGTTTCGAAGAGGATACCTTCGCTCTCGAACAGAAACTTCCAAACTTATTCGAGGCTGATCCTGAGGGAAGTTTTCCTCCAAGGGATACCCTTGATTTGCATTTGAACTCACTCTAACTTCAGACTGTTTGTTTTCCTGACTCGGACTCAGACTTAAAGTCTGACTTTCTCCTGGATTTATTTCCAGTACATTGGATGTAGGATATGCTGCTGGTGGTGTATCAAAGCTATCTGATGAGTCAGAAATAATTGAATCACTCCCACTCTCAACTACTTCCATGTCTGTGGGTAAAATATGATCAATGTGAACAAACCTAACCTGTCCATTATCAATCATCTTGACCAAATATGTGCGAGGACTACATATCTTCTCCACTCTTCCTGGTAACCACTTTACCCATTTATGGTGATGGTTCTTCACTCTCACCTTCTGATTTTATTTCACCCTTCTCTCTTTTACTCTACCTCGGTCATGATTCTCTTTCTGTCTTAATTGTGTCTCTTCTATGGACTGTGCCAAATTTGGTTTTAACTACGAGAATCTGGTTCGTGGCTGTCGTTTGAGAAACAACTCTGCTGGTGTTCTACCAGTAGTTGTGTAAGGAGTATTACGATACATTATTCGAAAATTAGCCAATCTGTGGTCCAATGACAATTGTTGTTTCTTTGGATTTGGATCCAACATTTGTTTGATGAGGGCACGATTTACAATTTATACAATGCGCTCTGCTGCACTATTCAAAGCAGGATGGTACGGTGGAACCTTGGTATGTTTCACATCATTTTTGCTCGTGAAATGTAAAAAATTTTCTGAACAAAATTGTGGTCCATTATCCGAAACAATTTCTTCTGGGAGGCCAAATGAAGAAAATAATCTTCACAAAATGTCGAATGTTTTACTTGTTGTTATTTTCCACATTGGAAACACCTCGACCAACTTCGAATGGCTATCAATCACAATGAACAATTATTGTCCTTCTAGCTTAGCAAAATCAATATGTAGCCTTTGCCATACCCTGGGAGGCCATTTCCATGGCTTTAAATGGTACTGGTGGTGGTTGCTTGCTTACCGATTGACATGTCATACACTGACTTACGATGTACTCTACATCTTTATCAAGACCTGGCCACCATAAGTAACTGCGTGCAAAACTCTTGGTCAAGCACATTCCCAGGTGCTGGTCATAGAGGTCTCCAAATAATTTGGACCTGAATTCATTTGGTATAACCACTCATGCACCACACATGATACAATCTTTATCGACTGACAATTCATTCCTACGAATGAAGAATGGATGAATATCTCTGTCTGTTACCTGGTTTGGCTATCTATTTGCAATATAATCATATACCTTTGACATAACTGGGTCACGTTTGGTTGCTCTAGCAATCTTTTCAGCTGTGACTGACAGTTCATCAATGTATGTACGCTATCGGGTGTAACTTGTGATGAGGAAGGCAATCTAGACATAGCATCAGCATTACTGAGATCAGCTGAATATCTGTATTCAATATCATATGTATATGCTGACAAAATCAAAACCCATCTCTGCATTCAGGCTGCAGCTAATGTTGGAACTGGGGACTTTGGATTGTGGATTGCTGTCAGGGGCTTATGGTCCGTAAGGAGAGTAAACTTACGACCATACAAGTATTTGTGGAACTTCATGACCCCAAAAATTAATGCCAAAGCTTCCCTTTCGATTTGCGCATAATTACGCTCACTGGCACTGAGAGTGCGTGAAGCAAAAGCAATTGGTCTCTCCTCCTCATTACGTAATACATGAGAGATTACTGCCCCAACTCCATATGGAGAGGCATCATATGCTAGTTTGATCTCCTGAGATACGTCATAGTGAACTAACATGGTGCTCTCTACCAAGTTGCTTTTACACTCCTTGAATGCTGTATCACATTCTTTTGACCACTTCCAAAGGATCTGTTTTTTCAACAGTTAATTCAGTGGATGTAATACTGTAGCCAAATTTGGTAGGAACTTCCCATAATAGTTCAAAAGATCCAAAAATGATCGAAGTTCAGTGAAATTCTTGGGATTGGATGCATTTCTGATTGCATCCAGCTTTCCCTTGGTAGGATGTAAACTATCTTTGTCGACTCTGCACCCTAAATACTCCACTGAGTTTTTAAATAACTCACACTTATGGGCAGACACTCGTACTTTGTGCTTCTCTAGCCATTTGAGGACTTCATTCAATATGTTATTTTGAATTTGCCTATTTGGTGCTGAAATTAGTATGTCATCCAAAGAACATATTACCCCTTCAATACATAGAAACATAGAAACATAGAAAATAGGTGCAGGAGTAGGCCATTCGGTCCTTCTAGCCTGCACCACCATTCAATGAGTTCATGGCTGAACATGCAACTTCAGTACCCCATTCCTGCTTTCTCGCCATACCCCTTGATCCCCCGAGTAGTAAGGACTTCATCTAACTCCTTTTTGAATATATTTAGTGAATTGGCCTCAACAACTTTCTGTGGTAGAGAATTCCACAGGTTCACCACTCTCTGGGTGAAGAAGTTCCTCCTCATCTCGGTCCTAAATGGCTTACCCCTTATCCTTAGACTGTGACCCCTGGTTCTGGACTTCCCCAACATTGGGAACATTCTTCCTGCATCTAACCTGTCTAAACCCGTCAGAATTTTAAACGTTTCTATGAGATCCCCTCTCATTCTTCTGAACTCCAGTGAATACAAGCCCAGTTGATCCAGTCTTTCTTGATAGGTCAGTCCCACCATCCCGGGAATCAGTCTGGTGAACCTTCGCTGCACTCCCTCAATAGCAAGAATGTCCTTCCTCAAGTTCGGAGACCAAAACTGTACACAATACTCCAGGTGTGGCCTCACCAAGGCCCTGTACAACTGTAGCAACACCTCCCTGCCCCTGTACTCAAATCCCCTCGCTATGAAGGCCAACATGCCATTTGCTTTCTTAACTGCCTGCTGTACCTGCATGCCAACCTTCAATGACTGATGTACCATGACACCCAGGTCTCGTTGCACCTCCCCTTTTCCTAATCTGTCACCATTCAGATAATAGTCTGTCTCTCTGTTTTTACCACCAAAGTGGATAACCTCACATTAATCCACATTATACTTCATCTGCCATGCATTTGCCCACTCACCTAACTTATCCAAGTCATTCTACAGCCTCATAGCATCCTCCTCGCAGCTCACACTGCCACCCAACTTAGTGTCATCCGCAAATTTGGAGATACTACATTTAATCCCCTCGTCTAAATCATTAATGTACAGTGTAAACAGCTGGGGCCCCAGCACAGAACCTTGCGGTACCCCACTAGTCACTGCCTGCCATTCTGAAAAGTACCCATTTACTCCTACTCTTTGCTTCCTGTCTGACAACCAGTTCTCAATCCACGTCAGCACACTACTCCCAATTACATGTGCTTTAACTTTGCACATTAATCTCTTGTGTGGGACCTTGTCGAAAGCCTTCTGAATGTCGAAATATACCACATCAACTGGTTCTCCCTTGTCCACTCTACTGGAAACATCCTCAAAAAATTCCAGAAGTTTTGTCAAGCATGATTTCCCTTTCACAAATCCATGCTGACTTGGACCTATCATGTCACCTCTTTCCAAATGCGCTGCTATGACATCCTTAATAATTGATTCCATCATTTTACCCACTACTGAGGTCAGGCTGACCGGTCTATAATACCTTGCAAAATCTTGTTCATTACCCCTTGGAATATGGCAGGGACGGAAGTCACTCCAAATGATAGCCTAGTAAATTGATATCGGCCTAGATGGGTATTTATAGTCAAGCATGACTTGGACTCTTCATCTAGTTCAAGCTGTAAATAGGCATTTGTAAGATCCAACTTTGAGAAAATCTGGCCCCCTGTCAGTGTTGTGAACAAATCTTCTATATTTGGCAATGTATTGGGGACATTACCATCTAGAACCTGGTTTACGGATACTTTATAATCACCACACAATCTTACCTTACCATCGGACTTAGGTACAACAACAATGGGTGTAGCCTAATTTCACCGATCTATCTTCGAAATAATGTTCTCAGTCTCTAGTCTTTTGAGTTCATGCTCAACTTTCTCCTTGAGGTACGGAATGTATCTTGCATAAAACCAATCTAGAGTCCTTCTGTACCCTGACACTCGCCTTGAAGCCTTGGATCAGACTGCCCATTGCACAGAACATCTTCGGATAATTCTTGATGACATCATCCTTTGACGCAAATCTTGTTTCAACACGAAAAAACTCACTCTAATTCAGCTTCAATGACCCCAACCAATTTCTTCCTAGTACGGCAGGCTTGTCTCCTGCCATTACTATTCGAGGCAAGCTTTGAACTTGATCCTTGTAATTCACCGGTACGGTGATACGACCTACCACCGGAATGTTCTCTCCCGAGAAGCCTCGCAGCTCTATCTTGCCTTTCTCCAGTGGGAAATCCCGCAATTTGTCGAGGTATAGTGACACCGGTACTACACACACGGATGCACCAGTGTCGATTTCCATGGGTATCTTGAATCCTGCAACATCTATGTGGATTATGATACTTTTCGAATCATTGTCCATTAACCTCGTGCTCCTGATGACATTTAACTTTAACATCTCCTCATCCTGTTGTTGTTCTTCCATGCTCTGTAGTCTCTGGGGATTTCTACTCATAGCTTTGAAAGCTGGTTTACCCTTCAGTCAGCATGCCTTCGCAAGATGCCCAGTTTTCCTGCAGACGAAACAATCTGCCTTCATATATGGACAGCTTTGAGCACTGTATCGTCCCAGGCACTGATAGCAGGATGCCAATGCTCTGTTCCCATTTCCAGTTTCTGAGACTTTGGGCCCCCACCGCCTATTACTTTGAACCTGCAGGCGATTCATCTGGGTTGTCTGATGACTGAAATTAGTATGAAATTTTTGGGAATATTGGTCGTCCATGCTCATCGACCTAGCTGTCTGACAAGCTAAATCAAAAGTCAAGTTAGGCGTCGTCAATAACTTTCTTCTGATTGTATCATTTTTCATCCCACAAACAAAGCGGTCTCGCAATGCTCAGTTCTAAAAGTCTCCAAAATTACAGTGAATAGATAGCTTTTTTATTGCTACAATGTACTCACTGATATTTTCTTCGGCCTTCTGATTTTGAAATAATAACTTTCAACAATTTCTAATGGAATGGGGCTGTAATGTCTTTCTAACTTAGTTAGAATTTGTTTCAGCGCTGTATCCTTTGACTTGTAAGACATAAGCAAATTTATCAGCGTTTCATACAACTCGGGCCCGGCCTCAGTTAAGAATATAGCTCTTTTTCGTTCCAACACCACCCGGTTATTGTCATCATTACCGGGGGTTTCGATGATATTATTTGCAGTGAAAAAAAATTTCTAGTCGATCCACATATGCTCTGAAACGTTCACAGTCGCGTTGAAATGCTCCCAAATGCCCTATAACTCCCATAGGAGCAGCCATTTTGACTATGGCTGTTTAACTCAGTGTGCTCGTAATTTACCTCGGATTTGTAGCTGTTTCCAAAAACAGAGAAGCTCTCAAAGTCTCTCTGTCGGCTGGCTGAATCCTTCAGCAACAAAAATTTCAGCTTTGTATTATCCGATTACATCCCATTCTCGTTGCCAGATGTCATATCTTTGGAGAGCACACAACACACAACCTGTAAGATGGTTGCAGGTTCCGGAATCTTCTGACCTCTTTATTAAACAGCACTAGCTGCAGTAACACAGGCGTCCACAGTGTGGAGCTACAGACATTACAGGTCCCCCTCAGCCCTCTCATTTCTTGAGAAAACAGCTCCAACCTGTTCAATCAGGAGTTCTCCTGGTGTCCTAGCCAACATTCTGCATTCAACCAACACCATCAAAAATAGATGACCTGGTTGTTCATCTCCTTGGTGGTTGTGGGATCTCATCCTTCACAAATTGCCTGTTACAATTGCCTACATAATAACGGTTAAGGAAAAGAAATAACCTGCATTTATATCACACCTTATTCCATCCTTAGAATGTCCCAAAGCTTTTTATGACTAGTGGATTAATTTTGAAGTGGTCACTGTTGTTATAAGAAATCGGAGCAGGAGTAGGCCATTAATAAAGATCATGGCTGATCTGATCCTGGCCTCAGCTCCACTTCCCTGCCCACTCCTCATAACCCTTCATTCCCTTATTGCTCAAAAATCTGACGATCTCTGCCTTAAATATATTCAATATATGTCGGCAAATTCACAACAAGGTTCTAAAAGATTATCTATAATTAGTGGAGTTAGTTGAGGCTGGAATTTTGGCCAGGACAACTGAGGGGTTGACATAACAACAGTCACGACACCTCAAAGTAATTTATTATATGAGAGGCGTTCTGAGACATTTCTGGGAGATATGATAAGGTGCAATATAAATGCAAATCTCTTCTGTGCAAAACCCTTACAAATATAAATCTCGGGTTTTAATACTAACAATTCCTGATCTCAATTCAATGCAGTGACAAAACAGAATGGAATGAAAATCGAAGGGTTGGGTGGGGACTTCTATAACTGATGGATGATCTGCTCTGCCAGATTACTGCCCGGGGGCTGTGCAGGCGGGGGGGCGGGGGGGGGAGAAGTCAAAAATCGATCCACAGTCTGAGGCCACTGCAAATGAAGGAATCTACCCAATTGCTTAAAGAAGGGCGTGAAACTTTAAGGGGTAGTACTTCGATCCACTGGAAAGGGTCGGAACAGGGGCACTAAAGGTATCGGAGCCGCGAGTGCAAGCATTCGTGCCGCTTGGCACATTCAGTGTGCCCGTGCCAGCGGCGCTGCCCAGTACCGCCCAGGGGAATCGAGCCAGTGTGCAATGTTCCTGGTTTCGACAGCGCAACGATTTTTGTTTGGTGCTGACCCTATCGCGCCCCGTAGCGTGCCCTAATGGGACCGCCTGGGAAAGTGGGCGGTCAGAGCTGTTCCAGCGGCAGTAGGGGAAGGAATGAATACATCAGGTAAGTGTGATCGTTTTTTTTTAAATTTTGATTTATGTTTATGTGGGGTGAGCAAGGTATTGGGAATGTTGTTTGTGTCTGTTGCAGATTTTTTTTTCTAGGGAAGCCTAACTTAGGGCGCTCCGAGGCCGGCTCTTTAGCTTGGGATTTACAGTTGCTCAGCCGGCCGAGCGCCCTGAGAGAGATGTGAACGCTTGCCTTAGCGCTCCGCTCCACATTCGGGGCCCTGTTGCTGAATTTTATGGTTGCAGACACAAAACATTTCCCGTTGCAAAATTTACCGCCATTAGCGCCCGAATTAATTTCCAATCGAATTTCCACCCGAGAGTTTTATTTGAAAATAAGTAGTGCTTTCTTATATCAACATATTTCCGCAGGTAACCTGGTCGCTTTAAACTATACTAAGACACAAAATTTAAAAGGAAGACCTGAATCTATGGGGATTTTTTGAACCTTCTGGCTGTAATTGCTTTCCTGTAGCTTCCTACTACTGCAGTCCTTGTAATTCATGTAGCATGTAAGCATCGAAACGTAGAAACATAGAAAATAGGTGCAGGAGTAGGCCATTCGGCCCTTCGAGCCTGCACCACCATTCAATAAGATCACGGCAGATCATGCAACTTCAGTACCCCACTCCTGCCTTCTCTCCATACTCCCTGATCCCTTTAGCCGTAAGGGCCACATCTAAACCCTTTTGAATATATCTAACAAACTGGACTCAACAACTTTCTGTGGTAGAGAATTCCATAAATTCACAATTCTGTCGGTGAAAAAGTTTCTCCTCATTTCGGTCCTAGATGGCTTACCCATTATCTTTAGACTGTGACCCCTGGTTCTGGACTTCCCCAACTTCCTACATCTAACCTGTCCAATCCCGTCAGAATTTTATATGCTGCTATGAGACCCCTCTCATTCTTCTAAATTGCAGTGAATATAAGCCTAGTCGATCCAGTCTTTCTTCATATATCAGTCCTGCCATCCCGGGAATCATTCTGGTGAACCTTCGCTGCACTCCCTCAATAGCAAGAATGTCCTTCCTCAGATTAGGAGACCAAAACTGCACACAATACTCAAGGTGTGGTCTCACCAAGACCCTGTACAACTGTAGTAAGACCTCCGTGCTCCTATACTCAAATCCTCTCGCTATGAAGGCTAACATGCCATTTGCTTTCTTTACTGCCTGCTGTACCTGCTTGCCTACTTTCAACGACTAATGTACCATGACACCCAGGTCACATTGCACCTCCCCTTTTACTAATCTGTCACCATTCAGGTAATAATCTGCCTTCCTGTTTTTGCCACCAAAGTGGATAAACTCATATTTATCCACATTATACTGCATCTGTCATGCATTTGCCCACTCACCTAACCTGTCCAAGTCACCCTGCAGCCTCTGAGCATCCTCCTCACAGCTCACACCGCCACCCAGCTTAGTGTCATCTGTAAACTTGGAGATATTATATTCAATTCCTTTGTCTAAATCATTAATGGATATTGTAAATAGCTGGGGTCCCAGCACTGAACCTTGTGGTACCTCACTAGTCACTGCCTGCCATGCTGAAAAGGACCCGTTTATTTCTACTCTTTGCTTCCTGTCTGCCATCCAGTTCTCTATCCACACCAATACATTAGCACCTATACCATGTGCCTTAATTTTGCACACTAATCTCTTGTATGGGACCTTTTCAAAAGCCTTTTGAAAGTCCAAATACACCACATCCACTGGTTTGTCCTTGTCCATTCTACTAGTTGCATCCTCAAATATTCTAGAAGATTTGTCAAGCATGATTTCCCTTTCATAAATCCATGCTGGCTTGGACTGATCCTGTCATTGCTTTCCAAATGCGCTGCTATTACATCTTTAATTACTGATTCCAGCATTTTCCCCCACTACCGATGTCAGGCTAACCAGTCTATAATTCCCTGTTTTCTCTCTCCCTCCTTTTTTAAAAAATGGGGTCCCCTGGTATTTTCGGGAGGTTATTTGTGTCTTCCTTAGTGAAGACAGAACCAAAGTATTTGTTCAATTGGTCTGCCATTTCCTTGTTCCCCATTATGAATTCACCTGCATCTGACTGCAAGGGAGCTACATTAGTCTTCACTAATCTTTTTCTGTTCACATATCTATAGAAGCTTTTGCAGTCAGTTTTTATGTTCCCTGCAAGCTTACTCTCATACTCTATTTTCCACCTCCTAATTAAACCCTTAGTCCTCCTCTGCTGAATTCTAAATTTCTCCCAGTCCTCAGGTTTGCTGCTTTTTCTGGCCAATTTATATTCTTCTTCCTTGGATTTAACACTATCCCTAATTTCCCTTGTTAGCCACGGTTGAGCCACCTTCCCCATTTTATTTTTATGCCAGACAGGGATGTACAATTGTTGTAGTTCATCCATGTGATCTTTAAATGTCTGCCATTGCCTATCGACTGTCAACTCTGTAAGTATCATTCGCCAATTCACGTCTCATACCATCAAAGTTATCTTTCTTTAAGTTCAGGACCCTAGTCTCTGAATTAACTATGTCACTCTCCATCTTAATAAAGAATTCAATCATATTATGGTCACTCTTCCCCAAGGGGCCTCGCACGACAAGATTGCTAATTAATCCTCTCTCATTACACAAGACGCAGACTATGATGGCCTGCTCTCTAGTTGGTTCCTCGACATATTGGTCTAGAAAACCATCCCTTATAAACTCCAGGAAATCCTCCTCCACAGTATTGCTACCAGTTTCGTTAGCCTAATCTATATGTAGATTAAAGTCACCCATGATAACTGCTGTCCCGTTATTGCACGCATCCCTAATTTCCTCCTCATTACTACTGTTAGGTGGTCTGTACACAACTCCCACTAACGTTTTCTGCCCTTTGGTGTTTCGCAGCTCTAGCCATACAGATTCCACATCATTCAAGCTAATGTCCTTCCTTACTATTGCGTTAATCTCCTCTTTAACCAGTAACGCTACCCCACCTTCTTTTCCTTTCGGTCTATCCTTCCTGAATATTGAATACCCTGAATGTTGAGTTCCCAGCCTTGGTCACCCTGGAGCCATGTCTCCATAATCCCAATTACATCATATCCGTTAACAGCAATCTGCACAGTTAATTCATCCACCTTATTACAAATATTCCTCGCACTGAGACTCAGAGCCTTCAGGTTTGTTTTTTTTAACACTCTTTGTCCTTTTAGAATTATGTTGTAATGTGGTCCTTTTTGATTTTTGTCCTTGATTTCTCTGCCCTCCACTCTTACTTTTCTCCTTCCTACCTTTTGCTTCTGCCCCCTTTTTACTTCCCTCTGCCTCCCTCTATAGATTCCCATCCCCCTGCCATATTAGTTTAAACCCTTCCCAACAGCACAGGCAAATACTCCCCCGAGGACATCGGTTCCGGTCCTGCCCAGGTGCAGACCGTCCGGTTTGTACTGGTCCCACCTCCCCCAGAACCAGTTCCAATGTCCCAGGAATTTGAATCCCTCCCTCTTGTACCATTCCTCAAGCCATGTATTCATCTGAACTATCCTATTCCTACTCTGACTAGCGCATGGCACTAGCAGCAATCCTGAGATTACTACCTTTGACGTCCTACTTTTTAATTTAATTCCTAACTCCCTAAATTCAGCTTGTAGGACCTCATCCCATTTTTACCTATATCGTTGGTACCTATATACACCACACCAGCTGGTTGTTCACCCTCCCCTCCAGAATGCCCTGCAGCCGCTCCGAGACATCCTTGACCCTTGCACCAAGGAGGCAACATACCATCCTGGAGTCTCGTTTGTGGCCACAGAAATGCCTATCTATTCCCCTTACAATAGAATTCCCTATCACTATAGCTCTCCCACTCTTTTTCATGCCCTCCTGTGCAGCAGAGTCACCCCTGGTGTCATGAACTTGGCTGCTGCTGCCTTCCCCTGATGAGCTACCTCCCTCAATAGTATCCAAAATGGTATATTTGTTTTGGAGGGAGGTGACCGCAGGGGACCCCTGCACTACCTTCCTTCCCCTGCTCTTCCTGATGGTCACCCATTCCCTATCTGCCTGTGTAACTTTTACCGGCTGTGTGACCAACTCACTAAAGGTGCTGTCCATGACATCCTCAGCTTCAAGGATGCTCCAGAGTGTATCTATGCGCAGCTTCAATTCCGCAACGCGGTCCGTCAGGAGCTGCAGCTGGACACACTTCCTGCACACATAGTAGCAAGGGACACGTGTCCCTGACTTCCCACATAGCACAGAAGGAGCATGACATGGCTCTGGACTCTCCTGCCATGACTTAACCCTTAGATTAACTTAATTTGGCAACAATGCCAAAGGTTTCCGACTGATAAAAGCGAAACCTTTACAAAAAATAATCAATGATGTAGTAAAGTTTAATTTTTGCTATGGACCCTTCCTTTCCTAGTATTATTATGCTGCCCTCCCAACTTCATGATTTGTCTTTTTACAGAGAGTGAAGGGAAATTACTAACGCTGCTTAAATTCTGAAATAACATTCGGTACCTCGGAACTTTGTATTCTCAGATAAAATACATTTTATAATACAAAAGGAATGTACACCAAAGCATTTTTCATCAATATTAATTCAGACAGTTAGATAATTAAATTAATAAATGAATACAAACGTAGCCAAACACACAATGTTTCATAAGTTAAACAACAAAGAATACTGCAAAAAAAAATCCATTTGACCATAATTATTATCATTTACATGACCTTATTGGTAATTAGAAAAATAAGTAAAAAAAAGGCTTTTACAGCATAGTAATTATCAGACGAGCATTTTCTGACAGGCAGGAAAATGCCTGTGCGTATGAAAAATTATACCAATTAAATAGCACCCATGCTTTAAGCATTATGGCAGTAATCCATGTGTAGCTGACGTCACTTATTGTCCTTCAGTGCATCTGTTTAATGAGATACCAGAGATTCTCAAAAAAAATCTGTATGGTTCTCTCCTATTTTCTCCTCTGAAGACTGTGCTCCCAACAAAAAGTATTCAATTTATGAACAGTACAAGTAGCTTATTATAGGCTTGAAGTAAAATGTACATGGTCTGGTTTTAATCTACTCCAAATCTGGTTCTTACAAGTAAAGGTAAAATCCATACTCTATGCTCCTTATTTCAGATTTTTCCCAAATTGTTTCAACTGAAAGAGGAGGGATATAAAGTTTTAATCCAAAATATGATTATGCTATTTTTTTTTGAAAGAAACAGATGGGATTATTTTTTACATTGCTATGGCATAGCAGCACTAAGATGATTATTTTACTATTATTGAAAAACCCCAGGAGGAGGGCAATGGTCAATGGTGTCAGGCACACCGGAGGCTAAAAAGAGCAGTAGATAAAACAAATCAAGTCGCAGGTCATTGATGACACCAAGCCTGGGTTTTAAAAGCTTGTAGATTGTAAGAGGAAGCAAAAAGTAACTGAATGGGGTAGATTTTGATTTTGTGTGATAGTGTAAAACGGGGGATAGCGCATCGGCAGTGCAGCCTGTTTTATATCTCTCCTGATTGTTGAAATCAATGGAAATATCCTAATATCACCATCAAGATTTGCCCCCGACGAGTTCTGAAGCCCAGGCAAGACTGAGTTAGAGTGCGAAATGGTGTGATGAGCCTCAATTTCAACAGTTATCAAAAACATACAGCATTAGCCCAATGGCATGGAAAGGTCTAAAGACAACATTATGGTGTGAAAATGCATACCAGGGTAGATTCTCAACTTGTCACCTGGCGTAAAACTGGCATTGCAAATTAGCCGCCCATTACGAAAACCACACGACTTTAATTTCCATTGAAATTATTAGAAACGGAAATGGGGCGGTTTCTATAACAGGCACAATGCCAGTTGTACACCCAGGGTTGCAAGATGAGCATCTAACCTACTGTTGATCCTTATGATAGGCCATGAAACAAATAATCAAAAATGGTAAAATTGCCTGCGTAGTAATATTTTAAAAATACAAAGTAGTAATTACAGGCCAGTCAGCCTAACCTCGGTGGTGGGAAAATTATTGGAAAAGTCCTGAGGGACAGGATAAATCTTAATTTGAAAAGGCATGGATTAATCAAGGACAGTCAGCATGGATTTGTCAAGGGAAGGTATTGTCTGACTAACTTGATTGAATTTTTCGAGGAGGTCACCAGGATTGTTGATGAGGGCAGTGCGTATGATGTAGTGTATATGGATTTTAGCAAAGCTTTTGATAAGGCCCCACATGGTAGACTGGTCACGAAAGTAATAGCCCATGGGATCTAGGGCAAAGTGGCAAGTTGGATCCAAAATTGGTTTGGAGGCAGGAAACAAAGGGTAATTTTTGATGGGTGCTTTTGTGACTGGAAGGTTGTATCCAGTAGGGTTCTGCAAGGTTCAGTGCTGGGACCCTTGCTTTTTGTGGTATATATCAATGATTTAGACTTAAATGTTGGGGGTATGAAGTTTGCAGATGACACTAAAATTGGCTGTGCGGTTGATAAAGAAGAAGAAAGCTGCAGACTGCAGGAAGATATCAATGTACTGGTCAGGTGGGCAGAACAGTGGCAAATGGAATTCAATCCAGATAAGTGTGAAGTATTGCATTTAGGGAGGTCTAACAAGGCAAGGGAATACACATTAAATTGTACGACACTGAAAAATGTAGAGGAACAAAGGGACCTTGGAGTGCAGGTCCACAGATCCCTGAAGGTAATAGGCCAGGTAAAGTAGTTAAGAAGGCATATGGAATACTTGCCTTTATTAGCCAGAGCATGGAATACCAGAGCAAGGAGGTTATGCTTGAACTGTATAAAACACTGGTTAGACCACAGCTGGAGTACTGTGTGCAGTTCATATTACAGGAAAGATGTGATTGCACTGGAAACGGTGCAGAGGAGATTTACAAGAATGTTGCCTGGACTGGAGAACTTTGGCTATGAGGAAAGATTGGAGATGCTGGGTCTATTTTCTTTGGAACAGAGGAGGCTAAGAGGAGACCTGATTGAGGTATATAAAATTATGAGGGGCCTAGTTAGAGTGGATAGGAAGGACCTGTTTCCCTTGGCAGAGGGGTCAACAACCAGGGGGCATAGATTTAAAGTAATTGGGGGGAGGTTTAGAGGAAATATGAGGGGAAATTTCTTCACCCAGAGGGTGATGGGGTCTGGAACTCACTGCCTGAAAGGATGGTAGAGGCAGGAACCCTCACCACATTTAAACGATACTTGGATGTGCACTTAAAGTGCCATAACCTACAGGGCTGTGGACCAAGAGCTGGAAAGTGGGATTAGGCTGGATAGCTCTTGGTCGGCCGGTGCAGACACGATGGGCCAAAATGGTCTCCTTCCATGCTGTAAATTTCTATGATTCTATTATGATGTAGTGCATGAATACTGGGGCAGATTTTCTTCCTTAGCACCTGGGCATAAGAGTATGGTGGGTGATAGCCCTCATCACAAATTTAGGCACAAGCTGCTGACAGTTTTCCACTGTTAGAATGAATGGATGAAAAATCGTGAGCCGTTTCTGTCAACATTTGTGATAAACACTTCTGCCCCATCAAAAACTCTACTCCTGAAGGGCAAAATCCACTCCTTTATAATCAATGGATTGCAGCGATTAAACTTGGAAACCTAGCCTTTATTTCCAAACTATTTAAAAATATGTGCTATATTGCAATCAATTGTGTATTGAAATCAATATCTACATTATTAAAAAGTGTTTAAAAATAAAACTACCACACCAACATAAAAAAAACCAAATTGCAGGCTTTAGTTATTGTATTATGGAAATTTGTCATTTGCGCCTTAAGAGCTGTTCCTCGCTGAACTTATACTAAATCACATGTTTGGAAAGAATAATATGCTGCACTAGAGATTACTGTATTTCTAAACATTTGATAAACTTCTGATACCTTTAAGGGTAAGCTAGATAAGTAGATGAGGGAGAAAGGAATAGAAGGATAGGCTGATAGGGTGAGATAAAGTCAGGTGGGAGGAGGCGCGTGTGGAGCTTGAAGACCGGCATAGACCAGTTGGGCCGAATGGCCTATTTCTGTGCTGTAAATTCTATGTGATTGTTCTCTCGTAACTTTTCACATACAAAAATAAAAAATTATCTCTAGCAACATTATATCACCAGCAAGTATAGTCATATGAGAAAATATGAAGATTGCATGCAGTACTAACAGTTAAATTGTTCAAATAAATGCACTCACCTTGTATCGTATATTGCAAATATTTTCTTGTTTTCATCCACTGCATTCCTGAAGAAAAAAGAATAATAACGTTTATTATTTCTGAAGGTAATCTTCAACATAAAACAGTATTCTAGAAAAAGGAATTGCCTTGACATAGTTCATTTCTCATCTGGAATACTGTGTCAAGTTTTGGTCTCGTCACATGGAGGGTGATATGCAAGATCATAAACCTCTTGTGGACAGGTAGACATACAGTGACTTCCTTCCAAGCCTCTGCCTGTGCTGCTGTCGAGAGATAGCCCCTTCAATGGCACCCACTGTGTCATTCCCTTGGAAGATGCCCATCATCCCCAGCTTCCTCTCCACAGCAGCAGTACTGAGATAGGAAATTCAGTGGCATGGGGGAATCTGCTTGCTGAAACTCTCAACTTGTTGGCGGTCCGGCCGAAGCAGCAGCCGCCATTGTAGGGCCAACGCAAAATGGCCTCCCCTTTAAGCGCGGCCACACCGCCCAGGTACTGGCAGCTTCCTGCCTTGCGAAGCTATTGGGGGCACTGGCGATGGCCACGTTCATGCGGGGCAATTTCCCCTGTGGGGCGGAAAAGAGGTTGCCGCTGGGCGGTAAGGGGTCAGCGTGCAGCTGACAACAGGTCGGAGCGGAGGGCTGGACAGAAACACGAGGCATGGCAGAATCCTATTTCCGCCTCCTCCGACCTGGGGGCAATTGCGGATGGGTCAGCTCCGCCGTCTGCCCCCGGTTGGAAAGGTTTTATCGCCCCGTTACCGTCTCTTGAAGCACTAGCGAGCCTTTTTCTGAAAGGCAATTTCCGCGCCCCCCCACCAATACAGTACTTTTATTAAGAAAGTGATGAAATAACACTTTTGTAATGCAATTGGTATCTATTTATAATGGAAAACTATGAATCATTCTTCCGTTGTTTCATCCTTAAGAACCAGTGGAATTTTCAAAGATTCACTTGCAACTGATTCCTCTTTCAGCAAGGTGCTTAATCTCTATTTGTACATGGACTAAATTACTTAGCTATGCAACAACAACTTTCAGTTATATAACATATTTAATGTAGATAAACGTCCCAAGATGCTTCACAGAAGCGAAATCAGATAGAAAGTGACATCGAACTAAAGAGGAAGCTATTGGGAGGGTTAACTTAATGCTTGACCAAAGAGGCAGGCTTTAAGGAGGGGCTTAGAAGAGAGAGGAGTATGGGCAGAGAGATTCAGGGAGGAAATTCTGTAAAGAGTCCAGCAGCCAATGTAGGTTTGCTAGCACAGGGGTGATGGGTGAATGGAACTTGGTGTGGATCAGCATACGGGTATGAGCTGAAGTTTATGGAGGGTAGGGATAGTTGGCTGGCCAGGAGAGTATGAAGGTGACAATAGCATGGATGAGGGTTTTGGCAGCAGATGGGTTGAGGCAGAGGCAAAGATGGGTGATTTTGCAGAGGTGGAAGTTGGCCGTCTCTGTGATGCAGAGAATATGGGGAGTGGTCAGAAATTCAGCATTTAATGTAGATAAACGTCCCAAGGTGCTTCACAGAAGCGAAATCAGATAGAAATTGACATCGAACTAAAGAGGAAGCTATTAGGAGGGTTTAAATTACATTTAAAGAGATGCTGAGCATCACCATAATAGGCAGTCCCTCGACTGGTTTGCTGCACGCTCCTTCCGCTGCCTGCGCTTGGTTTCTGCATGCTCTCAGCGATGAGGCATTGCTGAGCAATGCAGCTTTAATTGCCTTGCGTCACATATTGTGTTCAATCTGTACCGTTCATCCAACTATGCTTTCTCTTTATCTGATTGAAAGGTTGTCTCATAGGTTATCAAGTCAGATAGAGCAAAATTTCTCACACTGGCCTCAAATTTGGATACTGCTGGGGAAGAGACGGTGTACAGCAGGACATCTACCCAATATATATTGCACATGCCCATCACCATCTCAACTTCTGCGACTAACCCTGACCAAATACTTCATTCAAGCTCCTGCCACTGCAGTGGGCCACACTTGGGAGCTTGCAGACAGAGAATTAGGATCTCTTGCATTGCTGCAGCGGTTTGACAGGATGCAGCAGGCATTTACAGAGAAGCAGCCATTTAAAGGAAAGCATCCACTTGAAGCACAAGAAAGGGTCTGAGCCAGTAAATGGAGCATGTGAGGATGTGGTCGAGGGCCTCAGCAGGAAAGCCCCATGTCGAAGTGAAGGTCATGTTGCGCGAGGTGTGTGTGTGAGGACAGCTGCCTGCTTCAAAACGCTGGACACCCTCCCAGAACAGAACAGTGCAGGAAGAAGAGGTGGTGGCCAGAATCCTGACAGAAAAGGTGTAAGAAGTTGGTAAATCTGAAGAAATCTGCTGAGCTAAACCTACGTCACAGTACCTTACATCAATCTGATATGGCATTAATTAACTTGAGACACACCTTGTCTTAAATCTCTGCTGTTGATTGAACTTTGTTCTGTGTCTGCTTCTAATTGAATGTTTCCCTCATACTTTATCAATAAATATGCATGTCACTAATTAGTGCCTGACAACCTGTTACATATTTAAAGCTGTCTCAAGTAAAGCACTTACAGGTGTTTGAGTGTCCACATCAAAATAGGACACACATTCAAGCTGCACTTACAACTATAACTCCTGTCATACTAATATCTTAAAAGGGCTTTGATAGGAAAGATCATTCTAACGCAATTGAACTGCATGATGTTTGGTTCTTTAGTCACACAAGTTCTCAGATCCAGGAAGGGCACTTAGGAGTCACTGTATGCGCTCCTGAAATCTCCCGCACCTCAACACTACTTATCTCTTTGCAGGACAAGTTCATAGAATCTTACAGCACAGAAGGAGACCATTCGGCCCATCATGCCTGTGCCAGTTCTTTGAAAGAGCTATCCAATTAGTCCCCCTCCCCTGCTCTTTCCCCATAGCCATGCATTTTTCTTCTTTTCAAGTTTATATCCAATTCCTTTTGAAATTTACTATTGAATCTGTTTCCTACACTCTTTCAGGTAATGCATTTCAGAACATAATAACCCGCTGTGTAATAAAAATTCTCATCTCCTCTCTGGTTCCTTTGACTATTATCTCGAATTTGTGCTATCTGATTCTCGACCCACCCGCCAATGGAAACATAATTTTGAATGCCTCTGTAAAATCTCTCCCTTAACCTTCTCTACTTTAAGGAGAACAGACCTAGCTTCTTTAGTCTTTCCAAATAACCGAGGTCCCTCATCCCCGGTACCTCATAATAGGAGGGAACAAATGCAGGAGGGGAGCCCTAAAATCAGGCTAATACAGCTGATGAAGAGGCAACACTGCCCATTATTGACACCAACAGCATACAGGGGGTGGCAGAAGGTGAAGTCAGAGACTTCCAACAAACTGAAGGCTAGTACCATTCTTCTGTTGTTACATCTTCTCCCCATACTCACTCACTCAGGCATAACACTATCACACACAGTCAATTTGTTAAGTAAGCACTGTTTGAAAAACACTCTCTTACAGCCAGCATTGCAACATATGTTCCTTTTATGCTTTTGTAGGATTGCTACAGGATTGAGCCAACAATCCAACTATCAAAGAATTAAGCAGCACCTCATAGCATTATGGATTATGGCACCACCTATGCCAGACACCAGCACATTGACCAGGCATCAACTCCAAAGGATTATGATAATGAGTTTGAGGAGGTAGCACCACATGAGTCACAGTGCACGTATGAGGAGGACTGAGTAGTGGTAGGAGTGGATGAGTAAATGGTTACTAGCCAAATGGCCAGCTCGCTTCGTTCTTTAGCTCCAAGCCTGGAGGTTTGGCTCACACAGTGTTTGCTTAGAAAGGTAGATTGTTGTCTGAGCACTGCTGTTTAACCTTGTATAAACCATCCTGCAAAATATGGTGGAAATATGGATTAGTCCACTATAGGCATCTGTGCATTCCTTTAGAATGGAAAATTGTGCATGTCACTCCACTATTTAAGACTGGGGAGAGAGGGAAACCAGAGAATTATAAACCATTTAGCCTAACATCTGTTGTCAGGAAATTACGAGAGTCTATAATTAACGATAGTGTGACTGAACACCTTGAAAATGTTTAATTATCAGAGAGAGGCAGCATAGATTTGTGAAAGGTAGGTCATGCCCGACAAACCTGATTGAATTTTTTGCAGAGGTGATTACAATAGTGGACAGGGGAATGTCTATGGATGTTATTTATATGGACTTCCAGAAGGCATTTGATAAAGTCCCACATAAGAGACTATTAACTGAAGTTGAAGCCCACAGAATTGAGGGAAAATTATTGATCTGATTAGGAAATTGGCTGAGCGGCAGGAGATGAGAGAGTCGGGATAATGGGCAAGTACTCAAATAGGTGTCCTGCGGGGATCGGTGTTAGGGCCTCAACTATTCACAATATCTATTAACGACTCAGATGATGGCATAGAAAGTCATATATGCACATTTGCCAATGACCACAAAGACAGGTGGCATTGTAGGCAGCGTAGATGAAAGCATAAAATTACAAAGGGAGATCGACATATGAAGTGAATGTGTAAAACTATGGTATGTGGATTTCAAAGTAGGCAAATGTGAGTTCATCCACTTTGGATGTAAAAAGGATAGAACAGGGTGCTTTCTAAATGGTGAAAAGCTAAAAACAATGGTGGTCCAAAGAGACTTGAGGGTCCAGGTAGATAGATCGTTAAAATGTCATGAACAGGTACAGAAAATAATTTAAAAGGCTCATGGAATGGTGGACTTTATATCCCGAGGACTAGAATACAAGGAGGTAGAAGTTATGCTGCAGCTATACAAAACCCTGGTTAGACCACACCTGGATTACTGAGCAGTTCTTGGCACCACACCTTAGGAAGGATATATTGATCTTGGAGGGAGTGCAGCGTAGGTTTACCAGAATGATAGCCGAACTTCAAAGGTTAAGTTACGAGAGGAGATTACACAAATTATGTTTGTATTCCCTACAATTTAGAAAGTTAAGGGATGGTCTGATCGAAATTTTCAGGATATTAAAGGGAACAGATGCGTAGATAGAAAAAACTATTTCCGCAGGTTGGGGATTCTAGGACTAGCGGGCAAAGGCTAAAAATTATAGCCAGACGTTTCCGAAGTGAAATTAGGAAACACTTCTACACACAAAGGGTAGTAGAAGTTTGGAACTCTCTTCCCCAAATGGCAATTGATGGTAGATCAATGGTTGATTATATGGTCATTGTCACAATGCTGTTTCTGGGATCTTGCCATGCGCATTTCCTACATTGCAGCAGTGACTACACTTCAAAATAAAAGTACTTCATTGGCTGTAAGGTAATTTGGGACATCTTGAGGTTGTGAAAGACGCTATATAAATACAAGTCTTTCTATTTTCTATTGGAAAGCCATTTAGAAGAGGTCACCAGTAAAAAGTAAAAAAAAAAACATTAATATAATACATTTTTAATAAGTGGAGGCACTGGATAAAAAAAACCCCACTAAAATCATGAACACTTGGCACAGAGTAGGGAAATAAATGGTTGCATTTTATTTGACCTTTGAGAGAGAGTTTATTTCTGAGGCAGCAGAATAAGGTAGCAACACAGCAAATGAAGGGCATAATTAATAGTTGAGATAAGTGCTAAACCAATGTTGGGGATATTGCTTTAAGCCATTTTACTGACTACTTGTGGACAGGACGGTTTGTTAAAGGGACGATTGAGGTATTTACCTGAATGTGTCCAGTAATTCAAGCTGGTACAATAGCCTTCCAGCCTGAAAAGGTGTCCCTGTGATAATATATTTTGGGCTAATGCTGCACCTGACTCTAGCCTCAGCTGTGGAGTAGCTTCCTGCTTCTCCTCAACAGTTAGACCTCTTTATATTACAAAGTTTGCATGCAACATACAACGTGAAAACCCTGGTCAGCTGGGCTGTTTGCTGTTCCCTAGGCATCTGAAATGCTATTTCTGGCATCTGAAACACTGCTTCAAGATATGAATACTATGCTCTTTAAAAAGAAAGTCTTGCACTTATGTAATGCCTCTCATGACCTCAGGATGTTCCCAAGTGCTGAAGTACTTTTGGAGTGTAGTCACTGTTGTAATGTAGGAAACGCGGAAGCCAATATGTGCACAGCAAGATCCCATAAGCAGCAATGTGATAATGACCAGATAATCTATTTTTTGAGTGATCTGGGTTGAGGGATAAATATTGACCAGGACACCAGGGAGAACTCCCTTGCTCTGCTTCGAATAATGCTATGGGATCTTTTACTGATCAATGTCTAAGGATCCTGTATGAGCCTTGTTGTATGTGCACATTACTTCTGTTCATGGGTGGAGTAAGCGTGTCAATAGATTGGCTGAAGAGTATAACCTCAGTGCCCAAGGAATCATCCTTCCAGCTTGCCTTCATATTCAAATAAGGCTGATATAGAGGATTGCCTTAAAATGAAAGGATTGTAACTGCTAACTGGTAAATGGATATTGGCTTACATGGTCTGGTAATCTTGGTCATTGATGAGCTAATCTTAATGAAGTGAAAACCTTGGCAATTCATGTAGGCCACGAGATTGTGACAGGAGCCTAGATGGCCACATCGATGCCATCATAACCCCTTGGACATTGGGAACTCCAGTTCATAGAACCATAGAATGATACAGCACAGAAGGAGGCCATTCATCCCCATCATGCCTGTGCCTGCTCTTTGAAAGAGCTTTCCAATTCATCCCAATCCCCCTGCCCTATCCCCATAGTCCTGAAAATTTCTCCCTTTCAAGTATTTATCCAATTCCCTTTTGAAAGTTATTATTGAATCTGCTTTAACCACAACTGACTGTTGGGCAACACCGCTCCAAACCACCTCCCAGTCTGAAAAACATCCATCCACCATCACCCTTTGCTTCTTGTCACTGAGCTAATTTTGTATCCATAACCACTTTCCCCTTAATTCTATGGGATTACATCTTCTTAATAAGCCTCCTGTGTGGCACTTTGTCGAATGCCTTCCGAAAGTCCGCATATATATAAAATCTCCTGCACTACCCTGTTCAACCTTCTCTGTTACCTCATCAAAAATTCCAATCAAGTTAGTCAGACATGATTTAACAAACCCATGCTGGATCCCCTTAATTAACCCATGCCTGTCCAAATGAAAGTTTGTTTTGTCCCTGGTAATGATTCCAATAACTTCCCCACCACCGTTCTTAGGCTGACCAGCCTGTGGTTTCTTAGTTTATCCTTCTCCCCTTTCTTGAATAGTGGTACAACATTAGCAACCCTCCAGTCCTATATCTAATGAGGATTGAAAGATTGTGACCAATTTCCACCTTTGTTTCTTTCAGCAACCTTGGATGCATTCCATCTGGACCAGGTGGCTTACCAACTTTCTGTAATGCTAATCTTTTTGGTACGTCTTCTTTATCTATTACTATACTGTCCATAATTTCCCTCCCCCTCTTTTAGTGTTACCTTTATACAATCTGCTTCCTTTCTGAAGACATATGCAAAGTACCCATTTAATACATCAAGATTTCCCTTTGGGTCCTTAATAAGCCCAACTTTTTCCCTAACACTTTATGGGGGATAAATTGCGCTGCGCCCACACAGTCTGAATTAAAAGAAGATTTAGCGCCCGGCGAGACGGGCCGCTAAATGTTCCAGAATTGGGCTCTGAGAGTCAAACAATGTTGTGTGCCGGTAACGGGGAGTTCGCGGGCGGCTCGCAGGGCGCTCGAGAGACACGATGCTCAGAGGTGCACTGCTAATGGCGAAGTGGAGGGCCGCTGTGAACTCTATCGTTGCTTTAGTGGCACCCACTGGGCCGTCAGGCCCGGCACCCAAGAGGGGCTGGCGGGCTGCATGTTGGTGGCTCGGCCACACAAGTGGCCACCATTGTCGGCCGACACAGAAAAGATGGCAGCCATGGCGCTACCACCTCCTCTTTAAGGGTTGCCGGGGCGCCCCAGCCACCACAGCTTCTCGCCCAGCGAATCTGTCGGTGGCATCACCCCATGCCAACCTCACGACCCGCGGGGCAATTTCCCTTGCAGGGTGCAAAGGGTTTGGTGCGGGGCGATAAGGGGTCAGTGCACATGCTGATGATGTCAACACCGTGCGTGCGCTAATCACGGTGTCGGCACAAAGCACTTTTTGCGCTTCGAGCCCTGGGGACAATTCCGGGGGTGAGGGTTCTGGCTGCCGCGCCCGGGTGAAAACCCTTTAGCGCCCCATTAGTGCCTCCCGCGGGCACTAACGAGACTTTCTGAGAGGGGCAATTTTGGCCCTTATATGTTTATAAAATGTTTTCGGGTTCAATTTAATGTTGCCTGCTAATCTTTTCTTGTAATCTCTCTTTGCCTCCCGTATTAACTTTTTCAATTCCCTCCAGTACTTTCCACAATCTTTCTGGTTATTAACTGAATCTTGCACCTGACATTTGTCATAAACCTCCTTTTTCTGTTTTGTTTTAACTTTTATTTCCTTTGTCATCCAGGGCGCATTAGTTTTGGATGCTGTACCTTTTTCCCTTCAAAAGGAATATATCTAGGTCGCACCTGAACTATCTCTTCCCTGAATGCCCTCCATTGCTCCGTTACTGCTTTACCCGGCAACCATCTTTTCCAATCTACCTATGCGAAGGCTCTTCTTAAATCACTGAAATGAGCTCTTTCCCAGTCAAGCATTTTTACCTTCAATATCTTCTGGTCTCTTTCCATAATGACTTTAAATCAAATTATGAGCCAGGGAGCAATCAGGAATGGGCAATAAATGCTGGCCTTGCCAGCAACGCCCACATCCCAGGAACGAAAACAAAGTGTAGAAATTGAGCTTAATTGCTTTCAGCAGTATCATCCATGTGGTGGAGATTATCTGCAAGTCCCTTGCAATGGATGGCATAGCACAGTAAATGCCTCTTGAACTTGAGCCTGTGAAGGCAATTCTCTCATATTGCTAGGCAGCTGTGCGGGGATTTGTAGATATGGTTGTGGTTGGTGCAGGCAGACTGCCGAGGGTACAGTCAGATCTGGCCTTTGGTCTACTTCCTCCTCTTCCAGTGAGAGGGGAGCACCGAATGCACTATCCATAATTTAGGGAGTTACAGTTATGCAGAGAGATTTAAGAAATTAGAACTTCCTTCACCAGTTAAGGGGTGACCTCATATAGGTGGTCAAGATTATGAAAGGATATAACAAGGTAAATAGTGATCAATTGGTTCCACTTGTCAGTGAGACGATAATGAAAGGTAACAAATTTAAGATAATCACAAAAATAATTCAAGGGCAAGGTTTAGAAAAAAAAAATTATTTGCACAGAGGGTGGCCGGAATGTGGAATTCGCTGTCACAACTCATTATTGAAGCAAAGTCTCAATGCTATTTTATATTTACTTGAACAAGTATAATATTAAAGGGTATGTGGAGCGAGGAGAGAGTGACATTAGACTAGGAGAAAAACACTGCTGTAAATTTAAGGCGCAAAAGGACCTTTTACTGTGCTGTATCATTCTACAATTTTATAATTGCAGCAGCCATTAATGGAACAGTCCAGCTTTAGAAAAAAAACTTCCTGAAAGGTGACACTGGCCTTCAGCAGTCATGTAAATGGGTGGAATTAGCGGAGGGTTAGAACTCTGCCTGAAACTCGGAAAAGTGGGTTACAAACCCATACTCACTTGCTTAAAAGTAGTCATGGAAATGGAGCTCTCACACATTGTCCTCATTTATCTCTATTGCCACAGAAAGTCTAGCCTGTAGTCAATGTTGACAAGCAAGGGTTTAATTCTAGAGGGGTTCCATTGTATTGACAATGTCGGTGGGATTGAATACAAAAATAAGTTAGAGCATTGTCTATTCACTCTTTGAAGCTGAGTAAGTATCCCATGGGCTGGAAATCTCCTCTCTCATGGATGTTATAGTGGTAAAAGGTTGATTCCGTGCTCCCAGCAGGTAGTGTCACTCGGGGAGCAAATGGTAGGGAATTGCAGTTGTACAGCCCATGATTTTCTATCCGTGCATCCTGAAGGCGCAGCTCCGAATGGGAGCACAGCAGCATAAAACCGTCTTTCTTTCTGAATTCAGAGTGGTTACAGCGTCACTGAATTTGTCCATCATTTCCCAATCATTTCACCCTAACTTCGCAGACGCACTCAGAGAAGCCATAATGGTAACTGGAATGGAAATGTGACTGACACACTGATGCAGTTTGAGCTGCTCTTGTAACAGTGGAGCTTTATAATATGATGGCCATCCAAGAAATGCTGAACATGGACTCGGTGAAAAAATAAACGAGTCGCAATTATATAACGCCTTTCATGTCCTCAGGATATTCCGAAGTGTTAAAGCACTGTTGAAATATAGTTACTGTTATTTTCGGGAAAATTCAGTAGCCAATCTGTGCACAGCAAGGTCCTGCAAACAGCGATAAGATAAATGACCAGATAATCTGTTTTAATGTTAGATGAAGGATTAATGTTGGCCACGACACCGAAAGAGGCCCCCTGCTCTTCTTCGAATACTATCACAGAAACCTATAGCACATGAGGAGGCCATTCAGCCCATCGTGCCTGTGCTGGCTCTGTGAAAGAGCAGTCGCACTTAGTCCCGCTTTCCCACATTTTGCCCATAACTGTCAATTCCTCATTCTCGAGTACCTGTCCAATCCCTTTTAAAATTATTGATGGAATGAGCTTCCACCCTTTTCAGGTAAAGCGTTCCAGACCCCGACAATACTGAGTGAAAATAAATCTAATCTTCCCTCTGGATCTTTCGCCAATGCTCTTCAATCTATGACCTCTGGTTATTGACCCACTCGCCAGAGTACGATGGGATTTTATTTTGTTTTTTACATCCAGCTAAGACAGGAGAAGAGACCTCAGTTTCACATCTTATCTGAAAAATGGCACCTCCAATAGTGCAGCACACCCCTCAGTAATTCAGTGATGTATCGGGCTAGTTTATGTAGCACTGACATCCCCTCTGTGAAGAGCAAATACAAATCTACTTAAAATAGTCTTATGTCACCTGTTGACAGAACTACCATTGAAATATTTACAATTTCCAACAGATCACAATCATACACATTGCCAGACTCATAAAATAAAAAGTAGCCTATATAGATATAAGATTTTAATTTTATTTTTGATCGATATAGAAATTAGATTTTATTTTTTGAATCTAGTTTTTCTTTATCAGGCCAACTTTGCAGACTCCTTTAATGGTGATCCTCCCTACTTGACTTTGCTCTCTGCACTGCACCCAGGTGATCCAATATAGATAGGCACAGGAACAGGAAAATATGTCCCAAAAGCAAATATTTTGGTTCTAATGCTTCTAGATCTGCAAATCAGTCTTTCAAAATCTGTAAATAGCCCAGTTAATGAGGCAAGATCTACAAATTCCGTGTTTTCTTTCATTTCCAACAGTTTTCCACAAAGCCTTTCTATCATCAAGGCATGTCAGAAGTGTCAAAGACCCAGGCACAGACCCAGAGCATACCTACAATGAGAGCCATGCCACCACCAGAAATATGATTGAGCAGATCATTGGCGTGCTCAAGGAACGATTCCGGTGCTTGGATCATTTGGGAGGAACTCTGCAGTAACTCCGAGTCAGTTTTCAGATTTGTTGGTGTGTGCTGCTTGCTGCTTAAATTCGCTATACTGAAGCACCAGCCTTCAACACCACCCGAGCAGCAAGAAGTGGAACAGGAAGGATAAGAGCTGGAGCAGACTCGATGGGCCGAATGGTCTCCTTCTGTGCTGTACTATTCCACGATTTAATGATTAATGGTGCAAGTAAACAACAAAATCAATGATGGTGACAGCTGTTTACATTGTACATTAAATATTCAAACCAGAGGTAAATAGAGGAATCTGATCTCTCCTCCGAGAACGAGAATTCCAGTTGTGGTTAAAGGATTCCTTTACTTTTGCCTGCTCTGTATATGTGATACCTCTGTATATATACAGCAGTGTTTTCTGAAAATCTTTAGTGAGTTCATGAGTGCAAGGTAATGAAATAGCTCATTTGGACATGGAATTAATTCAATAATAATCAGTGTACCCATGAGGGGAAAAACATGAGTATGAATAGTTAATAGTAAAAATTTTATGAGATGGATGGCTGCAGTATAAAATATGTTGATCATGTGGCATCATTTGTTGTGTGTGGGTGGTATATTCTGCAAAGCCAGCCAAAGATTGGAAAATTGATTTATAAATAAAATCATACTGTATTCGGAAAGGAGGTTGGATGAATTAATAAATTTTCTGCGATGTGTTTCAATAAAATGATTTGTTTAAAATTTATGAAATGTGTAATATCTTCATTTTTGCATTGTAGGGTAAAAGGAGACTTGATTGTTTTCAGTTAGATTAACCCGTTACCTTCACAGCATGAGCCGACCGGGAAGAATTCCCCTTTCAACCAGTCTGCCACCCAATGATTAAAAACTGAAATAGCAACTACAGGATTTTTGCTTCAAGCTTCTGGGATTCGTATGTTTCTTTAGTGCAGTACTCTTCTTCTTCTTTCGTATGATAGCAAAGCAAATCAAACTTCAATATCCAAGTTGGATATCCAGGCCAAAGCTTCTGGTGTAACAGCAAGGATATCTTGTAGGCTGCCTGCAAATGCCCTCTGAGGGCAGTGCTCAATGAGGTGCTCCAGGGTCTGATTAGGAGCTTCACAGTCGCATGATGGGGATGCTTTAATCGTCCACATATGGAGAAGGTGGTAGCATCTACTATGACCAGTTCTCAGGCGGTTGATGATTGTCCACTGTTTGCAAGGAAAGTTTGATCCTACAGGTTGTACTATGGGGTCCTCTATCAGGAATCCATTCTGTATGTTGCAGTTCTTCCCAGCCTTTCACCATCAGTCATCAAGGCTGAGGGGAGATCACTGAAGGGCTTCGACGACGGTCCAAAAAGGCCTTCTACATTTCAGACAGGTTGGTGGTAAGTTGTTCAAGCCAATCTGGATCTACATGTCTTTGCTGGTGTAGTGGTTATATTCTCTGGAGACTGCATATTCTCAGCGTAGGTATGGTGGTGCGATGTTTGCAAGCACGGTGAAACGAGGTGTTGGTGTCTGCAGGAGTGCAGTACTGAGGGAGTGCTGCACTGTCGGAGGTTCCATATTTTGGATGAGACGTTAAACTGAGTTCCTGTCTGCCCTTTCAGGTGGATGTAAAAGATCAGGGGAGTTCTTCCACTGTCCTGCCCAGCATTTATCTTTCAACCCACATCACTGAAACAGATTATCTGGCCATAATCATACTGCTGTTTGTGGGATGTGGTTGTGTGAAAATTGGTTGTCGTGATGCCCTACATTACAACAGTACTTCAAAAGTACTTCATTGGCTGAGAATTGGTTTGAGGACATGAAAGGCGCTGTAGAAATGCAAGATTTATTTTTCTTCTTCTTTGTATCTATGTGAAGCAATTCTGGTTTTATATGCTCCACAGGCTGAATTAAATCAAACTGATCAGAGGTTATTCTGGGATTGTTGTCTAAAATAATTGTCCTAAAATTAAATTAAATATCTGGTGCTGTTGTGTGGAATGAAATGGAAAACAAATATTAAAAACGGTACTCAGTTTCAAGTAGAGACATTACCCATGTGAACTTTGGAAAAACTAAACAGAGCCCAGGTGAATAGTTGGATGACAACATTCAGATGTCCTTTCCTCTACATTTGCATCCCTCAGTTATGTATGTAAACCTGTAATTACCATGTCTAACCACCAGAGGGCTTATCCCCTGGAGTCCCAAGGGATCCCACAATCCCTTGGGAGCACCTGTATATAAAGAGGCCTCACAGGCTGGAGAGGCACTCTGAGATCTGTAATAAAGAACTATGGTCACACTTACTTTGAGCTTGCAATGTCTAGTCTGACTCTTTATTCAAGACAAAACAACTGGGGACGAGGTACAAATGACGAACCACAACGCAACAATGCAGAGAACTGTGGGCATCCTGGAGAAATTTTCGGAGGGAGATGGTTAGGAAATCTTCGTGGAGCGACTTGACCAATACTTCGTGGCCAACGAGCTGGAAGGAGAAGTGAATGCTGCCAAACAAAGGGCGATCCTCCTCACCGTTTGCGGGGCATCAACTTATGGCCTCATGAAAAACCTGCTCGCTCCAGCGAAACCCACAGACAAGTCGTACGATGATTTCTGCACACTGGTCCGGGAGCATCTAAACCCAAAGGAAAACGTTCTGATGGCGAGGTATCAGTTCTACACGTACAAGAGGTCTGAAGGCCAGGAAGTGGTGAGCTACGTTGCCGAGCTAAAGCGCCTTGCAGGACACTGCGAATTTGAAAGACACTTGGAGCATATGCTCAGGGACTTCTTTGTACTTGGCATTGGCCATGAAGTAATACTTCGCAAACTTTTGACTGTAGAGACCCCAATCTTGAGTAAACCCATAGCGATAGCCCAGGTGTTTACCTCCACCAGTGACAATACCAAACAGATTTCCCAGCACACTAGTGCTGCTGCAAGTACTGTGAACAAAGTAACGTTGTTTTCGAATCGAAACGTACATAGCAGGACTTACACACCTGCAGCTGCACGTCTGCAGTTGACTCAGAGTCCGACATCAAGGGTGGTGAATACAAGGCAATTAACACCTTGATGGCGCTGCGGGGGTGATCATCGATTCCATTCATGCCGCTTCCAAGGATACGTTTGCGAGCTGCAAACCCTGCTAATCCTGCAAACCACCATGTTGCAGAGGAGGACAGATCCACGGTGGATCATGATGAACCAGAGCCTCAGACCGAGCAGGCAGAGGTATATGGGGTGCACACAGTTACCACAAAGTGTGCCCCGATAATGCTGAAGGTTGAATTAAATGGACTCCCGGTGTCCATGGAACTGGACACGGGCGCAAGCCAGTCCATAATGAGCAAAAAGACATTTGATAAGTTGTGGTGCAACAAGGCTTCAAGGCCAGTCTTGACTCCCATTCTTACCAAACTTAGAATGTACATAAAGGAACTGATTCCCATAATTGGCAGCGTTACCGTAAAGGTCTCCTACGATGGAGCGGTACACGATTTACCACTCTAGGTGGTACTGGGCAATGGCCCCACGCTGTTCGGCAGGAGCTGGCTGGGAAAGATACGCTGGAACTGGGACGATGTCCGAGCGCTTTCGTCCGTCGACGACACCTCATGTGCCCAGGTCCGAAGCAAGTTCCCCTCACTCTTCGAACCAGGCATCGGGAAGTTCCAAGGAGCAAAAGTGCAGATCCATTTGATTCCAGGGGCGTGATCCATCCATCACAAGGTGAGAGCAGTACCGTATATGATGAGAGAAGGTGGAGATAGAGCTGGACAGGCTGCAACGAGAGGGCATCATTTCGCCGATCGAATTCAATGAGTGGGCCAGTCTGATTGTTCCAGTCCTCAAGGGAGACGGCACTGTCAGAATCTGTGGTGATTACAAAGTAACTATTTAACGTTTTTCGCTGCAGGATCAATACCCACTACCAAAGACAGATGACCTATTTGTGACGCTGGCGGGAGGGAAAACTTTCACGAAGCTGGACTTGACCTCGGCCTACATGGCGCAGGAGCTGGAGGAATCTTCGAAAGGCCTCACCTGCATCAACATGCATAAAGGTCTCTTCGTTTACAACAGATGCCCGTTTGGGATTCGAGCGGCTGCGGTGATATTCCAGAGGAACATGGAAAGGTTGCTTAAGTCGGTCCCGCGCACCGTGGTCTTCCAGGATGACATCTTGGTTACAGGTCGGAACACCGTCGAGCACCTGCAGAACCTGGAGGAGGTTCTTAGTCGGCTTAATTGTGTGGGGCTCAGGTTAAAATGCTCGAAGTGCGTTTTCCTGGCACCTGAAGTGGAGTTCCTGGGGAGAAGAATCGCAGCGGACGGCATCAGGCCCACCGATTCGAAGACAGAGGCAATCAAGAACGCGCCGAGACCATAGAACGTGACGGAGCTGCGGTCGTTTCTAGGACTCCTGAACTACTTTGGTAACTTCTTATGGGTCTTAGCCATTGTTAGAACCCCTGCACTTTTTACTGTGTAAAGGAGATGAATGGGTATGGGGTAAAAGCCAAGATAATGCCTTTGAGAAAGCTAGGAAGCTGTTATGTTCAAAGAAATTGCTTGTGTTATACGATCCATGTAAATGTTTGGTACTAGCATGTGATGCGTCATTGTACGGGGTCGGGTGTGTATTGCAACAAGCTAATGAATTTGGGAAATTGCAACCGGTTGCTTATGTATCCAGAAGTCTGTCTAAGGCCGAGAGAGCCTACAGTATAATCGAAAAAGAAGCATTGGCGTGTGTTTATGGGGTAAAGAAAATGCATCAATATCTGTTCGGGCTCAAATTTGAATTGGAAACCGACCACAAGCCGCTTATATCCCTCTTTTCCGAAATTAAGGGGATAAGTACGAATGCATCCAGAGATTGGTGCTCACGTTGTCCGCATACAACTACGCCATCCGCCACAGGCCAGGCACAGAAAACTGTGCTGATGCTCCCAGTAGGCTGCCATTGGCCACCACGGGGGTGGAGATGGCACAGCCTGCAGATTTAGTGATGGTAATGGAAGCATTCGAGAGTGAGCAATCGCCTGTCACCGCCCGACAGATTAGAACCTGGACGAGCCAGGACTCCTTACTGTCCCTAGTAGAAAGCTGTGTGCACCACAGGAGTTGGTCTACTATCACATTAGAGATGCAGGAAGAAATAAAGCCATACCAGCGGCGCAAAGATGAAATGTCTATACAGGCAGACTGCCTTCTGTGGGGCAATCCTGGAGTGGTCCCCAAGAAGGGCAGAGACACTTTCATTAGTGATCTCCACAGTATCCACCCCAGGCATTATAATGATGAAAGCGATAGCCAGATCCCACGTGTGGTGGCCCGGCATCGATGCAGACTTAGAGTCCTGTGTGCACATATGTACTACATATTCCCAGTTAAACAATGCACCCAGGGAGGTACCACTAAGTTTTAGGACTTGGACCTCCAAACCGTGGTCTAAGGTTCATGTCGACCATGCCGGCCCATTCTTGGGAAAAATATTTCTAGTGGTTGTAGATGAGTACTCCAAATGGATTGAATGTGTGATAATGTCGGCAAACACGTCCGCTGCCACTATTGAAAACCTAGGGGCCATGTTTGCCACGCACAGCCTGCCTGATGTCCTTGTAAGTGACAATAGGCCGTGCTTTACCAGTGCTGAATTCAAGAAATTCATGACCCGCAATGGGATCAAACAGTTAATTCAGAGACCATGGTCCAGAACTTAAAGAAGGGTAACTTTGAAGGTATGAGGCATGAATTGGCTAAGATAGATTGGCTAATGATACTTAAGGGGTTGACTGTGGATGGGCAATGGCAGACATTTAGAGACCGCATGGATGAATTACAACAATTGTACATTCCTGTCTGGCGTAAAAATAAAAAAGGGAAGGTGGCTCAACCGTGGCTATCTAGGGAAATCAGGGATAGTATTAAAGCCAAGGAAATGGCATACAAATTGGCCAGAAATAGCAGCGAACCTGGGGACTGGGAGAAATTTAGAACTCAGCAGAGGAGGACAAAGGGTTTGATTAGGGCAGGGAAAATGGAGTACGAGAAGAAGCTTGCAGGGAACATTAAGGCGGATTGCAAAAGTTTCGATAGGTATGTAAAGAGAAAAAGGTTAATAAAGACAAACGTAGGTCCCCTGCAGTCAGAATCAGGGGAAGTCATAACGGGGAACAAAGAAATGGCAGACCAATTGAACAAGTACTTTGGTTCAGTATTCACTAAGGAGGACACAAACAACCTTCCGGATATAAAAGTGGTCAGAGGGTCTAGTAAGGAGGAGGAACTGAGGGAAATCTTTATTAGTCGGGAAATTGTGTTGGGGAAATTGATGGGATTGAAGGCCGATAAATCCCCAGGGCCTGATGGACTGCATCCCAGAGTACTTAAGGAGGTGGCCTTGGAAATAGCGGATGCATTGACAGTCATTTTCCAACATTCCATTGACTCTGGATCAGTTCCTATCGAGTGGAGGGTAGCCAATGTAACCCCACTTTTTAAAAAAGGAGAGAGAGAGAAAGCAGGGAATTATAGACCGGTCAGCCTGACCTCAGTCGTGGGTAAAATGATGGAATCAATTATTAAGGATGTCATAGCAGCGCATTTGGAAAATGGTGACATGATAGGTCCAAGTCAGCATGGATTTGTGAAAGGGAGATCATGCTTGACAAATCTTCTGGAATTTTTTGAGGATGTTTCCAATAAAGTGGACAAAGGAGTACCAGTTGATGTGGTATAGTTGGACTTTCAGAAGGCTTTCGACAAGGTCCCACACAGGAGATTAATGTGCAAAGTTAAAGCACATGGGATTGGGGGTAGTGTGCTGACGTGGATTGAGAACTGGTTGTCAGACAGGAAGCAAAGAGTAGGAGTAAATGGGTACTTTTCAGAATGGCAGGCAGTGACTAGTGGGGTACGCAAGGTTCTGTGCTGGGGCCCCAGTTGTTTACATTGTACATTAATGATTTAGACGAGGGGATTAAATGTAGTATCTCCAAATTTGCGGATGACACTAAGTTGGGTGGCAGTGTGAGCTGCGAGGAGGATGCTATGAGGCTGCAGAGTGACTTGAATAGGTTAGGTGAGTGGGCAAATGCGTGGCAGATGAAGTATAATGTGGATAAATGTGAGGTTATCCACTTTGGTGGTAAAAACAGAGAGACAGACTATTATCTGAATGGTGACAGATTAGGAAAAGGGAAGGTGCAACGAGACCTGGGTGTCATGGTACATCAGTCATTGAAGGTTGGCATGCAGGTACAGCAGGCGGTTAAGAAAGCAAATGGCATGTTGGCCTTCATAGCGAGGGGATTTGAGTACAGGGGCAGGGAGGTGTTGCTACAGTTGTGCAGGGCCTTGGTGAGGCCACACCTGGAGTATTGTGTACAGTTTTGGTCTCCTAACTTGAGGAAGGACATTCTTGCTATTGAGGGAGTGCAGCGAAGATTCACCAGACTGATTCCCGGGATGGTGGGACTGACCTATCAAGAAAGACTGGATCAACTGGGCTTGTATTCACTGGAGTTCAGAAGAGTGAGAGGGGACCTCATAGAAACGTTTAAAATTCTGACGGGTTTGGACAGATTGGATGCAGGAAGAATGTTCCCAATGTTGGGGAAGTCCAGAACCAGGGGTCACAGTCTAAGGATAAGGGGTAAGCCATTTAGGACCGAGATAAGGAGAAACTTCTTCACCCAGAGAGTGGTGAACCTGTGGAATTCCCTACCACAGAAAGTAGTTGAGGCCAATTCACTAAATATATTCAAAAGGGAGTTAGATGAAGTCCTTACTACTCGGGGGATCAAGGGGTATGGCGAGAAAGCAGGAAGGGGGTACTGAAGTTGCATGTTCAGCCATGAACTCATTGAATGGCGGTGCAGGCTAGAAGGGCTGAATGGCCTACTCCTGCACCTATTTTCTATGTTTCTATGTTTCTATGTCACGTCTGCTCCGTTTAAGCCAGTGTCCAATGGTCAGGCAGAACGAGCAGTTCAAACAATCAAGCAGAGCTTGAAAATAGTAACTGAAGGCTCACTGCAGACTCGCTTATCCTGAGTCCTGCTTATTTACCGCACAAGACCCCACTCGCTCACTGGGGTCCCTCCCGCTGAACTGCTCATGAAAAGGGCACTTAAGACAAGGCTCTTGTTAGTCTACCCTGATCTACCCAACAGGTAGAGAGCAGACGGTTTCAACAGAATATATATCATGGTCGCGCAAATGTGTCATGCGAAATTGAAGTAAATGATCCTGTATTTGTGTTGAACTGTGGACAAGGTCCCAAGTGGATTGCTGGTACTGTTTTGGCCAAAGAGGGGAGCAGGTCGTTTGTGGTCAAACTCGCAAATGGAATCACCTGCAGAAAACACTTGGATCAAACTAAACTCAGATTTACAAACTATCCAGAACAACCCACAATAGACTCTACCTTTTTCGATCCTCCAACACAACATACACAAGTGGCAACCGACCCAGCGGTTGACCACGAAGCAGAACCCATCACCCACAGCAGACCAGCGAAGGCCCAACAAACGACTCACCAACACCAGCATTTGCACTGAGACGATCAACCAGGGAAATGAAGGCTCCAGATCGACTCACATTGTAAATAGTTACACTATTGACTTGGCGGGGGCAGGGGAGAGTGTTGTTATGTATGTAAACCTTAAATACCATGTCTAACCACCAGAGGGCTTATCCCCTGGAGTCCCAAGGGATCCCACAATCCCTTGGGAGCACCTATATATAAAGAGGCCTCACAGGCTGGAGAGGCACTCTGAGATCTGTAATAAAGGACTACGGTCACACTTACTTTGAGCTTGCAGTATCTAGTCTGACTCTTTATTGAAGGCATTGAACTTTTAAATTTATTTATTCGTTCACAGGATGCAAGCATTGCTGCCAAGGCCAGTATTTATTTCCCATCCCTAATTGACCTTGAGAAGATGGTGGTGAGCCACCTTCTTGAACCGCTGCAGTCTTTTTTCCACAGTGCTGACTTTGTCATAGTGGTTTGGTACAACTGAGTGGCTTGCTGGGCCATTAAGAGTCAACCACACTGCTGTGAGTCTGGCGTCACATATAGGCCCAGACCGGGTTAAGGACAGCAGATTTCCTTCCCTAAAGAACATTAGTGAACCAGTTGGGGTTTTTCCTGACAATCCAGTACCATTACTGATACAATGGTCACCATTACTGATACTAGCTTTTTAATTCAAGATTTATTTAATTAACTGTATTTAAATTCCCCCCCACTGCCGTGGTGGGATTTGAACTCACGTCTCTGGCTCATTAGTCAAGGCATCTGGATTATGAGTCCAGTAATATAACCAGTATGCTACCATACCTTGGAGGACAGCTTGACAGTCTTCTAATACCCCACTCTAGTGACGTTTCTACATGTGTGTGTGTGACCAGGCAAGGAATGTTGACAGTTTGGAGCACTGCAACCAAGCTGGGACTTGTCACCTGACTTCCATTTTCATATACATTCCACCAGGGGCCATTGGGCAACCTTCATGAGTATAATATTGTTTGCTCAATTTAGTTCCACTCACTGGCCATCTGCTGCCCTAGTTGAGGTCAGCTAATTAACCGCAGAATGGGACCTTCCTGATCTTTTATGGCTCAGTACTGCTCCACCTGGACATTGAGATGTTTCTTCATAGTCATTTTTTTTAACCTAGCTCATCAAGGCCAGCAGCATGACTTTGCTGATCCACCATCAATTGTAGTTAAAAAGTGAACTGAATCAATTTGAAACAAAGCTAGCTGAAATCAATGGTAATCACTTCAGTTGCGTCAAAACCCATAATTCTAAAGTTCAGAAACTCACTAAGAATGGCTGCGTGCAAATGATTCTGCATGCTGACGCTATAGTAATGCAGTTAACAAAAATAAACAAGAATTCCTGTAAATCTTAACACATTTACAAATGTGCTATTTACTCTTATGCAAAAGTAACTTTAAATATTACATGAGACAAAGAAAAGAAAGACTTGCATATATATAGTGCCTTTCATGACCACCGGACGTCTCAAAGTGCTTCACAGCCCCTTTTTACAGTACTTTTGGAGTGTAGTCACTGTTGTAATGTGGGAAACACGGCAGCCAACTTGTGCACAGCAAACTCCCACAAACAGCAATGTGATAATGACCGAATAATCAGTTGTTGTTACCCAGGTCTTGTTGCACCTCCCCTTTTCCTAATCTGCCACCATTCAGATAATATTCTGCCTTCGTGTTTTTGCCCCCAAAGTGGACAACCTCACATTTATCCACATTATACTGTATCTGCCATGCATTTCCCCACTCACCTAACCTGTCCAAATCACCCTGCAGCCTCTTAGCATCCTCCTCACAGCTCACACCACCACCCAGCTTAGTGTCATCTGCAAACTTGGAGATATTACACTCAATTCCTTCATTTAAATCATTGATGTATATTGTAAATAGCTGGGGTCCCAACACTGAGCCCTGCGGCACCCCACTAGTCTTTGCCTGCCATTCTGAAAAGGACCCGTTTATCCCGACTCTCTGCTTCCTGTCTGCCAACCAGTTCTCTATCCATGTCAGTACATTACCCCAATGCCATGTGCTTTAATTTTGCACACCAATCTCTTGCGTGGGACCTTGTCAAAAGCCTTTTTAAAGTCCAACTACACCACATCCACTGGTTCTCCCTTGTCCACTCTACTAGTTACATCCTCAAAAAATTCCAGAAGGTTTGTCAAGCATGATTTCCCTTTCATAAATCCATGTTGACTTGGACCGATCCTGTCACTGCTTTCCAAATGCACTGCTATTCCATCTTTAATAATTGATTCCAACATTTTCCCCTCTACTGATGTCAGGCTAACCGGTCTATAATTCCTCGTTTTCTCTCTCCCGACTTTTTAAAAAAGTGGGGTTACATTGGCTACCCTCCACTCCATAGGAACTGATCCAGAGTCAATAGACTGTTGGAAAATGATCACCAATGCATCCACTATTTCTAGGGCTCTGGGATGCAGACTATCAGGCCCAGGGGATTTATCGGCCTTCAATCCCATCAATTTCCCGAACACAATTTCCCACCTAATAAGGATTTCCTTCAATTCCTCCTTCTCTCTAGACCCTCGGTCCCCTAGTATTTCCGGAAGGTTAATTGTGTCTTCCTTCGTGAAGACAGAACCAAAGTATTTGTTCAATTGGTCTGCCATTTATTTGTTCCCCATTATAAATTCACCTGAATCTGACTGCACGGGACCTACGTTTGTCTTCACTAATCTTTTTCTCTTCACATATCTATAGAAGCTTCTGCAGTCAGTTTTTATGTTCCCAGCAAACTTCCTCTCATACTCTATTTTCCCCCTCCCAATTAAACCCTTTGTCCTCCTCTGCTGAATTCTAAATTTCTCCCAGGCCTCAGGTTTGCTGCTTTTTCTGGTCAATTTATATGCCTCTTCCTTGGATTTAACACTATCCTTAATTTCCCTTGTTAGCCACGGTTGAGCCACCTTCCAAATTTTATTTTTACTCCAGACAGGGATGTACAATTGCTGAAGTTCATCCATGTGATCTTTAAATCTTTGCCATGTCCTGGTCCTGCCAGCACCATCAATTTTACCAGCCATTAACTCCAGTGCACGGTGGCAAAGGCAGGTTTTTAGCGATCTCAAATTACTCGGACTTTAATTTTATTCAACAGCCTGTTTTAAAATGCCAGGATGCGAAATTGCCCCGTGCCCTATTTGGAGGCAGTAACCTTTCGGGGCAGGGACGTTTAGTGCCCGGCCCAGAATTTTCACCCCAGTGCGGAATTTAGCCTTCCAGCCCCATTAACGGAGGCAGAGCGCTACTGGGGCTGCTCCGCATCTTTGGAGGGGTGCTCCCGAGGTGATAGAGCTCAGCGCCCCACTCCGGAGCCCAGCGCCCTCTCGGCAGCATTAGGGCTACGTGGACGCTTCGTGTAGAGCTGCTGCAGCAGAACGCCCTCCCCTTCAATTAAAGGGGAGGACCACTGTGGGCTCTGTAGTCCCTTTGGTGGACGCTATAAAAGAGTGCCGGGCTGCAGGATGGCAGCCCAATCGACGCGAGAAAAATATGGCGGGCCACGGCGCAAACAGCCTCCCCTTTAAGGAGCGCCGGGCAAATTTGCGAACCGCCATCCTCGCTGCAATTTCATCCGTGAGCAGTTAGGGGTTGGCGCGCATGGCGATGACGTAATCGGGTGTGTGTGCGCCAGTCCTGGGCGGAAATCATGGGGAGCGACGCTAACGGCACACTGCCCCCCAAACCTCCGGGGCAATTTCACCGGAGACGCTATCGACATCGTCGCCCGGGCGATAACCTCGTTGCGCCCCATTAGCAGAGGCGCTAATGGGGCTGTAAAAAAGGGCAATTTTGCCCCCCCGCCCCCAGTGTATTGCTTCTATTAGCCGGCCCAAAAGTAAAGGAACTTTCTTGCAGGCTACTCCAACAGCGGGACCTGCAGTCGGCGCTCACTCTGTTCATTAGCATCACTGAAATTAAAGTTTGCATTTAAAGTGCCAGTGAGCAGAGTGGCATACAATGGTACACGCAGCTGCTACGATTAACAGCTGGGAACATCCTTCATTTTTCGGCACGCTAAGAGAGACAGAACATCAGCCCTTTAAAACACACCTCTGATTAAATTTAAATGCCCAGTGAATACAGGAATTAATAGGGAAAGACGCACTCTAGAGGAAAAATTTGGGGATTTGTCATCGGAGGCGACAACAACAGTGAATCACTTGCCTTAGTACTAGCTCACTGCGACGACATGAAAGTAAAAGATTTAAACAACATCGCAATGTAATCAATGCAATTAAATTAACTTTAGTACAATACACATGTTATTACAATAAGAGGAATATTTATATATACATTGTAAAATCGCAGAGCCCATCCAGAATTGAAATTGTATGTTATAAAGTATTATACAGGTGCAACGTCCCGAATCCGGGACTCCGAAAACTGGAATTGTCCAAAAATCGGACATTTTGTGCATAGATGATGCAGTCGTCCGGAATCTAGAGTGATTGTCCAAAACCCGGACATTTTTGAGGCAAAACCCAAAATGCGACACGGATTTAGTCGAGGATTCCGGATTTCAGACTTACAGAGAAACATCGAAAATAGTTGCAGGAGTAGGCCATTCGGCCCTTCAAACCTGCACAACCATTCAATAAGATCATGGCTGATCATTCACCTCAGTACCTCTTGGAAACATAGAAACATAGAAAATAGGTGCAGGAGTAGGCCATTTGGCCCTTCTAGACTGCAGCGCCATTCAATGAGTTCATGGCTGAACATGCAACTTTAGTACCCCCTTCCTGCTTTCTCGCCATACCCCTTGATCCCCTAGTAGTAAGGACTTCATCTAAGTCCCTCTTGAATATATTTAGTGAATTGGCCTCAACAACTTTCTGTGGTAGAGAATTCCACAGGTTCACCACTCTCTGGGTGAAGAAGTTTCTCCTCATCTCAGTCCTAAATGGCTAACCCCTTATCCTTAGACTGTGACCCCTGCTTCTGGACTTCCCCAATATTGGGAACATTCTTCCTGCATCTAACCCGTCTAAACCCATCAGAATTTTAAACGTTTCTGTGAGATCCCCTCTCATTCTTCTGAACTCCAGTGAATACAAGCCTAGTTGATCCAGTCTTTCTTGATAGGTCAGTCCCACCATCCCGGGAATCAGTCTCGTGAACCTTCGCTACACTCCCTCAATAGCAAGAATGTCCTTCCTCCAGTTAGGAGAATAAAACTGTACACAATACTCCAGGTGTGGCCTCACCAAGGCCCTGTACAACTGTAGCAACACCTCCCTGCCCCTGTACTCAAATCCCCTCGCTATGAAGGCCAACATGCCATTTGCTTTCTTAACCGCCTGCTGTACCTGCATGCCAACCTTCAATGACTGATGTACCATGACACCCAGGTCTCGTTGCACCTCCCCTTTTCCTAATCTTTCACCATTCAGATAATAGTCTGTCTCTCTGTTTTTACCACCAAAGTGGATAACCTCACATTTATCCACATTATACTTCATCTGCCATGCATTTGCCCACTCACCTAACTTATCCAAGTCACTCTACAGCCTCATAGCATCCTCCTCGCAGCTCACACTGCCACCCAACTTAGTGTCATCCGCAAATTTGGAGATACTACATTTAATCCCCTCGTCTAAATCATTAATGTACAGTATAAACAGCTGGGGCCCCAGCACAGAACCTTGCGGTACCCCACTAGTCACTGCCTGCCATTCTGAAAAGTACCCATTTACTCCTACTCTTTGCTTCCTGTCTGACAACCAGTTCTCAATCCACATCAGCACACTACTCCCAATCCCATGTGCTTTAACTTTGCACATTAATCTCTTGTGTGGGACCTTGTCAAAAGCCTTCTGAAAGTCCAAATATATCACATCAACTGGTTCCCCCTTGTCCACTCTACTGGAATCATTCTCAAAAAATTCCAGAAGATTTGTCAAGCATGATTTCCCTTTCACGAATCCATGCTGACTTGGACCTATCATGTCACCTCTTTCCAAATGCACTGCTATGACATCCTTAATAATTGATTCAATCATTTTACCCACTACTGAGGTCAGGCTGACCAGTCTATAATTCCCTGTTTTCTCTCTCCCTCCTTTTTAAAAAAGTGGGGTTACATTGGCTACTCTCCACTCGATAGGAACTGATCCAGAGTCAATGGAATGTTGGAAAATGACTGTCAATGCATCCACTATTTCCAAGGCCACCTCCTTAAGTACTCTGGGATGCAGTCCATCAGGCCCTGGGGATTTATCGGCCTTCAATCCCATCAATTTCCCCAACACAAATTCCCGACTAATAAAGATTTCCCTCAGTTCCTTCTCCTTACTAGACCCTCTGACCCCTTTTATATCCGGAAGGTTGTTTGTGTCCTCCTCAGTGAATACCGAACCAAAGTACTTGTTCAATTGGTCTGCCATTTCTTTGTTCCCCGTTATGACTTCCCCTGATTCTGACTGCAGGGGACCAACGTTTGTCTTTACTAACCTTTTTCTCTTTACATATCTATAGAAACTTTTGCAATCCGTCTTAATGTTCCCTGCAAGCTTCTTCTCGTACTCCATTTTCCCTGCCCTAATCAAACCCTTTGTCCTCCTCTGCTGAGTTCTAAATTTCTCCCAGTCCCCGGGTTCGCTGCTATTTCTGGCCAATTTGTATGCCACTTCCTTGGCTTTAATACTATCCCTGATTTCCCTTGATAGCCACGGTTGAGCCACCTTCCCTTTTTTATTTTTACGCTAGACAGGAATGTACAATTGTTGTAGTTCATCCATGCGATCTCTAAATGTCTGCCATTGCCCATCCACAGTCAACCGCTTAAGTATCATTCGCCAATCTATCCTAGCCAATTCACGCCTCATACCTTCAAAGTTACCCTTCTTTAACTTCTGGACCATGGTCTCTGAATTAACTGTTTCATTCTCCATCCTAATGCAGAATTCCACCATATTATGGTCACTCTTCCCCAAGGGGCCTTGCACAACGAGATTGCTAATTAATCCTCTCTCATTACACAACACCCAGTCTAAGATGGCCTCCCCCCTAGTTGGTTCCTCGACATATTGGTCTAGAAAACCATCCGTTATGCACTCCAGGAAATCCTCCTCCACCGGATTGCTTCCAGTTTGGCTAGCCCAATCTATGTACATATTAAAGTCACCCATTATAACTGCTACACTTTTATTGCATGCACCCCTAATTTCCTGTTTGATACCCTCCCCAACATCACTACTACTGTTTGGAGGTCTGTACACAACTCCCACTCACGTTTTTTGCCCTTTGGTGTTCTGCAGCTCTACCCATATAGATTCCACATCATCCAAACTAATGTCTTTCCTAACTATTGCATTAATCTCCTCTTTAACCAGCAATGCTACCCCACCTCCTTTTCCTTTTATTCTATCCTTCCTGAATGTTGAATACCCCTGGATGTTGAGTTCTCAGCCCTGATCATCCTGGAGCCACGTCTCTGTAATCCCAATCACATCATATTTGTTAACATCTATTTGCACAGTTAATTCATCCACCTTATTATGGATACTCCTTGCATTAAGACACAAAGCCTTCAAGCTTGTTTTTTTAACACCCTTTGTCCTTTTAGAATTTTGCTGTACAGTGGCCCTCTTTGTTCTTTTTCTTGGGTTTCTCTGCCCTCCACTTTTCCTCATCTCCTTTCTGTCTTTTGCTTTTGTCTCCTTTTTGTTTCCCTCTGTCTCCCTGCATTGGTTCCCATTTCCCTGCCATATTAGCTTAACTCCTCCCCAACAGCAATAGCAAACACTCCCCCTAGGACATTGGTTCCGGTCCTGCCCAGGTGCAGACCGTCCGGTTTGTACTGGTCCCACCTCCCCCAGAACCGGTTCCAATGCCCCAGGAATTTGAATCCCTCCCTGCTGCACCACTGCTCAAGCCTCGTATTCATCTGCGCTATCCTGTGATTCCTACTCTGACTAGCACGTGGCACTGGTAGCAATCCCAAGATTACTACTTTTGAGGTCCTACTTTTTAATTTAGCTCCTAGCTCCTTACATTCGTTTCCTAGGACCTCATCCCTTTTTTTACCTATGACGTTGGTAGCAATGTGCACGACGACAACTGGCTGTTCTCCCTCCCTTTTTAGAATGTCCTGCACCCGCTCCGAGACATCCTTGACTCTTGCACCAGGGAGGCAACATACCATCCTGGAGTCTCGGTTGCGGCCGCAGAAACGCCTATCTATTCCCCTCACAATTGAATCCCCTATCACTATCGCTCTCCCACTCTTTTTCCTGCCCTCCTGTGCAACAGAGCCAGCCACAGTGCCATGAACTTGGCTGCTGCTGCCCTCCCCTGATGAGTCATCCCCCTCAACAGCACTCAAAGCAGTGTATCTGTTTTGCAGGGGGATGACCACGGGGGACCCCTGCTCTACCTTCCTTGCACTACTCTTCCTGCTGGTCTTCCATTCTCTAACTTGCTGTGGATCCTTCTCCTGCGGTAAGACCAACTCGCTACACGTGCTACTCACGTCGTTCTCAGCATCGTAGATGCTCCAGAGTGAATCCACCCTCAGCTCCAATTCCGCAACGCGGTCAGTCAGGAGCTGGAGGCGGATACACTTCCCGCACACGTAGTCGTCAGGGACACCGGAAGTGTCCCTGAGTTCCCACATGGTACAGGAGGAGCATATCACGTGACCGAGCTCTCCTGCCATAACTTAACCCTTAGATACACTTAAATTGGCAACAACAATGTTAAAAGTTACTGACTGATATAAAAAAGAAATAAAAAGAAAAGCTACTCACCAATCACCAGCCAATCACTTACCCCCTTGGCTGTGACGTCACCTTTCTGTTTCTTTCTACTTCTTTTTTGCCCTCTCCCTGTAGCTGCACAAGCTGGGCCTTTTGTAGGCCTCTCGCTGACCCTGGACTCACGTCTCTCCGCGCTCCTCCCGACGCCTCTCGCGGCCTTTTGTAGGCCTCTTGCCGACCCCGGACTCACGTCTCTCCACGCACCACCCGACGCCTCTCGCGACCTTTTGTAGGCCTCTCGCCGACCCCGGACTCATGTCTCTCCATACCCCTTGATCCCTTTAGCCGTAAGGGCCATATCTAACTCCCTCTTGAATACATCTAATGAACTTGCATCAACAACTCTCTGCAGTAGTGAATTCCACAGGTTAACAACTCTCTGAATGAAGAATTTTTTCTCCTCATCTCGGTCCTAAATGGCTTACCCCTTATCCTTAGACTGTGACCCCTGGTTTTGGATTTCCCCAATATCGGGAACATTCTTCCTGCATCTAACCTGTCCAGTCCCATCAGAATTTTATATGTTTCTCTGAGATCCCCTCTCATTCTTCTCAACTCCAGTGAATACAGGCCCAGTTGATCCAGTCTCTCCTCATATGTCAGTCCTGCCATCCCGGGAATCAGTCTGGTGAACCATCGCTGCACTCCCTCAATAGCAAGAACTCAGATTAGGAGACTAAAACTGAACACAGTATTCCAGGTGAGGCCTCACCAAGGCCCTGTACAACTGCAGTAAGACCTCCCTGCTCCTATACTCAAAGCCCCTAGCTATGAAGGCCAACATGCCATTTGCCTTCTTCACCACCTGCTGTACCAGCATGCCAACTTTCAATGACTGATGTACCATGACACTCAGGTTTGGTTGCACCTGCCCTTTTCCTAATCTTCCCCCATTCAGATAATATTCTGCCTTCATGTTTTTGCCACCAAAGTGGATAACCTCACATTTATTCACATTATACTGCATCTGCCATGCATTTGCCCACTCACCTAACCTGTTGAAGTCACCCTGCAGCCTCTTAGCATCTTCCTCACAGCTCACACCGCCACCCAGCTTAGTGTCATCTGTAAACTTAGAGATATTACACTCAATTCCTTCATCTAAATCATTGATGTATATTGTAAATAGCTGGGGTCACAGCACTGAGCCCTGCGGCACCCCACTAGTCACTGCCTGCCATTCTGAAAAGGACCCGACTCTCTGCTTCCTGTCTACCAACCAGTTCTCTATCCATGTCAATACATTACCCCGAGTACCAAGTGCTTTAATTTTGCACATCAAAATCTTGTGTGGGACCTTGTCAAAAGCCTTTTGAAAGTCCAAATACACCACATCCACTGGTTTTCCCTTGTCCACTCTACTAGTTACATCCTCAAAAAATTCTAGAAGATTTGTCAATCATGATTTCCCTTTCATAAATCTATGCTGACATGGACCGATCCTGTCACTGCTTTCCAAATGCGATGCTATTTCATCTTTAATAATTGATTCCAACATTTTCCCCTCTACTGATGTCAGGCTAACCTGTCTATAATTCCCTGATTTCTCTCTCTCTTCTTTTTTAAAAAGTGGTGTTACATTAGCTACCCTCCAGTCCACAGGAACTGATCCAGAGTTGATAGACTGTTAGAAAATGATTACCAATGCATCCACTATTTCTAGGGCCACTTACTTAAGTACTCTGGGATGCAGACTATCAGACCCTGGGGATTTATTGGCCTTCAATCCCATCAATTTCCTGAACACAATTTCCTGACTAATAAGGATTTCCTTCAGTTCCTCCTTCTCACTAGACCCTCGGTCCCCCAGTATTTCCGGAAGGTTATTTGTGTCTTCCTTCGTGAAGACAGAACCAAAGTATTTGTTCAATTGGTCTGCCGTTTCTTTGTTCCCCATTATAAATTCACCTGATTCTGACTGGAAGGGATCTACGTTTGTCTTCACTAATCTTTTTCTCTTCACATATCTATAGAAGCTTTTGCAGTCAGTTTTTATGTTCCCAGAAAGCTTCCTCTCATACTCTATTTCCCCCTCCTAGTTAAACCCTTTGTCCTCCTCTGCTGAATTTTAAATTTCTCCCAATCCTCAGGTTGGCTGCTTTTTCTAGCCAATTTATATGCCTCTTCTTTGGATTTCCCTTGTTAGTCAGGTTGAGCCACCTTCCCCGTTTTATTTTTACTCCAGACAGAGATGTACAATTGTTGAAGTTCATCCATGTGATCTTTAAATGTTTTCCATTGCCTATCCACTGTCAACCCTTAAAGTATCATTCATAGAAACATAGAAACAATGAAAATAGGTGCAGGAGTAGGCCATTCGGCCCTTCTAGCCTGCAGCGCCATTCAATGAGTTCATGGCTGAACATGCAACTTCAGTACCCCATTCCTGCTTTCTAGCCATATCCCTTGATCCCCCTAGTAGTAAGGACTTCATCTAACTCCTTCTTGAATATATTTAGTGAATTGGCCTCAACAGCTTTCTGTGGTAGAGAATTCCACAGGTTCACCACTCTCTGGGTGAAGAAGTTCCTCCTCATCTCGGTCCTAAATGGCTTACCCCTTATCCTTAGACTGTGACCCCTGGTTCTGGACTTCCCCAACATTGGGAACATTCTTCCTGCATCTAACCTGTCTGAACCCATCAGAATTTTAAACGTTTCTATGAGTCCCCTCTCAGTCTTATGAACTCCAGTGAATACAAGCCCAGTTGATCCAGTCTTTCTTGATAGGTCAGTCCTGCTATCCCGGGAATCAGTCTGGTGAACCTTCGCTGCACTCCCTCAATAGCAAGAATGTCCTTCCTCAAGTTAGGAGACCAAAACTGTACACAATACTCCAGGTGTGGCCTCACCAAGGTCTTGTACAACTGTAGCAACACCTCCCTGCCCCTGTATTCAAATCCCCTCGCTATGAAGGCCAACATGCCATTTGCTTTCTTAACCGCCTGCTGTACCTGCATGCCAACCTTCAATGATTGATGTACCATGACACCCAGGTCTCGTTGCACCTCCCCTTTTCCTAATCTGTCACCATTCAGATAATAGTCTGTCTCTCTGTTTTTACCACCAAAGTGGATAACCTCACATTTATCCACATTATACTTCATCTGCCATGCATTTGCCCATTCACCTAACCTATCCAAGTCACTCTGCAGCCTCATAGCATCCTCCTCGCAGCTCACACTGCCACCCAACTTAGTGTCATCCGCAAATTTGGAGATACTACATTTAATCCCCTCGTCTAAATCATGAATGTACAGTGGAAACAGCTGGGGCCCCAGCACAGAAACTTGCGGTACCCCACTAGTCACTGCCTGCCATTCTGAAAAGTACCCATTTACTCCTACTCTTTGCTTCCTGTCTGACAACCAGTTCTCAATCCATGTCAGCACATTACCCCCAATCCCATGTGCTTTAACTTTGCACATTAATCTCTTGTGTGGGACCTTGTCGAAAACCTTCTGAAAGTCCAAATATACCACATCAACTGGTTCCCCCTTGTCCACTCTACTGGAAACATTCTCAAAAAATTCCAGAAGATTCGTCAAGCATGATTTCCCTTTCACAAATTCATGCTGACTTGGACCTATCATGTCACCTCTTTCCAAATGCGCTGCTATGACATCCTTAATAATTGATTCCATCGTTTTACCCACTACTGAGGTCAGGCTGACCGGTCTATAATTCCGTTTTCTCTCTCCCTCCTTTTTTAAAAAGTGGGATTACATTGGCTACCCTCCACTCGATAGGAACTGATCCAGAGTCAATGGAATGTTGGAAAATGACTGTCAATGCATCCGCTATTTCCAAGGCCGCCTCCTTAAGTACTCTGGGATGCAGACCATCAGGCCCTGGGGATTTATCGGCCTTCAATCCCATCAATTTCCCCAACACAATTTCCCGACTAATAAAGATTTCCCTCAGTTCCTCCTCCTTACTAGATCCTCTGACCCCTTTTATATCCGGAAAGTTGTTTGTGCCCTCCTTAGTGAATACCGAACCAAAGTACTTGTTCAATTGGTCTGCCATTTCTTTGTTCCCTGTTATGACTTCCCCTGATTCTGACTGCAGGGCACCTACGTTTGTCTTTACTAACCTTTTTTTTACATATCTATAGAAACTTTTGCAATCCGTCTTAATGTTCCCTGCAAGCTTCTTCTCGTACTCCATTTTCCCTGCCCTTTGTCCTCCTCTGCTGAGTTCTAAATTTCTCCCAGTCCCCGGGTTCGCTGCTATTTCTGGCCAATTTGTATGCCACTTCCTTGGCTTTAATACTATCCCTGATTTCCCTTGATAGCCACGGTTGAGCCACCTTCCCTTTTTTATTTTTACGCCAGACAGGAATGTACAATTGTTGCAGTTCATCCATGCGGTTTCTAAATGTCTGCCATTGCCCATCCCCTTAAGTATCATTCGCCAATCTATCCTAGCCAATTCACGCCTCATACCTTCAAAGTTACCCTTCTTTAACTTCTGGACCATGGTCTCTGAATTAACTGTTTCATTCTCCATCCTAATGCAGAATTCCACCATATTATGGTCACTCTTCCCCAAGGGGCCTCGCACAACGAGATTGCTAATTAATCCTCTCTCATTACAGTCTAAGATGGCCTCCCCCCTAGTTGGTTCCTCGACATATTGGTCTAGAAAACCATCCCTTATGCACTCCAGGAAATCCTCCTCCACCGTATTGCTTCCAGTTTGGTTAGCCCAATCTATGTGCATATTAAAGTCACCCATTATAACTGCTGCACCTTTATTGCATGCACCCCTAATTTCTTGTTTGATGCCCTCCCCAACATCACTTCTACTGTTTGGAGGTCTGTACACAACTCCCACTATGTTTTTTGCCCTTTGGTGTTCTGCTGCTCTACTCATATAGATTCCACATCATCCAAGCTAATGTCCTTCCTAACTATTGCATCAATCTCCTCTTTAACCAGCAATGCTACCCCACCTCCTTTTCCTTTTATTCTATCCTTCCTGAATGTTGAATACCCCTGGATGTTGAGTTCCCAGCCCTGATCATCCTGGAGCCACGTCTCTGTAATCCCAATCACATCATATTTGTTAACATCTATTTGCACAGTTAATTCATCCACCTTATTACGGATACTCTTTGCATTAAGACACAAAGCCTTCAGGCTTGTTTTTTTAACACCCTTTGTCCTTTTAGAATTTTGCTGTACAGTGGCCCTTTTTGTTCTTTGCCTTGTGTTTCTCTGCCCTCCACTTTTCCTCATCTCCTTTCTGTCTTTTGCTTTCGCCAGTTTATTCTCGCCAATTCACGTCTCATACCATCGACGTTACCTTTCCTTAAGTTCAGGAGCCTAGTCTCTGAATTAATTGTGTCACTCACCATCTTAATAAAGAATTCTACCATATTATGGTCACTCTTCCCCAAGGGGCCTCGCACAACAAGATTGCTAATTAGTCTTTTCTCATTACACATCACCCCGTCTCGGATGGCCAGCACTCTAGTTAGTTCCTCGACATATTGGTCTAGAAAACCATCCCTAAGTCACTCCAGGAAATTCTCCTCCACCGTATTGCTACCAGTTTGGTTAGCCCAATCTATATGTAGATTAAAGTCACCCATGATTACTGCTGTACCTTTATTGCACGTATCCCTAATTTCTTATTTGATGCTGTCTCCAACCTCACTACTACTGTTTGGTGGTCTGTACACAACTACCACAAGTGTTTTCTGCCCTTTGGTATTCCGCAGCTCGACCCATACAAGTCCACATCATCCAAGCTAATGTCCTTCCTCACTATTGCGTTAATTTTCTCTTTAACCAGCAATGGTACCCCACCTCCTTTTCCTTTCTGTCTATCCTTCCTAAATGTTGAATACTCCTGGATATTGAGTTCCCAGCCTTGGTCACCCTGGAGCCATGTCTCCGTAATCCCAATTATATCATATTCGTTAATCGCTGCCTGCGCAGTTAATTCGTCCACCTTATTACGAATACTCCTCACATTGAGGCACAGAGCTTTCAGACTTGTCTTTGCCCCTTTAGAATTTTGCTGTAATGTGACCCTTATTGATTTTTGCCTTAGGTTTCTCTGCCCTCCGCTTTTACTTTTCTTTCTATCTTTTGCTTCTGCCCCCCTTTTACTTCCCTCTGTCTCCCTGCATAGGTTTTCTTGTCTGAAATGCAGAATCCGCGACCGAATCCGGTCAGGATTTTGGCTTTTGCCGGATTTCGGACCTCGCCGTTCAAAACCTGGCATGGATTCGGTCGAGGATTCTGCATTTCAGACTATTGATTTTCATGTCTGAAATCCGGAAAAACCCTCAAACCGGAATGGACTCAGTCCAGAGGATTCCAGATTTCGAATGTTGTACCTGTATTCATATTTGACACTTACAATTGAATTTCATTACTGTAATAGTGTTTGTTTCACAATTACAAAATATTATATTGAAAACTGAAGAATGTAGTCTGCCCAAGGCAGACCTAGACCTGCTGACAATCTGAAATTTAAGCTGCAAAGAGGATGAATCTCCACGGGGATCCTCCTAGGTTTTCTGTGGCTCTTGCGCCAAACTTACAGCATATGATCTGGAGAATCCCTGTGGAAATTCACCCCACAATGTTTTCTCTGACTTTGGCGACCAGTTTCAGGGAATCTTAATAGTGTCAGCTGTGGCTCAGTAGGTAGCACACTTGCCTTTGAGTAAGAAGGGTGTGGGTTCAAGTCCCACATCCAGGAACTTGAGTGTGTAAATCTTGGCTGACACTCAAAGCGCAATGCTGAGGGAGTGCTGCAATGTTGGTGGTGCTGTCTTTCGGATGAGATGTTAAACCAAGGTACCATCTGCTCTCAAGTTGATGTAAAAGATCCCGTAGTTCTATTTTGAAGAAGAGCAGGGGAGTTGTCCTCAGTGCCCTGGCCAATACTTATCCCTCAATAAACATAACAAAAAAACAGATTATCTAGTCATTATCACATTGCTTTTTGTGGGAGCTTGCACAAATTGGCTGTCGCGATTCCCACATTACAACAGTGACTACACTGCAAAAGTACCTCATTGGCTGTAAAGCGCTTTGAGACGTCTGGTGCTGGTGACAGGTGCTATATCAATGTAAGTCTTTCTTTTTCTTTTCTCCAGTCATCCCATCTGGAGTAGTGCCCGCCTATTGGCAGAAGATAATAATACACAGCTTAATATGAGCTGCCTTTTGTTACTTAAATTAAACAAGGGCAAGATCGATTTCCAGAGGGAACTCATTTTGAATGGTTGACCGGCTCAATTCTCACAATGTCAGCTTTCAGCTCGAAATAGCTCAAAAATGTGTAGTGCAGATTTTACATTTCATAACTCTAGTAAAGTTTTATTGAAATATAAATATAAAATGCTACCGTTGCTAAAATTAGTTTCTCATTTATAGTCCCTCAAAGGTTACATAGGATATATGAGACATCCTGACCTTGTGTGGCAGTATCATTTTATTCTCACTTTTATTATTTTATTTGCTACTGACAGCTGTAGCAGTGGCCTGAATATAGAGTTGGGCAGTAGTGCTCATCTCCAGGCACTTGTTTCTTGTGGTGAAATCGACCATTTATAATTCTTTAAGCATTTTCTATTGTCACAGTCATTGGAAGTTATACTTCACATTAATGAAAGCAGAAAGAGGGGGTGCTATTTCCTAATAATTTATTGTTGAACAGCTAACATTGTTATATTATTATATTCCTTTTAATATGATGAGGCTTTGCTCCTTCCAGTATTCTCCTGCTACTCCATTCCCTCTGAACAACACTTCTCCATGTGTGAGTTGTAATTGTGAAGGTTATCAGGCCATTTGGGCACCACACCCAAGCACGATATTCTTGGGACCTCATGTCCACGCACAAGCACTTTCGGCAGTGGAAATCCTGACTAACTGTTTTCCTCCAATCTCAAAGTGTTGAAGGGATCCGTAACAATCGGCTCCCTGAATGAGTCAGTACTGACTGCTGATCAAATCTGCGACCGTTCAGATTTGTATCTTATGTAGTCCCCCGGAGTCGAGGATGACTTGCTTCCACACCAATATGAGTTCTAAGGTGACTAATGAGTCCAATGCGGGATCTACAGACTATGTCATAGGTGGGCAGATGGTGGTTGCCCAAGGCAGGGACTGCCTAAGAAATATATAAACATAGAAATTTACAGTGCAGAAGGAGGCCATTTCGGCCCATCGCATCTGCGCCAACAAACAAAAGGTCATCTAGTCTAATCCCAATTACCAGCTCTGGATCCGTAACCCTGCAGTTTATGGCATTTTAAGTGCCCATCCAACCATCTCTTAAAAGTGGTGAGGGTTTCTCCATCCACCACTCTTCCAGGCAGCGAGTTCCAGATCCCCACAACTCTCTGTGTAAAGAAGCTCCCCTCAAATCCCCTCTAAACCTTCCACCAACCACCTTAAAACTATGCCCCCTCGTAAAACTATGCCCACCGATGGAAATAGACCCTTACTATCCACTATGTCCAGGCCCCTCAAAGAAGGAGAAGAAGGTGGTGGTTGAATGGACGGGTAGGTGGGGTGCTTGATTTGTCGTGCGCTCCTTCTGCTGTTTGTACTTGTTTTTTGCGTACTCCCGACGAAGAGACTCGAAGTGTTCGGCGCCTTGTGGAATGCTTCTCCACTTTGAGCGGTTTTGGGCCAGGGATTCCCAAGAGTGGGTGTGGATGTTACATTTTATCAAGGAGGCTTTGAGTGTGTCCTTGAAGCATTTTCTCTGCCTTCCAGGGACTCACTTGCCGTGACAGAGCTTGGAGTAGAGTGCTTGTTTTGGGAGTCGAGTATCAGGCATGCGGACAATGTGGCCCAACCATCGGAGCTGATCGAGTATGGTCAGTGCTTTGATGCTGGGGATGTTGGCCCGAGAGAGGACACTGACGTTGCTACGTCTATCCTGCCAATGGATTTATAGGATTTTGCAGAGGCAGCATTGGTGGTACTTCTCCAGTGCTTTGAGGTGCCTACTGTACATTGTCCATCTCTCTGAAGCATATAGGGGGGCGGGTATCACTACTGCTCTGTAGACCATGAGCTTGGTGCCGGGTTTGAGATCTTGGTCATCAAACACTGTTTACCTCAGGCGGCTGAAGGCTGCACTGACACACTGAAGGTGATGTTGGATTTCGTCATCGATGTCTGCCCTCGCTGACAGAAGGCTCCCAAGGTATGGAAAGTGGTCCACGCTGTCCTGTTCCATAAGACAAAGTGTCCTCTACCAACCTGCCCCTGCCACACAATACTGCCCCCTGATTATCAAGATCTGTATGGCTTAGAAGTGGAACACGTGGTGCATTTACTCACTGAGCCATCATGGTAGCTGAGGAATGCTAAACTTGATCGGCTACTCTAACAACATCACCAGGAAAGTACAAACCAGGCACAATGTAGTCTTCCTCAGATAAAATGCCATCCATTATTATTGCAGCCTAATAACTGCCTCATCATGGAATTTCATTCAGCCTCCCAAAGCTACTGGTGCATTTATCTTACTGGCATAAAAAGTCTGCTAGCAATGTTATTTTTTTTATCTTGTCAATATGGTCCCTTTTGGAAATTCCTCTCTGACTCCCTGAGCCAATTAAGCAAGTTCGAGGAGGCCATAATTCATCAAACTCACAACTAACTATAAACTTATCTGCTATACCTGGATGTGTCCTCTTAGGAATTTGTCAAGTGCCTTTTTAAAAGGCTGCTGCAACTCCTGAATTACCACGTGCCTTGACTGCTTGTTCCAGAGGACAATGACACATGGGAAATAAATTATTCTTGGGATCTAATCACAATGTTTGCCGACAGATTTTATAGGCATGAACTCTGGTCCTACTATCACTATCCATCCCAAATAACCTACCTAACAGGACTGCATCCAGTCACTTCATCATTTTAAAAATACCAAACACATTCCTTCTGTTTGTATTGCTCTGAAATAAATAACCCTGATTCTTAAAGCTAAAACTCTTAGCTAATAATTCTAACATTTGGCACCATGGTAGTTACCATCTCTCCATACCTTCATCATGCATGGGAACCAATCTTAGCACAATACTCCAAGCGCTGACATATCAAAGCCTCCAAAGAATCATAGAATCATAGAAATTTACAACACAGAAGGAGACCATTTCAGCCCATAGTGTCCGTGCTGGCTGACAAAGAGCTATCCAGCCGAATCCCACTTTCCACCTCTTGGTCCCTAGCCTTATAGGTTACAGCAATTCAAGTGCATATCCAAGTACTTTTTAAATGCCACAAGGGTTTCTGCCTCTACCATTTTTTCAGGCAGTGAGTTCCAAGCCCTATTATTTCTCCTCAAATCCTCTCTAAACTTTCTACCTATACTTTAAATCTATGCCCCCTGGTTGTTGACCCCTTTGCTAAGGATAATAGGTCCATCCTATCTACTCTATCTAGGCCCCTCATAATTTTATACACCTCAATTAGGTCTCCCCTCAGCTGCCTCTGTTCCAAAGAAAACAACTCCAGCCTATCCAATCTTTCCTTATAGCTAAAATTCTCCATCCTGGCAATATCCTCATAAATCTCTTCTGTACCTTCTCTAGTGCAATCACATCTTTCCTGTAATGTGGTGACCAAAACTACGCACAGTACAAAGGTGTGACCTAACTAATGTTTTACACAGTTCAAGCATAACCTCCCTGCTTTATATTCTATGCCTCGGCTAATAAAGGCAAGTATCCTGAATGCCTTCTTAACCACCTTATCTACTTGGCCTGCTACCTTCAGGGATCTGTGGACATGAACTCCAAAGTCCCTCTGTTCCTCTACACTTCTCAGTGTCCTACCATCTATTGTGTATTCCCTTGCCTTGTTAGCCCTCCCTAAATGCATTACCTCACACTTCTCCGGATTGAATTCCATTTGCCACTGTTCTGCCCACCTGACCAGTCCATTGATATCTTTCTGCAGTCCCATGGGCTTTTACTTTCATGACCAGTCTGTTATGTAGGACCTTATCAAAAGCCTTGCTAAAATCCATATACACCACGTCAAATGCACTACCCGCATTCACATTCCTTGTTTCTGCCTCAAAAAATTCAATCAAGTTAATCAGACACGACCTTCCCTTAACAAATCCATACTGACTGTCCTTGATTAGTCCGTATGTTTCCAAATATGTACCTCAGAATTTTTTCCAATCATTTTCCCATCACCAAGGTTAGGCTGACCGGTTGGTAATTATTCGGTCTATCCCTTTCTACCTTTTTAAACAATGGTACAATGTTAGCAGTCCTCCAATCCTCCGGCACCACACCTGTAGCCAGAGAGGATTAGCAAAATGATGGTCAGAGCCTCTGATGTTTCCTCTCTTGCTTCTCTTAATAGCCTGGGATACATTTCAGCCTTATATGATCCAAGTTTAGCATTGTGTTTTTTAGTCAGTGGTCAGAAGAATACAACATAAAACTCTACTTGATTTCCCTATTGTCATCTCCTGGCACAGACACGATTTGCCTCCTTCTGTGCTGTAAATTTCTATGATTCTATGGGGGAGAAATTCACATCGTTTGCGCTTCCCGCTATTGGGGCGCAAACGATTTCTTGCCTGGGGCGCTGGGTCTCTACCACCTCCTGCAAAATTGAACGGGAGTTAGTGGAGGTGCAAATTGGCAGCGCTCCGCTCCCACCGGTAGCGCCCAGGTGGCTGCGTTGGCGATGATCGCAATGCGCAGCGACCCGTTTTCACCCAGGAGTGGAAATTGGGTAGCGATCCATGAGGCTGCCGTGGGCGATGTTCGTGTCAGCCTCACACGTCGCGAACCGGGCAACACTCTGCTCACGGGGCGAAAATTAAAGGAGAGGTGCGTGTTGCCATTTTGTTTAAATTGCCGACTTATCAGTCTGGCCTTTCATTGAATATATCGCGGGGTCCGTGCCACCATGTTGCAGCCCGGCACTCCGCTTCTGTGCTGGGCTGCAGCCAAGACAGCCCGCTCCCCAGTGGAGAAGTGGTGGTCCCTCGCCCCACTGCAAAGTTCGTGCTGGGCCTGGGATGGTGGGGTTTCCAGCGAGTAGCGCTGGAAAATTTGTGTGCTTATCTTCCCGGTCTCACCCCCAAGAGGCAATTTCGGGGCTTCTGCCTCGTCTCGGTTACCGCCCCCAAATGGGGCATTACCGAATTTCGGCCCCTATGATTCTATCTCCCCCTAATTCTGCATCGTTTTTGAGTGATCAGCTACTGCCCCCTTACTGATCTGCTGCATTTATCAGACTGCCTCCACATGGTATAGGCCGGGATTTTCCCAGATCCCACCCACATGGGTGTCTGGGAGATGGCGGGAAACCCAGTTCGGAATTTCTGGTGATCTGTAGAGTTTTGGCGTAAAGGGCGGGGTCAATCAGTCTGACTTCCAGGAGGGCGAGGAATGCGGACCAGGTGGCCGCAGTACCAGGTCGGTGCTGGGCCCGGGATGGTGGGGTTTCCAAGCCATGGGGGGGGGGGGGGGGGGGTGGCAGTGGTCCAAGCCCGGGTGGGGGATCTGAACCCCAAATCCAGTGCAGGCTGCTGGCGGGTGAGCTTGGGGGGCCGGAAGGATGCACCCCTCGTTCTCCCAGCCCACAAGGATTGCTCCCCGAATCTGTGGCCATCTTGTTGCAGCCACCGGGAATCCCAAGCCCCGGGATCCACAGTCGCCTACAGGAAGACTTGCACAGCAGGTTAAAGCAGAGGCTTCAGTAATATTTGAAATACCAACCTGCCTCCTGGTAGCTGGCTGGCTGCTCACCACATGCCCCCCCTCACCCCACCATCCCGCCTGAGTAAAAGGTGAAAGTGGGCGGGTTGGAGGTCGGTTGGGGTCCGGCTTTTGATTTTTACAACTTTCCCTTCCGCATGGCCTCCAAGCCATTGTTTTATCCTGTGAAAATTCCAGCCTATAGAGTTCTTGCAGTTTTCTAACCTTATGTTCATGTCATCTGCCGCACAAGCATGAGCCAATTCAACCAACTTATGGGCTACAACTTATTGATTCGGTCTGAATCATTAACTCCCATCCACAGATTTCAGAATAGTTTCATTTAAGCCCCTTTTTAGATCATTGATGATCAGTGATGGTCCAATTATAGAGCCCTGCAGAACTACTTGTAACTGGTCTTAATCAGATCCACTCCCATTAATGACAATCCCAGCTCCATAATTGCAACCAGTTACCTATCCAATGTAATAGCTGTTCTATAATCCCATGAAATCTCGTTTTTTTTAATAGCTATCTCTACTTTATTGAACACTTTTCTGGACTCAAAAACAAGTATCTTCATTCATCATTCTGGTCACTTCCTCAAAGAACTCCATCATGTTGGTGACACAAGTTCTACATTTCCTGAAAACATGATGGCTATTCAGAATAACCCCATAACTCTCCAATTGACCCTGTGTCACATCTTGTATAACACTTTTCAATAGCTTCCCTACTACCAAAGTCAAACTTACAGGCCTATAATTTCCAGGGTTTCAACTTTTTCCTCTTCTTAAAAAATGGGATCACATGAGTCTCCCTCCAATCCATGCAAACAAATGTGGACTTTAATGGGTTATTGAATAGATGAGCACGGGGCTCACATACAACCTCCTTTGTTTCCCTGATCACTCTAGGGTAAGTGGCTTCAGGTCCTGCAGCATTGCCAGTCTTAAGTTTACCAAGATTAGCTGAAACCATTTTCTTAGTGACACACTTATCGAGTAGGACAGTAGTAATATCTTCTGAAATTAAAACTGATTCAGAATATCGATTTAGTTCATCAGCCCCATCTTTATTTTCATACATAATCTGCCCTGAAAAGTCGCTCAACAGACCAATGTGATCCTTGATTTCTAATATAAATGCAAAGGCCTTGCTACCACTATTGCGATTATCCACTATCCTCTTTGCCAATGCCTTCTTAGCATTCCTAATATTGGCTTTAGTTATTCCTATCTGATTTCATTCTTATCCACGAACATCTCTGTTTTCCTATGTAGGCTTCTCTTTGGCTCGGCCTCTCCTTTAATTCCCCATGTGATATAGAAGGCTTCCTTGTTCTTCAGCATTGATTTAAAATGAATCTGTTTTTCTTCCGTATGACAGCAAACACCAAAGTAGCTCCCCCAAATATTTCCCCAATTGCCTCTGCTGAAATGAGGTGCCAGCATTAAAGCTTCAGTGGTATTACCCCGAAATTTGAGGTCCTAATGACAGTGAACTGGCAGCCGTTCGCAGTCATTCCGCTATTGAAACTGAAAGGATTTAGCGCATGTGCAGCCGAATGTGGAAATACTGAAGTTGGAGTCTGTCATTCACTGCTCCGATACTGGCTGCGCTGTGCTCCCCTCTCCCCCACCAGATCTGGCAATCAGTGAAATCTCTCAAACCAGGGAAACTGACAGAAACTTCGGCTCTTCTGCAGTAACACCGCTGTTAAATTCCTCACTAAAAGTTAGACCCAAAAGGATTTAGGTGTACCTGGGGTTTTAACAACGTATTGACTGCTAAACAAGGTTTACGGGCCTGAAAAACTAATTTTAACTTTGTGCAGCATAACATTTATCTATTTTATTAAAAATTAAAATTAAGAAACTTAAAAAACATATTTAATGTTTGTTCATCTTTATTTCAGATCTGCCTTTGTCCCATGTGAGAGCCCCACTTTTTGTTTTGCTCTCGCTAACATTTTAAAATACAGGTAGTTAGAATTTTGCAAGTTTATCTCCTTCCTGGTTCGCTGTCTGTGAGAAATCTCCATTTTGCTTCGACAGCTTGTTAACGTCACAGCAGCTCGCACTATAGGATCCGCTGATATGAATTACACGTCGGAAAATCCAAACTTCTCGACACAGAGAATGCGAGACCCTTGTGTGAAGCTTACTTCGGGGCCAGTGGCAAATGCCTTCACTTCACCGCCGATCGCAAATTCCAGGCCATTAAGTTGCCTTAATAACTTAAATCTAACCATACAATGATCACTGTTGCCCAGATATCCTTCCATATAGAGATCTGATATCATCTCTAGATCACTACTAAATAATAAATAGGATAAGGTCTCCTCTCTGGTTCTTCTCTTAACAAGTTGAATAAGAAAATGATCATCAACAAGAAATAATAGAGGCTTGTAAAAAAGGAATGGCAATAATCATGGGCGATTTTAACCTTTATATTGATTGGACAAAGCAAATTGGCCAGGGTAGCCTTGAGGAAGAGTTCCTAGAGTCTATCCGGGATAGCTTCCTTGAACAATACGTTGTTCAATACAATGCGGAACCAACCAGGGAGCAGACTATCTGGTACTGTGTAATGAGACAGGATTAATAAATGATCTCCTAGTAAAGGATCCTCTAGGAATGAGTGACCATAATATGATTGAATTTCAAATTCAGTTGGAGAGTGAAAAAGTTGGATCCCTAACCAGTGTCCTAAGCTTAAATAAAGGAGACTACAAAGGTATGAAGGCAGACTGGAAAAATAGATTAAAGAGTGGGACAGTTGATGAGCAGTGGCAGACATTTAAGGAGACATTTCATAACTCGCAACAAAAATATATCCCAATGAGAAGGAAAGACTGTAAGAAAAGGGATAACCATCCGTGACTAACTAAGGAAATAAGGGATGTTATCAATTTGAAAACAAGGGCATACAATATGGCCAAGACTAGTGGGAGGCCAGAGGATTGGGAAACTTTTAAAAGCCAGCAAAGAATGATTAAAAAAATAAGAGAGGGAAGATAGATCATGCAAATAAACTAGCACGAAATATAAAAACAGATACTAAGAGTTTCTACAGGTACATAAAAAGGAAAAGAGTAGCTAAAGTAAATATTGGTCCCCTAGAGGATGAGACTGGGGAATTAATAATGGGGAACAGGGAAATGGCAGAGACTTTGAACAAATATTTTGTATCGGTCTTCACGGTAGAAGACACTAAAAACATCACAATATTGGATAATCAAGGGACAATTAGGAGGGAGGAACTTAATACAATCACTATCACTAAAGAAGTAGTACTCAGTAAAATAATTGGAACTAAAGGCGGGCAAATTCCCTGGACCTGATGGCTTGCATCCTAGGGTCCTAAAAGAAGTGGCTGCAGAGATAGTGGATGCATTGATTGTATGCTATCAAAATTCCCTGGATTCTGGGGAGGTTCCAGCAGATTGGAAAACTGCAAATGTAACATCCCTATTTAAAAAAGGAGGCAGACAGAAAGCAAGAAACTATAAACCAGTTAGCCTAACATTTGTCGTTGGGAAAATGCTGGAGTCCATTATTAAGGAAACAGGAGCAGGACATTTGGAAAAGCATAATTCAATCAAACATGGTTTAATGAAAGGGAAATTTGCTGGAGTTCTTTGAGGATGCAATGAGCAGGGTGAATAAGGGGGAACCAGTGGATGTGGTGTATTTGGATTTTCAGAAGGCAGTTGATAAGGTGCCACATAAAAGATTACTGCACAAGATAAAAGTTCACGGGGTTGGGGGTAATATAATAGCATGGATAGAGGATTGGCTCACCAACATAAAACAGAGAATCGGGATAAACGGGTTATATTCCGGTTGGCATTAGTGGGGTTCTGCAGGGATTGTTGTTTTGGCCTCAACTATTTACAATCATTATTAATGACTTGAATGAATGGGTCGATTGTAATGTAGCCAGGATTGCTGATGATACAAAGATGGGTGGGAAGGTAAATTGTGAGAAGGACACAAAAAATCTGCAAAGGGATATAGATAGGCTAAGTGAGTGGGCAAAAATTTGACAGATGGAGTATAATGTGGAAAAATGTGAGGTATTCCACTTTGGCAGAAAAAATAGAAAAGCAAATTAAAATTTAAATGGAGAAAAATTGCAAAGTGCTGCAGTACAGAGGGACCTTGTGCATGAAAAAACAAAAAGTTAGTATGCAGGTAAAGCAAGTAATCAGGAAGGCAAATGGAATGTTGGCCTTTATTGAAAGGGGGATAGAGTATAAAAGCAGAGAAGTCCTGCTACAACTATACAGGGTATTGGTGAGACCACACCTAGAGTGCTGCATACAGTTTTGATCTCCGTATTTAAGGAAGGATATACTTGCATTGGAGGCTGTTCAGAGAAGGTTCACTAGGTTGATTCCGGAGATGAGGGGGTTAGAAACATAGAAACATAGAAAATAGGTGTAGGAATAGGCCATTCGGCCCTTCGAGCCTGCACTGCCATTCAATGAGTTCATGGCTGAACATGCAACTTCAGTACCCCATTCCTGCTTTCTCGCCATATCCCTTGATCCCCCTAGTAGTAAGGACTTCATCTAACTACTTTTTGAATATATTTAATGAATTAGCCTCAACAACTTTCTGTGGTAGAGAATTCCACAGGTTCACCACTCTCTGGGTGAAGAAGTTTCTCCTCATCTCGGTCCTAAATGGCTTACCCCTTATCCTTAGACTGTGACCCCTGGTTCTGGACTTCCCCAACATTGGGAACATTCTTCCTGCATCTAACCTGTCTAAACTCGTCAGAATTTTAAACGTTTCTATGAGATCCCTCTCATTCTTCTGAACTCCAGTGAATACAAGCCCAGTTGATCCAGTCTTTCTTGATATGTCAGTCCTGCCATCCCGGGAATCAGTCTGGTGAATCTTCGCTGCACTCCCTCAATAGCAAGAATGTCCTTCTTCAAGTTAGGAGACCAAAACTGTACACAATACTCCAGGTGTGGCCTCACCAAGGCCCTGTACAACTGTAGTAACACCTCCCTGCCCCTGTACTCAAATCCCCTCGCTATGAAGGCCAACATGCCATTTGCTTTCTTAACCGCCTGCTGTACCTGCATGCCAACCTTCAATGACTGATGTACCATGACACCCAGGTCTCGTTGCACCTCCACTTTTCCTAATCTGTCACCATTCAAATAATCGTCTGTCTCTCTGTTTTTACCACCAAAGTGGATAACCTCACATTTATCCACATTATACTTCTGTTGACTTATGAAGATAATTTGAGTAGGTTGGGCCTAAAATCATTGGAGTTCAGAAGAATGAGCGATGATCTTATCAAAACATATAAGATAATGAGGGGGCTCGACAAGGTGGATGCAGAGAGGATAGTTCCACTCATTGGGGAAACTAAAACTAGGGAACATGGTCTCAGAATAAGGGGCCACCCATTTAAAACTGAGATGAGGGGGAATTTCTGGTATAATTCTCTACCCCAGAGAGCCATAGAGGTTGGGTCACTGAATATATTTAAGGCAGAGATAGACAGATTTTTGAGAGATAAGGGAATAAATGGTTATGGGGAGTGGGCAGGGAAGTGGAGCAGAGTCCATGATCAGATCAGCCATGATCTTATTAAATGGCAGAGCAGGCTCGAGGGGCAAATGGCCTTCTCCTGCTCCTATTTCTTATGTTCTTAGATCAAATGTCTTACCTCTCTCTGCACTTCACTGTTCCATCTTAGACCACTTAATGGAAGGATAGTTAAAATTCCTCAAGCCAGCAATGCAACACAGCTCTGCTGCTCCTTGAACCTGCTGACTAAATCTTATCTCCTGGTGTGTTGCCCGAAAGGCCTATAACACATGCCAAGATTCAGGCTTGGGAGAAACCCGTGATTTGGCTGCACTCAAATAATTTCTATTCTCTCCTGCTGATCAATATCTTACTTGACAATCAACGTTTTACAAAATAATTACATACCTCTGCTTTATAAAAAAGAAAGACTTGCAATTATATAGCGCCTTTCATGACTTCAGGACATCCCAAAGCGCTTTACAACCAATGAAGTGCTTTTTGAAGTGTAGTCAATGTAGGAAATGCCATGAGCAATTTGCGCACAGCAAGCTCCCACAAACAAAAATGCGATGATGACCAGATAATCTGCTTTAAATGATTTTGATATTGGCCAGGACTCCCCTGCTCTTCTTGAAATATTGGTATGGAATCTTCACATCCACCTGCAGAGGGCAGATGGGACAGCGCCTCAGTTTAACATCTCACCTGACAGAGAGCACTTCCACTAGTGTAGCAAGCCCTCTCTACTACTCACTTTTTACAGGCAGGTCTCTGGATGGGGACTTGAATCCACAGACTTCTGACTCAGAGGTGAAAGTGCGGCCCACTGAGCCACAGCTGACATGACTAAAGTGGCCTCCTCTTTGGTGAGCTGCAGGTAAAATGTTCTGGGCCTGCAAACTCAGGTGAGATTATGGCCTCCTTCAAGCTGCCTTGCTTCCCTCTGCAGCTCTCTCGACTCTATCCTTCGCCTCCTCCCCTTCCAGACAAAATGGCAGCAAACCCATTGAGAGCAATCAGAAGTTCGTCAAAAGCCCCTGATCAAAACGCCTCAACTGATTCACCAAGTTACTTTAACAAATGATTACAGTCAGTTCCAGCAGCCAAAACTCCAAAAAGCTCAAAAGCAGCACTCTCGCACTCCAAATAAACTGACCAGTGATTTACCTGAGAGCAACGATTATCCCTTTAAATGTCTCTAGAAAGGGCACCCTGCAGGCTGTTTCATTCCATGATTTGTATGACTGATTCAGAATTGACGAATAAGACTCCAGAGCTGTTGACAAAGGTTTTTGGGTTCTTAAAACTAGCGCATAACCCTAATAATCATGTTTAAATAGGCCTGTGCCAATTTCAGGCAAGCAGACTGGACGCCTAAAAAAAACCTCGATTCAAAATGGCGATGGCCGCATTCTGTACATGAAACAGGTGTGTGAGATCGAGACCCGACTTTCAGTGCCTCAGTGATCATTTTTTCGAGGTGAAACAGGCATTCCCAGATTGAACGTTTGCCCCCCACCCCCTGCAGTAATTCTAATATTTTCAGCATTAGTATTAACAGATTTTCTATTCCATTACTTGTGGGAGGTAGGGGGTCAGACACCACAATTGGGTTAGGGTGTGCAAGTGAGCTAGGGGTGAGAATAATGTGAGTTTCCTTATAGTATTAATGTATATTTGGTCCCTACTAGCATGGATAATATAACATGGTTTGCACAGACCGATCAGAACCCCAGCAGACACTCTACAATAATTCCTCCAGATACAAAAGTTTTTATTAGTAAGACAATGGAGTGTGAGGCAATTATAGAGAAGGCTTTCCACTTTGGTGCTCATGGCACATGCCAGGAACTGATATTGAGAGATTACACAACCCCACCCATGATTTTTTTTGTCCACTAAATTTAACAGATGGGTTAATCAGAGGCTGGAGATATGTAATTCCCTGAAATGGATTCCTGGCATGTGTTAGGAGCACCAAAGTAGAATAGTTTCCCTTATATTCTTTTTTGGTTCATTATTTCTGTTCCTTCTTCGTAGGAAGTCCCCTGGAGTCGAGGATGACTTGCTTCCACACTAAAATGAATTCTAAGGTGACTGATGAGACCAATGCAGAATCTACAGTTTCTGTCACAGGTGGGGCAGACAGTGGTTGGAGGGACGGGTGGGTGGGTGCTTGATTTTTTGTACGCTCTTTCCGCTGTTTGTACTTGGCTACCGAGTGTTCCTGGCGAAGAGACTCGAAGTGTTTGTTGCCTTCTCAGATATTTCTCCTCCACTTTGGTCTTGGGCCAGGGATTCCCAAGAGTCGGTGGAGATGTTACATTTTTTCAAGGAGGCTTTGAGGGTGTCCTTAAAGCAGTTTCTCGGCCCCCGCTGGGGCTGGCCTGCTGTGATGTAGCTCGGAGTAGAGTGCTTGTTTCTGCTAGAGGCACATGTCATGCCAGTGAATAAAAACCCTGCACTGGCAATGGATGCATGGAGATGTCCACACTGCAAGATTAATGAACATAATGTAATTGTTAAATGTTTATTGAGTAATAATCCACAGCTGATTATTAATCAATAAAACAGTCAGTAAATACTAAAATTAATAGATATCCTGCAGTCATTTCAAGACTAATCTCATTTTGGGGTTTAGATGGTATGCTCAAGTCCTGGACCCACAACTTTCTGACTAAGATCCCTTTTAACCTTATGACATTGTGCAACATAATTTACTTCTACAGCAACTATCAATTGCTCCTATAAAACTTCAAGCACTGCATTAAAGACCCTTTGCTTTTTCTTAACAGCTCTCTTTCTCTTTTCACGTATTTTAATGGGATCCTGCTTTGTGGATGAGTAACTAATAGGCTCCAGCTTCAGTTTCTTTTTTGATTTCAGTCACAGAGGCAAAGAAATCACTGGCAGCCTCATCTCTTACTGAGTCCATTAGTAGGCTCACCAGCTAGGTCCCATGCTTCACATTCAAGATCACAAAAATACATTTTTCTCTATGATGGATTCTTTGTTGGATTCTTTCTTGACGCAAATTGGTTACGATGAGATGTTTGTGTGAGCTGCAGAGAATATACATTAGTCTGGTATGCTGAGGGCTTCAACATGTGTGGATTGATTAGTGCCACTGTTCTTGGAGCAAGGGTTGTCTCACGGATCACTCAGTATGTTTGGAACTGATCAATGGGTCAAGCCATTCCATTCAACTATAAGCACTCTGTGGGGCTGTTTCCAGTATATATTTATTTGACAGCTGTACTGTGTGGCAAACATTGTTTTGGATGCTGTGAATGTCTGACCACTTAAATGTAGTCATGAGAAATATTGTTTTAATGTTCCTTTATTCTCTGGTAGCATCAAAGGAATTTGGAGCCGTGCGTTGGATGGTACTATCATATTTCAAGGATCGGCTTAATGTTCAGGGCTAGTGTTTTTTTTTGACATTTTGAAGAGAAAAGTAACAATATGCTATCTGTACAAGTATTGTTCATTCACCTGTTTTATATCCAATAATTTTGCCTGTTGGTTTATAACCCAAGCAATAGTCTAATAGAATGTATATTCTTCTGCCTACTGAGGATAAGGAGAGTGTGTGGTGGTATGTGATATATTCCAGTCAGTGAGTACAGTAAGAAGAATTCCCTGCCTAGCAATTGCCCATGCAACTCTTAAGGCAGATAAAAGCAGACTTTGGGCTTGCTTGCATCAGTGTAACGATATATATATAAGGCTTAAGTAAAGCATTTAAAAACCATACACTTTAAATGCTTACACATATGCAAATATTGGCCTGGATTAAGATGCTTGAAATGAATTATCAAAACATTTAATTTTTATTGAGATTGGTGTGATGAAGGAATTTAGGAATAAATTAACAATTCTGTACCTTGATTGATTATTAAAATTCTGTACAGTGTATGGTTATTTGGGGATTCCATTCAGTCATAAAGGCTGATCATATGTTTTAAATTTAATAGTAACAAGCAGCAGTATTTTAAAAATAACGACAAGGCCTCAGAAAACTTAAAACAAAATAAACTAGAATTACCCCTATTGGTTGCAGAGGGAAAAAAAACAAGCATATGTTCCTTAGAGGTGTTCAAACCACAGGTTGAGAAGGAACACTCAAAAGGCTCAGAGAAGAACCACCAGTGAAAATTCAAGGCAGGGAGACAAGAGGGATAGGAACAATACATAGAGGCTCTCTATAAATGTGATGCAGAGGAACAGAAAATGAGTTGCAAAAGAGTAGAACACTACAGGGCTCTTGAAATTATAGAATTAGATATTTTGTCAGTGACCCAGGTAAATGACTCTCCAATTGATTTAGCTCGTAACTTTGTACAGGACAATTTTGTTCAATCCAGTCTGATACTAAATTGTAGACTGGGAGATGACACAGATGGGTTTTTGTGTGTTATTGAATTATTACCAAACTGCGATAAGTGGAACAAAGAAATTGGGTAGAATAACTTGTATCGTTATTTTGTATTTAAGCGCTAATGGTATTTTCATGTAATGGACAGATCAAACTATGAAATTGTAAAGCATTAAAAATTACGGCCGGAGGCTTCCCGTGGGCAGATGCCTCCAATCGAATGTTTTTTTAAACGAAAGTACCCAGTGGTCCCGGAGGAATGAACACTTGTGCTCCGAGGCTTAGATGCACAGCTCAGCACAGAGGCCCATGTATTCCAGGGGCGTATGCGCATCCTGGGATCACGTGGGCCTGGACCACCAATCACAATGTAGTATTGTCATTCATAGTAATGGGACTCTGAGCTTCCATTACTTTCAATGAAAATACCCCTAAAATCAAATAAAACACAAACATAATTTTAAAAAACACTTCACTTTTTAAAAATTAATACAAATTGCATTAAATTAAATGTTTTAGAGAAAAATGTTTTTTTTTACATTTTTAACAAAGTTTTAATAGTGTTAAAAATAAACATACCTTCATAGACAGGGGTTTAAACTAAGTTACAACATTTACTTTTTCTATCTATTAAAACTCTTATGCTGGTAAAAGCAGGCGTTACGCTTTTACCAGGCGTAAGAGTATGAAGCACGTTCACTGACCATGAGTTGGGCAAATAGCTCAAATCTCCAACCGCGAAGGCCCTTCTCCCGGGGATGCATTGGAACTGTCAAAAGACATTTTGACAGATCGCAAATGCCAGGTTCAGGCACATGCGATTCGTGGAACAAGTGGGACTGAACCCGGAACAAGTGGGACTGAACCCGGAACAAGTGGGACTGAAGGAGGGGCTGCTAATTGACCTTCCGCCCCATCCAAGGAATTGAGGGAGGCAGGTCAAGTTTAAAGAGGCACTTATTCTCGTGACACAGAACCCAAGGAAAGTAACGCGCAAAATCCTTATATGCCGGCAGTTAATGCCCATCCCTAATTGCTCTAGAGAAGGAGGTGGTGAGCCGCCATTTCAGAGGGTAGTTAAGAGTCAACCGCATTGCTGTGGGTCTGGAGTCACAGGTCGGTCAGATGACAGATTTCCTTCCCTAAAAGGAACGATGGGTTTTTCCGATAATCTGGTAGTTTCATTGTCACCATACTTAACTGAATTTAAATTCCCATTTGAACTCATGTCTCCCGGTCATTACGAGTCCACTGACATAAACACAATTCTACCATAGCGGCTCACCTTAGTGTGTCTGAGCATCTTGGCACAATCGCACAAAGCCCATCAGCTCCGCCAGTGTCATGGTCACCTCTTGTTGCAAGGCCAGCAATTTGACCAAATCAACATCTTACCCAGAAAAAAGAAGGTAACTACCCACCATCGGGCTGAAGTTTTCGTGGCAACATTGAACATTACAGTTGGGAAGTGAATGACATGCCGAGCTATGAACATGATCGATTGGTGCACCGCTCTGAACTCCATGCCGATGGTTTGCAATCGGTAAAGCATGGGGATAAACCTTGAACACCACCGATGGAGGGGTCAGCACTCTCTTTGAATCTCCAGGCCTATAGTCAGCAATGGGCAGTCAGAAACCCATTCTGCAAGGGCACCAAGTGAGATACATGGTGAAGAGATGACTGCATTGTAATTACCAACGGATATAATTTTGTTAAGTTAAGGAGTGATTTGGCCATAGTGGACTGGAAACAGCTACGTGTGGGTAAATCAGTGTCGGAACAGTGGGAGCCATTCAAGGAGGAGATCCAGAAGGCTCAGGCCAAATATATACCCTTAAAGAAAAAGGCTGGGAAAAATAATTCTAGAGCCCCCTCGATGTCTAGGGACTTACAGGGGAGGATTAAGAAAAAAAAGAATGCTTATGTCATATACCAATGGTTAAAAACTTTGGAATTTTTAGAAGAATATAGAAAGTTAAGAGGCAAAATTAAAAAGGATATTAGGAATACTAAGAGAGAGCACGAGTAAAATTAAGGAAAACCCTAAGATGTTCTGTAAATATATTAAGAGTAAGAGGGTAACTAAAGAAAGGGCAGAGCCTATTAGAGACCATGAGGGTAATCTTTGTGTGGAGGCGGAAGATGTTGGTAAGGTTCTTAATGAATACTTTGCATCTGTTTTCACAAAGGAAAGGGGTAATGCAGATACTGCTATCGAGGAGGAGTGTGATATTCTAGATGAAATAAATATAGTGAGAGAGGAAGTATTAAGGGGTTTAGCAGCTTTGAGATGCATCCCAGGCTGTTGAGCGAAATAACAGAGGAAATAGTAGAGGTCTTGACCATTTTTTTCCAGTCCTCTTTGGATCTGGGTATGGTGCCGGAGAATTGGAGGACTGCTAATGTAGTACCCTTGTTTAAGAAGGGAGAAAGGGATAGGCTGGGTAATTACAGGCCTGTCAGCCTAACCTCAGTGGTGGGAAAATTATTGGAAAAAATCCTGAAAGGCAGGATAAATCTGCATTTGGAAAGGCAGGGATTAATTAGGGACAATCAGCATGGTTTTGTTAAAGGAAGATCGTGTTTGACTAACCTGATTGAATTTTTTGAGGAGGTAACCAAGAGGGTCAATGAGGGTAGTGCATACGATGTAGTATATAAGGACTTTTAGCAAGGCTTTTGACAAGGTCCCATATGGTAGATTGGTCATGAAGGTTAAAGCCCATGGGATACAGGGCAAAGTGGCAAGTTGGATCCAAAATTGGCTTGGGGGTAGGAAGCAAAGGGTAATGATTGATGGATCTTTTTGTGAAAGGAAGGATGTTTCCAGTGGGGTTCTGCAGGGCTCAGTACTGGGTCCCTTGCTTTTTGTGGTACATATCAATGATTTAGATTTGAATAAAGGGAGTATGATTAAGAAGTTTGCAGACAACACTAAAATTGGCTGTGTAGTTGATAATGAAGAGGAAAGTCATGGGCTGCAGGAGGATATCAATCAACTGGTCAGGTGGGCAGAGCAGTGGCAAATGGAATTTAATTCAGAGAAGTGTGAGGTGATGCACTTTGGGAGGGCTAATAAGGAAAGGGTATACACATTAAGCAGTAGGCCACTTAATAGTGTAGATGAACAAAGGGACTTTGGAGTGCTTGTCCACAGATCCCTGAAAGTAGCAGGCCAGGTGGATAAGGTGATTAAGTAGGCATATGCAATGCTTGCCTTTATTGGCTGAGGCATAGAAGATAAGAGCAGGGAGGTTATGTTTAAATTGTATAATACTTTGGTTAGGCCACAGCTGGAGTACTGCGTGCAGTTCTTGTCGCCGTATTATAGGAAGGACGTGATTGCACTAGAGAGGAGAGGAGATTTACCAGGATCCTGCCTGGAATGGAGAGTCTTAGTTTTGAGGACAGATTGGATAGCTGGGTTTGTTCTCATTGGAACAGAGGAGATTGAGAGGAAACCACATTGAGTGTACAAAATACTGAGGGGCCTGGACATAGTGGATAGTAAGGGTCCATTTCCATTGGTGGAGGGGTCTATTACGAGGGGGCATAGTTTTAAGGTGGTTGGTGGAAGGTTTAGAGGGGATTTGAAGAGGGGCTTCTTTACGCAGAGGGTTGTGGGGATCTGGAACTCGCTGCCTGGAAGAGTGGTGGATGCAGAAATGCTCGCCACTTTTAAGAGATGGTTGGATGGCACTTAAAGTGCAGTAACCTGCAGGGTTATGGACCGAGAGCTGGTAATTGGGATTAGACTGGATGACCTTTTGTTGGATGGCGCAGATATAATGGTAAGTACTGTACAGAATAGAATACGGCTAGGGTGATCTCCTGGACTAGTTTCGATCGCCTGGATGGGTCAGAGGGGAATTTTCACAGATTTTTTCTCCTAAATTGGCCTGGGTTTTTATCTGTTTTTTGCCTCTCCCAGGAGATCACATGGCTTTTGAGGTCCTAATTTTGAGGTCCTACTTTTAATTTAACTCCGAGCTCCCTAAATTTGTCTCGTAGGACCTCATCACGTTTTTTATGTGCACCACGACAACTGGCTGTTCACCCTCCCTTTTCAGATTGTCCTCACCCGCTCCGAGACATCCTTGACCCTTGCATCAGGGAGGCAACATACCATCCTGGAGTCTCGGTTGCGGCCGCAGAAACGCCTATCTATTTGTCTTACAATTGAATCCCCTATCACTATCGCTCTCCCACTCTTTTTCCTGCCCTCCTGTGCAGCAGAGCCACCCACGGTGCCATGAATTTGGCTGCTGCTGCTCTCCCCTGATGAGTCATCCCCCTCAAAAGTACTCAAAGCGGTGTATCTGTTTTGTAGGGGGATGTCCACAGGGGATCCGTGCACTACCTTCCTTGCACTGCTCTTCCTGTTGGTTTTCCATTCCCTATCTGGCTGTGCACCCTTTACCTGCGGTAATACCAACTCACTAAATGTGCTACTCACATCATTCTCAGCATCGTGCATGCTCCAGAATGAATCCAGCCGCAACTCCAGTTCTGCAATGCGATCTGTCAGGAGCTGGAGGTGGATACACTTCTCGCACACGTAGTCGTCAGGGACACCGAAAGCATCCCTGACTTCCCACATGGTACAGGAAGAGCATAACATGTGTCCGAGCTGTCCTGCCATGACTTAATCCTTAGATAAACTTAAATTGGCAACAACAATGCTAAAGGTTACTTACTGATAAGGAAAAGAAAAAAGGAAAGCTACTTACCAATCACCAGCCAATCACTTACCGCCCCCCCGCCCCTTGGCTGTGACATCACCTTTCGATTTCTTTCTACTTCTTTTTTGCCTTCTCTCCCTGCTGCAGCTGCACCGGCTGGTCTTTATAGGCCTCTTGACGTCTCTGGACTGCCCGAACTCCTGTGACTGCCCCCTCACCGACACGCTGGGCCTTTATAGGCCTCTCGATGCTCCCCGGACTGCCCGAACTCCTCCGACTGCTGCCTCGCCGACACGCAGGGCCTTTATAGGACTCTCGACATTCCCGGACTGCTCGAACTCCTCCGACTGCCCCCTCACCGACGCACTTGGCCTTTTATAGGCCTCTCGATGCTCCCCGGACTGCCCGAACTCCTCTGACTGCTCCCTCACCGACACGTTGGGTCTTTATAGGCCTCTCGATGCTCCCCGGACCACCCGAACTCCTCTGACTGCCACATCGCTGACACGCAGAGCCTTTATAGGACTCACAATGTTCCCGGGACTACCCGAACTCCTCCGACTGCCACCTCTCCGATGTGCTGGGCCTTTATAGGCCTCTCGATGCTCCCCGGACTGCCCGAATTCCTCCGTCCAGCCAGTTGTCGTGGTGCATATAGGTACCAGCGATATAGGTAAAAAACGGGATGAGGTCCTACGAGGCAAATTTAGGGAGCTAGGAGTTAAAATAAAAAGTAGGACCTCAAAAGTAGTAAACTCAGGATTGTTACCAGTGCCACGTCCTAGCCAGAGTAGGAATCGCAGGATAGCTCAGATGATTACGTGGCTTGAGCAGTGGTGCAGAAGGGAGTGATTCAAATTCCTGGGGCATTGGAACTGGTTCTGGGGGAGGTGGGACCAGTACAAACCGGATGGTCTGCACCTGGGCAGGACCGGAACCAATGTCCGAGGGGGAGTGTTTGCTAATGCTGTTGGGGAGGAGTTAAACTAATATGGCAGGGGGATGGGAACCTACGCAGGGAGACAGCGGGAAATAAAATGGAGTCAGAAGCAAAAGATAGAAAGGAGAATAGTAAAAGTGGAGGGCAGAGAAACCCAAGGCAAAAAAAAAGAGCCACATTACAGCAAAATTCTAAAGGGGCAAAGTGTGTTAACAAGACAAGCCTGAAGGCTCTGTGCCTCAATGCGAGGAGTATTCGGAATAAGGTAGACGAATTAACTGCGCAGAAAGCAGTTAACGGGTATGATATCATTGGCATCGCGGTGACATGGCTCCAGGGTGACCAAGGCTAGGAACTCAACATCCAAGGGTATTCAGCATTTAGGAAGGATAGACAGAAAGGAAAAGGAGGCGGGGTGGCATTGCTGGTTAAAGAGGAAATTAATACAATAGTAAGGAGCGACGTTAGCCTGGATGATGTGGAATCGGTATGGGTGGAGCTGCAGAATTCCAAAAGGCAGAAAACGCTAGTGGGAGTTGTGTACAGAGCACCAAACAGTAGTAGTGAGGTTGGAGACAGCATCAAACAAGAAATAAGGGATGTGTGCAATAAAGGTACAGCAGTTATCATGGGCGACTTTAATATACATATTGATTGGGCTAACCAAACTGGTAGCAATGCAATGGAAGAGGATTTCCTGGAGTATATTAGGGATGGTTTTTGAGACCAATATGTCGAGGAACCAACTAGAGAGCTGGCCATCCGAGACTGGGTGATGTGTAATGAGAGGGGACTAATTAGCAATCTTGATATGCAAGGTCCCTTGGGGAAGAGTGACCATAATATGGTAGAATTCTTTATTAAGATGGAAAGTGACACAGTTAATTCGGAAACTAGGGACCTGAACTTAAGGAAAGGTAGCTTCAACAGTATGAGGCATGAATTGGCTAGAATAGACTGGCAAAGGATACTTAAAGGGTTGACGGTGGATAAGCAATGGCAAACATTTAAATATCACATGGATGAACTTCAGCAGTAAAAATAAAATGGGGAAGGTGGCTCAACCATGACTAACAAGGGAAATTAAGGATAGCATTAAAGCCAAGGAAGAGGCATATAATTTGATTAGAAAAAGCAACAAACCTGAGGACTTGGGGAATTTAGAATTCAACAGAGAAAGACTAAGGGCTTAATTAAGAGGGGGAAAATAGAGTATGAGAGGATGCTTGGAGGGAGCATAAAAACTGACTGCAAAAGCTTCTATAAATATGTGAAGAGAAAAAGATTAGTGAAAACAAATGTAGGTCCCTTGCAGTCGGATTCAGGTGAATTTATAATGGGGAACAAAGAAATGGCAGACCAATTGAGCAAGTACTTCGGTTCTGTCTTCACGAAGGAAGACACAAATAACCTTCCAATTGTACTAAGGGACAGTAGGTCTCGTGAGAAGGAGGAACTGAAAGATATCCTTATTAGGCGGGAAATTGTGTTAGGGAAATTGATGGGATTGAAGGCCGATAAATCCCCGGGGCCTGAAAGTCTGCATCCCAGAGTACTTAAGGAAGTGGCCATAGTGGATGCATTGGTGATCATTTTCCAACAGTCTATTGACTCTGGATCAGTTCCTATGGACGGGAGGGTAGCTAATGTAACACCACTTTTTTAAAAAGGAGGGAGAGAGAAAACAGGTAATTATAGACCGGTTAGCCTGACATCAGTAGCGGGGAAAATGTTGGAATCGATCATTAAGGCTGAAATAGCAGCGCATTTGGAAAGCAGTGACAGGATCGGACCAAGTCAACATGGATTTATGAAAGGGAAATCATGTTTGACGAATCTTCTGGATTTTTTTGAGGATGTAACTAGCAGAGTGGACAAGGGAGAACCACTGGATGTGGTGTATTTGGACTTTCAAAAGGCTTTTGACAAGGTCCCGCAAAAGAGATTCTTGTTCAAAATCAAAGCACGTGGTATTGGGGCTAATGTACTGACGTGGATAGAGAACTGGTTGGCAGACAGGAAGCAGAGAGTCGGGATAAATGGGTCCTTTTCAGAATGGCAGGTAGTGACTAGTGGAGTGCCGCAGGGCTCAATGCTGGGACCCCAGCTCTTTACAATATACATTAATGATTTAGATGAAGGAATTGAGTGTAATATCTCCAAGTTTGCGGATGACACTAAACTGGGTGGTGGTGGAGCTGTGAGGAGGACGCTAAGAGGCTGCAGGGTGACTTGGACAGGTTAGGTGAATGGGCAAATGCATGGCAGATGCAGTATAATGTGGATAAATGTGAGGTTATCCACTTTGCGGGCAAAAACACAAAGGCAGAATAATATCTGGATGGCGGCAGATTAGGAAAAGGGGAGATGCAACGAGACGTGGGTGTCATGGTTCATCAGTCACTGAAAGTGGGCATGCAGGTACAGCAGGTGGTGAAGAAGGCAAATGGTATGTTGGCCTTCATAGCTAGGGGATTTGAGTATAGGAGCAGGGAGGTCTTACTGCAGTTGTACAGGGCCTTAGTGAGACCTCACCTGGAATATTGTGTTCAGTTTTGGTCTCCGAATCTGAGGAAGGACGTTCTTGCTATTGAGGGAGTGCAGCGAAGGTTCAACAGACTAATTCCAGGGATGGCTGGACTGTCATATAAGGAGAGACTGGAAACCACTGGGCCTTTATTCACTGGAGTTTAGAAGGATGCGAGGGGATCTCATAGAAATGTATAAGATTCTGACGGGACTGGACAGGTTCGATGCGGGAAGAATGTTCCCGATGTTGGGGAAGTCCAGAACCAGGGGACACTGTCTAAGGATAAGGGGTAGGCCATTTAGGACAGAGATGAGGAGAAACTTCTTCACTCAGAGAGTTGTTAACCTGTCGAACTCTCTTCCACAGAGAGTTGTTGATGCCAGTTCATTGGATATATTCAAGAGGGAGTTAGATATGGCCCTTACGGCTAAGGGGATCAAGGGGTATGGAGAGAAAGCAGGAAAGGGGTACTGAGGGAATGATCAGCCATGATCTTATTGAATGGCGGTGCTGGCTCGAAGCGTGGAATGGCCTACTCCTGCTCCTATTTTCTATGTTTCTATGTTTCTATGGCTCCGGTTGGAGTGGAATGTAGATGTTTTCAGTATAAGGGGTGTCACAGTTGTGTGAGGTGGACTGGTTGGGCTGGGTGCTCTTTGCCTTTCTGTCATTGTTCCAGGTTTATATGTAACCTTTGGGGCTGCTGACCAAGGGCCGTGCGGCTCTTTGTCAACACGATGGGCCGAAATGGCCTCCTTCTGCGCTGTAAATTTCTATGCTTCTATGTGACATTATACCGGAGATCTATAATCTGCGGATTTCCATTATATGTGTATGTGGTACAGTAAGATGCATTCCATCGGCAAGAAATAGTTTGTCTCCGCAAGTAAAATCCGTGAAGTGTGCCTCATTAAAAAGGTGCCACTGGAAGCTGAAAGGTCGATAAACAATCTTTTCAGAGAATGTCAAGAACATATTTTTCATTAGCCGTTTTGGTTTATACAGCTCCATTAAAATAAAACTCTTCATCATGCCCGTTAAAAACAAAAAGTACCTTGGGCCGCCTTTCATAATGTAATTATAATTGTTCAGAACGAGCAGTGTAGCCATCACCGAGCATTAACGCGGTATTAAGTAGTTTCACTGCTGTTACCCAACATTTTGCTGTTAAGCGTCACTTATTTCACGCCAAGCCTCGAACTGTTAATATAGATTTTTCTCTTCTGAAGCCAACGTTTCTTCCCCCCAATTCTGATACAGAGTCTTAGCGCTCCCTCTAATGGAAATTCTAGGAACAAATATTTTTTTAAATTAAAAATCTCTTTAAAACATGCCCAGTGATGGACAGAAGGAAACACTTGCCTATGGTTCTTGTATTGGTTCCTGGTATGTGGGTATCGCTGTCAAGGCCAGCATTTATTGCCCATCTCCAATTGCCCTTGAGAAGGTGTGCATTTCATGTTATTGACAATTGTGAGCGCGACGGGAACTCCCACCGTAATGACCAACATTAAGTAGAAAAACACTGTGGAGTCTTGGAGCGTTGGCCATTGAGGAGAAGGATTATTGTTGTTTAGTATCGGGTTTCATCGCACAACGGGGCCTGCCAGCATCCGAAGAGGTTAAATAATTGCATTGATTCTTTTTTTTTCTAAACTGTATGTTAGAATTTCAAAGCAAGTGAAGTGATCGTAATCCTGGCCAAATTTCCTCTGACCCGTCCACAAAGTAAACAGCTCTGGATATGATTTTCACACATAGTTCACATATCTACATGATACAAAGCGCAGCATTATCAATTCCTGTTAGTTATTGAAATACACAAATGATGGCTAGGATTGATGCGTTATTGCAATTGGAAGATATGCCACAAAAATAACTCATTTCTGGGTTTGTTTTTAAATGGAACACGAAACAGTTAAAGATAAATGTATACATTGTCAGGACTGTGCGGAAGATTGGCTAAACCCCAGAAATGCTAACAGCCCCAGGAAATATCTGACATTAGTATAACATAGCAACATGCTGTGGAACATCAGTGACACTGTTCAATCCGTATCCAAACGTTCGGTTAGAACTAGAGTATTCATTGTGGCAAATTAATATGGTTGCCGTGAGTTCCAATGTGTTCTTTACACCAACTGCTATGCTGAAATATGCTGAAGGCAGATTCTTCCATTTTCCAATCCGATGTCAGTTCTCTCCACCGCAATGAAGCAACAGAGCTCCTGACCCTATATCACGCCTAGCTTTTAAAAAAAGCCAACATCCCCTCCTAGAACCTAGTGTGCGTTTAGCAAGGATGGACCTAATGTGCCCCCTCCGCGGCATTCCAATCATGTGTCCAACAATCCTGGCGATTCCAACCCACTGTGACCAAGCCTACACATTTAAGTCTCAGCCTCTAAAGTATGAGTCGACCCAGGCCAAGAGACTTTTGTCTCATCTTGTAAAATTATCCACCAGTTTAGAGCACATGTAGAGACGTCATCTAAAGCCATCATCTACAAATTCCACTTCCAACAAATCCAGGAAAGTACAAGGCAAAGTAGAATCGTGTCCCGTCATGTCCAGTTCTACAAGTCGAATCAGAAACCTGCTTGAAATGCCAAGGCCCTCGTTTTAGCATACCACTGAGGTTCAAAAGGTCAAAGGAATAAACAGGAGGAGATAAATCAGGAACTAAAAGTAGGTGAAGCCAATATATTTTACTAACAGCCTCTAGCTCCAAGGTAGGACTAAGGGAGGCAACCCTGGGAAAGAATGACAGAGTACGTGGTAATGGGAGGAATATCGATTTCAACGCAGTGTAGATGCAATAGGTTTGTATTGGGCCACCCAATTGTAGTTTAAGAGGAACAAGAGAGGAAAGTTCAGAGTAATATGGATAAATCAGAGAAAAAAAAGAAAGGGCACAATGGAGACAGAGACATTGGAAACTGAAAGTAAAAGAATTTTCTATTAAAAAATATTTGATGCTTCTATCATTTCCAGGAATGTGAGACATGTTAAATGATTGTTTGCAAATATAAAAGCAGTCGTACAGCCTTGGGTGGACTTAGACTTTAAAAAGAGATTTGTTGAGAAGAAAGAAATGTTGACGTCAGAGAGGAGCTGAAGGTTTCGGAGGCAGTGTCATGTGTGAGTTGTGACCAGATGAGATAATGGACAAGAATGTCAGATGGAAAAGGACAACCCGTGGAACCAGCAAAGGCAAGAGGTTGTTGAACTTGTGATTCACGTTAAATTATATATTTGAATATCTTAAATAAACATAAGTTCCATTACACCTATGACATGGAGGCGGTAAAAGATTCAATAGTTAAGCTTCTATGATGGCTCAGTCCATGCATGAAGCATTTAAGAGAGACTGAAACTGTAAATGCTGGAAACACTCAGCAGGTCAGTTAGCATTCGCGGAGAGAACGGACAAGTTAACATTTCAGATGTGAACCTCACAGCAGAACTAGGTCCACACCTGAAAGGTTACCTTGTTGGTTCTCTCCACAGTGCTGACTGACCTACTGAGTGCTTCCTTCATTACCTGTTTCTGGTTTAGATTTGCAGTTGTATTTTTTTTACTGGGGGCGGGGGGGGTTGTATAAAAGAAAGCCACGCTGACTATAAATTCCAAGGATTCATTCCTGGCCAATTTATCTGATCTCAGCCAAAGTGGCATTGGGAACCACAACTGGTCTCAGTATCCCTAGGTTAGGGAAGGGACAGTCAGCAAAGGTTCCTACTTCTGATCACTGTCCACTGACCTCAACTGACAACTATGAGTGTATGTGAGCTTTGGGTGAGGACAGGATTCGGCTCATAGGTTATGCCCCACATACCAGAATACTTTGCTAATAATCACTGCTTAGATTCACACGTGAAGCATGGGCAGGGTGCAAAAGGGGTCCTGGTACTCAGAACTTTGCTCCCACAAGGAATATTAGCAATTAAAAAATGATGCAGTAGTCCAATCTGAGAGGGTTGATGCTAGTGTGCATCAAGGGTGTGCTATCAGAAGGAGGTTGCTGGATGTAAAGTGGAGTCATCAGGCAACAAGTGGATAGAATTGGCGAGTAAGTAACTGAGATCATTAATATGAAGAACGAATCAGAATGACGTGAAGAGGACGCCCAGAACCTTTGAGTTGCTAGTAAAATAATCAGAAAGACCACTTATTAACCACATCAATAATAAACGTAGAATTTGAGAGGATACTGGATGGGCATGAAAATAACTTTGGTTCAAGCCCATATAATTTAGAGTAAAAAAGGACGGATTGAATTAAGTCTTTGTTATGGCGAAGAGACAGAATGCAGAACATGTAGATTCCACAAAAAGGACCATCTAGTTTGAATGTATATGATCAGTGTCCAGTCTTAAAATCATCCAGGTCTATACAATTCTCTAGATTCCTACAGTATTCAATCTGTAGCGGATTGTATTGCGGTCGACTCTTTATCGAATGGTTCCATTCGACATGCATCAGTCTCTTTCAGATGACACCTTCTCAGTGCAAACAAAATCCATTCTTCTGATTTGAAATATCGAATAATTTCGCGCGAATATTCCCCCCGCCTTAAGATGTTCACTGCTGCGGGAGTGCGGTTGTTCGAGTGACCATAGAGATCTCGACAGGGTTTTCCTTCCAGCCCGAAATACGTCCCACAGTCTGATTCAGCTTCAGAGAGCGGCCCTTAACGTTCAAGATCATCACATACAAGTAAACAGAGAATCCGCTCCTGTGCCGTCCCAGAGAGTCCAGTCCCACCTTTCACCAAATTAAACAATCAGCTCACATACTTTCGCCGCGTACAAATCTAAAGGGTTAAATCTCGCCATGCAGAATCCGGTAGAATCTACCATATACAATTCTAAAGATTCCGGTATTGTATTACAGTTTCCCCAGCGCTCAGTGCTAGACTCAAGACGCCGGTTCCGTCGCTAATTGCCGATTTAGCTATTAGACTCCAACCCTGCTGTTTATAACTCTGCTGTTTAATGCTATTGTGTACAATCTCGCTGAATCAAGTTTCCTGCAGAGTCTTTCCCACTTAATATAGTTTAACCCGCCCACGGACATCCTACAGTAGTCTCCATATATAGTCCCAGAGTCTAACCTACGGGTCTAGTTCTCCTGTACAGTTCTTTAGAGCCCCTTCTGGTACATCAGACTAACTGGATGTGTGTATATAAAATGAAGTGATGTACAATCGAGTGCAATATCGTTCGATGCACCAGTCAGGCCCTCTGTAGTCATATCCAGGCTTGAATCGTCTTAAATTCCCATCTACTGGGTTTAATCATGCCTTGGACTTGCTGCCTGTAAGCTCACATCTTGTGCACTTCTAAAACGACGAATTTCTATGAGGTTCAGTTTTGTGCAGTTTATGAATTCCAGTCCAGCAGATCACACTCAGAGAAAGATGTCTAGAGCCCCCCAGCTAAACCCCCCCCCCCCCTCCACCACCACTCGTGTGGACTTCATATGGAATCAGTGCTGTGCAAAGCAAGGTTTGATGCTCCCTCTGTCTTACTGTCTACATTCTCCCTTACATTACCATAAAACACTGTTCACTCAAACACTGTTAAGTCAACCGCCACCCTCCTCCCTCCCCTCCCCACTTCCTCCCTCCTCCCATCCAGCCTTTCCTCTGCTATGTTGCAACTGTGTGAAATCTCGACATTTCCTCCCGTGAACGCCCCAAAGAGGAGCGAGCGGACCAATCGGCTGCCTGGACGAGAGATCCCGGCGCCCAGCCTCGGGCACAGAGCGGGAGCCAAGCGAGGCGGCGGCGGCAGCAGCAGGGGCAGCTCAGCCGCAGCTTCACACCTCCCCTTCGACTCACCCAGTCCGCTCCAGCAGACTCTCTCCCCCCCCCCCCCCCCCACCGCGCCGCGATGGAGCAGACTGGTGGGACGCCAAACCTGCTGACTGGCCACTAAAGCGAAAGCGCAAAGGTGCACATCTTTGAGGCACCCGCTGCCGCTGCAGCCGGGACTGGGCGGCGTGTGTGTGTGTGTGTGTGTGGTGCTTAAAGGACAGCGCAAAGTCTTCTCGCCTGGAGGTATTTAAAGTTAGAGCACAATTACAATGTCTGCTTGCTTAACCGATGTCATACATTTTAATGTTGATGTGCAATTTAGATGTGATAACAAGTATATAGAAATACATTTGCAAAAAAAAAGGAATTTTGGGACGAAATAAAAACAAGGTTGTGTGATAGTAATGACCCGAATTATATTCTTGTTGCAGAGACTGAACAAAGGAAGGATCTGCATGGCTTCGATTTCTAAAATCTGCTGTGTGTCTTCCTGCTGGTGCTGAAAGAACAGCGCTACCTGCCTGGCCTGATTGATATTTCCAGGCTCCAACTCCTGCTTCACCCATCAATGACCTAAAAGGTAGTTAAAATGTCAAAAAAAAAATATATATATTAAAGTCCCAAACATGGGCGGTATTTCTGCTGCAATCTGACTCGAGGGATTTCTGCATGAGGCGCCGCATGATGACTTTAAATGATATCACCCACCCTCACCGCCCCTCGGGGAGAAATTGAACTAACTCGAGGTAATGCATTATTTTGTTGGGTCGGAGCCTGTGCCCTGTAATAACCATCACATTGTTCACTGCCTTTGTTGATCGCAGGTATATTGAGCTCGCTGCCGGGTCCAGGGGGCAGCTGACGAAGCCGTGGTCTGGATTGGATTTTTTTTTTGTTTGTTACTGAAGCCCAAACCTGCGGTGGAAATGGATGGTGGGAAGTTGTACAGACTCAGCACGCTGTGGCTGCTCCTTGTGTCATGCCTCACCTGGCGCCCGAGGTAAGTTTCCGGCCAGTTGCCAGCGGTTGTAAAGTTTTGAACGTGGGAGTCGAGTTGGTACAGATCGATGCGACTCAAACCATGCGAGGCGAGGCGACATTCGCAGCATCGTGTAGACATAACTGAAGCTAGCTCAGAGCGTCCAGTCTCTGGTTTTTAATTGTCTCTGCTCAGTAGGGCAAGGGGCGGATAATGAAAGCAGTAGAGGATGTTCCTGTCCACGATCATTGCCCCTGGACTATCTAAGCTAAGCTGTTATTAGATTCTTCCAATTAGAACCGAATCCCTTTCCAATTATTGTAACCATCTATTCTATACATCTACCAGCAGCCTAACAAACCATGGGCCCAATTTCAGCACCTTGAGCGATGCTTACTCAATAGTTAGCACACTTCACGCCTTTCTGACTTCCCCCTCGAAAAGATTAAAGATAATCAGTGTCTTACTCAACCATACCTGCTTCGCGTTCCTTTTTAGCCAGTAGTCTAAATTGGAATTGCTAAAACAATGTTCTAATACTATCATGTGTTCTAACGTCCTGCTCTGGCGTGGGAGTAAGTTGGGGCGAAGGTTGAATCTATAAATTACTATAGTGCGACTTTATCTCTCTCCTGTGCAGCTCTGAATGCGAAAATCGTCTCCCCCCCAAATAAAAGTTAGTTCAATTCATTTCTGGATTAACAAGCACATTGGGCACGGGTCATGGCGTGATATTCGCCCAACAAACACAACTAAAATAAAACAAGACTTTATTAAATTAATAGAAAACAACTGTTTAACCGTTACATGTTTCGCAGTTTATCACAGAGCGTTTCGCCAGCGCTGAAACAACATACCAATGACAATATCACCATCTTCACTCGAATATTGGACGGACTGCTGGACGGATACGATAACAGACTGAGACCAGGCCTCGGAGGTCAGTTCACTCACCTGCGCAAACTCCGGCCCCAGGCTTATCTTTCTCAAATCTGATCATATGACTGTTAATGCACCCTTCCAAGTGCACGGGGCTGGGACATTGGGCATATTAGGAAAGTTTTCCTGAAAAGACGAAGGGCTAAAATTGCCCCGCACCTCGATTGGTGGCGGTAACCTTGTGGGGCCGGGACTTTTAGCGCCTGGTGCAGAGGTCCCAACCCTGCCCTGGAATTGTCCTTACCGCCCCTCAAAGGACATGGAGCGCAATCTTCAGGGACAGCAACCGGGGCGCTACTGGGGTGCTGAAGGAACTGCTACGCGGATCCTCCACGGAGCGTTGATGTGCACTCTACAAGTCCTCTACTAGGCCACCAAGGCAGCTTGCAACTGGGCCAGCAGCCCAGCATCCAAGAAGGAGTGCCGGGCTGCACTCTAGGGCTACCATTGTTGAGCTGACCCAAGAGTCAGCCTTCAAAAAAAGATGGTGACCCGGGGCGCTGGCACCTTCCCCTTTAAGGAGAACCCCAAGAGTAGATGTTCGCTAGCTTCACAAACCGCAAAGCTGTCGTTGACATTCGCTCACGCCAGCCTCGTGGTCCGCGGGCCAATTTCCCCCGCGGGGCATTAAGGGGTCGGCGCGGGGCAGTGATGGTTACCGGTTGCTCAGCGGCCCGGGGTGCTAACCCCAGGTGTTAACCGTGGGGCACGCCGCTGCCATGGCAGCGCCTCCGCAAACTTCTGAGAAATTTCCCGGCAGGCGGTATCGCCCCCTTCCCCAGGTGAAAAGTGCCTTGCGACCTCTGGTGGAGTTAACGGGGCTATTTAAAAGGGGCAATTTTGCCCCCTAAATGAAAACAGACTTGAGCGTCAATTGGGTAAATATGGCTAAAGAATAGGGGGCAGCTAAGGATTTTTTAAAAATCAGCTAATTACTATAATGTGGAAAGCACTGCCTGAAAGGGTGATGGAAGTAGATTCAGTAGTAACTTTGAAAAGATAATTGGATATGTACTTGAAAGGAAAGCATTGCAGGGCTATGGTGAAAGAGCAGGGGAGTGGGATTAATTGGATAACTCATTCAAAGAGCCGGAACAGGTTTGATAGGCCAAATAGCCTCCTTGTATGATTCTATGAAATATTTGGAGGAATTATGTGCTTATTAGTACCTACTTAAGGTGAAAAGCTAACGTTAGATAAAGAGAGATGGATGGATTGAATGCTGAAAGAAAGACTTGCATTTATATAGCACCTTTCATGACCACCGGACATCCCATAGTGCTTTTCACCCAATTAAGTACTTTTGAAGTGCATTCACTGTTGTAATGTAGGAAACACAGCAGCCAATTTGTGCACAGCAAGCTCCCACAAACAGCAATATGATAATGACCAGATAATCTGTTTTAGTGATGTTAATTAAAAGTTTACCTTATGTTTTGATATTTTGTAGAAAGAATAACTGAAGTTAAAACTGATATCTACGTTACAAGCTTTGGCCCAGTCTCGGACACAGAAATGGTAAGTTGTCAGAAATGATAATGTTGCTTCTACAAGACTGGGTGCCACATTTCCAACAGTCACCATAATCATACACCACCTGTCTCCTAACAGGAGTACACAATCGATGTATTCTTCCGCCAAAGTTGGAAGGACGAGCGTCTGAAGTTCAAAGGACCAATGCAGCGACTGTCTCTGAATAACATGCTGGCGAGTAAGATCTGGACTCCAGACACTTTCTTTCACAATGGCAAAAAATCAATAGCCCACAACATGACCACCCCGAACAAATTGCTCCGGCTGGAGGAGAATGGCACTCTGCTTTACACCATGCGGTAAGTGTTTTCTAATGTGTTCACAGTGCTGGGATTCTGTGTGTTCACAATGTGGAAGAGAAAGTCAACGTATAAACAATGTGCATCAAGGGTACAAAACATGCATTGCTTTTTTCTGATTATGTCAACTTATTTTACAGAATCGTAGTTAAAGCTAACACATTATAGTAGGCTAATGCACTATTGAAAATTAATCTTAAATTTATAACTTTTTATGAAAATATATTAAATCTGAATAAAATAATGAATTTTAAGACCGGAAACCATGATTGAATCTGATTAGCGTCGCTCTTACGTAGGTTGCTCATTTCATTTTCTATATATGTAGTGTATATATGGTGAAAGTAATTTAAAATATGCTTTGATAAGATTTATTCCTATATCATTTCAATTACTGCAATGTAAAGTATGGTAACTAAGATTAATTGTGTGATAAAATCCGAATTACTTCTTGCCTTTGTTAAATAATTAGCTCAGATATATGCAACAACTAGTGTTTTCAGATTTATTTTGAGATGGTGATTTAAGATGAAATCCAATAATACAAATTACATTTTAAGTGCTTCTATAGCACTGCTATTAGCAAAAGAATGTTAACATTTTTGTCAATACAGAGGTTGAGGTGTTCTACAAGGAATTACACACAGACCAAAAGAGTCTTTGTCTTTGAACGAACTGGTGCTGTACCCATCAGCCGCCACTAGATGTCTTCCTTGCACCTTTAAAAACGCTTCTTTCAGTAATGCAAGACGTTTTAAATTTCAGCTGATAAAAAATCCTGTAATGCTTTTTAATGAAGAATAATTAGGACAATTTAAGGAAATTTATGTTCTTGCAATAAAAAACCAGAGGGCAAAATTGCCCCTTCTTATAACCCTGTTAGCACATTTGAGGGCAGTTTTTGCCCGGGGGAGGGGGGCGTTACCGCCTCCGGGAAATTGCCGCATAGATTTGGGAGGCACTATCCTGGCAGCACCGCGTCCCATGGTTAGCGCCCCGGGCCGCCTCGCAACTGGCGATAACATTACCACCAGGCACGCAACCCCTCACTGCCCCGCGCCAACCCTTAACACCCCACGGGGGATATAGACTTTGCAGGATGTGAAGCTGGTGGACATCCGGTCTTGGGGCGCTGTTTAAAGGCGAGGCCTGCAGCGCCCCAGCCGCCATCACTCCGTCATGGGTGCCAGGCTGCTGGTCCAGTCTCAAGATGCCCTGCTGTCCCAGTCTCCCCCTGCCCTGGTGGCCCAGTCTCCCCCTGCCCTGGTGGCCCAGTCTCACACTGCCCTGGTGGCACAGTCTCACGCTGCCCTGGTGGCCCAGTCTCACACTGCCCCCTGGTGGCCCAATCTAATGCTGCCCTGGTGAACTAGTCTCACACTGCCCTGGTGGCCCAGTCTCACACTGCCCCCTGGTGGCCCAGTCTCACACTGCCCTGATGGCCCAGTCTCACGCTGCCCTGGTGGCCCAGTCTCACGCTGCCCCCGTCTCACGCTGCCCTCTGGTGGCCCAGTCTCATTTTGCCCTGGTGGCCCAGTCTCACACTGCCCCCTGGTGACCCAGTCTCACACTGCCCCCTGGTGGCCCAGACTCACACTGCCCTGGTGACCCAGTCTCACACTGCCCTGGTGACCCAGTCTCACGCTGCCCCCTGATGGCCCAGTCTCACACTGCCCTGGTGACCCAGTCTCACACTGCCCTGGTGGCCCAGTCTCACACTGCCCTGGTGACCCAGTCTCATACTGCCCTGGTTGCCCAGTCTCACGCTGCCCCCTGATGGCCCAGTCTCACACTGCCCTGGTCGCCCAGTCTCACACTGCCCTGGTGACCCAGTCTCCCCCTGCCCTGGTGGCCCAGTCTCACACTGCACCCTGCTGGCCCAGTCTCACACTACCCTGGTGGCCCAGTCTCACGCTGCCCTGGTGGCCCAGTCTCACGCTGCCCCCTGCTGGCCCAGTCTCACACTGCCCTGGTCGCCCAGTCTCACACTGCCCTGGGTGGTCCAGTCTCACACTGCCCTGGTGGCCCAGTCTCACACTGCCCTGGTGACCCAGTCTCAAACTGCCCCCTGCTGGCCCAGTCTCACGCTGCCCTGGTGGCCCAGCGGTGGCTGCCAAAGGGCCGTGCAGAATGCACAGTAGACCTCCCCTTTAATGGAAGGGGAGGGTAGAGTGCACAGTAGCCTTCCCCTTTAATGGAAAGGAAGGACTGTTGTAGTGCGTAAGTGCTACCTGGAGCATCATTGTAGCGCTGGCCTCAGTGCTGCACTACCGCCCCGGGTCCCACCCCCAAAGAAAGCAGAGCACCGGAGACAACGCTCCACTTCTTTTGGGGGTGAGACTTCCTGGCAAGGCGTTAAAAATCCCGGCCCCACAAAGTTACCGCCCCCCAATTGGGGAGCGGGGCAATTTCACCCCCCTTGTTTTGTTCAACAGTGATCAGTAGCTACAGTATTGGGAGCCGAGATTAACTTCTTTTTACTGCCTGGATGTGAGTCCAACTCTTGGGTCCAGGAGCATGCTCTCTGCATATGTACAACTGATAGATTTTAAATGCATGCAGAAGAGTGGGAATATCCACAATCTCAAAACAGTTAAAAAAAAATCACCTCAGTTTATAAAGTGTTCAGGGGAGAGACAGGTTGAGGGATTCACGAAGGGTTGGGCCATTGATGGGCGAGGAATGCACAGGAGGCCAGAGTCATAGGATCAAAGGTCAAGGGTTGTTTCAAAGGGCTGGAGGAGGTTGCAGAAGTATGTTGGAATTTGTAAATTAGGAGGACTTTGAATTCAGTGTAGTGGAGGATAGGGTATGAATGGACTTGAGTGAAGACAGGAGTGTTGGGTGAATGGGACAAGATGTTGGTGGCATCAGGTGGGATGAAGCCCAGAATGCTGAAGGGACTGGGCAGGATGAATCTGGAGATAATGAAAGCACAGATAAGTATTTTAGAAAGGGTTCAGGTGAGTGATGCTGTGGATCTGGAAGGAAGTAATCTCAATTGGATCTCAGTGGATCTCAGCTCAGGGTCAAATCGGACCCCGAGGGTCAGGGGAAGGGAAAGCACACTAAAGTTGGGGGAAGGGTCGATCTATGGTAGGAGCAAAAGAAGATGGTTTCAATCTTCCAAACGTACAATTGAATGTTCAGGCTCATCCACAATTGGATCTCAGACAGGCAGTCTGTCAAGAGGGAATATTTCCAGCGATAGGTTCTCCTCCCATCCCTGCATAGCATCCTCCAGAGTATCCTCAAGATTCCATCCTTCATATCCTCCTTTTCCTTATTTGCAAGACTCCCCTTGGCACATTACCTATCGGCATGAGATAATTTCTTATACATCCTCTGATGATACTTGGTTCTGGTTCTCCCCACCAACGTAGACGTCTAGATCTCTGTTGTCAGAGCTAGATGATGTGATACATTCAAGGATAGACAGATTAGATATGAGGCAGTAGTTGGAGATAACTGGCAGTGGGGCTTTTAAGCAGAAAGGATGATGACAGCATCTTCGAAGGGGAAGACAATGGTGATTGTGCCATGAACTATGTTAGAAAGCATTAGCCAAGAAAAGGTAGTTGAGTGATCAGGAATTGGCTGAGGAGGAGATCAGGACAATAAGAGGTAGATATTATCGAGGAGATGAGCCTTGTAAGTGCTGTGGTAATGAAGAAGAAGCCACAGACTGGTATGGAGTCAGGGCTACGTTCTCGAGGCATTGGAGAAGTGTTGTTGTTTGAAGCATGGGAATATGGGATTGTGCTTATTTTCCAGGATGCTCCTGGAGTTATAAAAGGATGTGGAGAGGGAGGCAAGTATTGTTTGAGATGGTCAGCCAAATGTTCTGGGACGCACAATTTGAATGATATGTTGAATTAGTGCTCGGCGAGATGGGCTACTAAATTTTGCGACTTTGGGGACTTAGTTTCAAAAAATGGAGCAGGGCGCTATCGGAGCCGCAACTGGCCTCTGCGGGGCGCTGCTAACCACCGTGCACCCAATTTCACCCGAGTATCACTGAATGATAACCAGGCAGCTGGTCATTGGCCTTCTTAAAGGAGATGTCGTTTCTGGTCATTCTCATCATTGCAAGAAGAAGGTCGGTCATGGCAGCTGGGCGATGCTTCACAAGGACCACTATACTGTCTGACCTGGAATTAGACCCACTGGTGGGGGCAGTGGAGGCCAGGAGGTGAATCACTTTCCGAGTCCCCTGGGCAGAGGTGGCTGCCGAGATCTCGGGCACCTCAGCCATATACCGGACGCCAACACAATGCAGAAAGAAGTTCAATGACCCCAGTCATGTGGTCAAAGTGAGTACATAACTCTTGCATAGCAGCCTCTGAGCCTCTTTCTGTTTCCACAACTCCTACATACCAGCCTCTGTGCCCACTCTGCAGATCTGCACTTGGGGCAGGATTGGACCACAAACCATGTACCTACTCACACTCATTACCTCATTTCATCCTTTGCTTACAATCACAGCTCTTTAAGCTGGCCACGAATTTCTTCCACATACATAACTGGACTCTTACTCACCAAGCTTCCTTTCTTTTGCAGGCCAAGGTGGCACATAACGGAATGCAGCAGCAACAGACAGGAGAGGGGGAAGCCAAACTGCACCACCTACTGATGTGGAGGAGTGAGTACTGTGCCTTATGGGCCGGCAGATGGCCAACCCCATGGCTGTGGGGATTGTCGAGCCCGTTGAGGGCAACATCGGTAAATTGACTCCTCTTCTCCTCCCACTTGCCTGTTAAAGCAGAAGGCCTTATCACTTCTCACATCCACATTGTGTCTGCCTTTCTTCCTGCATACCCACCCCCCTTCCATTACCTTGACACCATTCTTGTGCCAGTTATGGTTTCAGACAATGCCCCGGCCGCTGAGCAGCCTGTGCCTAAGCCCCCCAACCCAGTCTACGGGGAGAAGAAATGAGAGAGGAGGAGGGGCCAAGCACTGCTTATCTCTCCTGCAGGCACCTATTCAGATACTGGCACTACGTGGTCCTTAGAGGTTAGGTTAGTAGAAGGGTCTGCACTAGATGATGCACATGGGCCTAGTGGACTGCAGCAGGGTCAAGGGGTTAAGTGAAGCTCGGGAACCAGCTCCCCGGAGGGCGAGTTCGCACGCGAACTCTGCTCCACAGCACTCAGATGAGCACCTCGAAGGGGAGGTGGTCAAACAAAGACTGATGGCCTTGCACACTGACATGATAGGGGCAAAGGCAAGGGTGCCTGAGAGCCTATCGCAAGTGATAAGGAGCATGGAGGAGTCTGCCTCCCGCGTTGTAGACTGTGTCTGAGGCTCAAGGTCTGGCTGCAGCAGCTCAGTGACCATGTCTTTCCTGAATTGAAGCCTTCGTACTTGAGGAGTGGTGCAGAAGGGAGGGATACAAATTCCTGGGATATTGGAACCGGTACTGGGAGAGGTGGGACCAGTACAAACCGGACGGTTTGCACCTGGGTAGGACTGGAACCAATGTCCTCGGGGGAGTGTTTCCTAGTGCTGTTGGGGAGGGGTTAAGCTAATATGGCAAGGGGATGGGAACCTATGCAGGGAGACAGAGGGAAGTAGAATGGGGGCAGAAGCAAAAGATAGAAAGAAGAAAAGTAAAAGTGGAGGGCAGAGAAACCCAAGGCAAAAAGCAAAAAGGGCCACATTACAGAAAAATTCCAAAGGGGCAAAGGGTGTTAAAAAGACAAACCTGAAGGCTCTGTGCCTCAGTGCGAGGAGTATTCGGAATAAGGTGGACGAATTAACTGCGCAGATAGCAGTTAACGGATATGATGTAATTAGCATCACGGAGACTTGGCTCCAGGGTGAGTAAGGCTGGGAACTCAACATCCAGGGGTATTCAACATTTAGGAAGGATAGTCAGAAAGGAAAAGGAGGTGGGGTGGCATTGGTGGTTAAAGAGGAAATTAATGCAATACTAATGAAGGACATGAGATTGGATGATGTGGAATCTGTATGGGTGGAGCTACGGAATACCAAAGGGCAGAAAATGCTAGTGGGAGTTGTGTACAGACCACCAAACAGTAGTAGTGAGGATGGGGACATCATCAAACAAGAAATTAGAGATGCGTGCAATAAAGATACAGCAGTTATCATGGGCGACTTAAATCTACATATTGACTGGGCTAACCAAATTAGTAGCAATGCAGTGGAGGAGGATTTCCTGGAGTGTATTCGGGATAGTTTTCTTGACAAATATGTCGAGGAACCAATTAGAGGGCTGGCCATCCTCGACTGGGTGATGTGTAATGAGAAAGGACTAATTAACAATCTTGTTGTGCGAGGCCCCTTGGGGAAGAGTGACCATAATATGGTAGAATTCTTTATTAAGATGGAGAGTGACACAGTTAATTCAGAGGCTAGGGTCCTGAACATAAGGAAAGGTAACTTCGATGGTATGAGACGTGAATTGGCTAGACTAGACTGGCGAGTGATATTTAAAGGGTTGACAGTGGATAGGCAATGGAAAACATTTAAAGATCACATGGATGAACTTCAACAATTGTACATCCCTGTCTGGAGTAAAAATAAAACGGGGAAGGTGGCTCAACCGTGGCTAACGAGGGAAATTAAGGATAGTGTTAAATCCAAGGAAGAGGCATATAAATTGGCCAGAAAAAGCAGCAAACCTGAGGACTGGGAGAATTTTATAATTCAGCAGAGCAGGACAAAGGGTTCAATTAGGAGAGGGAAAATAGAGTATGCATGGAACATAAAAACTGACTGCAAAAGCTTCTATAGATATGTGAAGAGAAAAAGATTAGTGAAGACAAACATAGGTCCCTTGCAGTCAGATTCAGGTGAATTTATAATAGGGAACAAAGAAATGGCGGACCAGTTAAACAAATACTTTGGTTCTGTCTTCACAAAGGAAGACACAAATAACCTTCTTGAAATAGTAGGGGACCGAGAGTCGAGTGAGAAGGAGGAACTGAAAGAAATCCTTATTAGGCGGGAAATTATGTTGGGGAAATTGATGGGATTGAAGGCCGATAAATCCCTGTGGCCTGATAGTCTGCATCCCAGAGTACTTAAGGAAGTGGCCATAGAAATAGTGGATGCATTGGTGATCATTTTCCAACAGTCTATCGACTCGGGATCAGTTCCAATGGACTGGAGGGTAGCTAATGTAACACCACTTTTTAAGAAAGGAGGGAGAGAGAAAATGGGTAATTATAGACCGGTTAGCCTGATATCAGTAGTGGGGAAAATGTTGGGATCAATTATTAAAGATGAAATAGCAGCGCATTTGGAAAGCAGTGACAGGATCAGTCCAAGTCAGCATGGATTTATGAAAGGGAAATCATGCTTGACAAATCTTCTGGAATTTTTTGAGGATGTAAAGAGTAGACTGGACAAGGGAGAACCAGTGGATGTGGTGTATTTGGACTTTCAAAAGGCTTTTGACAAGGTCCCACACAAGAGATTGGTGTGAAAAATCAAAGCACATGGTATTGGGGTTAATGTACTGACGTGGATAGAGAACTGTTTGGCAGAGAGGAAGCAGAGAGTCAGGATAAACAGGTCCTTTTCAGAATGGCAGGCAGTAACTAGTGGAGTGCTGCAGGGCTCAGTGCTGGGAGCCCAGCTCTTTACAATATACATGAATGATTTAGATGAAGGAATTGAGTGTAATATCTCCAAGTTTGCAAATGACACTAAACTGGGTGGCGGTGTGAGCTGTGAGGAGGATGCTAAGAGGCTGCAGGGTGACTTGGACAGGTTAGGTGAGTGGGCAAATACATGGCAGATGCAGTATAATGTGGATAAATGTGAGGTTATCCACTTTGGGGGCAAAAACACGAAGGCAGAATATTATCTGAATGGCGGCAGTTTAGGAAAAGGGGAGGTGCAACGAGACCTAGGTGTCATGGTTCATCAGACATTGAAAGTTGGCATGCAGGTACAGCAGGCGGTGAAGGCGGCAAATGGTATGTTGGCTTTCATAGCTAGGGGATTTAAGTATATGAGCAGGGAGGTCTTACTGCAGCTGTGCAGGGCCTTAGTGAGACCTCACCTGGAATATTGTGTTCAGTTTTGGTCTCCTAATCTGAGGAAGGACGTTCTTGCTATTGAGGGAGTGCAGCGAAGTTTCATCAGACTGATTCCCGGGATGGCTGGACTGACATATGAGGAGAGACTGGATCAACTGGGCCTTTATATACTGGAGTTTAGAAGGATGAGAGGGGATCTCATAGAATCATTTAAGATTCTGATGGGACTGGACAGGTTAGATGTGGGAAGAATGTTCCCGATGTTGGGAAATCCAGAACCAGGGGACACAGTCTTAGGATAAGGGGTAGGCCATTTAGGACTGAGATGAGGAGAAACTTCTTCACTCAGAGAGTTGTTAACCTGTGGAATTCCCTACCGCAGAGAGTTGTTGATGCCAGTTCATTGGATATATTCAAGAGGGAGTTAGATATGGCCCTTACGGCTAAGGGGATCAAGGGGTATAGAGAGAAAGCAGGAAAGGGGTACTGAAGGAATGATCAGCCATGATCTTATTGAATGATGGTGCAGGCTCGAAGGGCTGAATGGCCTACACCTGCACCTATTTTTTATGTTTCTATATTTCTATGTACACAATGCGCACACCATGGAGCTCATCATTGCCAGTGTGCAGACGATGGTTGACTCACAGAGAGACTATGCGGATCCAGACCTCATGACGTGTGACATGGGCGACGTGGCAGCTTCCATTGCGGCACAGGCGAAAGCAACAAAACATCTTGCTGCTGCAATAGAGTCAATGGTTGCTTACATGGACTCTCAGACAGCTCTCATGCAGTCTCAGCGTGATGCCACGCAATGTCTTGCTGATGTCATGCAGTCTCAGCTGTATGCCACTTAAGCCTTTGACTGCTCCCTTCGTCCCTGGGTCCACCACAATCGACTGGGGATCAGACGGTGTTGCAGCAGCCCAGCAATCTGTGCTCCATCAGATTGGTGGGGATACTGAGGTGCTGCCCAGGGGAGTGGCACTGGGTCAGGAGAGCAGGAAACTGCTGTTCTCTCTCAGGATGACATAATTCCTGATCCCACCACTGCCACTCCGCTGTCACCCAGCCAGCTCAGACTGCCGCCGCCCAGCCTGAGGTCGTGCAGTCTGTAGCCAGGACTTCCAGACCCAGAGCTGGTCGAGGTCATCCTAGAAGGCCATCTGTAGTTTCTGGCCCTGACACACAGCAGCCTTACACTATCCATGCTGCAGCCACAGGGGAAGACACTGCGGAGAAGTAGTAGATTAGGTTTACGTAAAACGGAATATAAGAAAATGCACAAGGGTGAATGATATCCGATGTTAATGTTTCACTTTTTTTGTTATAAATGTTCATTGTCATCTTCAATGTTTGGTGCTGTCTCTCATTTCAGTGTTGGGGATTTGGTGTGGAAGGGCTCACTGATGTGGTGCTGAGGTGGTGTACAGGAACCAGGAAGCGGGCTGGAGATCAGTGGGTCCGAGATCTAATGAGACAGTCGTGGACTTCCCTTGCAGGATCGTGATGGCGTCAGCGCCTCCTCTGTGGTGGCTCTTCCTCCTCCTGTAGCTCCTCCTCTCAGCCTGGTCCTTCTCCTCCTCCTCATGAGATGCAATGGCGATGTCTACGACCCTCATGATGGCCAGGTTGTGAAGCATGCAGCAGACGACGACAAATAGGGACACCCGGTTAGGTGAGTACTGCAGGACGCCTCCTTAGCTCTGATGCTCTGCTCAATGATGCTCCTGGTGGCAGCATGGCTGTCATTGTAAGAGTGCTGGGCGGGAGTGGTGGGGTTGCGGAGGGGAGCCATGAGCCAGGTGCATAGCGGGTAGCCCTTGTCACCGAGGAGCCAGCCGTGAGCTTCATTTGGGGCTGGAATATAGCTGGCACACCGGTCTGGCGCAGGATGAAGGTATCGTGGCTGCTGCCAGGATACCGGGCATTCATGGCAATTATTCAGCATTTGTGGTCACACACCAACTGTACATTGAGTGAGTGGTATCCTTTTCAGTTATGAAAGATCTCTGGATTGTGGTGCGGTGCCCTCAATGTGACGTGGGTGCAGTTTATGGCACCCTGCACCATGGAAAAGCCCACTATCCTGGCAAAGCCAGTTGAACGCTCCAGCTGCCTCTCTCTGGGCATGGGAAATGAGATGTTGTCCCTCCTCCATTTGCAGAGAGCACCTGTGACCTCTCAGCTGGAGCAAGGGACGGCAAACTGGGACATGTTGGAGATGCCTCCTGTTGCTCCCTGGAAAGATCCTTTGGTGCAGAAATTGAGGGGGATGGTGACTTTCACTGCCATTGAAAGCTGGTCTGAGGCTCAAGGTCTGGCTGCAGCAGATGGCTGAGCTCCGTGACCACGTCTTTCCTGAATCGAAGCCTTCCTTCACACTGCTCACCAATAAAATATATGTACAAGAACTGTTGGTGAAAGACCCTGGGAGCGCAAGGTCTTCTGTTGCCATGCCTGTGTCGCCATCTTCCTCTGCCCACGTCTTGAGCTAGTTCTTCCTGTTCCTCCTGTTATTGCTGTGCCTCTGCCTCCTGATGTTCTTCCCTTTGCCTCTCCCTTTCCCTCTCCCTCTGTCCCTGTTTTTCCTGCTCCTTGATGCATGGGCCTCTCCATGGGCTTCCGCATAGGCCTCTCCATGGGCCTCTGCATGGGCTTCTCCACGGGCCTCTCCATGGACCTTTCCATGGGCTTCTCCATGGACCTCTCCATGGGCTTCTCCATGGGCCTCTCCATGGAGCTCTCCATGGGACTCTCCATGGGCCTCTCCCTGTAGTCCCCCCTCTCCTACAAGTAGCCTTTCTCTCACCCTCTCTCGATGCCCCTCCACGTGCAATTAGCGCCGCCGTTGTCTTCGGCGAACCATTCTCACGGTGAAGTTGGAGGAGGCGGTCCACTGCCAGCACTGCCACCAGGAGGCGCCAGAAATCGTATACTGTCCAAATGGACCTTACTAAAACAGGGGGAAGGGTGGCAGGCAAAATAAAGTTAGGCCCAACAATCAGTGATGGTGGTTTTACAGCCATAAAGCAAAAGACCTACAAAGTGGAAAACATTTTGGCTGACAAAACAGGTGTTCAAAGATGGCGCCTTTAAATATCGCTGGCACATCAGCTTCCTGACCAGAACTCGACAGCAGAAGCTGTCATTGGCAGCAACAAGCGGTAAGTGAGAGAGCGCAAAGCAATTTAACTTCTGGGGCGGTGACACGGCGATGCACATGGTGATGAGGTCATCGTTGGCCTGCGCCGACGAGCAGGGTGATCACCGCCAGAGCGGGTCGCTACCTAGTAGCGCCTCTGCAAACCAGGCGGGCAATTCCGTGGGGGTGCGATCTGGCCGCCGTGTCTGGGTGGTAAAAAATTAGCGGCCCGTTAGCGCCTCCCGGAGGCAATTTCACCCCCTTGGTGTCCAAGCCTGTCATACATCAGGTGCACTCAAGTCTCCAGCCCTCAGACTCAGGGATGCGGAGGCAGGAACTGCACCAGGGGAGCCAGCAAAGCTAGAAGGCAGTGAGTGACTTGGTAGGGATGAGGAATTCAAAGGCAGAGCCAATTGAGATGTTGAGCTGGTCAACAGAACCAGCAGTGTTGTGTTCGGTGGAGGGTGGAAGGAGAGATAGTTGAAGCTTAGCGGCCTCACATAATAGCAAGGCCAACAAGGCTGGCCATGGTTGTGGCTGATAGATTCACTTTGATACATCCCAGAAGGAATGAATACTTGTGTTGCCTCCAGTTGCAATGGAACTGAATGAACAACAAATAGATATAGTGCACTGTTAAGTCTACCTATTCTCTTCCTAATTCAATTAACATTGTATAAATATTCACTAAATTATGTTCTAACATATATTATCAGAGTGACTACTGCCAACGACTGGAAGCTGTGCTTAAGCGTTCTGTGCATAAATCTGTGGTGGGTTAATTATTAATGTACAATATTGTAATATCGCATAAATCTGTGGAGCTTGATAATGTATAATAATATCTCCGGTTGGTTTAAGTATTAATGTTTAATCATTTCGCGGGGTGGAGGGTTGGGGAGATTTATCTGTTTGGAGCGCGAGCTCTGCGTGAAGGGAAAGGAGAAGAAAACAAATAAAAGTGGACGATTACTGTGCTTTGCTGGCTGCAGATTTTCTTTTCCCGACGTGGCTCTGATTGGCAGTGGCGATCTCTTCCCCCCCGCCCCCTCCTCTCCTTTCTCTCTGGAAGTCTTTTGATTTGTGATGGCGACAATATTTTCTTATCAGTTAGCGAACAACCAAAAAATTACTGAAACTGCACACACTTCGTGGGCAGCAGCCGTGTCCATATTATAAACAAAGTATGTTATTGAGACTCATTGACTATGATTTATTTTACAGTGGCCTGACGGCATAAGTCACAAGACACAAAGTCAAGAATGAATTATGGTCTGTCCCATGAGTGGTTTATAAATAGAACCTTTCTCCCTATATATAGCTTCCTGGTCATGTTGGTCCCAGGAGGCCTGTTATGATTGGTACAGGTGTGATCTGTATGTTGTGACTGCCTTTCAATTTGACCTCCGTTTATTTTCAGCAACTGACAACCGAACAATGTTTTATAAATGTCACTTCCCTTGTATCAGCGCCATGTACCAGGGAGATACTGGTACATATGTATTTTTCAGATAGTAAATGTGCTGTAGCTGTAGTAGTGAAACGGCAAATTCTTAGATTTTTAGTGGAGCACAGGAGAACCAGATAGTATGAGAGATAAACACGGGTGGGGGGGGGGGGTGAGAGTGATCTGAAATAAGATTTCGCTCCAATTCTAACTCCGGGTGGATTCCCTGCTCAGGCCTGAGTTAAAATTACAGTTGTGTCGCAATGATGTAATCGGTAAAATGATGTGATATGTAAAAAAGGACCTTGTTGGGTCCGGGCACGTGTCCTTGCTGCCTGCTCATGGTGGCTTTCAGACTTTTATTTAAATTCACTCACAGGATGTGGGAGTCACTGGCCAGGCCAGCATTTATTGGCCAATCCTAACTGCCCTTGAGAAGGGGGGTGGTGAGCTGCCTTCTTGAACCACTGCAGTCCATGTGGTGAGACTTCTGTGTGGTGTGTGTAGTGGTTTGGTTCAACTCAGAGGGTAGTTAAGAGTCAGTCACATTGCTGTGGGTCAGACCAGGTAAGGATGGAAGATTTCCTTCTCTAAAAGACATTAGTGAACCAGATGGGTTTTTAAGACAATCCGGTAGTTGCATGGTAACCATTACTGATACTACCTTTTTATTCCAGATTTATTTAATTTACTGAATTTAAATTCCACAGCTGCCGTGGTGGCCATAGAAACATAGAAAATAGGTGCAGGAGTAGGCCATTCGGCCCTTCGAGCCTGCACCACCATTCAATAAGATCATGGCTGATCATTCACCTCAGTACCCCTTTCCCGCTTTCTCTCCATACCCCTTGATCCCTTTAGCCGTAAGGGCCATATCTAACTCCCTCTTGAATATATCCAATGAACTAGCATCAACAACTCTCTGCGGCAGGAAATTCCACAGGTTAACAACTCTCTGAGTGAAGAAGCTTCCCCTCATCTCAGTCCTAAATGGCCTACCCCTTATCCTAAGACTGTGTCCCCTGGTTCTGGACTTCCCCAACATCGGGAATATTCTTCCCGCATCTAACCTGTCCCGTCCCGTCAGAATCTTATACGTTTCTATGAGATCCTCTCTCATCCTTCTAAACTCTAGTGTATAAAGGCCCAGTTGATCCAGTGTCTCCTCGTATGTCAATTTATGTCCTTGAATCATTAGTCCAGGACTCTGGATTACTAGTCCAGCAACATAACCACTATGCTACTGCTCCCAGGTAAAAACCTGGGCGATTTTAACTGCCCATCCGCCAGATTTCTGCTGAACGAGTAGGGTTAAAAAGACTTGCAGGGAGAGATAGAGAGAAGCCTTGGTGTGGCATAGCGTGTAGTAGAGAGGTAATTTTTAAAAAACATCTCACCATTAGCAGATAACCTGGAGAAATGGAATATCCAGGAAATCGAGATACACAGCGAAGGCACGCTGTTGGCTTTTAGTGCATAAATACTTAACGTGTTCATCTGAAACCACTTTGTCTGCTATCTTAATGGCTTTAAAATAAACGGGCTATCTTCTCCATTAAAATGGAGAGCAACGAATTTCATTACAAATGCATTAAGTGTTTGCATGCTTAAATCACACAGCACAATTCACCCAGCACAGAAAATCGGAGCTGCAAGCCAGTAGAGAGAGAGAGATAGTGATCTTAAAGATTAACTCAGAGGTAATAGGTCAGAAGAAATTAATTAACAAAATACAGAAAAGAATAATAGCTGCAATTGAGAGAACCCTAGCGTGCAGTTATACGGAGACAATTTAGCTCCTGGCTTACACGGGATTATGAAGAGTCGCTGCATTCCAAAGTCGCTCAGTCTGTGATTTTGAAGCTGTTTTCAGCTTCCCTCACATTCCTAAAGCCAGCGTGACGCTGTCACAACTCAGCACATTTAAAGAAATTTCAGCTGAGGATCCAAACTCCGCAATACTGCATTTACACTGCATAAGGAGATGTAAAAGAAAGACTTGCAGTTATATAGCGCCGTTCGCAACCTCAGCGTTTTGCAAGGCGCTTTCTAGCCAATGATGTACTTTTGAAGTGTAGGCAGGATTTTCATGTTTGAACCCGCCGGGAGCTGGGTGTGGGAGGTGGGAAGGGGGTGCTCGGTAGAGCGTGGCAAATGTGAATGTCCGGGGTTCCCTGTATACTGTGGAGTTTTAACTCCAAAGCCTGTGTGTGACGTTGGGAACGGGTTTCCCGCCTGCAGACAGCCTGATTTATGGGGAAGAGGCCACAACCACAAGCTTCGACCCAGGGGAGTGCCCAGTCATGGGGGTAGCGGGCGGTCCCCAACCCTGATGGGATGGGGATTTGTCTGGGGGGGGGTCGGGATGAAGCACTCCTGCTCCTCCTGGCCCACAAGGATTGCTCCCACTGCAGCTGCCAGGAATCCTGGGGCCTGGGAACCCTGCTGGCCGGCCACAGAGTAAATCTGAGGCTTCTAGCCTAATTATAATATTTAAAGTGTCAAACCGCCTCCTGGGAGCTGCACGCCCCACCCCCACCACCATTAAAACTGTAAGTGGGCAGGTTGGGGGTCAGGATTCTGGTTTTTAAAATAGAAATGAAAGAAAGACTTGCATTTATATAGGGACTTTTATGACTACCAGACGTCTCAAAGCGCTTGACAGCCAATGAAGTACATATAGAAACATAGAAACATAGAAAATGGGAGCAGCAGTAGGCCATTCGGCCCTTCAAGTCTGCACCGCCATTCATGATGATCATGGCTGATCCTCTATCTCAACACCATATTCCCGCTTTTCCCCCTACACCTTGATGCCTTTTGTTTCTAGAAATCTATCTATCTCCCTCTTAAATATATTCAGTGACTTGGCCTCCACAGCCTTCTGTGGTAGAGAATTCCACAGGTTCACCACCCTCTGAGTGAAAACATTTCTCCTCATCTCGGTCCTAAATTTCCTAACCCGTATCCTGAGACTGTGACCCCTTGTTCTAGAATTCCCAGCCAGGGGAAACATCCTCCCCGCATCCAGTCTATCCAACTCAGTCAGAATGTTATACGTTTCAATGAGATCCCCTCTCATTCTTCTAAACTCTGAATACAGGCCTAGTCGACCCAATCTCTCCTCGTAAGACAGTCCTGCCATCCCAGGAATCAGTCTGGTGAACCTTCACTGCACTCCCTCTATGGCAAGTATATCCTTTCTTAGGGAAAGAGACCAAAACTGCACACAATATTCCAGGTGCGGTCTCAACAAGGCCCTGTATAACTGTAGTAAGACATCCTTGTTCCTGAACTCAAATCCTCTTGCAATGAAGGCCAACATACCATTTGCCATTCTAACTGCTTGCTGCACCAGCATGTTTGTTTTCAGTGACTGGTGCACAAGGACACCCAGGTCCCTCTGTACATCGATACTTCCTAAGCCATCACCTAGAATACTGCGTGCAGTTTTGGTTTCTATATTTATGAAAGTTTATACTTGCTTTGGAGGCAGTTCAGAGAAACATAGAAACATAGAAAATAGGTGCAGTAGTAGGCCATTCGGCCCTTCGAGCCTGCACCGCCATTCAATGAGTTTGTGGCTGAACATGCATCTTCAGTACCCCATTCCTGCTTTCTCGCCATACCTCTTGATCCTCCTAGTAATAAGGACTACATCTAATTCCTTTTTGAATATATTTAGTGAATTGGCCTCAACAACTTTCTGTGGTAGAGTATTCCATAGGTTCACCACTCTCTGGGTGAAGAAGTTTCTTCTCATCTCGGTCCTAAATGGCTTACCCCTTATCCTTAGACTGTGACCCCTGGTTCTGGACTTCCCCAACATTGGGAACAATGTTCCTGCATCTAACCTGTCTAAACCCGTCAGAATTTTAAACATTTCTATGAGATCCCCTCTCATTCTTCTGAACTCCAGTGAATACAAGCCCAGTTGAACCAAGTCTTTCTTGATATGTCAGTCCCACCATCCCGGGAATCAGTCTGGTGAACCTTCGCTGCACTCCCTCAATAGCAAGAATGTCCTTCATCAAGTTAGGACACCAAAACTGTACACAATACTCCAGGTGTGGCCTCACCAAGGCCCTGTACAACTGTAGTAATAGCTCCCTGCCCCTGTACTCAAATCCCCTCGCTATGAAGGCCAACATGCCATTTGCCTTCTTAGCCGCCTGCTGTACCTGCATGCCAACCTTCAATGACTGATGCACCATGACACCCAGGTCTCGTTGCACCTCCCCTTTTCCTAATCTGTCACCATCCAGATAATAGTCTGTCTCTCTGTTTTTACAACCAAAGTGGACAACCTCACATTAATCCACATTATACTTCATCTGCCATGCATTTGCCCACTCACCTAACCTATCCAAGTCACTCTGCAGCCTCATAGCATCCTCCTCACAGCTCACACTGCCACTCAACTTAGTGTCATCCGCAAATTTGGAGATACTACATTTAATCCCCTCATCTAAATCATTAATGTACAGTGTAAACAGCTGGGGCCCCAGCACAGAACCTTGCGGTACCCCACTAGTCACTGCCTGCCATTCTGAAAAGTACCCATTTACTCCTACTCTTTGCTTCCTGTCTGACAACCAGTTCTCAATCCACGTCAGCACACTATCCCCAATCCCATGTGCTTTAACTTTGCACATTAATCTCTTGTGTGGGACCTTGTCGAAAGCCTTCTGAAAGTCCAAATACACCACATCAACTGGTTCTCCCTTGTCCACTCTACTGGAAACATCCTCAAAAAATTCCAGAAGATTTGTCAAGCACGATTTCCCTTTCACAAATCCATGCTGATTTGGACCTATCATGTCACCTCTTTCCAAATGCGCTGCTATGACATCCTTAATAATTGAATCCATCATTTTACCCATTACCGATGTCAGACTGACCGGTCTATAATTCCCTGTTTTCTCTCTCCCTCCTTTTTTAAAAAGTGGGGTTACATTGGCTACCCTCCACTCCATAGGAATTGATCCAGAGTCTATGGAATGTTGGAAAATGACTGTCAATGCATCCGCTATTTCCAAGGCCACCTCCTTAAGTACTCTGGGATGCAGACCATCAGGCCCTGGGGATTTATCGGCCTTCAATCCCATCAATTTCCCGAACACAATTTCCCGACTAATAAGGATTTCCCTCAGTTCCTCCTTCTTACGAGACCCTCTGACCCCTTTTGTATCCGGAAGGTTGTTTGTGTCTTCCTTAGTGAATACCGAACCAAAATACTTGTTCAATTGGTCTGCCATTTCTTTGTTCCCAGTTATGACGTCCCCTGATTCTGACTGCAGGGGACCTACGTTTGTCTTTACTAACCTTTTTCTCTTTACATATCTATAGATGCTTTTGCAGTCCATTTTAATGTTCCCTGCAAGCTTCCTCTCGTACTCTATTTTCCCTGCCCTAATCAAACGCTTTGTCCTCCTCTGCTGAGTTCTAAATTTCTCCCAGTCCCCTGGTTCGCTACTATTTCTGGCCAGTTTGTATGCCACTTCCTTGACTTTAATATTATCCCTGATTTCCCTTGATAGCCATGGTTGAGCCACCTTCCCTTTTTTATTTTTACGCCAGACAGGGATGTACAATTGTTGTAGTTCATCCATGCGGTCTCTAAATGTCTGCTATTGCCCATCCACTGTCAACCCCTTAAGTATCATTCCCCAATCTATCATAGCCAATTCACGCCTCATACCTTCAAAGTTACCCTTCTTTCAGTTCTGGACCATGGTCTCTGAATTAACTGTTTCCTTCTCCATCCTAATGTAGAATTCCATCATATTATGGTCACTCTTCCCTAAGGGGCCTCGCACAACAAGATTGTTAATTAATCCTCTCTCATTACACAACACCCAGTCTAAGATGGCCTCCCCCCTAGTTGGTTCCTCAACATATTGGTCTAGAAAACTATCCCTTATGCACTCCAGGAAATCCTCCTCCACTGTATTGTTTCCAGTTTGGTTAGCCCAATCTATATGCATATTAAAGTCATCCATGATAACTGCTGCACCTTTATTGCATGCACCCCTAATTTCATGTTTGATGCCCTCCCCAACATCACTACTACTGTTTGGAGGTCTGTACACAACTCCCACTAGCGTTTTTTGCCCCTTGGTAATTCGTAGCTCCACCCATACCGATTCCACATCTTCCAAGCTAATGTCCTTCCTTACAATTGCATTAATTTCCATTTTAACCAGCAACGCCACCCCGCCTCCTTTTCCTTTCTGTCTATCTTTCCTAAATGTTGAAGACCTTTGGATGTTAAGTTCCCAGCCTTGGTCACCCTGGAGCCATGTCTCCGTGATACCAACCACATCGTATCCGTTAACTGCTATCTGCACAGTTAATTCGTCCACCTTATTCCGAATACTCCTCGCATTGAGGCACAGAGCTTTCAGGCTTGCTTTTTTATTACACTTTGACCCTTTAGAATTTTGCTGTAAAGTGGCCCTTTTTGTTTTTTGCCTTGGGTTTCTCTGCCCTCCACTTTTACTCATCTCCTTTCTGTCTTTTGCTTCTGTCTCCATTTTGTTTCCCTCTGTCTCCCTGCATTGGTTCCCATCCCCCTGCCATATTAGTTTAACTCCTCCCCAACAGCACTAGCAAACACTCCGCCTAGGACATTGGTTCCGGTCCAGCCTAGGTGCAGACCGTCTGGTTTGTACTGGTCCCACCTCCCCCAGAACCGGTTCCAATGCCCCAGGAATTTGAATCCCTCCCTGCTGCACCACTGCTCAAGCCACGTATTCAGCTGAGCTATCCTGCGAGTCCTACTCTGACTAGCACGTGGCACTGGTAGCAATCCCGAGATTACTACTTTTGAGGTCCTACTTTTTAATTTAGCTCCGAGCTCCTTAAATTCGTCTCATCCCGTTTTTTACCTATATCGTTGGTACCAATGTGCACCACGACAACTGGCTGTTCTCCCTCCCTTTTCAGAATGTCCTGCACCCATTTGGAGACATCCTTGACCCTTGCACCAGGGAGGCAACATACCATCCTGGAGTCTCGGTTGCGGCCGCAGTAAAACCTATCTATTCCCCTTACAATTGAATCCCCTATCACTATTGCTCTCCCACTCTTTTTCCTGCCCTCCTGAGCAGCAGTGCCAGCCATGGTGCCTTGAACTTGACTGCGGCTGCCCTCCCCTGGTAAGTCATCCCCCCAACAGTACCCAAAGCGGTGTATCTGTCTTGCAGGGGGATGACCGCAGGGGACCCTAGGTTCACTAGGTTGATTCCGGAAATGAGGGGGTTTATTATGAGGAAAGGTTGAGTAGGTTGGGCCTCTACTCATTGGAATTCAGAAGAATGAGAGGTGACCTTATCGAAATGTATAAGATTATGAGGGGGCTTGACAAGGTGGATGCAGAGAGGATGTTTCCACTGATAGGGGAGACTAGAACTAGAGGGCATAATCTTGGTATAAGGGGGCCGCCCATTTAAAACAGAGATGAGGAGAAATTTCTTCTCTGAGGGTTGTAACTCTGTGGAATTTGCTGCCTCAGAGAGCTGTGGAAGCTGGGACATTGAATAAATTTAAGACAGAAATAGACAGTTTCTTAAATGATAAGGGGATAAGGGGTTATGGGGAGCGGGCGGGTAAGTGGAGCTGAGTCCATGATCAGACCAGCCATGGTCGTATTAAATGGCAGAGCAGGCTCGAGGGGCCGTATAGCCTACTCCTGTTCCTATTCTTATGTTCTTATTTAAATAATACTTTGTCCTTATGGTTTTCCTACCAAAGTGGATAACTTCACATTTATCCATCTTATACTGCATCTGCCATGTGTTTGCCCACTCACTCAACCCATCTAAATTGCCTTGCAGCGTCTTTTCATCCTCTTCACAACTCACAATCCCACCTAGTTTTGTGTCATCAGCAAACTTGGAATTATTACATTTGGTTCTCTTATCTAAATCATTTATATATATTGTAAATAGCTGGGGCCCAAGCACTGATCCCTGTGGTATCCCACTAGTCACTGCCCACCACCCTAAAAAAGACACATTTATTCCTAATCTCCGTTTCCTGTCAGTTAACCAATGAAGTTTAATAATGAGGGAAACACGGCAGCCAATTTGTGCACAGCAACTTCGACAAACAGCAATGTGATAATGACCAGGTAATCTGTTTTAGTGATGTTGATTGAGGGATAAATATTGGTCAGGCACAACTCCCCTGCTTTTCTTTGAAATAGTGCCATGGGATCTTTTACGTCCACCTGAAAGGGCAGACGGGGCCATCGGTTTAATGTATCATCTGAAAGACGGCACCTCTGACAGTGCAGCAGTCCCTCAGCACTGAACTGAACTGGAGTGTCAGCCATGATTTTATGTGATCAGGTCCCTGGAGTGGGGCTTGAACCCACAACCTTCTGACTCAGAGGCAAGTGTGCTACCCACTGAACCACAGCTGACACTTTAATGCCACCCAACCCTAACTCATCCGTTTCTTGGGTTAAAATCCGTCCCCACCCCCTGTAGTCACTGCTATAACAGAGGAAAAGCGACAGTCAATTTTCAAGGTCCCACAAACAGCCATGTGATAAATGACCAATACACTTAGAGTATGAAATCCCCAATTGCAAGGGTTTCTCTTTCCGATCCTGAGTTACCTGAAGAATCTGATCTAACTCTTTTGTGCTATTCTATGGGCTAGAAATTGGGTGCATTTGCACCTTTTGTTAGCACCGCGTTAGCTTTTGCCACCGGGCGCGCTGCTGACATCGACTCCCAGCACTTTTGGCGTGAGTTTAGCGGTGGTGCTACGGCGATGCGCAGCGATTTCCTGTGCCCAGAGATCGTGATGTCATCGCCGTGCGCATCGCTCCGTTAGCGACCAGGACCCGAAATTCACTTTCGCCTCTTGCAGCAGCGCCGGGTGAAAACATCGGCAACTGTAGGAGGCGTGGATCGGTCGGCCGGCCGCTATCGGGGTTAAAATTAAAGGCGAGGTGGCCGAGGTAAGTTTAAAAAATATATATTTTTCTTCACGGTTTCCTAATTGCGATCGTTCAGCCCGGCGCTCTGCTTGGGTGCCGCAGCTGATCGCGTGGGTTCGCCGCTCCCTTGGTGGGCCAGCTAGGTCTGTTTTAAACTGCAGAGCCAGCAGTGATGACCCTTCCCTTTAAAGGAGGGAAGGGCCCTTTGTATGCGATAGCGCTGCATGGCCCAGTGTTTTGGGACATCTGGTGGTCGTGAAAGGCGCTATATAAATGCAAGTCCTTCTTTCTTTCTTTAGCGCTCCAAGAAAGAAGTGATAATGAATTTCTCCCGCTATGACTTTTAGTTTGCAGTGAAAATCGAAGCTTCAAAGCATTCATTGTGAATAACTGAAGGATTAATGAAAGTGCTGAGTAAAGTTATCAGAAGAGGTACTGATTAAAACTAAAGCAAGAGACTAATGAACTCAAGAAGCTGATCCAAAATGGTGCTGAGATGGCAATAATTAATTCGTAGGAACACATGGAATCAATAAACAAATTAAACTTCAAAAGTAAATCAAGAAAGTTAAAAGGCCAAATTAAAAAGGCAGACGCTTTGAGTAATGAAGAAAAACGCAGTGACTCAGAAATTGCTTCACGCCAGCACTGGGAACAATCCGTGTGCGAGAACAGGTAGGCCGGAGGCCCACCTGCTATTGGGCCTCGGGCCTTATTTCCTTGAAACCAGCGAGGTTGCAGACACCTGTTGGGAGTGCCCAGGCAACTTGCCGGCAAAGAACACTCCTGCAGCTTCCGGGACCACCTTCGGGCAAGTATTTAAAAAATATATATGTACTTAACTTTTTGGTGGCGGCCTCCAGCGATCACTTTAAGGATGGCTGGTAGGTCGCAAATAGACCACGATTTCTTCCGGCCGGTCAGCTGTGTTCAGGGCAGCCCAGTTTTATAAGGGGGGTCTCAAACAGGCATTAGGCCCTCTATTTGCATATGCAAAGGAACAAACGCTTGCTGCAGGCCTGTGCTCTCGATGCCTTTATTTCTGCCTTTAACAATATGATGCGTGGTACAATCCCGGTGCATAATGAGTGTGTGTGCCCTATCTGCTATATTGGATGCTTAGACGGCAATTTTACGCCTGATAAATGGGCGCGGCTCCATCGAATTTTCAGGCCAGTAATTTTCAACAAAGATCAAATCCAACCATCAACAAACATAAAAACTCCATGTAAATTCTACCCCGTTATCTTTTCCTTTATGAGACCTCAATTATAGTTACAAGGGTTAGGGTTGGGGCAGAGTTGAGAAAGTTGTACTCTTTGCTTGATTGTGTTTTATTTGAGCAGAGGGATGTTTGATGCTAACACTGGGTGCGTTAATTGGAAATTCCAGGGCACAAACATCCTAAAAATGGTATTCTCCACTGTGGAGTTACAAATATATTCAAGGTGATAGCGGACTTGTAGTATGGGCAGAGCTTTAACAGGCTCATGGTTATTTAGAAGTACATGTTGAACCTCCCTTATCCAGAACTCTCAGGGCCTGGCCTGTTCGGGTTAAGGGATTTTTCCGGACGAGAGGTGGTCACGTTAAATTGTATGGTACAGGTACTGAGCAAGGAGATATCGGGGCTGGCTGACTTGGGGCTGGGGGTGGCGGTGGATCACGGGGTCAGGCCAGCGATTGCGGGAGTCTGTAGTGAGGAAGGACTTCAATTTATTCATGTTGGAGTTCTGCGCATGTGCCACCTGTGGTCGGGAATGGTTCTGGACGAGGGGTGGTTCCGGATACTAGAGTTCTGGATAAGCGAGGTTCAACCTGTATTAGAAACTGCAACAACAAGATTCCAGTGACTTAAGTCAGTCGAGCCAGCCTTGTAACATAGAATTATAGAAATATACAGCACAGAAGGAGGCCATTTGGCCCAAAGTGCCTGTACTGGCTCTTTGAAAGAGCAGCCGTGCTTAGTCCCACACCCTCACTTTTTGTCCGTAACCTTGCATATTCCTTATCCTCAAGTACCTGTCCAACGCCCTTTCAAAATTATTTATGGGATCAGCTGCTACCACCTTTTCAGGTACAGCATTCCATATCCTGACAACTTTGAGTGAAAAAACATTCTCCTCATCTCCCCTCTAAATCTTTTGCCAATGATTTTGAATATATGACCTTTGGTTACTCCAATTGAATATTGGGGAGACCGAAGCCATTGTTTTCGGTCCCCGCCACAAACTCCGTTCCCTCGGCACTGACTCCATCTCTCTCCCCAACTTCTGTCTGAGGCAATACCACACTGTTCGCAACCTTAGTGCCACATCTGACCCTGAAATGACCTTAGACCACATGTTCGCAGCATAACAAAGACCGCCTATTTCCACCTCCGCAACATCGCCCATCTCCACTCTTGCCTCAGCTCATCCGTTGCTGAAGCCCTCATCCCTGCCATTCTTACCTCTAGACTTGACTATTCCAACGCACTCCTGGCTGACCTCCCACATTCTACTCTACGTAAACTAAAGGTGATCCAAAACTCAGCTGCCCGTGTCCTAACTCACACCAACTCTCGTTTACCCATCACCCTTGTGCCCATTGACCAACATTGGCTCCCGGTTAAGCAACGCCCCATTTAAAAATTCTCATCCTTGTTTTCAAATCCCTCCATCGCTCTCTATCTCTGTAATCTTCTCCAGCCCCACAACCCCCCGAGATGTCTGCACTCCTCTAATTCTGACCTCATGAGCATCCCTGATTATAATCGCTCAACCATTGATGGCCGTGCCTTCTGTTGCCTGGGCCCTAAGCTCTGGAACTCCCTGCCGCAGAGAGTTGTTAATGCCAGTTCATTGGATATATTCAAGAGGGAGTTAGATATGGCCCTTACGGCTAAAGGGATCAAGGGGTATGGAGAGAAAGCAGGAAAGGGGTAATGAGGGAATGATCAGCCATGATCTTATTGAATGGCGGTGCAGGCTCGAAGGGCCGAATGGCCTACTCCTGCACCTATTTTCTATGTTGCTATGTTTAAACCTCACCGCCTCTTTCCTCCTTCAAGATGCTCCTTAAAATCTACCTCTTTCACCAAGCTTTTGGTCACCTGTGCTAATTTCTCCTTGTGCGGCTCGGTGTCAAATAAAAAAAAACTCATAATACTCCTGTGAAGCGTTTTGGAATATTTCACTATGTTAAAGGTGCTATATATATTACAAGTTGTTGTTGTTACTAACCCATTCACTCGAGAGAACAGCCTTTCTCTATCTATTCTACCAAACCCCTCAGCATCTTGAAAATCTCTATTAGGTCATCACTTAACCATCTCTGTTCCAAGGAGAACAAGCTCAACTTTTCCAACCTCTCCTCATAACTGAAATCCCTCATCCCTGGTAACGTCCTGGTAAACCTTCTCTGTATTACACATCTTTTAAAATGCCCATAATATTTCTGTGTATGTTATAGACTAGCTAAATAGATGTGTACCCTATTCCCAAATTTACAATGGAGTAACCCAAATCAAGCAGCTCTGACAATGGCACAAACTGTGAAAGCAAAGGTTGAAGAATTGATGAATATCAGCAGAATGACAAGATTAAATTGAAGCCCGAACCCTTACTCAACCCACAGCAGTAATACTGTCATTCTAGGCTACCTATTTGCAGTTTTTATCTCACACCCGGACACTGAGATAAACCTTACAGTAATAAAATGACACAGAAATCAAGAGCAGCTTTATTACTGTAATCCTAACCTTGTACCACTAAAATAAACACTTAAAAATGGAAAAGATTTACCCCCCCCATTCGCATATTTTCACTTTTTCATTACTGTCACTTATTTCTAACTTAGGGCTAGAGTTTCCAAACAATCCACCAGTGCCCGATTGCCGCCCAAAAGACCGCTAAGATTCCCAAGATTATCATCGGTGAAAAATTCGCCCAAAAAAAGAAATAAATCTGCCTAGCAAAAAAAATGGGCGTTGCAACCGGATTCTCGGCGAAAAAATGGAATTTTGGGCCGATTGGGCGGTTCTTAAAGAAAATGGGTGATAATTAATAAATTTACTAAAAATTTACACCCAGGCTGTGGGTTGGGCCGAGGAAGAGAAAATATTTTTTCCAAAAACATAAAATTAAAAATCATAAAAACATTCTCGGGACCCTTTTCACTTAAATCACTACAAGATCGTTTAAAAATAATTAGTAAAAAACCAATTACTTACCTTTTTCTTGCAGAGCTACTCACCTACTGCCCAGCTCCGCTGATTCTCGTGGGCGTTTTTTTTAATACTTACCTACGGGTTGCCGCTGAGCCAAATATCACGCCAGGGCGATCTGTAGATATACACGCTGTAGATATACAGCGGTAGATATACACGAGGTACCGCTGGGGAGATATACCGCTCCCCAGCGGTACCTCGAAACCGCGATGTAACCCAGCTGGGGAATTTTTCGCCGACCCGGCTCTCACCCAAAACCGCCAAAACCGCCGAGAAACCAGGTGGTGAACCAGTGCAAATTCTAGCCCATATATTCTAACCATTCTGAGATGATTTATCATCATCACCACCTTTCCCCTTCTCAGATCCTACTGTCTATCTTGGAGATGGAACAGACCAATTAGCCTCTGATTTCTTTGATACCAGTTCGAAAGGCTTCCTTGTCTGAAGACTAAGATGGTCACGTCTGTGCTTCTTAAACCATTAAACCAGGAAATGCTATCACTTAGCTCCTCCACAATGACTGCACCCCAATCATGTCACAACAATGTCAGTGGTACCCTAACATGCCGGTAGATGTTTTCTATTCTGTATCTTATACAGGCTAGTAAAAAAAGTGAAGAGGTTCTGTGCAGAACCCATAATAACCACAATGGAGGAATCGTACGGGAAAAGATAACAGGGTAGAATTTATGTGGAACTCTCTAGTTGTCCCACCAAAGGTTCAGCAAAAGAGCAGGGGACACCCCGGAAGGAACAGTGAAAACCTCTCTGCGAAAGTTCCAGGTGAACACGTAATCATCTGCAATGCCTCCTGTAGTTTAATAGCTTGTCAAAATGCACATGGTGACACATGAAGAATGGCCATTTGGCTGAGGTAGCAGAGGACAGCTGGCAGCGACAGAACAACAACTACAACAACTTGTATTTTATATAGCAACTTTACCATAGTGAAATATCCGAAGGCGCTTCACAGGACTATTACCGAGATAAAAAATTTGACACCGAGCCGCATAAGTAGAAATTTGCGCAGGCTTGGTCAACAAGGTAAGTTTTAAGGAGCGTCTTGAAGGAGGAAAGAGAGGGAGAGAGGCGGAGAGGTTCAGGCAGGGAATTCCAGAGCTTGGGGCCTAGGCAACAGAAGGCACGGCCACCAATGGTTGAGCGATTATAATCAGGGATGCACAAGAGGGCAGAATTAGAGGAGCGCAGACATCTCAGAAGAACATAATAAGAACATAAGAATTAGGAACAGGAGTAGGCCATCGAGCCCCTCGAGCCTGCTCCGCCATTCAACAAGATCATGGCTGATCTGGCCGTGGACTCAGCTCCACTTACCCGCCCGTTCCCCATAACCCTTAATTCCCTTATTGGTTAAAAATCTATCTATCTGTGATTTGAATACATTCAATGAGCTAGCCTCAATTGCTTCCTTGGGCAGAGAATTCCACAGATTCACAACCCTCTGGGAGAAGAAATTCCTTCTCAACTCGGTTTTAAATTGGCTCCCCCGTATTTTGAGGTTGTGCCCCCTAGTTCTAGTCTCCCTGACCAGTGGAAACAATCTCTCTGCCTCTATCTTGTCTATCCCTTTCATTATTTTAAATGTTTCTATAAGATCACCCCTCATCCTTCTGAACTCCAACGAGTAAAGACCCAGTCTACTCAATCTATCATCATAAGGTAACCCCCTCATCTCCGGAATCAGCCTCGTGAATCGTCTCTGTACCCCCTCCAAAGCCAGTATATCCTTCCTTAAGTAAGGTGACCAAAACTGCACGCAGTACTCCAGGTGCGGCCTCACCAATACCCTATACAGTTGCAGAAGGACCTCCCTGCTTTTGTACTCCATCCCTCTCGCAATGAAGGCCAACATTCCATTTGCCTTCCTGATTACCTGCTGCATCTGCAAACTAACTTTTTGGGATTCATGCACAAGGACCCCCAGGTCCCTCTGCACTGCAGCATGTTGTAATTTCTCCCCATTCAAATAATATTCCCTTTTACTGTTTTTTTCCCCAAGGTGGATGACCTCACACTTTCCGACATTGTATTCCATCTGCCAAACCTTAGCCCATTCGCTTAACCTATCTAAATCTCTTTGCAGCCTTTCTGAGTCCTCTACACAACCCGCTTTCCCACTAATCTTTGTGTCATCTGCAAATTTTGTTACACTACACTCTGTCCCCTCTTCCAGGTCATCTATGTATATTGTAAACAGTTGTGGTCCCAGCACCGATCCCTGTGGCACACCACTAACCACCGATTTCCAACCCGAAAAGGACCCATTTATCCCGACTCTCTGCTTTCTGTCGCCAGTCAATTCTCTATCCATGCTAATACATTTCCTCTGACTCCGCGTACCTTTATCTTCTGCAGTCACCTTTTCTGTGGCACCTTATCGAATGCCTTTTGGAAATCTAAATACACCACATCCATCGGTACACCTCTATCCACCATGCTCGTTATATCCTCAAAGAATTCCGGTAAATTAGTTAAACCATGCTGTGTCTGCTTGATTGCACTATTCCTATCTAGATGTCCCGCTATTTCTTCCTTAATGATAGTTTCAAGCATTTTCCCCACTACAGATGTTAAACTAACCGGCCTATAGTTACCTGCCTTTTGTCTGCCCCCCTTTTTTAAACAGAGGCGTTACATTAGTTGCGTTCCAATCCGCTGGTACCTCCCCACAGTCCAGAGACTTTTGGTAGATTATAACGAATGCATCTGCTATAACTTCCGCCATCTCTTTTTATACCCTGGGATGCATTTCATTAGGACAGGGGACTCGTCTACCTTGAGTCCCATTAGCCTGTCCAGCACTATCCCCTTAGTGATAGTGATTGTCTCAAGGTCCTCCCTTCCCACATTCCCATGACCAGCAATTTTTGGCATGGTTTTTGTGTCTTCCACTGTGAAGACTGAAGCAAAATAATTGTTTAAGGTCTCAGCCATTTCCACATTTCCCATTATTAAATCCCCCTTCTCATCTTCTAAGGGACCAACATTTAGTTTTGTCACTCTTTTCCGTTTTATTTATCGGTAAAAGCTTTTACTATCCGTTTTTATGTTTTGCGCAAGTTTACCTTTGTAATCTATCTTTCCTTTCTTTATTGCTTTCTTCGTCATTCTTTGCTGTCGCTTAAAATTTTCCCAATCTTCTATTTTCCCACTAACCTTGGCCACTTTATACACATTGGTTTTTAATTTTATACTCTCCTTTATTTCCTTGGTTATCCACAGCTGGTTATCCCTTCTCTTACCGCCCTTCTTTTTCACTGGAATATATTTTTGTTGAGCACTATGAAAGAGCTCCTTAAAAGTCCTCCACTGTTCCTCAATTGTGCCACCGTTTAGTCTGTGGTTCCAGTCTACTTTAGCCAACTCTGCTCTCATCTCACTGTAGTCCCCTTTGTTTAAGCATAGTATGCTCATTTGAGACACTACTTCCTCATCCTCAATCTGTATTACAAATTCAACCATGCTGTGATCACTCATTCCGAGAGGATCCTTTACTAGGAGATTGTTTATTATTCCTGTCTCATTACACAGGGCCAGATCTAAGATAGCTTGCTCCCTTGTAGGTTCTGTAACATACTGTTCTAAGAAACAATCCCGTATGCATTATATGAATTCCTCCTCAAGGCTACCCCGTGCGATTTGATTTGACCAATCGATACGTAGATTAAAATCCCCCATGATTACTGCCATTCCTTTTTCACATGCCTCCATTATTCCCTTGATTATTGCGCGCCCCACCATGAAGTTATTATTTGGGGGCCTATAAACTACGCCCATCAGTGACTTTTTCCCCTTACTATCTCTAATCTCCACCCACAATGATTCAACATTTTGTTCATTCGAGCCAATATCGTCTCTCACAACTGCCCTGATATCATCCTTTATTAACAGAGCTACCCCACCTCCTTTCCCTTCTTGTCTATCTTTCCGAATCATCAGATACCCCTGTATGTTTAATTCCTAGTCTTGGCCACCCTGCAACCACGTTTCTGTAATGGCCACCAAATCATACCCATTTGTAATGATTTGTGCCGTCAACTCATTTACTTTATTTCGAATGCTGCGTGCGTTTGGGTAGAGTCTTTTAATACTAGTTTTTAAACCATGATTTTTAGTTTTGACCCCTCCGGCAGCCCCTTTATATTCAGTGGCCCTTTTTGTTTTTTGCCTTGGGTTTCTCTGCCCTCCACTTTTACTCATCTCCTTTCTGTCTTTTGCTTTTTTCTCCTTTTTGTTTCCCTCTGCTCCCTGCATTGGTTCCCATCCCCTTGCCATATTAGTTTAACTCCTCCCCAACAGCACTCCCCCTAGGACATTGGTTCTGGTCCTGCCCAGGTGCAGACCGTCTGGTTTGTACTGGTCCCACCTCCCCCAGAACCGGTTCCGATGCCCCAGGAATTTGAATCCTTCCCTGCTGCACCACTGCTCAAGCCACGTATTCATCTGAGCTATCCTGCGGGGGGTGGGGGGGTTGTGGGGCTGGAGGAGATTACAGAGATAGGGAGGGGCAAGGCCCTGGAGCGATTTGAATATAAGGATGAGAATTTTGAAATCAAGAACAATACCCCAGTAGGAACTGTTGCCCTTAAGCTGCAGAAGCGAGTAAAAAGATGGCACATTTGTGCAGAAGGTTTTCCAGTCTGTTCAGCTCGTTAATTTTGCACAAAGCAACTCAGCATTTCCTCTTCTGAAAAAACATGAACAGGAATTATGCTACGAGGTGTCAGCCTTAACTCAGTGGTAGAACTCTCATCTCTAAGTCAGAAGGTTGTGGGTTCAAGCCCCACTCTAAGACTTGAGCACAAAATTTCGACTGACACTGCAGTGCTGCACTGTTGGAGGTGCCGTCTTTTGCACGAGATGTTAAATCTCTCAGGTGGATGTAAAAGACCCCACAACACTATTCAAAGAACAGCGGTGGTGTTCTCCCACTGTCCTAGCCAACACTGATCCCTCAATCAACAGCACTAAAACAATTTCATTGAGTCATTTATCCTTGCTGTGCGCAAATTGGTTGAAGTGTTTCTCTACATTACTGCAGTGACTATACTTCAAGAGTAATTCGTTAGTGATGAGGCGTTTTGGGGGGTCCTGAGCCACTATATAAATGCAAGTTCTTTCCTTACTAAAATATAGATCTATAAGAAGCAGGTAGTAACCTTGGGTTATGAATGTTCTCTGCAGGACTGGTTCATACATAAGACAGCAAAGAGAAAATTGAGATGCATTTTTTGAAGAGGTTAATTTGAAGAATCATGTTCATTCAAAAAGTATATTTAATGGCAGTGGTTTTAACAAAGGCATTTATTTAATATGTTGGGGGCAAAATTAAAAAAAAAATATTCATCCTGCTATACCATCATCATCATAGGCAGTCCCTCGAAATCGAGGAAGACTTGCTTCCACTCTAAAAGTGAGTTCTCAGGTGACTGTATAGTCCAACACGGGAATTACAGTCTCTGTCACAGGTGGGGTAGACACTGGTTGAAGGAAAGGGCGGGCGGAGTGTCTGATTTGCCACATGCTCCTTCCGCTGTCTGCGCTTGATTTCTGCATACTCTTGGCGACGAGACTCGAGGTACTCAGCGCCCTCCCAGATGTTCTTCCTCCACTTTGAGCGGTCTTGGGCCAGGGATTCCCAGGTGTTGATGTGGATGTTACACTTTATCAAGGAGGCTTTGAGGGTGTCCTTGAAGCGTTTCCTCTGCCAATGTGGGCTCGCTTGCCGTGTAGGAGTTCTGAATAGAGCACTTTCTTATGGAGTTTCGTGTCGGGCATGCAGATGATGTGGCCCGTCCAACGGAGTTGGTCGAGTGTAGTCAGTGCTTCGATGCTGGGGATGTTGGCCTGGGAGAGGACACTGATGTTGTTGCGTCGATCCTCCCAGTGGATTTGCAGGATCTTGCGGAGGCAGCGCTAGTGGTACTTCTCCAGCACTTTGAGGTGTCTGCTGTATACAGTCCATGTCTCTAAGCCATATAGGAGGGCAGGTATCATTATTACCCTGTAGATCATATGTTTGGTGCCAGATTTGAAGTCCTAGTCTTCAAACACTCGTTTCCTCAGGTAAGATCGGAACAGGGATGGGTCATTTAGCATCTTGAGTTTGTTCTGTCATTCGTAAGATCATGGTTGATCTGTAATCTAATGCCTTTGTCCCATATCCGTTAATACCTTATGGTTAACAAAAATATATCAATCTCAGATTTAAAATTAATAATTGATCTAGCATTAACTACCATTTGCAGAAGAGAGTTCCAAACTTCTACTATATGTTGCATGTACAAGGATGTTTCCTAACTTCACTCCTGAAAGGCCTTGCTCTAATTTTCAAACTATGCCCCCTAGTCTTAAACTTCTCAACCAGTGGAAATAGTTTCAATGTACCCAATCAGTTCCTCTTAATAACTTGATAACTTTGATCAAATCACTCCTTAAACCTACTACTAAATTCCAGGGACTACAAACATAGTTTGTGTAAGCTCACCTCATAATCCTCGGAGCCCAGGTATCATCCATTAAACCAACGCTGTCCTCCCTCCAGGGCCAATATACTCTTCTTACGGTGTAGTGCCCAAAACTGAGCACAGTACTCCAGGTGTGGTCTATTCAGGGCTTTGTCTAACTGTATACCACCAACATGTGCGCACTGATATCACTTCTGAGATTTTTTTACTCTTCCTTGATATCCAAAGATTTTTAAAATAATTCTACCTGGCTTTAATGTCCGTCTGAAATCCTGAATACAGTCTCTGTTTTGATATTTTTTCCTCTGTTGAACACTCTATCTAGCTCTGGGCAGTGTTATTCCTAAACTGAGACCAGTATCTACTGGGAACAACGAACCTGATATTGCTAGCTCTGCTTCACTGCCCGGGCAGGGAAAATGGATCGCTGCCCCATGTCATTCAGAGCTTCCAGTGTTGGTTAAATGTTAATGTTAGCAGCGAGCTGACTGACCTGCGGGCTGCCTGCTAGCATTAAAGATTAAAAATGAAGCGCATGAGGCTCTTGGGTAATCAAATGGACTGCCTGGCAGTGTTTAAAACTTTGCTTCTTTCTGTCTGCGGTTATGCTGGAATAGTGTCTTACCACTTCCCGGAGATGATCTCACACTGCTTCACTAAACTAGATACCAGGCAATTTTGTACGTACATTTACTACACAGTCTGCATCAATGCATGACTAAAGCGCTTTGGGGGGGAAATTCCATTGTGCCCCGTTAGTGGGCGGTAACATCCACGAGGCGGGACTTTTTGCACCAGTGGAAGTCCCGCCCACTCTCGAAATTGGGGTTACTGCCCCCGAAAGGGAGTGGAGCGCAAAACACTTCCTCTCAGGGGTGCTTAATGGGGCGGAAGCAGAGGAAGCGGGCTTCAGCACTGCACGTAGGAGGGGCTCTCCCCGTCATTAAGCTGCCAACTCTGCAGGGTCCTTCCTGGACCATCGGGGAGCGGGGTGCCGTGGCACCAGCCTGGCATTCTGACTCCACGTTCACAGCGCCAACGGGGCGCTCGGGAAAATGACGATTTTTATTTCCAAGAAGGCCAACACCTCCCCTTTAAGTAGCGCCCTGTGAGTCTCCACTGCCCTGTTCAAGTCCCCTGAAGCTGTCGTTATCATCGCCCAGCGCAGCTTCAGGTGGGTGCGTGCCAATTTGTTTTGTTCCGGGGCAAAAACGGGGTGCTGCGCACAGTGACGACGTTGTCATTGGCAGCGGAGCAGGGCGCGACCAGTTACTGCCGTCGCTACTCCCGTGGTATTTACCGGAAATCGTTAGCGGTGCTGCACTTGGGGGCACTAACGAGAGGTACAAACGATCCCAGTTTGTCCCCCTTTGTGTTACAAAGGGGACTATTTTAATGAAGAACGCAATTGGTGGGGCCAGGAGGTGAGGTGCACCGGACACCATCTGGCCGATCCTGTCTGAGATCATAACTCCTGGGCTTCATTTGTATGCTTTTCGTCAGTCTTGCACCCGAATCTGGCAGAAAGCACTGGCTGGCCGGTGGGTGCGAGTGGGATTTCGAGCAATAGGACGTCATTGCTGGGGACATGAAGGAATGCTTGCTGGCTGCTAAGGTAAGCGGATTGCCATTTACCCGGGCCAGATCCATTCTCAACTCACTGAAATTGGCCCTCCTCCAATGAAGCAATTTTACTCTCGGTTACTCCCTGTGCTTTTCCATAACTCATCTAATCCTTATGATAATATGATCACTGTTCCTAAATGTTCCCCTGCTGGCACTTGCAGGTGACAGCAGATGATTCAACAGTAATACGAACATCTTCGTCAAGTCCCTTGATTCAGGATGAAGCAGCAGATAAGAAATAAAAGTACAAAAGTACTGAGTTGCCTGAGCCTCATAGGCTGGGTTACTGGGGTTTACAGGTTGCAGATGTTTCCTAGGCCACACTTGGACACCCATGAGTTAAAAGACCATGTGTCGCCACCTCCTAATGTGGTCCCTGTTTATTGTATATTCCCAATCATTGTCAATTGATTTGTATTGTTATTCAATTAATTATTCATTCAACGGTAATGGTAGCTGGGAAGAGCCTTACTCTCCCACCCTGCTGGGCTATTCCTGTTCTCTAACAACATGGATAAGTAAAAGCAGAGAGAAGCTCTTTTTTGCACTTCATTTCAAATTCTGATTGAAGGCAACAGCCCCAAAATTAAGTCCAATGTGATATCTGACCCCCTGGAACATTATCCGAACTTTAGCCGAATCTTTCCAAACTGATGCAATTGCCAGGAAACTCCCTCTACATTCCCGTATCCTTTATCCTATGCCATCAACCCTGTCCATTTCAGCCAGCTATGTGCCGGGCTTAGCTATATTGTAGCACAGGCATACATTCTGTGCAGTTGCCAGGTTTCCTCCAATACGTATCCTTTACATAAGAACATAAGAAATAGGGGCAGGAGTAGGCCATTTGGCCCTTCGAGCCTGCTCCGCCATTCAATAAAATCTTGGCTAATCTGATCTTGGCCTCAACTCCACTTCCCTGCCTGCTCCCCAATACCCTTAACCCCCTTATCATTCAAAAATCGTTTACTTCTTCCCTGAACCTTTTTTCCATGTCATGCTTTAATTCTTTCCAGCAGCTCTCTCTGCCTAAGCTCAAAAGAAGCCTCCCATCTTTCAACATTAGAAAATGCTGGGATACAGTCAGCAGGACAGGCAGCATCTATGGAGAGAGGAAGGCAGGGGTAACATTTTGATGTTAGTGACATTTCCCAAGAATAGGATTCTGACAATAGGTCATCGAGCTGAAAAGTTAACCCTTCCTTTCTCCACAGATGCTGCCTGACCTGCTGAGGTTACCAGCGTTTTCTGTTTTTATTTTGGATTTTCAGCATTTGCAATATTTTGATTTTTGTCTTTCAACAGTCTAGCGTTTTTTGCAAAACCAATTTCCTGAGCTTCAATTTCAAAAGGTCTCAGAGGTAGGACCCAATCTGTAAAATTAATAAGCCTGAGTGATCTATAAATCAATCTGTGAACTAGCCTGTTTAAAATATGCTATATTTATAACGATTGCAAAGATTTCCAATTTTCCAACTGCCTCTTTAATTCTAATTTGTATTTATCTCAGAAGCTACCTCAACAAATAAAGAAAAAGAAAGACTTGCAATTATAAAGCGTCTTTCACAAAATCATAGTGTCCCAAAGCGCTTTACAGTCATCGGAGTAATTTTGACATGTAGTCACTGTTGTAAGGAAATGTAGAAGCCAATTTGTCCCACAAACTGCAATGTGATAGTGGCCAGACAATCTGTTTTTAAATTATGTTGACTGAGGAATATTGGGCAGGACACAATTCCCACTCAACTGGATATTTTCTGTCTTACCTGGGTAGGATCCCATTTAATCCATCTTTCCATAAACTGCCGAGTTGACACATCTTTTTCAGCGTGTCCTGTATATCAGATAATTCGATGCCTTGGAACATTTTGATTCATTTGAATATATAGCTGCAAGTTTGAAAAGTTATCTGTTTCTTTATTGCGGTAATTTCCTACAGCATACATTGTTCTCATTGGTATTACTCATGTACTGCAGCAATACAATCATAAATAATCATTTTACTAAACTTAGATTATTTGTGTTTCCTTGCAGTAATAGTTTTGTACGGTCCGGTGTCTCATGCTGATGATTGACTAGTTATGTCAGTAATAACTGCCAGTAGAGAAAATAAATGTATTTTTTTTATTGTCAAGTGTATCAGAGACTAAAAAGGAATTATTAGGTATGTTCATGTGAACAATTGTTATTTGGAACTCCCAAGTGCAGTACCATTAAACACAAGTAATAAATCTAAAATCCAAAGGGTGGCAGCAAAGTCACATAACACAAAAGATTTGTGTTTTCACAAACATTGTAGTTATTTTCAGGTAATATTTGATCAGGGATGTGTGACTTCAGATGGTCATCCTGGTACCAAACCAAATACATTCAGCATAAAGTAGCCACTTGTAATTTTACCTATGCTTTTAGTTTAATATTCACTCTGCACTTTTTGTGTAATTTCCCTGAAGTACTGTATTTTAAAGTTCCACTTTGTACTTTTAGTGTAACGTTCCACCATATACTTTTAGTATCAAGTTCCATCATATACTTTTAGTATCAAATTGAAACCTGTACTTTTAGTGTAAAATTCCAACCTGTAATTTTAGTATCAATTCAATTCTGTACTTTTAGTGTAAAGTTCTATCCCGTACTTTTAGAGTAAAGAACCACGATGTTAATTGAGTATAAAATTCTATCCTGTACTTTAAGTGTAAAGTTCTACCCTGTACCTTGAGTGCAAAATTCCATCCTGTTTAACTAGTATAAAGTTCCACCCTGTACTTTCAGTATCAAGTAGCACTCAGAACCTTTAGTATAAAGTTCCAGTCTGTATTTTCAGTGTAAAGTTCCACTCTGTACTTTCAGTGTGAAGTTTTTTCCTGTACTTTCTGTGCAAGGTTTAACTCTGTACTTTCAGTATGAAGTTCCACTCTGAACCTTTATTGTATAGTGCGCTCCTGTACTTTCAATGTAAAGTTCCATTCTGTAATTTCAGTGTAAAGTTCTACTCTGTACTTTCAGTGTGAAGTTTGATCATGTACTTTCTGTGCAAAGTTTAACTCTGTACTTTCAGGATCAAGTCCCACTCTGAACCTTTAGTGTAAAGTCCCCTCCTGTACTTTTAGCCACAGTTCCGTCCTGTTCTTTCAGGATCAAGTTCCACTCTGAACCTTTAGTGTCAAGTTTCCTCCTGTACTTTGTGTAAAGTTCTATCCTGTTTTTTCAGTGTCAAGTCCCATCGTACTTTCAGTATTAATTTATATCCAATACTTTCAATGTAAAGTTCTATCCTGTATTTTCAGTGTAAAGTTCCATCTAGTTCTTTCAGTGTCTGTTCCATCCTGTACCTTCTGTGTGAAGTTCCATCTCGTACTTGCAGTGTAATGTTCCATCTAGTACTTTCAGCGTCAATTTCTGTCCTGTACTTTCACTGTCAAGTTCTATCCTGTACTTTCAGTGTGTAGTTGAATCCTGTACTTTCAGTGTAAAGTTCCATTCTATACTTTCAGTGTAAAGTTCCATTATGTACTTTCTATGTAGTTACATCTTGTACTTTGAATGTAAAGTTCCATGTGGAATTTCAGAGTATAGCTCTATCTTGTACTTTTAGTGTAAAGTTCTATGTAGTACTTTCAGTGTAAAGTTCCATCCTGTACTTTTAGTGTAAAGTTCCATCTTGTTCTTTTCAGTGTAAATTTCTCCCTAATGATTTCAGTTTCAAGATTCACCCAGTAGTTTCAGTGTAAAATTCCATCCTGTACCTTCACTGTAAAGTTCCATCTTTTACTTCCAGTGTACAGATCCATCTTGTACATTCAGTGTAAAGTTCTATCCTGTACTTTCAATGTCAATGTCCATCTTGTACTTTCAGTGTAAAGTTCTGTCCTGTATTTCAGCGTAAAGTTCCATCTTGTACTTTCAGTGTGAAGTTCTAGCATGTATTTTTAATGTCAAGTTCTATCCTGCACTTTCAGGCAAAGTTGCATTGTGTATTTTCAACATGAAGTTCTATCCTGTACTTTCAGCATAAACTTCTATCCTGTACTTTCAGTCTAAAGTTATATCTTGTACTTTCAGTGAAAAGTTATATCCTGTACTTTCATCGTAAAGTTCCATCTTGTATTATCAGTGTCGAGCTCATCCTGCACTTTCAGTGTAAAGTTCTGTCCAGTACTTCCGCTGCAAAGTTCCATCTTGTACTTTTAATGTCAAGTTCTATCCTGCACTTTTGGGCAAAGTTGCTTTGTGTACTTTCAGTATAAAGTTTTATCCTAAACTTTCAATGTAAAATTCTATCTTGTTCTATCAGTGTAAACTTCAATCCTGTACTTTCAGTGCAAAGTTCCAGCATGTACTTAAAGTGTAAATTTCAACTCTGTGCTTTCAGTGTAAAGTTCCATATTTTGCTTTCAGTGTAAAATTTTATTCTGTACTTTCGAAAAAGATCTACTCTGTACTTTCAGTGTGAAGTTCCATCCTTACTTTTAGTTAAAAGTTCCATCTTGTAATTTTAGTGTAAAATTCTATCCTGTAATCTCAGTGTAAAGTACCATTGTGTAATTTCAGTGTAAAGTTCTATCCAGTACTTTCAGTGTAAAGTACCATCATGTGATTTCAGTGTAACGTTCTATGTGTAATTTCAGTGTCAAGTTCCATCGTGTACTTTTAGTGTAAATTTCTATCCAATACTTTCAGTGTAAATTTCCATCTTGTGATTTCAGTTTCAAGTTCCATCCTGTACCTTCAGTGCAAAGTTGTATCCTGTATTTTCAGTTTCAAGTTCCATTCTGTACATTCTGTGTCAAGTTCCATCTTTTACTTTCAGTGTAAAGACCCATCTTGTACATTCAATGTAACATTCTATTCTGTACTTTCAATGTCAATTTCCACTGTGTGCTTTCAGTGTAAAGTTCTGTCTTGTACTTTCAGTGTAAAGTTATATCCTGTATTATCAGTGTAAACGTCTGTCATGTATCTTACATTATTATATATAACAGTATCCTAACATGCTATACATGACTGTAATAAGATATGACCTGTAACCACCAGCATACCTTACCACCAGGGGTGCACTTGCAAGAGACAGGTATATAAGGACAGGTCTCAGGCAAGTGCAGCATTCCAGAACTGTGAAATAAAGGTGCAGGTCCAGCATGGGATCTCGACTTCACTACATGCCTCGTGTGAATCTGTACTGAGGGGACAGGACTTTACAACATCTATCCTGTACTTTCAGTGTAAAGTTCCAACCTGTACTTTCAGTGTAAAGTTATATCCTGTATTTCAGTGTGAAGTTGAATCCTGTACTTTCAGTGTAAAGTTCCATTATTATACTTTGTGAGTAAAGTTCTATCATGTACTTTCAGTGTAAGGTTGCATGTGAAATTTCAGTTAAAATTTCTACCCTTTACTGTCAGTGTAAAGTTCCATCCTGTACTTTCAGTATAAAGTCCTATCCTGTACTTTCAGTGTAAAGTTCTATCCTGTAATTTCAGTGTAAATTCTATCCTGTACTTTCAGTGCAATGATTTATCCTGTACTTTTTAAAAGGATCCATTTTGTATTAACACTGTCAAGTTCCATCTTTTACTTTCAGTGTAAAGTTACATCCTGTAATTTCAGTGTAAAGTTCCCTCCTGTACTTTCAGTGTAAAGTTCCTCCTGTACTTTCAGTGTAAAGTTCCATCCTGTACTTTCAGTGTAAAGTTCCATCCTGTACTTTCAGTGTAAAGTTCCCTCCTGTACTTTCAGTGTAAAGTTCCTCCTGTACTTTCAGTGTAAAGTTCCATCCTGTACTTTCAGTGTAAAGTTCCATCCTGTACTTTCAGTGTAAAGTTCTATCCTGTACTTTCAGTGTAAAGTTCCCTCCTGTACTTTCAGTGTGAAGTTCCATCCTGTACTTTCAGTGTAAAGTTCCTCCTGTACTTTCAGTGTAAAGTTCCTCCTGTACTTTCAGTGTAAAGTTCCCTCCTGTACTTTCAGTGTAAAGTTTCATCCTGTACTTTCAGTGTAAAGTTCCATCCTATACTTTCAGTGTAAAGTTATATCCTGTACTTTCAGTGTAAAGTTCCCTCCTGTACTTTCAATGTAACGTTCCCTCCTGTACTTTCAGTGTAAAGTTTCCTCCTGTACTTTCAGTGTCAAGTTCCATAATGTACTGTCAGTGTAAAGTTCTATCCTGTACTTCAGTGTAAAGTTCCCTCCTGTACTTTCAGTGTAAAGTTCTATCCTGTACTTTCAGTGTAAAGTTCCCTCCTGTACTTTCAGTGTAAAGTTCTATCCTGTACATTCAGTGTAAAGTTCTATCCTGTACTTCCAGTGTAAAGTTCCCTCCTGTACTTTCAGTGTAAAGTTCCCTCCTGTACTTTCAGTGTAAAGTTCTATCCTGTACTTTCAGTGTAAAGTTCTATCCTGTACTTTCAGTGTAAAGATCTATCCTGTACTTTCAGTGTAAAGTTCCTCCTGTACTTTGTGTAAAGTTCCCTCCTGTACTTTCAGTGTAAAGTTCCCTCCTGTACTTTCAGTGTAAAGTTCTATCCTGTACTTTCAGTGTAAAGTTCCATCCTGTACTTTCAGTGTAAAGTTACCTCCTGTACTTTCAGTGTCAAATTACCTCCTGTACTTTCAGTGTAAAGTTCTATCCTGTAGTTTTAGTATAAAGTTATATCCTGTATTGTCAGTGTAAATTTCTATCCTGTACTTTCAGTGTAAAGTTCTATCCTGTAGTTTTAGTATAAAGTTATATCCTGTACTTTCCATGTAAAGTTCTATCCTGTACTTTAGTTGTAAAGTTTAATCTGTACTTTCAGTGTAAAGTTCAATTTTATACTTTCAGCGTAAAGTATGATCCTGTACTTTGCTTTCAATGTAACATTCTATCCGGTACTGTTAGTGTAAAGTTCCATCTTGTGCTTTCAGTGTAACATTTTATCCTGTACTGTTAGTGTAAAGTTCCAACTTGTGCTTTCAGCGTAAAGTTCCATCCTGTACTTTCAGCGTAAAGTTCTGTTCTGTACTTTCAGGTTGAAGTTTTGTCCTTTACATTCAGCTGAAAGTTCTACTCTGTACTTTCAGTGCAACGTTCCATCTTTAACTTTCACTGTAAAGTTCTATCCTGTACTTTCAGTGTAAAGTTCTATCCTGTACTTTCAGTGTAAAGTTGCAGCTAGTACTTTCAGTGTAAAGTTCTATTCTGTACTTTCAATGTCAATTTCCATTTTATACTTTCAGTGTAAAGTTCCATCCTGTGCTTTCAGTGTAAAGTTCCCTCCTGTACTTTCAGTGTAAAGTTCCCTTCTGTACTTTCAGTGTAAAGTTCTATCCTGTACTTTCAGTGTAAAGTTCTATCCTGTACTTTCAGTGTAAAGTTCCCTCCTGTACTTTCAGTGTAAAGTTCCCTCCTGTACTTTCAGTGTAAAGTTCTATCCTGTACTTTCAGTGTAAAGTTCTATCCTGTACTTTCAGTGTAAAGATCTATCCTGTACTTTCAGTGTAAAGTTCCCTCCTGTACTTTCAGTGTAAAGTTCCCTCCTGTACTTTCAGTGTAAAGTTCTATCCTGTACTTTCAGTGTAAAGTTCTATCCTGTACTTTCAGTGTAAAGTTCTATCCTGTACTTTCAGTGTAAAGTTCCCTCCTGTACTTTCAGTGTAAAGTTCCCTCCTGTACTTTCAGTGTAAAGTTCTATCCTGTACTTTCAGTGTAAAGTTCCATGCTGTACTTTCAGTGTAAAGTTACCTCCTGTACTTTCAGTGTCAAGTTACCTCCTGTACTTTCAGTGTAAAGTTCTATCCTGTAGTTTTAGTATAAAGTTATATCCTGTATTGTCAGTGTAAATTTCTATCCTGTACTTTCAGTGTAAAATTCTATCCTGTTGTTTTAGTATAAAGTTATATCCTGTACTTTCCATGTAAAGTTCTATCCTGTACTTTAGTTGTAAAGTTTAATCTGTACTTTCAGTGTAAAGTTCAATTTTATACTTTCAGCATAAAGTATGATCCTGTACTTTGCTTTCAATGTAACATTCTATCCGATACTGTTAGTGTAAAGTTCCATCTTGTGCTTTCAGTGTAACATTTTATCCTGTACTGTTAGTGTAAAGTTCCAACTTGTGCTTTCAGCGTAAAGTTCTATCCTGTACTTCCAGTGTAAAGTAAAGTTCCATCCTGTACTTTCAGCGTAAAGTTCTGTTCTGTACTTTCAGGTTGAAGTTTTGTCCTTTACATTCAGCTGAAAGTTCTACTCTGTACTTTCAGTGCAACGTTCCATCTTTAACTTTCACTGTAAAGTTCTATCCTGTACTTTCAGTGAAAAGTTCTATCCTTTACTTTCAGTGTAAAGTTGCAGCTAGTACTTTCAGTGTAAAGTTCTATTCTGTACTTTCAATGTCAATTTCCATTTTATACTTTCAGTGTCAAGTTCCATCCTGTACTTTCAGTGTGAAGTAAAGTTGTATTCTGTACTTTTATTGTGAAGTTCTATCCTGTATTTTCAGTGTCAAGTTCCAACCTATACTTTCAGTGCAAATATCTATCCTGTCGTTTTAGTGTAAAGTTCTATAGAAACATAGAAAGTCGTTCCAAGAGTAGTCCATTCGGCCCTTCGACCCTGCACCACCATTCAATAAGATCATGGCTGATCATTCACCTCAGTACCCTTTCCTGCTTTCTCTCCATACCCCTTGATCCCTTTAGCCATAAGGGTCATATCTAACTCCCTCTTGAATATATCCAACGAACTGTCATCAACAACTCTCTGCGATAGAGAATTCCACAGATTAACAACTCTCTGAGTGAAGAAGTTTCTCCTCATCTCAGTCCTAAATGGCTTAACCCTTAACCTTAGAGTATGTCTCCTCATTCTGGACTCCCCCAACATAGGGAACATTCTTCCTGCATCTAACCTGTCCAGTCCCGTCAGAATTTTATATGTTTCTATGAGATCCCCTCTCATCCTTCTAAACTTCAGTGAATACAGGCCCAGTCAATCCAGTCTCTCCTCGTATGTCATTCCTGCCAACCTGGGAATCAGTCTGGTGAACCTTCGCTTCACTCCCTCAATAGCAAGAATGTCCTTCCTCAGATTAGGAAACCAAAACTGAACACAATATTCCAGGTGAGGCCTCACTAAGGTCCTATACAACTGCAGTAAGACCTCCCTGCTCCTATACTTAAATCCCCTAGCTATGAAGGCCAACATACCATTTGCTTTCTTCACTGCCTGCTGTACCTGCATGCCAACTTTCAATGACTGATGTACCATGACACCCACGTCTCGTTGCACCTCCCCTTTTCCTAATCTGCCGCCATTCAGATAATATTCTGCCTTCGTGTTTTTGCCACCAAAGTGGATAACCTCACAATGCATCTGCCATGCGTTTGCCCACTCACCTAACCTGTCCCAGTCACCCTGCAGCCTCTTAGTGTCCTCCTCACAGCTCACACCACCACCCAGCTTAGTGTCATCTGCAAACTTGGAGATATTACACTCAATTCCATCATCTAAATCATTAATGTATATTGTAAATAGCTGGGGTCCCAGCACTGAGCCCTGAGGCACCCCACTAGTCACTGCCTGCCATTCTGAAAAGGACGCATTTATCCCGACTCTCTGCTTCCTATCTGCCAACTAGTTCTCTATCCACGTCAATACATTACCACCAATACCATGTGCTTTAATTTTGCACATTAATCTCTTTTGTGAGACCTTGTCAAAAGCCTTTTGAAAGTCCAATTACACCACATCCACTGGTTTTCCCTTGTCCACTCTACTAGTTACATCCTCAAAAAATCCTTGAAGACTTGTCAAGCATGATTTTCCTTTCATAAATCCATGCTGACTTGGACTGATCCTGTCACTGCTTTCCAAATGCGCTGCTATTTCATCTTTAATAATTGATCCCAACATTTTCCCCACTACTGATATCAGGCTAACCGGTCTATAATTACCCATTTTCTCTCTCCCTCCTTTTTTAAAAAGTGGTGTTGCATTAGCTACCCTCCAGTCCATTGGAACTGATCCCGAGTCGATAGACTGTTGGAAAATGATCACCAATGCATCCACTATTTCTATGGCCACTTCCTTAAGTACTCTGGGATGCAGACTATCAGGCCACAGGGATTTATCGGCCTTCAATCCCATCAATTTCCCCAACACAATTTCCCGCCTAATAAGGATTTCTTTCAGTTCCTCCTTCTCACTAGACTCTCGGTCCCCTACTATTTCAAGAAGGTTATTTGTGTCTTCCTTTGTGAAGACAGAACCAAAGTATTTGTTTAACTGGTCCGCCATTTCTTTGTTCCCTATTATAAATTCACCTGAATCTGACTGCAAGGGACCTACGTTTGTCTTCACTAATCTTTTTCTCTTCACATATCTATAGAAGCTTTTGCAGTCAGTTTTTATGTTCCCTGCAAGCTTACTCTCATACTCTATTTTCCCTCTCCTAATTGAACCCTTTGTCCTCCTCTGCTGAATTATAAAATTCTCCCAGTCCTCAGGTTTGCTGCTTTTTTCTGGCTAATTTATATGCCTCTTCCTTGTCTTTAACACTATCCTTAATTTCCCTTGTTAGCCACGGTTGAGTCACCTTCCCCATTTTATTTTTACTCCAGACAGAGATGTACAATTGTTGAAGTTCATCCATGTGATCTTTAAATGTTTGCCATTGCCTATCCACCGTCTACCCTTTAAGTATCATTCGCCAATCTATTCTAGCCAATTCACGTCTCATACCATCAAAGTTACCTTTCCTTAAGTTCAGGACCCTAGTCTTTGAATTAACTGTGTCACTCTCCATCTTAATAAAGAATTCTACCATATTATGGTCACTCTTCCCCAAGGGGCCTTGCACAACAAGATTGCTAATTATTCCTTTCTCATTGCACATCACCCAGTCTAGGATGGCCAGCCCTCTAGTTGGTTTCTTGACATATTGGTTCAGAAAACCATCCCTTATGCACTCCAGAAAATCCTCCTCCACCGCATTGCTACCAGTTTGCTTCGCCCAATCAATATGTAGATTAAAGTCGCCCATGATAACTGCTGTACCTTTATTGCATGCACCCCTAATTTCTTGTTTGATGCTGTCCCCAACCTCACTACTACTGTTTGGTGGTCTGTACACAACTCCCATTAGCGTTTTCTGCCCTTTGGTATTCCGTAGCTCCACGCATACCGATTCCACATCCTTTACTTTCAGTTTAGAGTTCTATCCTGTACTTTCAGTGTAAATTTCCATCCTGTACTTTCAGTGTAAGGTTCAATCTTGTTCTTTCAGTGTAAAGTTCCCTCCTGTACTTCTATTGCAAAGTTCCACTCTGTACTTTTAGGGGGAGAAATTCAGTGCCTTAACTTTTTAATTTAAAAATTTTAGCATCAGGCATAAATGAATGTTAACTTCTTCTAAATTGGGCTTTAATGCCCTGGAAGGAAGAGGCCGGTTAATCAAGCGCTAATGACTTCAGTGGGGCACTAGTAGGGTGCTACCAATTGAGCGCTACCCAATTTTAAGTGATTTGTATTCAGAAATCATCCTTGAATCCTTCACACTGGCTCATTCTAGCTCTTAAAGGCGAGGTTATATCAAGCTGTAGCTGCTCATTTTCAACAGTCCTGCATCGGAAGTAGACCTAATCCAGCTGTAAGTGAGAAAGCTTGTCGTTTCAATGTCGAACAAAGGAGGGAAGCACTGTTCAGAGCAAGTGGAAAGAGGCCATTGCCCAACATCTTCAGGTCAATGTTGACGGTGGTGGCATAGGAAGTGTCGGCCAACACTGTCATACAATGCAGCTTCACACAATGCCGGAAGAAATTCAACTTGCTCAATCAGGTGGTCAAGGTGATTACCTGCTTCAATAACTTCCACATACCAGCCTCTGAAACTCCCTCTGTGCACACTGTGCAAACCAACCCCCTACCCATCACTCACCCACCAAACATGTGCAGCTACTCAAACTCACATCCTCATCTCATGCCTTGCTTACATTCACAGCTATTCAATGATGATAGGCATATCTCCCATACACATAGCTGGACTTGACTCACACACATTCCTTTTTTTTGGAGGCCAAGATGGCCCACAACAGGAGGGAGCAGCAGAGGACAGGCAGGGGTGAATCTCAGCTCTAGCAGCTTTCTGACCTTGAGGAGCGAGTGCTGCGACTCATTGGGCAGCAGGTGGTGGGCGCCGTGGTTGCCGACGACATTGACTCCGCTGGGGGAAACAACGGTATTTCATCCCCTCTCCGTTTCTCATCCTACTTCTACCTCACATCAGAAGGCTTTATCACTTTCCAGCTCCTGATACTGTCTGCCTTCCTTGCTCCAATCTTGCACCTTGCCCTCACCTTAATGGGAGTCTTTTGCCTTTATGCTTTCAGATAATCAGCCAGCAGATGAGCAGCCTGTCCCTGAGCCCCCCCCAATGACAGTGAAGAAGGAAAAGAGGAGGAGGACCCAAGCACCACGTCACCACAACTCTCACCCACAGACACCACCTCAGAGGCTGGCACTACATTCGTTAAGAGTTTAGCTTAGTAGAGGGGACTGTACTCGATGATGCACCAGGGATGAGTGGGCTGCAGCAAGACCAAGGGAGAAGGGTAGCTCAGGAGCCAGCCCCCTGGAGGGAGAGTTCGCGTGTGAGTTCAGCTGCACCGGACTCAGATGAGGGCTTCGATGGGGAGGCGTTCATAAGAAGGTTGATGGCATGATAGGCGCAATGGCAAGGGTGCCCAAGAGCTTCTCGGCAATGATAAGGAACATGGAGGAGTTTACCTCCAATATTGCACAGAGCTCTGCACACACCATGGAGCCCATCATTTCCAATCTGCAAACAATGGTGGACTCCCAGAGAGACCGTGGTGACCCAGACCGCATGACGCGTGTCATGGGTGATGTGGCAGCTTCCACTCCAGCACAGGCAGAAGCAACGCAACGTCTTAGTGCTGTAATGCAGTCACTGATTGCTGGCAGGGAAGCTCAGGCAGCTCTCAAGCAGTCTCAGCTGCATGCCACGCAAGCTCTGACTGCTGCCATCGTCGCTGGATCCACCACAATCAGCTGGGGATCTCACGGTGTCGAAGCAGGCCACCAATCTGTACTCCAGCAGATTGCGGGGGATGCTGAGGTACTGCCCCGGGCGAATGGCAGTGGGTCAGTGGAGCAGGAACCTGCTGTCCTCTCCCAGGATGACAGCATTCCTCATCCCACCACTGGCACTCTGCCATGTACTTGTCGCTGCCTGTCGCCCAGCCAGCCCAGACTGCCGCTGCCCAGCCAAAGCTGGTCGAGGGTATCCTGCAAGGCGATCTGTAGTCTCTGGCCCTGACACTAAGCAGCCTTCCACCAGCCATGCTGCAGCCATGCTGCACCACAGATGACACACTACGAAGGAGCAGTAGAATAGGTAAAGCCAATGTTACGAGGGGATATAAGGTTTTGCAAAGGGTGATTCATAAATTTAATTGTTGTTTATAATTGTGGTGAATGTTACAACATTTTAATTGAAATGTTGCATATTGGTGCTCTCTCACAGTTCAGTTTTGGGGCTGTGGTATGGAAGGGGAAATTGATGTGCTGATGGAAACATGCAGAGCAACCGGGAAGTGGTCTGGAATTCATTGGAACCGAAGTCTGATGAGGCGGTCACAGGCTGCCCTTGCAAAATGCCGATTGAGTGGCTGCCTCCTCTGTCACTGCTGTTTCTGCTGCTCCGCATCCTCCTCCTCCTCCTCATTGTCCTCCTCCTCATTGTCCTCCTCCTGCTCCTCCTCCTCGTGCTCTCCTCCGCCTCCTCCTCATCCTCCTCCTCCTCATCCTCCTCCTCATTGTCCTCCTCCTGCTCCTCTTCCTCGTGCTCTCCTCCTCCTCCTCATCCTCTTCCTCATTGTCCTCCTCCTCATTGTCCTCCTCCTGCTCCTCCTACTCGTGCTCTCCTCCTCCTCGTCCTCCTCCTCATTGTTCTCCTCCTGCTCCTCTTCCTCATGCTCTCCTCCTCCTCCTCGTCCTCCTCCTCATTGTTCTCCTCCTGCTCCTCCTCCTCGTGCTCTCCTCCTCCTCCTCCTCCTCCTTGCCTCCTTCTCATTGCTCTCCTCCTGCTCCTCCTCCTCGTGCTCCTCCTCCACCTCCTCCTGAGGTGGTGTGGCTATGCCTGGTGGCAATGGCTGCACCCTCATGATGGCCAAGTTGTGCAGCATGCAGCAGACGATGAGGAATAGGGACTCCTGCTCAGCCGAGTACTGGAGGGCTCCTCCCAAGCAGTCAAGTCAACGGAAGCATTGCTTGAGCACTCCGATGGTCTGCTCAATGATGTTCCTAGTGGCAGTATGGCTCTCATTATATGAGTGCTGGCCAGGAGTGTTAGGGTTGGGGAGGATGGAAAGTGGATAGCACTCGTTTCCAACCAGCCAGCCGCGAGCTTGATGTGGTGACTGCAAGAGAGCTCGTACATCGGTCTGGCGCAGGATGAATGCATCAAGGTTTCTGCCAGGATAGCGGGAATTGACGGTGAGGATTCAGCATGCATGGTTGCACACCAACTGCACATTCAGTGAGTGGTAGCCTTTGCAGTTACGGAATACCTCAGGATTGTGATGTGGTGCCCGCAAAGCGACGTGGGTGCAGTCAATGGCGCCCTGCACCATGGGGAAGTCCGCTATCCTGGCAAAGCCACATGCGCGCACATGCTGCTTCTCTCTGGTAATGGGGAAATAAATGTAGTCCCTTCTCCTTCTGTAGAGACCATCTCTGACCTCGCGGATGGAGCAAAGGACAGCAAACTGGGACATATTGGAGATGTCTCTTGTTGCACACTGGAAGGATTTGCTGGTGTGGAAATTAAGCATGATGGGGACCTTAACTGCCACTGAGAGAGCCATTCTCACCCTGGTCTGAGGCTCGAGGTCTGGTTGCAGGAGGTGGCAGAGCTCGGTGACCACCTCCTGGCTGAAACACATCTTCGAACACACTGTTCCTCATTGAAACTGATGTAGGAGAACTGCTGCCGGAATACCCTGGGAGGGTAAGGTCCCCTGTTGATTGCCCTGTTGGGCCTCCTCCCTCTGGCCACATTTTGTTGTCTTTCTCGCTGCCTACGTTGCCTCCGACGGTGATGTCGGAGCGTAAGGTCCAGTGCCAACACAGCCCCCATGAAACGATATGAATGTTGGACTTTCAAATCTGCCCTCAATGAATGTCATGAATCTTTAACAACCAGAACACTCCTTCAACTACAAATCGGGGAAATCTGTCAAAACACCTGCCTGTCTATGTGGAAGTAAGCAGCAACCATTATTGGTCGACTAAAACTTTACTTGATGCTAATGCCTTAAAACAGCGCTCCTCCAGCCGACATCCGACTGAAACATGACTGTCGTGGTCAGTGCCAGGCGCAATAACAGGGCCCAAGTGCCAATATTTCTTCCCGGGTGGTAACGGGGATCTGCACATGGTGATGAAGTCAGCATCACCGGGCGCGGCGAGAACAACGGCCCCTGCTAAATTCAGTGGAGTTGGCTGCACTCTGTTACTGCCCCCTGTACTTCTGGTGTAAAGTTCCACTCTGTACTTTTAGTATAATGTTTCACCTTGTACTTTCAGAATAAAGTTCCACCCTATACAGTTAATATAAAGTTCCATCCTATACTTTCAGTGTAAAGTTCCGTCCTGCAGTTTTAGTGTAAAGTTCGACTCTGTGCTTTCTTTGTAAAATTTCATCTTGTACCTTTAGTGTTAATTTCCACTCTGTACATTTAGAGTAATTTAATTGTAATTTACCACTTTGCACTTTTAGTGTAAAGTTCCACTCTGTACATTTAGAGTGAAGTTCCATCTTGTAATTTTAGCGTAAAGTTCCATTCTGTACTTTGTGGTTAGTTCTACTCTGTACTTTTAGTATAAAGTTCCACCCTGTACTTTGAGTGCAAACTTCCACTCTGTACTTTTACTGTAAAGTTCTACTCTGTATTTCAGTACATAGCTTTAGCCTGTACTTTCAGTATGAATTTCTACTCTGTACTTTCAGTGTAAAGTTCCGTCCTCTACTTTTAGTGAAAAGTTCCGTCTTGTATTTTCAGTGTAAGTTTCCACTCTGTACTGTTGGGATAAAGTTCCACTCTGTACTTTTAATGTAAAGTTCCATCTTGTACTTAGCGTTCAGTTCCATTCTGTACTTTTAGTGTAAAGTTTTACCCTATACTTTCAGCATAAAGTTCCACTCTGTACTTTTAGAGTGTAAAGGTCCATCTTGTACCTTTGGTGTTAAGTTCTATCTTGCACTTTTAGTGGCCAGCTGGATGGGACTGCACTTGCCTGGTTCCATGCTTATCTATCTAATCGTAGCCAAAGAATCGCCTTCAACGGCTTCTCTTCCCGCCCCTGCATCGTTACCTCTGATTTCCCCCATGGATCTATCCTTGGCGCCTCCTATTTATCATCTACATGTTGCCCCTTGGCAACATCATCCGGAAACACAGTCAGTTTCCACAAGTACGCTGATGACACCCAGCTCTACCTCACTACCACTTCTCTTGATCCCTTGACGGTGTCTAAATTGTCAGAATGTTTGTCTGACATCCAGTTCTGGATGAGCAGAAATTTTCTCCTGTTGAATATTGGGAAGATCGATGCCACTTTTTGCGGTTTCCGCCACAAACTCCGTTCCCGAGACACTGATTCCATCCCTCTCCCCAACTCCTGTCTGAGGTTGAACTAGACTGTTTGCAACCTTGGTGACATATTTGACACTGAAGTGAGCTTTTGACCACATATCTGCAGCATAATTAAGACCACCTATTTCCACCTCTAACATCGCCCATCTCTGGCCTTGCTTCAGCTCATCTGCTGCTGAACATAAGAACATAAGAAACAGGAGCAGGAGTAGGACATTTGGCCGCTTGAGCCTGCTCCGCCATTTAATAAGATCATGGTTGATCTGATCATGGACTCAGTTCCACTTCCCTGCACGCTCCCCATAACCCTTTATTCCCTTATCGCTCAAAAATCTGTCTATCTCTGCCTTAAATATATTCAATGACCCAGCCTCCACAGCTCTCTGGGGCATAATTCCACAGATTTACAACCCTCTGAGAGAAGAAATTTCTCCTCATCTCAGTTTTAAATAGGCTAACCCTTACTGTAAGACTATGCCCCCTAGTTTTAGTTTCCCCTATCCATGGAAACATCCTCTCTGCATCCACCTTGTCGAGCCCCCTCATTATCTTATATGTTTCGATAAGATCACCTCTCATTCTTCTGAATTCCAGTGAGTATACGCCCAATCTACTCAACTATCTTCATAAGTCAACCCCCTTATCTCCGGAATCAACCTAAACCTTCTCTGAACAGCCTCCAATGCAAGTATATCCTTCCTTAAATACGGAGATCAAAACTGTACGCAGTACTCTAGGTGTGGCCTTACCAATACCCTGTAGATTGTTGTAGCAGGACTTCTCTGCTTTTATACCCTATCCCCCTTGCAATAAAGACCAACATTCCATTTGCCTTCCTGATTACTTGCTGCACCTGCACACTAACTTTTTGTGTTTCATGCTCAAGGACACCCAGGTCCCTCGGTACTGCAGCACTCTGCAATTTTTCTCCATGTAAATTATAATTTGCTTCTATATTTTTTTCTGCCAATGTGTAACCTCACATTTTCCCACATTATACGCCATCTGCCAAATGTTTGCCCACTCAGTTAGCCTGTCTATGTCCTTTTGCAGATTTTTTGTGTCCTACTCACAATTTGTTTTCCCACCCATCTTTGTATCATCAGCAAACTTGGCAACGTTACACATGGCCCCTTCATCCAAGTCATTAACATAGGTTGTAAATAATTGAGGCTGCAGCACCAATCCCTGCGGCACCCCACTAGTCACTGTTTGCTAACCGGAAAATGACCCATTTATCCCGACTCTCTGTTTTCTGTTAGTTAGCCAATCCTCTATCCATGTTAAAATACTACCCCCACCCTGTGAACTTTTATCTTGTGCAGTAACCTTTTATGTGGCACCTTATCAAATGCCTTCTGGAAATCCAATACACCACATCCACTGGTTCCCCCTTATCCACCCTGCTCGTTACATCCCTCAAAGAACTCCAGCAAATTTGTCAAACATGATTTCCCTTTCATAAAACCATGCAGACTCTACTTGATTGAATTATGCTTTTCTAAATGTCCCGCTGTTGCTTCCTTAATAATGGACTCCAGCATTTTCCCAACGACAGATGTTGGGCTAACTGGTCTACAATTTCCTGCTTTTTGTCTGCCTCCTGTTGTAAATAAGGGCATTACATTTGTGATTTTCCAATCCACTGGGACCGCCTCAGAATCCAGGGAATTTTGGTAGATTACAACCAATGCATCCACTTTCTCTGCAACCACTTCTTTTAAGACCTTGGGATGTAAGCCATCAGGTCCAGGGAACGTGTCCGCCTTTAGTCCCGTTATTTTACCGAGTACTACTTCTTTAGTGATAGTGATTGTATTAAGTTCCTCCCTCCCTATAGCCCCTTGATTATCCACTATTGGGATGTTTTTAGTGTCTTCTACCGTGAAGACCGATATAAAATATTTGTTCAACTTCTCTGCCATTTCCCTATTCTCCATTGTTAATTCTCCAGCCTCATCCTCCAGGGGATCAACATTTACTTTAGCCACTCTTTTCCCTTTTATGGGCTAGAACCTCCACTTTTTTTGCTTGCTTAACACCCACTTAACGCCCATTTTACCGCTGAAATGACGTATAATGCCCATATATCGCCCCATTTGGCACAAAATGGAAACTGGCGGGCATTTTTCGGAAACTTATCACCGAGCGTTACTTTCCCCATGTGGTTAAGGGGCGAGAAAAAAATTACCACCCGTCCACTTTTTTGAGGCGGAATCAGCAGGATGGGCGAACTCAATACGCATAATATCACCCAACGTTACTTTCCGCACGGAATTAACGCCGAGATTCAATATTAACTCCCAGCGGCTGTTTTTTGTCGTAAAGAGCATATTTACCCAAACAAGCGGTCATGGAAATCGCCCATCGTCAATTTCCCCACCTCGCACTCATATCGCCACAATATCACTCGCTCAAAAAAACGCCCACAAAAAGTGGAACGAACCGGAATGAATCACAGCGTTATGGATGCCATGTTCTAGATCACATGTCGCGTCCTTTAAAAGACTGCTGTGCTTCAACCTCGGCGGAGTTCGGATGTACTCTGCAGGTCGTTGCAGTTGATGTGAACATCTCTAAAAACATCTTGACCACACTGTGGAATTGAAGAGGTGTGTTCGTCGGGACATTCCTTGTTTGTGTGAAAACAGAGAACTACTGCAATGGAGTCTGTCCTTTTTCACCCTCTCTTGGTGACCAAATACATGCAGCAAACTCGGCATCGCCAATGGAACACTGCACTGTATTATGTGCCCAATGTATGAAGTGACAGACAGATGAGGAGGACCAGACGTTACACCCCCCGCAAGTACAAAGAGAATCATTCTTACCTCGACTTGCCCGACACCACCTGCCTTCGGAGACTGCGCTTCCACAAAGAGGTTATCGCTGAGGTATGCCAGCTGATAAGGGCAGATCTGAAGCCTGCCAGCACCATCAGAACTGCACTGTCCATCGAGGTCAAAGTCACTGCGGCACTGTCGTTCTATGCCTCAGGTTCTTTTCAGGCCACAGCTGGCGACATTTGCAGACTTTCTCATGCCACACATCGCCGCTTTAGACAGCTCGCTGAAGCCTTGTACGCATGCATGAGGGACTTGATCAGCTTCCCTATGACAAGGAGGCACAGAATGAGAGGGCTCTAGGTTTCTCCAGAATTGTAAACTTCCCCAGGGTGCAGGGAGCAATAGACTGTATGCACATCGCGATGCGGGCACCTTTTCAGGATGCTGAGGTTTTCAGGAACCACAAGGGATTCCACTCCCTGAATGTCCAGCTGGTTGTCGACCACCAGCAAATTATACTGGCAGTGAATGCTCAATTTCCGGGCAGCTTCCATGGTGCGCACATCTTGCGTGAGAGCACTGTATCTGACTTGTTTAACAATGAGCCACAAGGTCAATGCTGGATGCTTGGTGACAAAGGATATGGCCTCGCCACCTGGCTGATGACCCCCTGCGTGACACCCACACCGAGGCCGAGAGACGATACAACGAGAGCCACAGAGCAACTCGCAATATCGTGGAGAAAACCATTGGAGTGCTGAAGCAGCGCTTCAGATGCCTGGACCACTCAGGAAGCGAGCTCCAATACCATCCTGAGTAGGTAGCTTAATTCGTGGTGGTGTGCTCCATGCTACACAACTTGGCTATCAGGAGGGGACAAGAATTGCCTGACAGTCCACCTCATCAGAGAGAGGAAGAGGAGGACAAGGAGGCGGACGCTGACATCGGGCCAGACAATCAGGCTGATGCTGAAGCCATGTCCCCATCCACCTGTAGACCACATGAAAGGGCCCATGATGGCATGATAGCTGCAAGACCCTTACGTCAGAAGCTCATCAATGATCGCTTTTCCTGAAAGAACGTTATTTACAAGGCTCACACACTGCTGGGTGTGCAGGTCATACATCAATGGTGGGCATCACCTTGGTGACAGTTAAAGTTTAAGTTGATTGAAGTTAAGTGTGTTAAAGAATCACTAGCATGTAATGGTGCAGCTATCTGAGCCAATGTGCTGCAAGATTTTGTTAAATAAAAAACATTTAAACTGAACATTAGTCGGAAATCATCAGTATTTCTGTACAAACCAACCCTTCCCCCCGCCCCCGCCCCCGCCCCCCGCTTCTCCTCCCCACCTCTACCCTTTCCCCTTCCCCTCCTGACTCCAAACCGCCTGGCCAAGCAAGTCCTCAGGTGATGTGACGGTCGAAATGCTGCTTGGACGGATACGGGAGAGGACGGTCCCAAGGTGGGAGCATGCGCCGAGCCATAAGCAAGATGTTGCTGCTGGCTCTCATGTGTGGTTGGCAATGGGAGTGCGTCACCTTGGGGTGCAGTGCGGTGCTCCGGGAATGTTCCTGACTACCAGTTCCAGGGCCTCCTCCATCCCTTCCATTTTATATGTTATTTGTTGGACAAAAACTCGGTGCCAACTATGTTCTTGGCGCTTAGTGGGCTTTTTGCTGCTGGTGAATCTCCGTCCTTCCTCCCTCAACAGCCAAACAAGCATACATCACACCCACACACGCTTTCAGTACCTCTGAGTTCCCTCTCTCTCTGTCTCCTCTTCTGCGCATGTCATGATGACCCTTGAGCTCCTGAATCGTGGGAATCAAGCATTGCCATGCCGTTGCTAAGGACGCCTACACTTTACGGCAGAAGTTCAGAAAAATTTAACATTACCGCCCATTTGATATCACTCACGGTAACGCCCATTTTCAAAAATGTAAACTAGGTGTTTTGAGAATGGGCGAGAAGCCGGCAATCTGAAAACCCCTTTTTAACGCCCACGCCGGAAATAATGCCCATTTTTGGGCGATAAGCTCAAAAGTGGAAGTACTAGCCCCATGTATCTGTAGAAACTCTCACTATCTGTTTTTATATTTCGTGCTAGTTTGCTTTCATAAGCTATCTTCCCTCTCTTTATCATTTCTTTAGTCATTCTTTGCTGGCTTTTAAAAGTTTCCCAATACTCTGACCTCCCAATAGTCTTGGTCACATTGTATGCCTTTCTTTTCAATTTGATACCATCCTTTATTTCCTTAGTTAGTCATGGATGGTTATCCCTTCTCTTACAGTCTTTCCTGCTCATTGAGATATATTTGTGTTGCAAGTTATGAAATATCTTCTTAAGTGTCTGCCACTGCTCATCAACCGTCCCATACTTTAATCTATTTTCCCACTCTACTTCAGCCAACTCTGCCTTCATACTTTTGTAGTCTCTTTTATTTAAGCTTAGGACACTGGTTTGAGATCCAACTTTCTCACACTCCAACTGAATTTGAAATTCAACCATGTTTTGATCACTCATTCCAAGTGGATCCTTTACTCGGAGATCAGTTATTAATCCTGTCTCATTACACAGTACCAGATCTAAGATAGCCTGTTCCCTGGTTGGTTCCGCAACGTACTGTTCAAGGAAACTCTCCTGGATACACTCTATGAACTTTTCCTCAAGGCTACCCTGGCCAATCTACTTTGTCCAATCAATATGAAGGTTAAAATCCTCCATTGATTATTGCCGTTCCTTTTTTACAAGCCTCCATTATTTCTTGATTTATACTCCATCCAACAGTGTAGCTACTGTTAGTGGGCCTGTCGACTATGCCCACCAGCGACTTTTTCCCCTTATTGTTCCTTATCTCCACCCAAACTGATTCAACATCTTGATCTTCTGAGCCAATATCATTTCTCATTAATGCACTGACCTCATCTTTCATTAACAGTACTACCCCACCTCCTTTTCCTTTCTGTCTTTCCTTCCGAATTGTTAAATACCCCTGAATATTTAGTTCCCAGCCTTGGTCGCCTTGCAACCACGTCTCTGCAATGGCTATCAGATCATAGCCATTTGTATCTATTTGTGCCATCAACTCATCTATTTTGTTACGAATGATATGTGTATTCAGATAAAGAGCTTTTAAATTTGTTTTTTAAAATATTTTTTCCTTTATTTACCACTAGACTTGGCTATTCCAACATACTCCCACATTCTATCCGACGTAAACTAGAGGTGATCCAAAACTCTGCTGCCCATGTCCTAACTCGCACCAAGTCCTGTTCACCCATCACCTCTGTACTCGCTGACCTACATTGGCTCCCGGCTAAGCAACACCTCGATTTCAAAATTCTCATCCTTATTTTCAAATCCCTCCATGGCCTCGCCCCTCCGTATCTCTGTAATCTCCTCCAGCCCCACAACTCCCCGAGATATCTGCGCTCCTCTAATTCTGCCCTCCTGAGCATCCCCTATTGTAATCGCTCAACCATTGGTGGCCGTGCCTTCTGTTACCTTGGCCCCAAGCTCTGGAACTCCCTGCCGAAACATCTCCGGCTCTCTATCTCTCTTTCCTCCTTCAAGACGCTCCTTAGAACATACTTCTTTGACCAAGCTTTTGATCACCTGTACTAATTTCTATTTATCACACGGTGTCAAATTTTTTATCGCACAGTACTCCTATGAAGTGCCTTGGAATGTTTCATTATGTTAAAGGCACTATATCAATATAAGTTGTTGTTGTAAAGTTTCAGCCTGTACTTTTAGTGTAAAGTTCCATTCTATGCTTTCAGTATAAAATTTCATCTTGTACTTTTAGTGATAAGTTCCACTCTGTACTTTCAGGGAAATGTTCCATCTAGTTCTTTTAGTGTTATTGCACCCTGTACATTTAGTGTAAAATTCCACCCTGTAATTTTAATGTACAGTTCCACTCTGTACTTTGTGCAAAATTTCACTCTGTACTATTTGTGTAAATTTTCATCTTGTACTTTTAACGTTAAGTTCCATTCTGTAATTTTAGAGTAAACTTCTATTCTGTACATTCAGCATGAAGTTCCACTCTGTACTTTCAGTGTAAAGTTCAATCCTGTATTTCTGGTATAAAATTCCACCTTATATTTTCAGTGTCGGATTCATCTTGTACGTTCAGTGAAAAGTTCCATCCTGTACTTTTAGTGTAAAGTATCACCCTCAACTTTCATTGTAAAGTTCCACTCTGTACTTTACGTGTCAAGTTGCATCATATAATTTCAGTGTAAAATTCCATCCTGTAATTTTAGCATGAACTTGTCCGCTGTACTTTCAGTGTAAAGTTCCATGCTGTGCCTTTGGTGTAAAGTTCCATTCTGTACTTTTAGCGTCAAGTTCCACTCTGTACTTTCAGTGTAAAGTTCCATGCTGTACCTTTGGTGTAAAGTTCCATTCTGTACTTTTAGCGTCAAGTTACATTCTGTACTTTCAGTGTAAAGTTCCATACTGTGCTGTTAGTGTAAAGTTCCATTCTGTACTTGCAGTGTAAAGTTCCACTGTGTACTTTTAGTGTAAAGTTCATTCTGTACTCGTTGGGTAATGTTCTATCCTGTACTTTTAGTGTGAAGTTCCACCCTGTTTTTTTAGTGTAAAGTTCCACTCTCTACTTTTAGTGTAAAGTTCCATCTTTATTTTATTGTTAATATCCACTCTGTACTTTCAGTGTTAAGTTCAATCTTGTACTTTTTAAGTTCCATTCTTTACTTTTAGTATCTAGTTCCATCCTGTACTTTCAGTGTAAAGTTCCACTCTATAATTCTAATGTAAATTTCCACTCTGTACTTTCACTTTTTAATAAAGGAGGGAGAGAGAAAACAGGAAATTATAGACCGGTTAGCCTGACATCGGTGGTGGGGAAAATGTTGGAATCATTTATTAACGATGAAATAGCAGCGCATTTGGAAAGCAGTGACAGGATCGGTCCAAGTCAGCATGGATTTATAAAAGGGAAATCATGCTTGACAAACCTTCTAGAATTTTTTGAGGATGTAACTAGTAGAGTGGACAAGGGAGAACCAGTGGATGTAGTGCATTTGGACTTTCCAAACGCTTTTGACAAGGTCCCACACAAGAGATTAGTATGCAAAATTAATGCACATGATATTGGGGGTAATGTATTGACGAGGATAGAGAACTGGTTGACAGACAGGAAGCAGAGAGTCAGAATAAATGGGTCCTTTTCAGAATGGCAGGCAGTGACTAGTGGGGTGCCGCAGGGTTTAGTGCTGGGACCCCAGCTATTTACTATTGTGTTCCGAACACAGATGAGGCTGCACACAGGGAGGTTAAAGTAACAGTGACCTCAGTCTTTAATAAGACACTCCAGAGTGAGGAACAGGCCTTAGGGGCTGGCTTATTTACAGTGCTCCCAAGGGATGCTGGGATCCCTTGGGACTTCAGGGGATGAGCTCCCTGGTGGCGGAACATGAGAGTGCATGCTTTACAGATACACAACATCACTCCCTCCCCAAAGTCAAAGTGAAAACTATTTACAAGGTGAGGTGGTCAGGAGCCTTTCTTTCCCTGGTGGACCGCCTCGGTACAAATGTCTGTTCTGGTGTGTTGGCTGGCGTGGTGTTGGCCCTGCAGGGCTGCTAGGTGAGCCTGGCCTTGCTGGGCTGTTTGGCATGATGGGTTCGATTTCCTGGTCCGGCGTGGTGTCGTTGATCCTTTGGGTGTGTGTTGTGGGCTTGAAAAAGGTGGTGTCTGCTGTGGGTTGTTCAGGGCAGTCTGTGAACCGCAGCCTCATTTGGTCCAGGTGCTTTCTGCAAATTTGTCCATTGTCTAGTTTGGCTACAAACACCCTATTCCCTTCTTTAGCTATCACCGTGCCCGCAATCCTCTTGGGACCATGTCCATAGTTTAGCACACACACATGGTCATTCAGATCAATTTCCCCTGACACAGTTGCGTGACCATCGTTTACATTTTGTTGCTGCCACCTGCTCTCTACCTGATCATGCAGGTTGGGGTGAACCAGCGAGAGTCTGGTTTTAAGTGTCCTTTTCATGAGTAGCTCAGCCGGGGTCACCCCTGTGAGCGAGTGGGGTCTCGTGCGGTAGCTGAGCAGTACTCTGGACAGGCGGGTTTGGAGTGAGCCTTCTGTGACTTGTTTAAGGCTATGTTTGATCGTTTGTACTGCCCGCTCTGCCTGCCCATTGGAGGCTGGTTTAAACGGGGCCGAGATGACATGTTTGATCCCATTGCGGGTCATAAATTCTTTAAATTCGGCACTGGTGAAACATGGCCCGTTGTTACTGACCAGTATGTCGGGCAGGCCGTGGGTCGCAAACATGGCCCTCAGGCTATCAATGGTGGTGGTGGCGGTGCTTCCCGACATTATTTCACATTCAATCGATTTTGAAAAAGCATCCACCACCACCAGGAACATTTTACTGAGAAACGGGCCGGCATAGTTGACATGGATCCTCAACCATGGTCTGGAGGGCCAGGACCACAAACTTAGTGGTGCCTCTCTAGGTGCGTTGCTCAACTGAGCACATACGCTGCATTGCCGTACACAGGACTCTAAGTCAGAGTCGATACTGGGCCACCACACGTGGGATCTGGCTATTGCTTTCATCATTACTATACCCAGGTGTGTGCTGTGGAGATCTGAGATGAACGTCTCCCTGCCCTTTTTGGGTAGCACTACACGGTTACCCCACAACAAGCAGTCTGCCTGAATGGACAGCTCGTCCTTTGGCCGCTGGAATGGCTTGACTGGCTCTTGCATTTCAACGGGGATGCTGGCCCAGCTCCCATGCAGTACACAGTTTTTTACTAGGGACAGCAGAGGAGCTTGGCTGGTCCAAGTCCTAATCTGGCGGGCCACGACAGGTGATTTATCATTTTCAAACGCTTCCATGACCATCAACAAGTCTGCGGGTTGCGCCACCATCAACAAGTTTGCAGGCTGCGCCATTTCCGCCCCCGTGGTGGGCAATGTTAGCCGACTGAGAGCATCCGCACAGTTCTCGGTGCCTGGCCTGTGGCGGCTGCTATAGTTATACGCTGATAGCGCGAGTGACCACCTTTGTATGCGGGCTGAGGTATTAGTATTTATCCCCTTGTTTTCAGTGAACAGGGATGTGAGGGGCTTGTGATCGGTTTCCAGCTCAAATGTGAGGCCAAACAGGTACTGATGCATTTTCTTTACCCCGAACACACACGCTAATGCCTCTTTCTCAATCGTGCTGTCGACCCTCTCGTACTTAGACAAGCTCCTGCAGGCATAGGCGACAGGTTGCAACTTCCCCTCAACGTTAGCTTGTTGTAATACACACCCGACTCTGTACGACGACGCATCACATGCTAGCACAAGTCTTTTACACACGTTGTACAATACAAGCAGCTTGTTGGAACATAAAATGTTTCTGGCTTTCTCAAAAGCAATTACTTGGTTTTTTCTCCATACCCAGTTCTCACCTTTATGCAATAACACATGTCGGGGCTCTAAAAGGGTGCTTATCCCCGGTAGGAAGTTACCAAAATATTTGAGGAGTCCCAGGAACGACCACAGCTCCGTGACGTTCTGTGGCCTGGGCGTGTTCCTGATAACCTCTGTCTTGGCGTTTGTGGGCCGAATGCCGTCTGCCGCAATCTTTCTCCCCAAAAACTCCACTTCTGTTGCCATGAAGACGCATTTTGACCTCTTCAGCCGCAGCCCTACGCGATCCAGTCGCTGGAGGACCTCCTCATGGTTTTGTAGGTGCTCGGGGGTGTCCCAACCCGTGACCAATATGTCGTCCTGAAAAACCACCGTGTGTGGTACCGACTTGAGTAGGCTCTCCATGTTTCTCTGGAAGATTGCTGCAGCCGACCGAATTCCAAACAGGCATCTGTTGTAGATGAACAGTCCCTTGTATGTGTTGATGCAGGTGAGGCCCTTCGAAGACTCCTCCAGCTGCTGCATCATGTAGGCCGAAGTCAGGTCGAGCTTGGTGAACGTCTTGCCTCCTGCCAGTGTCGCAAATAGGTCGTCTGCCTTAGGTAGCAGGTATTGGTCCTGTAGCAAGAAACGATTAATAGTTACTTTATAATTGCCGCAAATCCTGACCGTGCCATCACTTTTGAGTACTGGAACAATCGGGCTGGCCCACTAACTGAATTTCACTGGGGAGATGATGCCCTCGCATTGCAGCCTGTTCAGCTCAACTTGCACTCTCTCCCTCATCATTTGAGGTACCGCTCGCTCCTTGTGATGAATGGGTCGTGCCTCTCGGACCAAGTGGATCCGCACCTTCACCCCGGAAAAGTTTCCAATGCCTGGCACAAAAAGGGAAGGAAATTTGTTAAGAACTTGGGTACATGAGGCCCCATCGATATGTGATAGTGCTCGGGTGTCATCCCAGTTCCAGCGGATTTTGCCCAGCCAGCTTCTTCCAAGCAGTGTGGGGCCTTCGCCCGGGACAATCTAGAGTGGCAGTTCGTGCACCGTGCCCTTGTAGGTGACCTTGACCATGGCGCTACCCAGGACAGTGATAAACTGGTGTACATTCTCAGTTTCGTGTGGATGGGACTCAGGGCTGGTCTGAATGCCTTGTTGCACCACAGTCTCTCAAACATCTTTTTACTCATGATGGATTGGCTAGCGCCAGTGTCCAGTTCCATGGCTACGGGTAAGCCATTCAATTTTACGTTTAGCATTATAAGTGGACATTTTGTCGTAAATTTGTAAACCCCGTGTACTTCAACATTTGCCTCCTCTCTCTGAGGCTCGAAATTGCTTTGATCCACCATGGACCGATCTTCCTCTGCCACGTGGTGGTTAGCAGGTTTTACAGAGCTTGCAGCTCGTTTGCAAACTCATTGGAGATGCCCCATTGTTCCACAGCTCTTGCTAACATACCCTTTGAAGCGGCATGAATAGGCTGAATGGAAGCCTCCACAATGCCAACAAGGTGTGAATTGCCTTGCATTCATCCTTTGTTGGGGACTCTGAGTCATCTGGGTCACCTGAGGCCTGCTGGCAGTTGCAGACTTGTGGGTTCTGCCCTGTACATTTCTGGTCGCAAACACAGTTCCAGTTAATTTATGAACATTGCTAACACTTGTGTGCTGAGAGATTTGTTTGGTGTTATCACTGGTGGACAGAAACGCCTGTGCTATCGCAATGGCCTTACTGAGGGTCAGTGTCTCTCCAGTCAAAAGTTTTCGTGGGATGGTCTCGTGGCCAATGCCCAGTACAAAAAAGTCTCTGAGCATTTGCTCCAGGTAGCCATCAAACTCACATTGTCCTGCAAGTCGCCTTAGCTCAAAAATGTGTGCACACCTGACCTTCGGATCGCTGGCACGTGTAGAACCGATGCCTCGCCATCAGTACGCTCTCCCTCGGGTTAAGATGTTCCCGAACCAGTGTACACAGCTCCTCATATGACTAATCTATGGGTTTCACCAGAGCCAGAAGATTCCTCATGAGGCTGTCGGTCGATGCCCCGCAGACTGTGAGGAGGACCGCTCTCCTTTTTGCAGCACTTCCTTCTCCGTCCAGCTCGTTGGCTACAAAGTACTGGTCTAGCCGTTCGACATAGGCTTCCCAGTCCTCACCCTCCAAGAACTTCTCCAGGATGTCCACAGTTTGCTGCATCTTTGCGTTGGATTCATAGTCTCGTCGCCAGTTATTGTGTTCCTAACACAGATGAGACTGCACACAGGGAGGTTAAAGTAACAGTGCCCTCAGTCTTTAATAAGACATTCCAGAGTGAGGAACAGGCCTTAGGGGCTGGCTTATATACAGTGCTTCCAAGGGATGCTGGGATCCCTTGGGACTTCAGTGGATGAGCTCCCTGGTGGCGGAACATGGGAGTACATGCTTTACAGATACACAACATTTACAATATACATTAATGATTTAGATGAAGACATTGAATGTAATATCTCCAAGTTTGCAGATGACACTAAGGTGGGTGGTGGTGTGAGCTGTGAGTAGGATGCTAAGAGGCTGTAGGATGACTTGAACAGGTTAGGTGAGTGGGCAAATGCATGGCAGATGTAGTATAATGTGGCAAAAACAGGAAAGCAGAATATTATCTGAATGGTGACAGATTAGGAAAAGGGGAGGTGCAACGAGACCTGGGTGTCATGGTACATCATTCATTGAAAGTTGGCAAGCAGGTACAGCAGGTGGTGAAGAAGGCAAATGGCTTGTTGGCCTTCATAGCTAGAGGATTTGAGTATAGGAGCAAAGAGGTCTTACTGCAGTTGTACAGGGCGTTGGTGAGGCTTCACCTGGAATATTGTGTTCAGTTTTGGTCTCTTAATCTGAGGAAAGACGTTCTTGCTATTGAGGGAGTGCAGCGAAGGTTCACCAGACTGACTCCTGGCATGGCAGGACTGACATATGAGGTGAGACTGGATCGGCTGTGCTTGTATTCACTGGAATTTAGAAGAATGAGAGGGGATCCCATAGAAACATGTAAAATTCTGACAGGATCCGACAGGTTAGAGGCAGGAAAAATGTTCCCGGTGCTGGGAAAGTCCAGAACCAGGGGCCACAATCTAAGGATACGGGGTATTCCATTTAGGACTGAGATGAGGAGAAACTTCTTCACTCAGAGAGTTGTTAACCTGTGGAATTCTCTACCGCAGAGAGTTGTTGAGGCCAGTTCATTAGATATATTCAAAAGGGAGTTAGATATGGCCCTTACGACTAAAGGGATCAAGGAGTATGGAGAGAAAGCAGGAAAGGGGTACTGAGGTTGAATGATCAGTCATGATCTTATTGAATGGTGGTGCAGGCTCAAAGGGCCGAAAGGCTTACTCCTGCACCGGTTTTCTATGTTTCTCTGTTTCTATGACAAGTTCACTCTCTACGTTTAGTGTAAATTTCCATTCTGTACTTTTAGTTCAGTTCAATCTTGTATTTTTAGTGTAAAATTCCATCCTGTATTTTTAGTCTTAAGTGCCATTCTGTACTTTTAGAGTTACGTTCCACCCTATAGTTTTAATGTAAATTTCCATTCTGTACTTTCAGTGTAGAGTGCCATCCTGTACTTTTAGTGTCAAGTTCCATCTTGTACTTTCAGTGTAAAGTTCCATATTTTATTTTTAGTGTCAAGTTCCATTTTGTACTTTAAGTGTAAAGTTCCATATTTTATTTTTAGTATAAAGTTCCACCCTGTACTTTTAGTGTAATGTTTCATCCTGTACTTTCGTGTAAATTTCCACTCACTACTTTAAGTGTGAACTTCCAGTCTGTACTTTTAGTGTTAAGTTTAATCTTGTACTTTTAGTGTAAAGTTAAACTCTTTACTTTTGGTGTAAAGTAGCACTCTGTGCGTTCAGTATAAAGTTCCATTCTGTACTTTCAGTGTAATGTGCCATCTGTACTCTTAGTGTAATGTTCTATTCTGTAATATTAGCGAAAAGTTGCACTATGTACTTTTCGTATAAAGTTCCACTTTGTACTTTCAGTGTAAAGTTCCATCCTGAATATTTAGTCCTTTCGCTCTGTACTTTCAGTGTAAAGTTCCATCTTATACTTTTAGTGTAAAGTTCCACTCTGTATTTTTCGTGTAAAGTTCTATCCTGTACTTTTAGTCTAAAATTCCATTATGTACTTTCAGCATAATGTTCCATTATGTTCTTTTAGTGTAATGTTGCACCTGCACTTGCAGTGTAAATTTCCATTCTGTACATATAGTGTAAAGTTGTGCTCTGTACTTTCAGTGTAAAGTTCCACACTGTACTTTTAGTGTAAATTTTCACTCTGTACTATTAGTGTAAATTTCCACTCTGTACTTTTAGTGTAAAGTTCTACCCTGTACTTTTAGTCTAAAATTCCATTATGTACTTTCAGTGTAATGTTCCATCCTGTTCTTTTAGTGTAATGTTGCACTCTGCACTTGAAGTGTAAGGTTCCATCCCATACTTTTCGTGTAAAGTTCCATCCTGTACTTTCAGTGCAAAGGTCCATTCTCTACATTTAGTGTGAAGTTGAACTCTGTACCTTCAGTATAAAGTTGAAGTTTGTACATTTAGTGTAAAATTTCACTCTGTACGTTTAGTGTTATGTTCCACTCTGTACTTTTAGGTAAAGTTCCATTTTGTACTTTTAGTGTAAAGTTTAGTGTAACATTGCACTCTGTACTTTGTGTTATGTTCCACTCTGTACTTTTCATTTAAAGTTCCACTATGTACTTTTAGGGTAAAGTTTCACTATGTACTTTCAGTGTAAAATTCCACCATGTACTTAATATTAAGTTCTACTCTGTACTTTTCATATAAAGTTCCATTCTGTACTTTTAGTGTAAAGTTGCACTCTGTACTTTTCGTGTTCTGTTCCACTCTCTACTTTTCATATAAAGTTAAAATATATTCTTTTCGGATAAAGTTCCACCCTTTACTTTTAGTGTAAAGTTTCACCTATACTTTTAGTATCAAATTCCACTCAGTACTTTTAGTATAAAGTTCCATCTGTAATTTTAGCATAAGGTTCCACTCAATACTTTTAATATAAAGTTCCATACTGTACATTTAGTGTAAAGTTCCACCATGTGCTTTTAGTGTAAAGTTCATTCCTGTACTATTGGTGTAATGTTCCACTCTGTGCTTTTAGTGTATAGTTGCACTCTGTACTTTTAGTGTTAAGTTCAATCTTGTACATTTAGCAACAAGTTCCATTCTGTACTTTTATTACAAAGTTTCGTTTCAAATAAACTTCCACTCTATCGTTTCAGTATAAAGTTCCACTCTGTACTTTTAGTTGAAAGTTCCACTTTGTACTTTTAGTGTAAAGTTCCACTCTGTCATTTTGGTGTAAGGTTCCATCCTGTACTATTAGTGTGAAATTCCCTTCTGTACGTTCCACTCTGTTCATTTTATGTGAATTTACAATCTGCACATTTTGAGTGTAAAGTTCCATACTCTGCGTTTAGTGTAAAGTTCCTCAATTATTTTGGGGTAAGGTTCTACTCTTTACTTGTAGTGTAAAGTTCCACCCTGTACTATCAGTGTAAAGTTCCACCGTGTACTTTAAGTGAGAAGTTCAATCTTGTACTTTTAATGTAAAGTTCCATTTTGTACTTTCAGTGTATAGTTCCATATTGTACTTTCAGTGTCTAGTTCTATATTGTAAAGTTCCTATCTGTACGATTAGTGTAACATTCCACTCTGTACTTTCAGTGAGAAGTTAAATCTTGTACTTTTAGTGTAAAGTTCCACCCTGCGAAAAGTTCCATCAGGTACTTTTAGCGTAAAGTACTTTTCGTATGAAGTTCCGTCTGTACTTTCAGTCTGAAATTGTATCCTGTACTTTCAATGTAAAGTTCCACCCTGTACTTTTAATATAAAGTTCCACTCTGTACTTTTAGTGTGATGTTCCACTCTGTTCTTTCAGTGTAATGTTCCATCCTGTAGTTTTAGTATCAAGTTCCATCTGTATGTGTAGTGTAATATTCCATCCAATACTTTTCCATTCCATACTTTGTGTTAAGTTTAAAAATGTACTTTTAATGTTGTTCCACTCTATAGTATTAGTATAATGTTCCATCCTGTACTTTTAGTGGAAAGATCCACTCTGTTCTTTCGTTTAGTGTAAAGTTGCACCCTGTACTTTCAGTGAAAAGTTCCATCTCGTATTTTAGTGTAAAATTCAATTCTATAATTTCCATCTGTATGTGTAGTATAAAGTTCCATCCTGTACCTTCAGTTTAATGTTCCATACTGCACAACTTGTAATTTTAGTGTAAAGTTCCACTCTTTTCTTTCAGTGGAACGTTCTATCTTGTACTTTTAGTGTTACGTTCCACTCTGTACTTTTAGAGTAAAGTTCAACCTTGTACCTTTAGTGAAAAGTTCCATCTTGTATTTTTAATGTTAAGTTCCACTCTGTACTTTCACTTTAAAGTTCCACTGTGTACTTTCAGTGTAAAGCTCCACTCTGTACATTTAGTGTACAGTTGCATGCTGTCCTTTTAGTGTAAAGTTCCAACCTGTACTTTTATTGTACAGTACCATTCTGTACTTTCAGTGTAATATTCTACTCTGTACTTTCAGTGTAAATGCGATCCTGTACTTATAGTGTAAAGTTACACGCTGTAGTTTTACTATAAAGTTCCACTCTGAACGTTTAGTCTAAAGTTCCATCCTGTACTTTCAGTGTAATGTTCCACTTTGTATTTTTAGTGTAAAGTCCCTCCCTGTACTTTTATTATCAATTCAGGCAAAATAGCGGATCTCACTACTGCCAGAGTCAGCACTTACACTAAGAGTTTAGGATATTTGGAACCATAACTTTTATATATTCTCTGTACATTTGCAATGTTTCAACTCCCACAGAAAATTGTGCTTTGATTATTATTTCATGAATCAGTGGACTTTCAGAAATTCAAAAATAGAGATTTTTTTCATATTATTTAATTTAGATGATACAGTACTGGTAAAATGGATGTTTATAACATGTAGAAGACTAATTGATTGGGGTAAGCTTGTATGCCATCCAAAATCAATACACTTTTCAGTTGGATGATGGTTAAATAACCTGCTAACCCTCAATGTGAAAGCGCACAGAGATAAATAGCAGCCAATGACCCTCTGTATTAAAGTATTCTCCAATGTTATCCACTAACATCAGAATACACTGGGAGGTGGCGGAGTGATTTCTGGGTTTAAAAAAAACATCAGAGAAAGGGAAGGGAGAAAAATAAAATTCCAATGTATTCTCCTTTTCTTAATCATATAAGAGTGACTCCAAAAAGATAATTAATTGTGCTTTGTGGTTTCAACAACAAGATCTGGTGTTATATAAATGTGAGTTGTTATAGAAATGCCAATATTTCTTTTGTTACGTGAATGTAAACATTGAAATGTTGAAATCTTTCTCTGAGGTTCCTTTGTGTGGACTATCCAATTAATCTTGGCACTACGCTGCAAATTAAGGCTGACGTCAATATTAGTGAGTATCCCTTTCTCGGCGTTCAGAGCACAAGTTAGCCGGGCTCCGAAATTCCAGGGGCTTAGATCCTGGCACTTGGATGCTGGAATGGCACCCACCGATACTGACTCCTCATGTGGATTTACCTGAGACCACTGGACACCTATCTTGCCTTGCCAGTGTGACTTATCTATTCCGAAGCAGGTGATGACTCCCTCATCACAAACCCCTCCCCCCTAACCCTGACAAAAGGGGCCACAGTAACTTAAAACTGCTTAAATTCTCCTTCAATATTCGGGCGTCTAAGATCAGCCAAGATCAACTCATGCAAGGCTGACAGGAGAATGACCTTATTTCTCAATACCTTACGTCACAATTGAGATGACTGTAGTTCGCTGAAAATGTCACTAGGTGGGGGAATGCATCAATGTAAAGCAACAATGCACCATTCTAAAAAACGTCATTGGCTCATAATTTGCTGCCAAAATAACGGTGAGGCTAATACCGCTCACCTTTATTCATGTGCAAACGCCACAGCAGTTTCAGGCAAGGGTAGATGTGCAGTTAAATGCAGAAATCCAAAAGTCGCTGTCGAAGTTGTGCCACTTTGCTATTAGTTGCGTGTAAATGACATCTCGCTGTTTGGCTCACCATTGTAATGCATTGAACAGTTGCTACATTTGCATGGTAGGTATGAACTAAAATCGCAATTAAAAGTTTACATCAAATCATTTCAAGTCTAAGTACCCTTTTAACAATGTTATAAGTGTCAATTACTGCCACACATGCTCTCTGGCACTGACCATTATCTATTACAAATGTGGAGCCTCATTTAACAACATAAAAACACAAAAGTGGCAGTAGGCCATTCGGCCCCTCAAGCCTGCTCCGCCATTCAATAAGATCATGGCTGATCTTCAACCTCAACTCCACTTTCCTGCACTATCCCCATATACCTTCATTCCCTTAATATCCAAGAGTACTTCACTGGTTGTAAAGCGCTTTGGGACGTCCAATGGCCATGAAAAGAGCTATAGAAATGCAAGTTTTTCTTTCTGATACAAGTGCAAGTTATGGACACATTTTACTGATGAATATATACAAAAGACATTACTGAAGTAGCTCTGCAGAATTTCTGTACATTGCCATTTTTCTTAAGATTACAACATAATGAAGTCCATTTTAAGCATATATTGTATCTTTAAAGTTTAAAAAATACTGACATGTTTACTGATTTAGTCGTGATGGAGACCCTTGCTGGGAAGTGCACATGTGACAATCGTATAAATGCAAGTTCTTTTGGCAAGTTGCATATTCTAACCACCCAATTTCCCATATTCCAGCAGAAGTCAATGAACTGAGATCAGGAGCAACAACCTCTGTCTGGGTTTCCCCTCAGCCCCTAACCCAAGGCTGCCGAAGCCAGCAGTTTAGCCCCCGTGACGGACATGAACTGACTCAGCACAAGGCAGTTGCAGCTTTCTGCCCAGGGGCCGCACCAGGCGGAGCGGTTCTGCGTCGGTGCCAGCAGGGGGCGACACCTTTCCTCTTTAACGGTCTCTGAATTTTCACTTCAGGCTGCTGATTGCTGTTGCTTATAGGGCTGTGGTTGCCGGGCACTTGCCCCAGTCCGGTACCGGCCCGCTCGGTACTTACCCCGCTCCGTCACTTGCTGCGCAGATTGGGCTGAATGATGTGAGCCGGCCAACACCAAGAGCCAAAGAAAACCACCGGTTCTACTTGCTTAACATTTTAATTGTTGGAGATTTTTTTAAATGTCAAATTTAAATGAAAACATTTTTGTTTTTACTTTTCCTTTCTCTCTCTTTTTCACGACAAAAAATTTAAAAACCCTAAACGTGCAAGGCCAAGTTTATCTAACTAGATTCACTCTTAAAGCTAATTATGGCCCAACATAATTAAAACTGTCAAAATCGGGAAACACATTAGCCTTCCTTTCATAAAATATCTGAAGAAAGGATTTTCTGCACATTTCAGATGAACATTGTAAGTTAGAATGCAAGAAATATGCAGAAAAACCATGTAAGGTTTAAACTTGCGATCCAATGTTATCGTGCTACAGAAACGTGGGCGGTGGGAGGGCAGAACACATGCATGTACAAAGTTCAATTTTTTGCCCTTTCAGTGAAATAAACCCTACTCTTTTGAACCTGTCTTCATAACTAAAATCCTGCATTCTTGTAAGGAAGGAGCTTCAAGGCGTGCTAGAGGAGTTTTCTAAAAAGTACTTGGAGGATTGCTGTGTGAGCAACTAGATCAAACAGAGTAAAATCACAGGTAAAATCATGCAGTAAGAAGTCGGGGGCAGGCTAAAATCTACGTGACTCAGAAGGATCATGACCACATTCGAAGACCTGCCTTAAAACATTTAGATAGGTCAAGGAATGGTCTCACAATCGGGTAAATAATCCTCAATATGGGGATTGCAAGATCATTAGTAAAGAATGGGAGAAGGAGAAAGTGCCTAAACTGTAAGACATCACTGCTTCACTCAATATGAAATATTCATCAAGATCCTAAAATATTGTCAATTTTTCACAGAATACAAGGTGTAAATGTGTACATTTTTCTGTTGGTCTAATTGAGCATTTAAAGATTATGAAGAGAATTGATAAAACTAATTCAGGCAAATTGCCCCGATGATAGAGGCTTCAAATATCTGGAGACGTGAGAGGGGATTTGGAGTAAGAAGGCAAGTCAAGTTGAATTTTTTTTGTCTGAAGGCTAGTACTGGAATGCTACCAGGCAAGGCCATTGAAATGACAGGACAAGATAAATGGCTGAAGGGGCTACTGGAGAGGGAAGAGATTGAGGAATGTGATGGGTTGGTGGTCTATGAAAAAAAGAACAAGCTTATTCGGGTTTTTCCTGTTCCTCGTCTTTTTTTATGTTCTTATAGTAATATGTTGCAATACTTTTCAAAACACTGATACATTTAACACTGTTGTCATTAGTACTGTTGTTAGACTTCGAGACATGTATTTCTCTCTCTCTCTTGCTTTTACAGAGACAACATTTTAAAGAAAGAAAGACTTGGTTTTAAAGACCACCGGACATCTCAAAGTGCTTTACAGCCAATGAAGTACTTTTTTTGTAGTGTAGTCACTGTTGTAATGTGGGAATTTTACATTAAAAACTCCTACACCTTCTATTCCAAAACCTACGACAAAAGTACTGGAGCTGAACTAGGAACTAAAGATTGAAAACTGAGGACTTTAGTTTTAAAAACACCATCTTATTTATCCTTAATTTCCAAAGAAATCTTCTCCATCCTATTGACCAATCTGAGTGACCTGTGTTAGAAGAATTCAGCTTTTCTGGTGCAAACCACCTTACATAGCTATGTTGATTTACCCCCACTGATCAATAAAGCCAGATCACTTGTTTATTGCCTAGCCTCTCAGCTGTTTGCTAACAAAGAAATCACACACAGGTCCAGATAAGGCAGGATATCCTTATATTTCCTTTAATAAACCATTTGTAGTCCTGGGGTCTTGGTGGCTTGATTTCTATCTCTGGAGAGGAATGATTTGTTTGTATAAGTCTTCATGGTTTAATTAGCATTCGTCCTATCCTTTCCTTGCATTTAGTCTGATTACTGACTACTTTTAAAGGATGCATTTAAGTCAATTCTTAAGGCATTTCTCCTACATCATAAATACTTGATGGTCTCTCGAAGGCCGGGGCCTCCACGCTGCCCATGGTCGCCACCCACCGACCTGCGGGAGACCATCGGCGGTGGGCCAGGGCTATGGGGGGAGCGGCGGGCAGCGGCCATGGACAGCGTGGAGGCATACTACTCCAGGGAGCAGTACGAGCTGGTGCAGGAGGGCGATGACAGCGAAGAGTGACGTCATCAAGGTGGGTGATTGGAGCATGAACGGATACAGCAGGAGCAGTGAGGTCGGGGCGAAGGAGCGGCCAGAGACTGTAGAGGGACATGATCGGGGCCCAGGGGAGGCGTGAGTTCGGGGCCAGGGGCCCAGGGGCAGCACGGGCCAGCCCACTCTGCGATATGTATGCGCACTAGGTCTGTGCAGCAGAGCTGGTCTCCAATCGACTTGGGTAATCCTTGCCACTGGACCAAGACCTAGTTCTGTCAAGCCCGTGTGGTGGCTGGTGTGCAACGGCCACCCCACATTAAAAAATCCACGCACAAGCATCTTCCATCCTTGAGGATGTAGTTTGGGTCCTTCATTGAAACACCTGTGAACTCATCCGTTTTTGGCGTGGAAGCGTCATCCTCGTTTCGAGGGATCGCCTATGATGATGATTGTGTTAGGCTTCTTTTCAGTGTTGCACCATTACTACTTCATGTTAAAGGACAGAACAGTGGATAGAATAAGTCAATTATACTCCACTGAATCAGTGAAGTGGTTTCAATGGCTTCTGAACCGTACAGGCAAAGATGGGTAATTTTAGATGGGAAAGTAAGGACATAGGAACAGGAGTCGGCCATTCAGCCCCACGCACCTGTTTCACCAATTAGATCATGGCTGCTCAACTTAACTCCATTGACCTGCCTTTGCTCCATATCCCTTTATACCCTTACCATTAAAAATCTTGCAATCTCAGGTCTGGAATATTTCAATTGACCCAGAAACCACAGCCTTTAAAGGGAGAGAATTTCAAATCCCCACTGCCCTTGTGTGAAAAAAGTACTTCTTGATTTCACCCCGGAGCAGTCTAACTCTAACTTTAAAATTGTGCTCTCTCGTTCTGCATTCCCCCACCAGAGGAAATAGTTTCTCTGTATCTACCCCATCGAGGCCCTTTATCATTTTAAATGACAATTAGATTGTCATGTATTTCACCATCTTGCAATGACTATAAGTGTGTAACTGTAACTCATGCATACTGTACCAGTACCCTTGTAATGCACACCCTGACCACAGGGAGTGAGCTCCTCACCTGGGCTTCCAGGTATAAAAGGGGAGGTCCCAACCAGGATCAACACTCTTCAGTCCTGGAAATAAAGTGAAGGTCACAGAGTGACCGTGTCTGATATATCCATGCCTCGTGTGAGTTTGTAACAAGGTGCAGAGACACTACATAGATCATCTCTTAAACTTCTAAACTCAAGGGAATACAAGACCGGTTTATGTAACCTGGCCTCATTATTTAATCCTTTAAGTCTGTTTCATACCACAATATCATCAGCATCGTATCGAGGATGACTTGCTTTCACGCTAAAAGGTGATGAGTTCACAGCTGTTTCAATGAAGCACCTAATATTCCAGATCCCGAACTACATGTTGAAGGGTGGAAGATGCCTGTGCGTGGATTTTTTTAACGTGTGGTGGCCATTGCACGTCAGCCACCACACGGGCTTGACAAGCTAGGTCTTGGTCCAGTGGCAAGGATTATCCAAGACGACTGGAGACCAGCTCTGCTGCACAGATCTAATACGCACACATATCGCAGTGTGGGCTGGTCCGTGCTGCCCCTGGGCCCTGATCACTTCGCTCCACGATCACTCGTCGCTCCTGCGCCCCAACCTCGCCACTCCTGCTATACCTGCCCACGCTCCAATCACCGACCTGGATTTTGATGACGTCCAATCCAGTCGCCCTATTCACAGCCGTCGCTCTCCAGCACGCACTGTACCTTGAAGTGGTATGCTCTTTGAAGGCCGCAACCTGCTTCAAAGGAGCAGCGTGCAGCCCGATCCGGCATTCGGCCTGCAAGGACCACCATACTACAACACTGCTCCTCTAATGGCCCTAAATCTGCTTCTCAGTTTGTTGGACACCAGAACCTTCCTCCACAGACTCTTTGGCTGTAATTTTGCCAACCTTGGCGGGTCCAGTGCGGGCGATGTCCGTGGCAGGCCGCAACTCCACTGCTGGCTCCATCCCACTGCTGGAAATGGACTTACCTTAATGTTAAGCCCATCCAGCACGTTTCTCAGCCCAATTCGATGGAGCAGGTCTGGTGACGTCATCCATGATGCGTTTTCAGCTGGGATTTTTAAAGGGACCATGGCCACATTACATTTGAAGTTTAATGTAGCATAGTGCTGTCGGTGCACTACAGCATTAGAGTGTTGCAAACACTGACAATGGCTGCAAAGAGGCAGAGGGTTCACCCAGGTCCTCCATTGACTCCCTCCATTGCAGATTGCAGAGGAGGACACCAGCAGGGATGTGCTCAGGAGGACCTGGGTGTAGTGCCGCAAACATTTCAATTATCTCATTTGATCAGGAGCCATTAGTACAAAGCCACACTCAATCCCATTCTGCTGTGCCTCTCGTTACATCCCCATCACTCTGCCTTCCTGATGCTACTCCTGCACATCCTTGCTCACACCAACTTACCTTGCACCTCCACCCATTCCTCTCTTGCTACCTACATTACACGTCCCCATCTCACTAGCCACCCCTCACATTCACCCTCATCCTAGTGCTATCATCCAACTAACAACACAAAAGCTGCTTGGTCATTGTAGGGATGCTTTATGGTGCTGGTGTGAGGTGGTGCCAACCTGGTGCATCGTGTGGCACCCAAGGTGGACAGCATCAAATAAAGTAAATCTGGCCATGATGTGGCCATCCCTGGTCTCACGGGCAACAATGTGCTCAGGTGCTGATGCCCTGTGTCCTGTGCAGCACCAGGTGATTGCGTTGAAGGTTGGTATTGTGGTTGGTGCTGCTGGTGTTGGAGCTCATTGTGGTTTGATTCTGAGACAGTAAGGTGTGACAGTATAAACGGCACCCATGTTGATGGAATAAATGGCAGGTGAAGTATAGATGACAGAAGCATTCTGTCAATGGTGAGAGTGTTCTTCCAATGAGGTAACACTGGATGGAGACTCTGCTGGAAACACTTGCAGCCTGCAGAATCTGTGCTGGAAATGGACTGAGCAGCAGCTTCTGCCTGAGGAAAGTGATCATCTGTCAGGTGGGAGCTTTTACTATGCATTTGATGCTGTCAAGTAATCAGCTGGAGCAATGGCCACTGAACTCCCGCCTCAGGTTGACAGACGTGGTTCCCGAGCTACGTAAATCCCATGGTCTTGCAGGGAAATTAAAAATGTAGAGGGAAAGAAGTTCTTAAGTGCCTGTAAACTACCTGATAATGATTTCAATTGGGTCGCCCGTCGCTGATGGTTGGGTCGGCTCCACGATGTCAAACACACCTGGGGGAAAGGTACGTGGGGGAGGGATGACAGCGGGTTCCCGACCCGCAGTCAAAAAGAATAACTTTCCCACCCAACCCACCACCAATCACGCCCGCTACCACCCCAGAAAGCTCCAGTCTTCTTCCTGCTTCCCAATTTTGGGATATCCCTCATCAGTAACAAACACTTAGACCATAATTCCAGTGACCCCCTTGATCCCAAATCTTGAGACCTCCCTCCCTACCAGCTTCCCGGTTGCACAACAGGCATCAGCAGCTCACCCAGAATGTTTTGATGAGGTCCGAGGCCCAATTTCAGGCTGACCTTGGGCCTCTTGGTCCAATTGCGAGCTGGCAACCGGGAATGTGCTCTGTCTTATTTTTACACCATATTTCTTTTCTAACCATCAACAAAGATCCCACCATGGCAGGGGCAACCGATCACAGATGTTGCTGATCACAGGTGTTATCTGTCTTTAAACAGTTCATAACAAAACTGTTAATAAATTGTAATAAATGTCATCGTTTGCCTGACATAAAAGCTTTGCAAATACATTTTCCAGTTTGTTTGAAAGTCTTGCAGAAAAAACACATACATTCTCAATTCCAGGAGGTGGGCTCATCAACTGCTGATCAACAAATTATACACTAAGAAATTTTGCAAAGTGCAAATACTCAAAATGCACAGCTTGCATGCTCGGAAATTCAACATGCTCCATATGCACAGATGTGGTTGGAAACTATTCTTACATCAAAAATATCCAGTCAAAGCCAATGTTTCAGAGGCGGGGTTAAGGTTAAAACTTTTAATGAAGGTTAAAAGACATTTAAAAAATTGTATGGGAAAATTCAATAATATTACAGTGTGATTTCCAGGGTCACTCTCATTTGTATATTTTGCTGGTGCTCCATGCATTAGAAATGCCTTTGCTTGGGACTTTATCCAATTGATAGAGGGAAATTCCGTGCTGCTTCAGGATTGTAAGGGTCCTCAGCAGCTTTAAGGAGCAGCCATCATCGTTATCATTTCTGCAGGAGAAGGAAGGTGCATAAGGGCAGAAAGCCTTTGAGGTTCTGTGATGGGGTATTGGAAGTAAGGCAGGAGTGGAGACGCTTTGGCACTGGACGTGACTGGGCCCCAGGGAGAGCTATCCATGGGAAATGGAAGACGGTGAGCAGACCAATGAATGGCGGCAGAAAGCTTGGGAAGTTGCCTTCATCAGGTGATGGGAATAGGAGCTGGATGAGTTGTTGCACACTGAGAAAGATATGTAGATGTTTGTAATGTAGACGATTGTTCTTTGCTTAAGAATACATAGCAACACATTGCTATTAAGCACTAGTTGGTTTATTAACAAAGGTTTAACAATCAAACTACACATTACCAGTGCATCCACTAAGTTCACAACTCCGTACCTCATCGTGGTTGACCTAGACTCAACTGACTGGGGTTTTATTGAGTCTTGTGAACATCACGTGACTGGCTAAGCCACTCACAGTGCAACAGCTCTACAAACCTGTGAGCATACTCACATGTGCATACATTACAATGATGACATCTTTAAGGGGACGATATAAATGGGATTGTAAATGTAGTGTGCAGATGTAGAGGTCAAGTGTGTGGAATGGGTGGCCGAGTGCCTATTTTTTTCAGGCACTATGTGGCCTACCCCAACCCCATAATTGTGGGCAGGAAGCATGCGCACACTTTCAGCTGGAAGTGCGTCGACCGTCATATTGGGTAAGGACAAACAAGAGATGTCCTTTACCCACGCCTGAGGCATATGCAAATATGGGGCCTAACGTCTGCTTGAGGTCCCCACCCAACATTGGTTTGCCCTGAAGGCAGTCAGTGCCATCTTGGGAAACCAATCCTACTGAAAGGCGGCCAACGTAGAAGATAAGTAACTTACCTCAATGCTGAGCCAGGAGAGGAGGAGTACTCCTCTCAACCCCACTTTAAAGGACCCGATCATCGCTCCTGACCACCTCCCCTCTCTCACCACCGCTCCTGACCCCCGATTCTGACCCCCCCCCACCCGGCCGCCACCCCCAGCCTGACCCCTGACGCTGCTGATGTTGCTGTATCCCAATTTTTCTTCACTCTTCTCTCAACCGGTGGGCTGCAGCGCTCGATTCCTTTTGATCAGTTTTAACAATATCCCCTCATTCTGATCTAGTGTTCTCAGTGCGCTTTCTTACTGACCAGTTATATTACACAGATGATCAATGTGAAATGTTTTTAGTTTTACACCAACATGAAACAGGATATTACATTTCAGTTGTGAAGGTGCTCAAATTGAACTTCGGTAAATGGTGTGAGATGTCCTGCGGTGAGGTGGTTTCACATCATCAGGACTTCATACCAACTGCAGTGTAAAGGCAATATGTTCAAAGCCAAGTTTACAAAGATTCTACGTGGTCTACTGGACTGCCCACAAATTTTTAAAATCTTCAGTCTGAAGCTTTTTAATAATAATTGAGACAGGACAGTTTACGCTTTGCTCACATTGAAATGTAAGCAGCCTTTGGTTGCTGGTGATCAGAGTTCCGTTTTATCTGGTCAAAAAGGCAATGTGAAGTTGGCAGTGTATCTCTGATCTGCCAGCCTGCATCACTCTCAGCAGGCACCAGTCCCAAACTGAACCTGTACCTGTAGTTAAACAAGGGCCTTAGCCGCAACACTCTACTGAACTCCCTTGGCTCTGAAAGTTTTACTGGAACGATTTCTCTTTATATATAGGAAGATTTGTATTTATATACTGCCTTTTATGATCTCAGGACAACAGAAGTACTTTTTGAAGGCTAGTCACTACTGTTCTGGACAAAGTGAAATCGCTTGTCATGGTCTACAGTATCTAGTCCCTTTAGAATCCTACAAAGAGCAATCATATATTCCATCTACTGTATTACCTTTGCCTACTCTTTCTGTTACTTCTTCAAAGAATTCAATAAGGTTGGAAGCCAATTTGCGCACAGCAAGCTCCCGCAAACGGAGCATGATGGCTGGGTTCCCTGGATTCTGGATTGGAAAACAGCAAATGTAACATCTCTATTTAAGAAAGGAGGGAGACAGAAAGCAGGAAACTATAGACCAGTTAGCCTAACATCTCTCATGGATTCCATCATTAAGGAAGTAGTGGCGGGACATTTAGAAAAGCATAATGCAGTCAAGCAGAGTCAGCATGGTTTTATGAAAGGGAAATCATGTTTGACAAATTTGCTGGCATTCTTTGAGGAAGTAACGAGCAGGGTGGATAAAGGGGAACCAGTAAATGTCTTGTATTTGGATTTTCAGAAAGCATTCGATAAGGTGCCACATAAAAGGTTAATGCACAAGATAAGAGCTCATAGGGTTGGGGATAATATATTAGCAAGGATAGAGGATTGACTATCTAACAGAAAGCAGATGATTGGGATAAATGGGTCATTTTCAGGTTGGCAAACTGTAACTAGTGGGATGCCACAGTGATCGGTGCTGGGGCCTCAACTATTTATAATTTATATTAATGACTTGGATGAAGGGACCGAGTGTAACGTAACCAAATTTGCTGATTATACAAAGATAGGTGGGAAAGCAAGTTGTGAGGAGGACGCAAAGAATCTACAAAGGGATATAGATAGGCTCAGTGAGTGGCAAAATATCGGCAGATGGAATATAATGTGGGAAAATGTGAGGTTATCCACTTTGGTAGGAAAAATAAAAAAACAAATTATTATTTAAATGGGAGAGATTACAAAATGCGATGGTACAGAGGGATCTGGGGGTCCTTGTGCATGAAACACAAAGTTAGGTACAGCAAGTAATCAGGAAGACAAATGAAATGTTGGCCTTTATTGCAAGGGGGATGCAGTATAAAAGTAGGGAAGTCCTGCTACAACTGTACAGGGCATTGGTAAGACCACACATGGAGTACTACAGTTTTAGTCTCCTTATTTAAGGAAGGATATACTTCCACTGGAGGCAGTTCACAGAAGGTTCATGAGGTTGATTCCTGAGATGAAGGGGTTGCTGTATGAAGAAAGGTTGAGCAGATTGGGCCTATACTCATTGGAGTTTAGAAGACTTAGAAGTGATCTTATTGAAACATATAAGATTCTGAGGGGACTTGACAGGGTAGATGCAGAGAGATTGTTTCCCTTCATGGGGGAATCTAGAACTAGGGGGCATAGTTTCAGAATAAGGGATCGCCCATTTAAAACAGAAATGAGGAGGAATTTCTTCTCTCAGAGGATTGTGATTCTTTGGAATTCTCTACCTCAGAGCTGTGGAGACTGGGTCATTGAACATATTTAAGGTGGAGATAGACAGATTTTTGAAAGATAAGGGAGTCAAGGGTTATGGGGATCAGGCTGGGAATTGGAGTTGAGGCCAGGATCAGATCAGTCATGATCTTATTGAATGGCGGAGCAGGCTCGAGGGGCCCAATGGCCTACTCCTGCTCCTATTTCTTATGTTCTTAGAATGGTTGGATAGTAGTTACTACAATGATCAGCAACATGTGGGGCAGGCTTTCAACTTGCCTCCTGGGCATAAAACTGGCACTGCTGATCGTTTCAATGTAAATGTAAATCGGGCAGTTTTGCTAATGGGCACCAATTTGCAGTTACCCCCAGAGGGCAAGTTGAAAATCTATTCTGTGCTTTTAAAAAATATCAAAACAGGACTGAATCTCTTCGTAGTGATTGGGACAAAAAAATGAAGCCATTTTGTCTAACCTTTAGCTTGTTATGTATTTCTCCAATTCCAGCAAGGTGTACAAGGGGTTAAAAATTAGCATTCTTCACAAAAGTTTCCAGCCCATTTCATACCCTTGTTACCGTATTAATGATTGTCGGCGGGAATATGTTTGAAGGTGGGGACGGAGGGTAGCAAAGGCATTCAGTTCAAATACAAATGTTCTGGCAGTAATTGTAACCTAACCCGCCCAGTGGCAAATTTTCGGGATTGGGTCCACTGTCCCTTTACCACTCCGTCCAATTATTCTCCCCGTTGAAGTCAATTGAGAGTAAATTTGAGCGGGATATAAAAAAATGCTACACTTATCACATGTCATGTCTCAAATTACTCGTAACCCAAAATGTTAATTTCTGAAAGAAATCTTCCTAATTTGCATGTGAATGAATCAACACTAACTGCATCTACCATTTCCCGAGGGAGCCTAGTCTATAGATTGACCACTTCCTTAATGATATATTGTTCCTGCAGACTAGTTTTGGGTTTGCCCAACTTCAAGTGCAAGCCGTGTCCTCTGGTTCTAATGATCGGGACAAAGCGAAACAGCTTGTCGTGTTCTGCATTATTTAGTCCCTTTAGAATCCTAAAAAGAGCAATCATATTTTGACTGTTCCCATTGGCAGAAGGCTCGAGAACCAGAGGACACAAATGTAAGGTGATTGGCAGAAGAACCAAAGGCAGTATGAAGGAAAACTTTTTTACGTAGCGAATGGTTAGGATTTGGAATGCACTGCCTGAGAGAGTGCTGGAGGCAGATTCAATCCTGGCTTTCAAAAGGAAATTGGATAAGTACCTGAAGGAAAAATATTTGCAAAGGGCAGGGGAGTGAGACTAGCTGAAGCGCTCTTGCAGAGAGCCGGCAAGGGCTCGACGGGCTGAATGGCCTCCTTCCGTGCTGTAACCATTCTATGATTCCGTGATTCTAGTACATTACCTTTGTCTACTCTTTCTGTTACTTCTTCAAAAAATTCAAGAAGGTTGGTCAAGCATGGCCTTCTCTTTTGAAATCCGTGCTGACTACTCTATTATAATTTTGGTTTCTAGCTGTTTTCCTATTACATTATTAAACAAATATTCCATTACTTTTCCTACCACCGACATTAAGTTAATTGGTCCATAGTTTCCTGGACTTGTTCTATCTCCCTTATATTTAAAATGAATTGCAGTAACTATCCGCCAGTCCTTTGGCAGAGTTCCCTTTTCTAATGAGCCTTCTCTTTTCCAGTGAGAAGATGCCCAATTTATGTAATTGCTCCTCATAATCCAGTGCCTCCATCCCCTCGATCATTCTGGTTGCTCTGTTCCGTATCCTTTATGTAATGTGACGACCATTGTGGAATAGAGGAATAGCAGGCAGTATATTTAATAGTAGACCTGGGTCAGAAATTCAGGGGAACAATGTTCTAGCCCCACGCTCTTCAATCCACGCTCTCTGCCATTGTGATCTCCCGGCTGGCAGTCCACGATCGCCCCCAACTCTGAAATAATCCATATTTCCCCTGGCAGCCTAACTTCGTAACTCACTTGTAAAAGTTTACATTTAAAAATTTTCGTTAACCTACAGAAAGAACGAGATTCAAAATTCATAACCGTCAACATAAAAACAAAATCAGTTTTACCTATAAATAAATCTAAAGTGGCTCATCTGGAAAACATCTAATGGCTACAATGAATGACCCAGTAAATTTTATGCCGAAAAAGGGAATCTTTAGTCAGTTATAGCACTTGGTTCTCATTTTAATTTTTGCTTGGTTCCCCAATGCATCTTAAAACCTCCTTTAGCATTCATCACAGTCTTAATAATACATCTTTAAAAATCCATAAATCTTTGATGGTACTCCAACATATTAATTTGTAACTATTGTATTAACCATACTAATTGATGTTGGATAGTGATTAGAAGGTCATCTGATCGGTAAAAGCTGAATCCCAATGTGTGCTGTCGATAAATGATTCAGCGGGTTACCGATAGTATATTTTCAACCACTACTTCCATCAAAGTAACTGCGAGAAATCTCTGGAATAGATGGAAGCTGATACGGGTTGTATGTTCTGTTTTACAGGTTAACCATTGCTGCTGAGTGTCCTATGCAACTAGAAGACTTCCCCATGGACGTTCATGCTTGCCCCCTTAAATTTGGAAGCTGTAAGTGTGTTTGAAATTGTAATTAAAAACAAAACTGAATAAAATGATCTAGCGTCAGAAGCAGAATGGCAAATTGCTTTAAACCGTGGTTGTGTGGGTATAGATTCATGACCCAATGTAGAGTGAGACCATCATCCCGTGTATGATTCATCCCATTAGTTTTCATTTCCATTTATCACCAACAGAGTGACCCATCCAGGGAGGGGCAAGGACCTCATATGTATCCAGTTTAAATGTAAGTTGCATTGGTAAATGTTCATTGCTTATATTTATGTTGGAACTTTTTTTTAAATTGAGAAAACCTTGCTGAAGGGCCAAGGTCCTTAGTACAGGACAGCATGAATGTTGGATAGATGATGAGATAAGTCAGGAAATAAAGAATTGTTTTTAAGTAACATCGTTTGACATCCCAAAATGCTTCACATCCAACAAATTACTTTTTGAAGGGCAATCACTGTGGGTAAATGTAGCAGACAACAGCAAGGTATCCCAGAGAAAGAAGGATGCACATTTATTTTGCACCTTTGATGTCCTCAAGTTGTTATGAAGTGCTTCACAGCCAATACATTATTTTTGAAGTCTAATTGTTACATGCAGGCGTAATGCCTGCTTTTATCAGCGTAAGACTTTTAAAGTACAGAATAGTACATTTTTTCCAATAATTTAAGCATGTAAAATCCTATTAAATAAGGTAAGTTTATTTTTAGACCCTTTAAAATATGTAAATTTATTTTTCAAATAATTAATGTTTTGTTTTAAATAATTAATTAAATTCCATTTTTATTATTTCTAATTTATCTTAAGTGCTTGTGTGTTTTGGGGGGTATTTTCATTCATACTTATGGTGATTGGAATCACCCTAAGTATGATGGGAAAATCCCTACCCTGATAGGTTGGGCCAGCCCACGCGATCCCAGTGATGCGTACAAAGCGGTTAGGCTGCTGGGATACGTGGGCCTCCATGCAGGCCTTCGCATAGAGGCTCAGGACCAGAAGTCTCCGAAACTCCGGGAACAACAGCTACTTCTGCAGAAATTTTTGTGGTCGGGGGCATACGCCCGCGGGAAGGCTCCGACTGCAAATTCTCGGCCAGCGATGTATTATAGGCAAACACAATAGCAAATTTATGGCCCAATAAGGTCCCATAAACAGCAGTGAGATAACCTACCAGTTAATGTGTGTTGGTTGAGGCATGAGTATTGGCCAAGACTCCAGGATAACTCCCTATCCTTCTTTAAAAAAGTATCGATTTTTAACCCCCATGCCTAACAAGGACACGGTATGGGAAGCCTCTCTTGCCCCAGTCTTCTCCGCACTCCCCCAATCTTGATCCCTGTCTCGTCTCAAAGAAAGATCGCCACCACAGAATGCCATGCAAAAATATCATTTTCCACGATGCAACACTGCACTGAAGAGTCAGTTCAGATGAAGTGCTCAAAACCTGGAGAAAATACCAAACCTGACTATATGCCTTTAAAATCCAACTACTTTATAGGTCTCTTGGTAAAAGACAGCAGTCAAAATCCCAAAACAGCATCAGGTTTTATTCCCAATGTTGTAGTACAGTATCTGAACACACAATAGTTGTAATTTTAGTCGCGACGTTGATGCCTGATGTCATTGTTCATTTATGGTGATGTGAAGGTGGAGTTAAGAAAAAGTGCAACTTGATGGTAGAGAGTAAAAGAAAAATTGCAAAAATGTTGAAAATCTGATAGAGAATAAAAAGAAACTGATGGATATGCACAGCAAGGTCAAGCAGCATCTAAAATAGGGAGGTTAGCATTTCGGACGACACTGGTCTAGTGGCGTGAAATAATAATCTTGTTTAGATGATGACTGACCTGCAATGCAATTCTTGCATTTTGTGTCTTTGTTTTTGGAAATAAAATAAAGTCGGGGTTTAATTGTATATATTTTCTAAAATATTTTCTTTCTGGGGCAGGGGAAGGAGGAGAAACACTGAGAAATTAACAGTGTGAAAAGTGATATTTTTGCATGACATTCTGTGGTGGTGATTTTTCTTTTGCGATCAATCAGTGATATATTTTTCTGAAATGGGAAAAATTATATTTTTTAATTTGATTAATTGAGTTGGAGGCTATTAGTTAGTGAATTAATATAATATGCAAGTAAATTCATTTTCTTGTATTTGATTATTTTTCAATCTAGATGGTACAATTAATTTTGGTGGTAAAGCATTGAAAATGGAAGTGGTTTAAAATTATTAGAAGGAGTCATGGATCTGGCAAGATTAATGATAGAATTCTCTCAAAATATATTTAGAGTGACTTTTGAATATTCTGAATGGAAAAGGTATCTTGCTTTACAAGTGGAAACTTTTAAATTGAGCAACAAAATATAAAGTAAAACAAAGAAAAACCTAGAAAAGGAATCATTAAAAAAAAACATGGATCTGACTCATTGGGTATATTCATCAACTCGAGTAGGATAAAGCCATAAAGAACAGAAGATCTCTAGTTCGATCGCAGCTGTGACAGCAGTAAGGTGGCACATTTGTCTTAGAATCATAGAATCATAGAATGGTTACAGCATGGAAGCAGGCCATTCGGCCCGTCGAGCCCGTGCCGGCTCTCTGCAAGAGCGCTTCAGCTAGTACCCACTCCCCCACCCTTTCCTTCAATGCCCATGGACGAGATCAACAAGCCAGGATTGCTGCTCCCAATTGCTACCCAGTGATCCCATGCTGACAAGTGAACATTGGGTGAGATCAGGATCGGGCTAGTTCATAATTCCTCCCACAGCCGAATAGCTGGCCACCCCTCACTGCTGCAGCTCACATGTAAAAGAGAGTCAGTGTGGTGCGGTATCCGAGAGCTGCTAATGCCGCAGACCTGTACTTCAGTTAGACGCAGTAGCCTAGATTTTGCAGGACAAATACAGTTCAGTCATAGATCACCAGAAACAAGTGCAAAATTCACCTGAAGTGCATTCTCCTGCTTGCATGAGTCAGCCAAAATTATTATTAATAACGCCAGGTGCAGTTCTGGACAGTTCAGGGCCAAGTAGGAACTAAAAATGGAAAGTGATGCTGTGCAAAATTGAGACCAGACCTCCCTCACTTCAGGTTAACATTTCAATTACATCACCAATAATCTTCAAAGAAAGAAAGAGAGACTTACATTTATATAGCACCTTTCATGACCACCGGACGTCTCAAAGTGCTTTACAGCCAATGAAGTACTTCTGGAGTATAGTCACTGTTGTAATTGGTCAAACTAGCTGTCAATCAAGAGGAGCCTTCACTCAATGAGCTATAAACCCTTCATATGAACTCCATAATATTTATTCCATTTTTGTTTTAATGCCTAATGGAAGTCGGGTGAATATGAATGCTTCCTCACAGTTAACCTCACCTCAGTTGAGCTCTTTCGGCAATTATACAGAATTCCACACTACGGTAAAAATCACACTCAAATGTTTTTTACAGAAATTGAGTCAAAAATCACAGTCTCGACGGGCGTGCACGATGTGCACACACACCGCGCAACTGTCGGTTCTCGGCGCGCAATGCGCATGCGTCGAAATCCGGCACTTGCAAACTGTCAACATTTCTTTTGACAGTTCCCATGCATCCCCAGGAGAAGGGCCTTTGCTGGCGGAGAAACTCCTGCCCAGCGAATGTCCTTCAAACTCTTATGCCTGGTAAAAGCAGACATAAGGCCTGCTTTTACCAACGTAAGAGTTTTAAGAGATAGAAAAATAAAATTGTAACAATAATTTTTATATTAAAAACCCTGTCCATTAAGGTAAGTTTATTTATTTTTACCCCTATTAAAACATATTACAAAGAATTCCAAAACATTATTTTTGTCTAAACATTTAATTAAATGGAATTTCAATTAATTTTAAATATGTGAAGTGTTTTTCTTAATAATTTAAAAGGGTTGTGTTTTTGGGGGTATCCATGAGGATATGCCATTTTAATTGGTTGGTTTGGCCCATGTGATCTCAGGCTACACATATGGGGCTCAAAATTGTCCAGGAGTTGCTCCGTTTTTTTTGGAGCAAGTTGATTTTTCTGGAGTATCTTAAAAATCCCCATTTTGCACATTCAATTTGCGCCAGTGTAAGTGAGTTCGTTAGGATTTTTTTAGTTTCGTTTTTTTTTTCAAAAGAGGGCATTACCAGCCACCTACGCCTGTTTTGGTCATTTAAGCCACTTTGGACAGCTAATAGTTACTCCAAACTAACTTAGGCCAGCGTATGTGACTACTTGGGGCCGCACAGAAAATCCTTGAGGAGAGTTAAGAAAACAGAGCTGGAGACCATTCAGCCAGAGATAGGGGCGGGAAGGGAAGCGGAGAGGACCTTGCAAAGCACTAAACAAAGCACAACAAGTAGTAAGCATTCAAGAAGACATAAAAACATTCAAGAAGAAATAAAAAATAAAACTAAGTCCGACCTTCATATCAAAACTTGGCCTGGGAAGTCAGCGGGCCGACTGGTGAAACAGAAGTAAGTAAGTCCTACCCTACCTTCATCTTCAGCCCGGGAACAGCGATGCAGCAAGTCCAGATTCCAGTCCCAGGGTGCACCATCTCAGCCCCAGCTCCAATCCCTTCCCAAAGAATCCTCTCTGTCTGACCCCACTCCTGTTCCGACTCAGCTTATCTAAAGCTAGCTTTAGAATGTCTTACCTGGTACTTTTTGTTTAAAGAAGTAAGGAATGTTGACAAAGTCTTCATTTGAAACACTTTTGTGGCATTTTTTTTCATATCTGACTTGACCTTCTGTTATGAAGAAAGCACCGGGCTTCACAACCCTCACACTTGTAAACATCGGGATCAGCCTCAGTGCGTTCCACAGCGGGCCTGGCCGGTGCGTGAGACCACTGGGCCAGGGATAGGGACGGTGAGCATGGGGTTCCTCCCACACAAGCTGCAGGATGCGCTGGGGTCGAGGAGCTATTGCGCACACTCCAATGCGCATGTGGAGAGCTGCCGGCACTGTTTCTGGCGCAGGTCCCTAGCTCCGCCCCCCCAATCGACTGGCCACGCTGCATCAAACCCCGGGAGAAGTAACACAGCAGCCAATTTTTTCGGCGCCCTTTTCAGCCCACAAAGTCAGCACATCTCTGGTGAGTGCGCCGAAAAAAGGGGTGGGCCAATTTTGAGCCCATGATCCTGGAATAGGTGGGCCTATACGTTGGACTGCGCTGCTAGGCCTCGGAGCGCAAGTCTACGTTCCTCTCGGACCACCAAGTATATTCATTAAAACATTTTCGGTCGGAGACGTCCGCCCACGGGAAGCCTCCGACCGCAATTTTTGGCCCAATATGTATGTTAGTTTGCTGCCTCTCTTTGCCCCCTTCTTTCCTCATGTTTTTACTCTTGCTGCACAGTACTCCATCTACAAGCCTGGAGCAACATGTGGAGCATAAACGCTGGCATGGAGCAGTTGGGCTGAATGGCCTGTTCCTCTGCTGCTCACTCGATGTAACTCAATGATGAATGAGGCTCGGTGAGTGTAAATCCCAGTCTTGCCTGGGTTTCTAACTCTCAATCTTTTGCAATATGAGCTCTGGTGAGAATACTGCGCTGCCTCTCACACTCAGACTGAATATTCTTTATCAGTCACAAATTCAATTCGTAATACAGCGGTTTCAAAACATAAGAAACATAAGAAATAGAAGCAGGAGTAGGCCATTTGGCCCTTTTAGCCTGCTCCGCCATTTAATAAGATCATAGCTGATCTGATCTTGGGCTCTGCTCCGCTTCCCTGCTCGCTCCCCATAACCCTTCACTCCCTTATCGCTCATAAATCTGTCAATCCCCACCTTAAATATAATCATTGGCCCTGCTTCCACAGCACTCTGGGGCAGAGAATTCCACAGATTTACAAGAACACAAGAAATAGAAGCAGGAGTAGGCCATTTGATCCCTTGAGTCTGCTCCGCCATTTAATAAGAACATGGCTGATCTAATCATGGACTCAGCTCCACTTCCTCACTGCTCCCCATAACCCTTTATTCCCTTATTGTTCAAAAACCTGTCCATCCCCACCTTAAATATATTCAATGACCCAGCCTCCACAGCTCTCTGGGGCAGAGAATTCCACAGATTTACAACCCTCGGAGAGAAGAAATTCCTCCTCATCTCAGTTTTAAATGGGCAACCCCTTATTCTGAGACTATGCCCCCTAGTTTTAGTTTTCCCTATGAGTGGAAAGATCTTCTCTGCATCCACCTTGTCCAGCCCTCTCTTTATCTTTTATGTTTCGATATGATCACCTCTCATTCTTTTGAACTCCAGTGAGTATAGACCCAACCTACTCAACCTATCTTCATAAGTCAAACCCTCATCTCCAAAATCAACCTAGTGAATCTTCTCTGAACAACCTGCAAATGCAAGTATATCCTTCCTTAAATACAGAGACCAAAGCTGTACGCGTATTCTAGGTGTGGCCTCACCAATACCCTGTACAGTTGTAGCAGGACTTCTCTGCTTTTATACTCTATCCCCCTTGCAATAAAGGCCAACATTCCATTTGCCTTCCTGATCACTTGCTGTACCTGCATACGAACTTTTTGTGTTTCATGCACAAGGACCCGAGGTCCATCTGTACTGCAGCACTTTGCAATTTTTCTCCATTTAAACTATAATCTGCTTTTCTATTTTTTTCTGCCAAAGTGAATAACCAAACATTGTCCTTCCTTCTGCCAAATGTTTTCCCGCTCACTTACGGCCCTCTGAGAGAAGAAATTCCTCCTCATCTCAATTCTAAATGGGTGACCTCTTATTCTTAAACTATGCCTTCTAGTTCTCAAGCTGTGGATGTTGGTGCCATTGAAATTTTCAAGAATAAGATTGATGATTTTTGTTCAGTAAAGGTATCAAGGGATATGGAACACAAGCGGGGAAATGAAGTTGAGGTTTAAATCAGCCATGATCTAATTGATTGGTGTAACAGGCTTGAGGGGCTGAATGGCCTACTCTGGGTCCATCTTCCAATGTTCCTATTTTATAAACCCCCTTAATTAAATGACTGACTTGCAATTATATAAGACCTTTGGTGTCAACCTTCGCTCAGTGGTAGCACTTTGAGTCACAAGATGGTGGGTTCAAGCCGCACTCCAGAAACTTGAGCACAAAATCTAGTCTGATACTTTAGTGTCGTATTGAGGGTATGTTGCACTGCAGGAGTTGCCGTCTTCATGATAAGATGTTAAACTGAGGCCCCGTCTGCCCTCTCAGGTGGACGTAAAAGATCCCGTAGCGCTAATCGAAGAAGAGCAGGGGAGTTGTCCTGGCTATCCTGGTCAATATTTATCCCTCAATCAGCATCACTAAAACAGATTATCTAGTCATCAGCAAAATACTGCGGATGCTAGAACCTGAAATAAAAACAGAAAATGCTGGAAATTTCAATGGGTCAGACAGCATCTATGGAGAGAAAAACAGAGTTAACGTTTCAGGTCGATGACCCTTAAACTGAGGTCCTGCTTGACGTAAGGTCATCGACCTGAAATGTTAACTCTGTTTTTCTCTCCACAGATGCTGCCTGACCTGCTGAGATTTCCAGCATTATCTGTTTTTATTATTTAGTCATCACCTCTGTGGGATCTTGCTGTGCAAATATTGGTTGCTGCGCTTCCTACATTACAACAGTGACTACACTTTTAAAGTACTTAATTGGCTATCAAGGGCTTTGGGCCATCCTGAGGTCATAAAAGGCACTATATAAATGCAATTTCTTTCTTTTAATAAACACGTTCTAGTAGAAGCTAGAGTCCAAGCACAGAATGTGTTAACGTTTGGGAGAACAATTTAGAATGTTATTTTAAGTCAAAACAAGCAAGAAGCCATGTAAATCTGATGAGAATGGCTGCTCCTTGCACCCAGTTAAAGCAATAGAAGATCTGTCTGCAGTGTTGCGCAACCCAAGTTTCCTTCTTTTAATGTTTTAAGTTTGATTAATTTAAATCTGCTCCCTGTCACTCCTGCTGGGCTTGGCTTCCTTTGCCTTCTCTTTATCTCTACTGGCCCTTCAGGTGCCACCACTCCCACTCCCATTGGCCCAGACCTCCAATTGTCATCAAAATCAGTTGCTGTTCTCTGTGTTTGTTATTTATTTATAGAGCCAAAAGCGCTTTAAAGAAAAAAAAATCTTTCTAGCCTCCTATTCTATCTTTAGCGTTGTGAGTAATCTAAAGAACAAATCTGCTCTTTAAAGAGTTAGTGATTAGACTGTGGGAGGGAGTCACAACATGGGCATAGACAGATAAGTGAGGTGAAGTGGTGGCATGAGGCAGACGGAGTAGGAACAAGGAGTGAGGCAGAGAGGTGGGTGGGAAGATGAGTGTGGAAATAGGGTCAATCACTGGAGATAGGGAGAGGTAGGGGATAGCTGTTCTGGGGAGAGGGGTAAGATGGAGCTGATAGACAGTGAGGCAGTAGTGCAAAGCACGCTGGTAACGAGATGGTGGTGGGATGCAGAAGCAGTGGTCGGATCTGGCAATGGTAGGGGAGGAATTGGCATTGTTGCAGAAGAGATACCCTGTGCCCTTGCCTAATTTTTCTGACTCAAAACTTGGGTCCCTTCACAATCCCAAAAATTAAGGGTGCATAACATAAGAACATAAGACATAGGAGCAGGAGTAGGCCATCCGTCCCCTTGAGCCTGCTCCGCCATTTAATACGATCATGGCGGATCCGATCATGGACTCAGGTCCACTTCCCTGTCCGCTCCCCATAACCCCTTCTTCCCTTATCGGTTACGAAACTGTCTATCTCTATCTTAAATTTATTCAATGTCCCAGCTTCCACAGCTCTCTGAGGCAGTGAATGCCATAGATTTACAACCCTCTGAGAGAAGAAATTCCTCCTCATCTCTGTTTTAAATGGGCGGCCCCTTATTCTAAGATCATGCCCTCTAGTTCTAGTAACACAAATAGGAAGGTGTGGGGGAGGCAATGGGTCGGGACAAAACAAGAGGGATTGTGGAGAGGGGTAGAAAGGCAGGTGTGGGTGGGGTACATGACATGGAAGAAGGAGAGGGGATGCAACAGGGGATCAAGGGGCAAGCTGGCATGCAGAGGTCAAAGGGGTAGGAGGCGATGGCAGTGACAGTGAGGTGCAAAGGATTAGTGCAGGTGGTGCCTTGCTCACTGCTCACTCCCTAACTACCCGTCCCACCGTCACACCGACCATGACCTAAAACCTCATGGAGCCCTGGTTCAATCCCTCCCATCACCCATGATCAAAGATCCGCCCTGAGCTACCATGCCACCTGAGAGGGAAGAAGATAAAGTGACAGAAGCAAAGAAAAGAAGAGCAAGAGAGAGAGAAAAGCAGAAGGTTAGACATACAGAAGCTCACCACTACAGAGAGAGAGTGAGAGAAAGAGAGAGAGGACAACAGAGGGAGAGAGAAAGAAAGAGAAAAAGAGAGAGAGAGAGAGAGAGAGGGGTCGGCCATTTAGGACTGAGATGAGGAGAAATTTCTTCACTCAGAGGGTGGTGAATCTTTGGAATTCTCTACCCCAGAGGGCTGTGGATGCTCAGTCATTGAGTATATTCAAGACAGAGGTCGATAGAGTTTTGGATATTAAGGGAATCAAAGGTTATGGGGATAGGTTGGGAAAGTGGAGTTGAGGTAGAAGATTAGCCATGATCATTGAATAGCAGAGCAGGCTTGAGGGGGCCGTTTGGCCTACTTCTTCTCTTTTTCTTATATTTTAGGATGATAAAGAGACAAAAGCAGCTAAAACAAAAATGACATAGCATTTTCTCTCTCTTATCTATGCTCCAATTTACCATGAGATATCTGGGAGTAATATATTAAAAGTAAAAGAATTGCCAATCTTTTAAGTGTTACTCTTATTTCTAGTTTTCTAGACTGACACTTGTGTCTTGGCCAATATTTATCCCTGAACCAACATCATTAAAAGCAAATTATCTGGTCATTATCACATTGCTGTTTGTCAGAGCTTGCTGCGCGCTAATTGGCTGCCGCGTTTCCTACATCACAATAGTGAAGATACTTCAGCAGTATTTGATTTGCTGTAAAGTGTTTTGGGACGTCCTGAAATCGTGAAAGGTGCTATATAAATGCAAGTCTTTCTATCTTTCTTAATATTTACCCCTCAGCCAACATCACTACAAGGGGGTAGAAATTGCGTTCAGAGGCTTCCCGCGGGCGGATGCCTCCGACCTGCAAAAAATCTAGGAATTTACCTGGTGGTCCGGGAGGTTTGTAGACTCGCGTTCCTGGGCCTGTCTGGATCCGCGCGGGTAGAGGCCCACGTATCCCAGGGGCGCATGCAGTTCGCAAGTGCCCCTGGGATCACATGGGCTGGCCCAACCAATAAAAGGGGAATCTCCTTTCATTCTCATTGGGTGTTCCGTTTGTACAAGGGAGTATGACTAGCTGAGAATTGGCACGGGCTCAAGGGGCCGAATGGCCGCCTTCCGTGCTGTAACCATTCGATGATTCTAACGCCTATATGTATGCATGGGGATCACTTAAAAAATACATGGACGCATGAAATAAATAAAAAAGTATAGATATTTAAAATTAATTAAAATGCTATTTAATTAAATATTTTAAACAAAATTTAATAAAAAAAAATATATTATATGTTTTAATGGGGCTAAAAATAAACTTACCTTATTGGACAGGGTTTTAAATGTGTAAATGAGTGATAAAATTTTATTTTTCTAAAACTCTTACGCTGGTAAAAGCAGTCCTCACACCTGCTTTTACCAGGCTAAGAATTTCAAGGGCATTCGCTGGACAGAGGTTGGACAAATAGTCCAACTCTGCACCCATAGAGGCCCTTTTCTTTGGGATTCATACGATTTGTCAAGAGGATTCTTGTCAGATCGCAAGTTCCGGGTTTCAGCGCATGCGCAGTGCCTGCCTAAACCCGGAACTTGCGGAGTCCCTACAGGCGGGTGCACATCTCATACGCACCTGTAGGGGCCGCAAGTTCAGCCCCAATATTAATTGGTCATTTATCTCATTGCTGTTTGTGGGACCTTGCTGCACACAGTAGGCTGCCAGTGTTTCCTACATTAAAATAGTGACTATACCTCAAAAGTAATTAATTGGCTGTAATGCCCTTTGGGATGTCCTGAAGATCATAAATGCAAGCTTTCTTCTTTCAATTGCAAAATAACTGCTCCCATTATCAACGTGAACCATTAGTCTCTGTAAGCTTTCCAATTAAACAGACAAGAGGCTGGTTATTTCTACTTTGCAAATGAGCAGATCCAGACAATACTCTGACCAAGCTGCAGGAGGCAGCCAATTAAACCTGACAGACAATTCACGGATGGGCAATAATTACATTGTAAGGTAATTCGAATAGGATTGTTGTGACGCACTGTGACTGGGTTGCAAAGCAGCAGAGTCCATTCCATTCTAGATTATGGGGTAAAATTTGGCCCTCCGGTTAAAACGGCGCACATGCCTGAGGTGCGCCGACTTTGTATTCCAAAAACGGCGCCACAAATGTAGCTCCGTTTTCTCCCCACTCCATGGACCGTCATAGACCTGGCAAAAGCAGAGCGGGGTGGAGCCAGGTCCCAGTGCTGAAAACAGTGCCGGGGCCTCTGCACATGCGCACTAGAGTGTGCGCGCATGCTCAGTAGCTTCTCACCCCCAGAATCTGAGTGTGTTCTGCAGGCTGTGTGGGAGGGGCCCAAAGCACACCGCCCCTATCTCTGGCCGAAGGGACTCCCGCACCGGCTAGGGCGGGCTCGCTGTGGATCTCTCTTCCCCCCCTCCCCTTCACCGATGCCGCATTCAGCCTCTCCTTCCCTCCCCTGTTCACAGATGCCACATTCAGCCTCTCCCTCCCTCCCCCGTTCACAGATGTCGTGTTCAGCCTCTCCCTCCCTCCCCTGTTCACAGATGTCGTGTTCAGCCTCTCCCTCCCTCCCCTGTTCACAGATGTCGTGTTCAGCCTCTCCCTCCCTCCCCCGTTCACAGATGTCGTGTTCAGCCTCTCCCTCCCTCCCCCGTTCACAGATGCCGCGTTGAGCCTAGCCTCCCGGTGTGCGTCTTACCGTCCTTATCCCAGGCCGAATGGCCTCCCGCACTAGCCGGCTGCTGCCGAGTTTAGTTGAAGGTAGGATTTACTTCAGTTCTTTATTGTTAATTGAATTATTTACTTCAATTCTTTATTTTTTATTGAATGCTTATTACTTTTTGTGCTCTGTTTAGTGCTTTGTAAGTTTTGATGCTTTAGGTGCGGGTCTTCTCCGCTTCCTTCTATTTTTTATGTGTTAATTAATTGCTTTTTACTTTTTATGCTTTGTTTAGTGCTTTGTAAGTCTTGGTGCTAAGTGCAGGTCCTCTCAGCTTCCTTGTATTTTTTTATTTGTTATTGAATACTTATTTTTGTGCTTTGTTTAGTGCTTGGTGCTTTAGAATGTACTTAGCTGCGCTGATTTCTAAACTCTCCGCAAAGGTTTTCTGTGCGGGCCACAAGTGGCCACATACGCTGGCCTAAGTTAGTTTGGAGCAATTATTCTCTGTCCAAAGTGGCTTAAATGGCCAAAACAGGCATAGGCGGCTGGTAACGTCCCCTTTTGGAAAAAAAAAACTAAACTAAAAAAAATTCGAATTAACTCACTTACACTGGTGCAAATTAAATGGGCAGAATTGCGATTTTTAAGACACTCCAAAAAAATCAAGTTGCTCCAAAAAAAACAGAGCAACCCCTGGGCAAATTTGGGCACTATAAAAGGAATAACCCATGATTACAAGACAGGAATCTCATTGAGAGGTTCAGAAGGTGCACAGAAATTGAGTCATCTAAAGCATGAGATTAGTCGAACTTAAAACTCCCTCCAGGGTATCTGGTATTTCCTGGAATGAATACCGTGAATAGGGTGTTTTTTTTCAGTATTGGGTCTATTTTTGCCAGAATTACCAACCTGCGCAATATGTGCTATTGCTGTGTGATGCTGTACACACTGGAAGATTAATGATTGTAACATTATTGCTGCAAGTATATCAGGAAAAAAATCTGAAGTTAAACTCTGAAAACATGTGCATTCAGTGTGATATACTACCACAGTAATTAATTGAGATTCGGCAAATTAAGCTTTTATTGCCTTGGTGCACTGATAGTTTCAACAATTTTGGTGCACTGATAGTTTCAACAACTTATTTAATGTTTGTTGCAAGCCAGATTAATAGTAAAACTCAGTAAAGTGTTCACAATGAACAGCCCCTGTGGAGGATTGCACCATGATATTTGAAAGCACAAGCTTCCTCATTCTCACCTGCTCATTATGTTTTCCTCTCCTCTCCTCTCCTCTCCTGCAGGCACTGACTTGTGCTGGAGTACAGTCCCACAAATACCCTCCAATAACACACCCAAGTAACAATTGTTTGTGTTTGAGCCTAGACAGCGAAAGACTTTTCAGTCACGGAGAGCTTTCCAGATTCTATTGTCACACGATGTTCACACAGGCACACTTCTAACTGCATAACTCCGTCATTTGAATGAGTCGCTAAAGCAGGCCCCATCTGTTATATATGTGGACTTATATTTACTCTGTACAGCCACCAGAGGGCTCATTCCCTGGAGTCCCAAGGGATCCCATCCTCGTCGCCAATTGTTGTGTATGGAGAAAGAGTCAGACTGAACACTGTGAGCTCAAAGTAAAGTGTGACCGTAGTCTTTTATTGCAGGTCTTCAAAGTGCCTCTCCAACCTGTGAAGCTTCCTTAAATACCTGTGCTCCCAAGGGATTATGGGATCCCTTGGGACTCTAGGGCTTGAGCCCTCTGGTGGCTGTACAGAGTAAATACAAGTCCACATATATAACACCGTCTACCCTCTCAGGTGAACGTAAAAGATCCCATGGCACTATTTTGAAGAAAAGAAGGGGAGTTATCCCTGGTGTCTTATATTTGCCCCTCAATCAACATAACAAAAACAGATTATCTGGTCATTGTGACATTTCTGCTTGTGGGGGCTTGCTTGTGCACAAATTGGCTGCTGCGATTCCTATATTACAACAGTGATTACACTTCAAAAAGTATCTCATTGATTGTGAAGCGCTTTGGGACGTCAGGTGGTGTGAAAGGTGCTGTAGAAATGCAAGCCTTTCTTTCATAATAACTAGGAATGAGAACCAAGGCGAATTTTTCCCTTCCCTAACCCAGCGGGGCAGTGAGGCCAAATGTAGCACTCTTACTACTGACCTGGTTGAGATCACCTAACTCAGCACAGATTGGGAGGTTGAACTTGGGACCTCCCGGTCTGGTGTGACTCAACTTCATATCATGCGGTACACTTACCAAATGAGGTATCCTCTTTAACTCAACTTGTTCCGTTGTTGTGCTACTTGATCGGTACATGATCAGTTTGGTCGGTATATTAAATACTTGTGGAAATTCACAGCTGCATTACTCAATGTAAACATACAAAAAAAAATGTTTCAATTCTACCTCACTCACTCTGTGGCAATAAGTGCCTTTAAAGCTTCTTTTCCATGCAGCAGCTAGTAATGATATTATAGCTGTTTTAAAATACTGGGATACAGGCAGAAGAAAAGGTACTGGAGAGGCTGCCTGGAGAAGAGAGAATACTTGTAAAGTGACCGATGATATGACAAATGTGGAAAACTTATTTTTATTTTTGCAATTTTCCAAACCACTCATTTGGCTATTTTGTTCCAACTCTCCTTATCCAAACAAGTCACTTAACTAAATCAGCTGGACCTCCCAGACTGCCCTATGTATATTATTATTTCATTATACAATATACAGTCTAGCCCTTTTAATTCAGTTACTTAATTTGAATGATCTATTAATTCATTTATTGAGCACAAAAGGTTTTCAGTGCTGTTTTATTTATGTTCCTTAATTTGAATTACTGGATAATTCAATTTTTTCCAAGCAATAATTGATTTTGAATTAACAGTAGTCTATCTGCTTCAGTATTGTTTAATGCAGTACAACATTGGAATTAGATTGATTATCTGAATTATTCGCTTTTCAGAATAGGAGTGTTTCCCACACTGCTTGGATGAATGGCATCGTTGTATTTGCAGACAATTATACGAGCAACAATGAATAAGGAAAAAGATAGATCGCTGATCAGTTTTTTGTTTCTATATTCTCAATTTACTTTCTCCTTTTACCAGAATTCCCTCCTCTTGTGTATCTGTAAAGCATGCACTCCCATGTTCCGCCACCAGGGAGCGCATTCCCTGAAGTCCCAAGGGATCCCAGCATCCCTTGGGAGCACTGTATATAAGCTGGCCCCTAAGGCCTGTTCCTCACTCTGGAGTGTCTTAATAAAGACTGAGGTCACTGTTATTTTAACCTCCCTGTGTGCAGTCTCATCTGTGTTAGGAACACAATACCTCCCAACTGAAATTCTTTCCATCACTTTTTAGGCCAGTTACACAACAATATTTTAAATGTGATATTTTGAGAGTGCAGCATTTTCAGAAGTGCCAACTTTCGGATAAGATATTAAACTAAGTTCCTGTCTGCCTGTTCTGGGGGTTCATTTTGGACATGAAAGACCCCCTGGCCCTGCTCAGGGACAGGAGTTCTCCCAGTGTCTCAGGCCAATGTTTCTCCCTCAACCAGTGTCACTAGGAAAACAGATTCATTGGTCATTCTTCCCACTGTTGTTGTGAAGTATTGCTAGCATGTTTTCCAATATAACATCATCATCATCATCATAGGCAGTCCCTCGGAATCGAGGAAGACTTGCTTCCACTCCTGAAATGAGTTCTTTGATGGCTGAACAGTTATCCATGAGGGTCCTGATGTTCCAGGTCCAGAACTTCATGTTAATAGAGTGGAAGATGCCTGTGCGTGAGTTCTTTTAATGTGGGGTGGCCATTGCACACGGGCTTAGCTGAGCAAGGTCTGGATCCAGTGGCAAGGGGGTCCAAGACGACAGGAGACCAGACACTGCTATATGGGCCTAGTTGCCTATGGCGAGATGTTGGCCGTAAGCTCGGTGCTGGGTAGCACCCTTTTAAATAGTGGTGTTACATTTGTGGTTTTACAATCTGCTGGGACCTCTCCAGAATCCAGGGAATTTTGATAGTGGATGCATTGGTTGAAATCTATGTCTGCAGTCACTTCCTTTAAGACCCTAGAATGCAGGCCATCAGGTCCAGGGGACCATTACTCCCATTATTTTACTAAGTACTTTTTCTTTAGTGATTGTGATTGTTTTAAGTTCCCCCTCCCTATTGGCCCTTGATTATCTATTATTGGGATGTTTCTAATGTCTTCTTTTTGCTTATGTGAAGCTCCTTGAGACATGCTGCTATATAAATGCAAATTGTTTCTTCACTTGAAAGTGGCACACTGATTAGCTCTAATAATTATTGTCTGTTCGTTTAACCATGCTGATTCTCTCAAATTTAAACAAGTAGAAAAGCCGACCCTTCATGAACCATTAAATCTGTGGGAAATACTACCAATCATGAAACATCAAACATAAAACCAACCAAATCATTAAATTATTTTTCAAAGTTAGTACCCAAATCAGCAAATGTAAAAATCATAGAATTATACAGCACAGAAGGAGGCCACTTGGCTCATCGTGCCTGTGCCGGTTCTTTGAATTGAGTGTTCCAGTTAGTTCCACTCCCTGCTCTTTCCCTGTAGCCCTGCAAATGTCTCCTTTTTAAGTACATACCCACTTCCCTTTTGAAAGTTACTATTGAATATGCTTCCGCCATCCTTTCAGGCAGTGCAGTCCAGATCATTCATGAGTTTAAGAAACAAAATTCTTCCGACATAACAGTCACTTGAATCCATTTCGATGGGCCTTGAGAGGTTTCAACATGCTATGGTGCAATCAAGCATTATTATTGATGTGACGTGTTCTAACTTTGCATAAACAGAAATTATGCAATGTAATTCAGATGAAGTCATCTGAATCAAACTTTAGCAAACCATGTAAGTTGTGCTGGTTTCATACAAACTGCTGTATAACTGCAACTGATGAAAAGCAGAGTTTTAAAAAGGGTCACAGGGATTTGGTTAGACCACTAAGAAGCATTCTAAAACTAATTAAACTGTTTAACTTTAACAAAGAGCTGGTTAACCTGTCAACTATTTGTTAACATTAAACCGTAACTGGAATTAAAATATTGATGAGCAGAGCCCCTGCACACACTTGACAGTTCTGTTCTCCCTGGTCAGAAAGTCATCATCATAGGCAGTCCCTTGGAATCGAGGAAGACTTGCTTCCACTCTTAAAATGAGTTCTTAGGTGGCTGTACAGTCCAATACGAGAACCACAGACTCTATCACAGGTGGGACAGATAGTCGTTGAGGGACGGGGTGGGTGGGACTGGTTTGCCGCACGCACTTTCCGCCGCCTGCGCTTGATTTCTGCATGCTCTCGGCGACGAGACTCGAGGAGCTCAGCGCCCTCCTGGATGCACTTCCTCCACTTAGGGCGGTCTTTGGCCAGGGACTCCCAGGTGTCAGTGAGGAAGTTGCACTCTATCGGGGAGGCTTTGAGGATGTCCTTGTAACGTTTCCACTGCCCGCCTTTGGCTCATTTGCCGTGAAGGAGTTCCGAGTTGAGCGCTTGCTTTGGGAGTCTCGTATCTGGCATGCGAACAACGTGGCCTGCCCATCGGAGCTGATCAAGTGTGGTCAGTGCTTCAATACTGGAGATGTTGGCCTGGTCGAGGACGCTAATGTTGGTACGTCTGTCCTCTCAGGGAATTTGTAGGATCTTGCGGAGACATCATTGGTGGTATTTTTCCAGCGACTTGAGGTGTCTGCTGTACATGGTCCATGTTTCTGAGTCATACAGGAGGGCTGGTATTACTACAGGCCTGTAGACCATGAGCTTGGTGACAGTTTTGAGGGCCTGGTTTTCAAACACTCTCTTCCTCAGGCGGCCGAAGGCTGCACTGGTGCACTGGAGGCGGTGTTGGATATCGTCGTCGATGCCTGCTCTTGTTGACAGGAGGCTCCCGAGAAGTAATGCAGAGATGGCAGCAGAAATAGAACATGAATTGATGTTAAAAAATGCTTTACAGCCAATGAAGAACTTGTGAAGTGTAATGTAAGAAATGTAAGAAATGCGATCGGCCAATTTGCGCACAGCAAGCTCCCACAAAAAGCACTGTAACAATGACCAGATAATTTTTAGTGATGTTGGTTGAGGGATAAATATTGGCCAGGACACCAGGAAGAACCGGTGCCATGGGATCTTTTACGTCCACCTGAGAAAGCAGATGCCACTATCTCCGAGTCCTGCCTCCATTCCCGACATTAGGCTGCAAGGGGACGGATGCAAGAACTACCCACCCCCATAAGAAACCAAAGTGCATTGACAATGGGGCAAGAGATCTGATGGAATTAGATGCAACCTCAATTATCATCTCTGCTAATTGCTGCCTCCTCCAAATCTGTGAATGTTCAAGTCCACTGACTTTGAAATGATCTTTTTCATATTAGACTGCAGTATGCATCCTCCGCAATGTGGGAAAAGCAAGTTGGTAGCAATCAAAATTAAAGTGAGCTCTCACATCTCATAGATATTAAAACTATGCATTTTGTTTGCAGTGTGAAAACAGAAACAACGAGCTCCAGTATTACACAAAATGTGCAAATATATTTCAGGGCTCTAGTTATAGTTATATTATAGTTATATAGTTTTGTATTGCTGCTAAGCAGAAATTGGAGTATAACTCTGAGATCAGTACAGGCTGCACAACATATCAAAGGAGGAGTGAAAACCCCAGCACTTCGGGGTTTCAAATATGTTCTCCAGTTCACAGGTGGTAGCATAACTTTGTTCTCTCAGGGCGCACAGTGGAACATCGAATGAACGCGCTGCGAAATTACGTGAAGATGTCAGGAGCAACGTTGCTGCTAAGCCATGTGGCCGTGCAGCTGTCTGGAGGTCCCACGCAGGACGCTCACTGGCTTTTACATGGGAAAAACCCCACTTGTGCGAAAATTTGAATGGGCCAGCTAAAAGGACTATTGTGTTCCGAATGAGGCTGCACACAGGGAAGTTAAAGTAACAATGATCTCAGTCTTTAATAAGACACTCCAGAGTGAGGAACATGCCTTAGGGGCCGGCTGAGATACAGTGCTCCCAAGGGCTGCTGGGATCCCTTGGGACTTCAGGGGATGAGCTCCCTGGTGGCGGAACATGGGAGTGCATGCTTTACAGATACACAAAATCACTACCCCCCCAAAGTCAAAGTGAAAACTATTTACAAGGTGAGGCGGTCGGGAGCCTTTCTTTCCCTGGTGGACCGCCTCGGTACAAATGTCTGTTCTGGTGTGTTGGCTGTACCCTCGCTGGGCTGGTGTGTTGTTGGCCCTGCAGGGCTGCTGGGTGAGCCTGGCCTTGCTGGGCTGTTGGGCGTGATTGGTTCGATTTCCTGGTCCGGCGTGGTGTCATTGTTCCTTTGGGTGAGTGTTGTGGACTTGAAAAAGATGGTTTCTGCTGTGGGTTGTTCAGGGCAGACTGTGAACCGCAGCCTCGTTTGGTCCAGGTGCTTTCTGCAAATTTGTCCATTGTCTAATTTGACGACAAACACTTCTTTAGCTATCACCGTGCCCGCGATCCACTTGGGACCATGTCCATAGTTTAGCACATACACAGGGTCATTCAGATCAATTTCCCATGGCAGAGTGGTGCGACCATCATTTACATTTTGTTGCTGCCGCCTGCTCTCCACCTGATCATGCGGGTTGGGGTGAACCAGCGAGAGTCTGGTTTTAAGTGTCCTTTTCTTGAGTAGCTCAGCCGGGGGCACCCCTGTGAGCGAGTGGGGTCTCGTGCGGTAGCTGAGCAGTACTCTGGACAGGCGGGTTTGGAGTGAGCCTTCTGTGGCTCATTTAAGGCTCTATTTGATGGTTTGTACTGCCCGCTCTGCCTGCCCATTGGAGGCTGGTTTAAACGGGCCGAAGTGACATGTTTGATCCAATTGCTGGTCATGAATTCTTTAAATTCGGCACTGGTGAAACATGGCCCGTTGTCACTGACCAGTATGTCAGGCAGGCCATGGGTGGCAAACATGGCCCTCAGGCTTTCAATGGTGGCGGTGGCAGTGCTTCCCGATATTATTTCACATTCAATCCATTTTGAAAAAGCAACCACCACCACCAGGAACATTTTACAGAGAAACGGGCCCGCATAGTCGACATGGATCCTCAACCATGGTCTGGAGGGCCAAGACCACAAACTTAGTGGTGCCTCTCTGGGCGCGTTGCTCAACTGAGCACACACGCTGCATTGCCGTACACAGGACCCGAAGTCAGAGTCGATACCGGGCCATCACACGTGGGATCTGGCTATTGCTTTCATCATTACTATACCCGGGTGTGTGCTGTGGAGATCCGAGATGAACGTCTCCCTGCCCTTTTTTGGTAGCACTACGCGATTACCCCACAACAGGCAGTCTGCCTGGACAGCTCGTCCTTTCGCCGCTGGAACGGCTTGATTAGCTCTTGCATTTCAACGGGGATGCTGGCCCAGCTCCCATGCAGTACAGTTTTTTTTACCAGGGACAGCAGAGGATCTTGGCTGGTCCAAGTCCTAATCTGGCGGGTTGTGACAGGTGATTTATCATTTTGAAACGCTTCTATGACCATCAACAATCCATTTTGAAATCGAGGAGTTGAGGAGAGGCGGGAGTTCCGGGGTTGGAGCGGCAGCGGCCTACAAGAGGCCCAGAGCCGGTGAGGCATCGGAGAGTCGAGGAGAGGCGGGAGGTCCGGGGTCGGAGCGGCAGCGGCCTACAAGAGGCCCAGAGCCGGTGAGGCATCGGAGAGTCGAGGAGAGGCGGGAGGTCCGGGGTCGGAGCGGCAGCGGCCTACAAGAGGCCAGTTGGTGCAGCTGCAGCAGGGAGGCAAAAAAGAAATAGAAAGAAATCGAAAGGTGACGTCACAGCCAAGGGGGTAAGTGATTGGCTGGTGATTCGTGAGTAGTTTTTCTTTTTCTTTCTTTATCAGTAAGTAACATTTAACATTGTTGTTGCCAATTTAAGTTTATCTGAGGGTAAATCATGGCAGGACAGCTCGGACACGTGTTATGCTCCTCCTGTACTATGTGGGAAGTTAGGGACGCTTCCGGTGTCCCTGACGACTACGTGTGCGGGAAGTGTATCCGCCTCCAGCTCCTGACGGACTGCATTGCGGCACTGGAGCTGCAGGTGGATTCACTCTGGAGCATCCACGATGCTGAGAATGATGAGAATAGCACGTTTAGCAAGTTGGTCTGACCGCAGGTAAAGGGTACACAGCCAGATAGGGAATGGAAGACCAACAGGAAGAGCAGTGCAAGGAAGGTAGTGCAGGGGTCCCCTGCGGTCATCCCCCTGCAAAACAGATACACCGCTTTGGGTACTGTTGAGGAGGATGACTCATCAGGGGAGAGCAGCAGCAGCCAAGTCTATGGCACCGTGGTTGGCTCTGCTGCACAGGAGGGCAGGAAAAAGAGTGGGAGAGCAATAGTGATAGGGGTTCAATTGTAAGGGGAATAGATAGACGTTTCTGTGGCCACAACCGAGACTCAAGGATGGCATGTTGCCTCCCTGGTGCAAGGGTCAAGGAAGTCTCGGAGCAGGTGCAGGACATTCTTAAAAGGGAGGGTTAACAGCCAGTTGTCGTGGTACATATAGGTACCAACGATATTGGTAAAAAAATGGGATGAGGTGCTACGAGACGAATTTAGGGAGCTAGGAGTTAAATTTAAAAAGTAGGACCTCAAAAGTAGTAATCTCGGGATTGCTACCAGTGCCACGTGCTAGTCAGAGTAGGAATCGCAGATTAGCTCTGATGAATACATGGCTTGAGCAGTGGTGCAGCAGGGAGGGATTCAAATTCCTGGGGCATTGGAACCGGTTCTGGGGGAGGTGGGACCAGTACAAACCGAACGGTCTGCACCTGGGCAGGACCGGAACCAATGTCCTAGGGGGAATGTTTGCTAATGCTGTTTGGGAGGAGTTAAACTAATATGGCAGGGGGATGGGAAACTATGTAGGGAGACAGAGGGAAATAAAATGGAGACAAAAGCAAAAGATAGAAAGGAGAATAGTAAAAGTGGAGGGCAGAGAAACCCAAGGCAAAAAACAAAAAGGGCCACTTTACAGCAAAATTCTAAAGGATCAAAGTGTGTTAAAAAGACAAGCCTGAAGGCTCTATGCCTCAATGCGAGGAGTATTTGGAATAAGGTGGACGAATTAACGGCGCAGATAGCAGTTAACGGATACGATGTGATTGGCATCATGGAAACATGGCTCCAGGGTGACCAAGGCTGGGAACTCAACATCCAAGGGTATTCAGCATTTAGGAAGGATAGACAGAAAGGAAAAGGAGGCGGGGTGGCGTTGCTGGTTAAAGAGGAAATTAATGCAATAGTAAGGAAGGACATTAGCTTGGATGATGTGGAATCGGTCTGGGTGGAACTAAGGAATACCAAAGGGAAGAAAACGCTAGTGGGAGTTGTGTACAGGCCACCGAATAGTAGTAGTGAGGTTGGGGACAGCATCAAACAAGAAATAAGGGATGTGTGCAATAAAGTTACAGCAGTAATCATGGGTGACTTTAATCTACATATTGATTAGGCAAACCAAACTGGTAGCAATGCGGTGGAGTGTATTAGGGATGGTTTTCTCGACCAATATGTCGAGGAACCAACCAGAGAGCTGGCCATCCTAGACTGGGTGATGTGTAATGTGAAGGGACTAATGAGCAATCTTGTTGTGCGAGGCCCCTTGGGGAAGAGTAACCATAAAATGGTAGAATTCTTTATTGAGATGGAGAGTGACAAAGTTAATTCAGAAACTAGGGTCCTGAACTTAAGGAAAGGTAACTTTGACAGTATGAGCTGCAAATTGGCTAGATTAGACTGGCAATTGATACTTAAAGGGTTTACGGTGGATAGGCAATGGCAAACCTTTAAAGATCATATGGATGATCTTCAACAATTGTACATCCCCGTCTGGAGTAAAATTAAAATGGGGAAGGTGGCTCAACTGTGGCTAACAAGGGAAATTAAGGATAGTGTTAAATCCAAGGAAGAGGCATACAAATTAGACGGAAAAAGCAGCAAACCGGAGGACTGGGAGAAATTTAGAATTTAGCAGAGGAGGACAAAGGGTTTAATTAAGAAAGGGAAAATAGAGCACGAGAGGAAGCTTGCCGGAAACGTGAAAACTGACTGCAAAAGCTTCTATAGGTATGTGAAGAGAAAAAGATTAGTGAAGACAAACGTAGGTCCCTTGCAGTAGGATTCCGGTGAACGTATAATGGTGAACAAAGAAATGGCAGAACAATTGAACAAATACTTCGGTTCTGTCTTCACAAAGGAAGACACAAATAACCTTCTGGATGTACGAGGGGACCGAGGGTCTAGTGAGAAGGAGGAACTGAAGGATATCCTTATGAGGCGGGAAATTGTGTTAGGGAAATTGACGGGATTGAAGGCCGATAAATCCCCAGGGCCTGATAATCTACATCCCAGAGTACTTAAGGAAGTGGCCTTAGAAATAGTGGATGCATTGATAATTTTCCAGCAGTCTAACAACTCAGGATCAGTTCCTATGGCCTGGAGGGTTGCTAATGTAACACCACTTTTTAAAAAAGGAGGGAGAGAGAAAACGGGTAATTATAGACCGGTTAGCTTGACATCAGTAGTGGGGAAAATGTTGGAATCAATCATTAAGGATGAAATAGCAAATAGCAGCGCATTTGGAAAGCTGTGATAGGATCGGTCCAAGTCAGCATGGATTTATGAAAGGGAAATCATGCTTGACAAATCTTCTGGAATTTTTTGAGGATGTAACTAGTAGAGAGGACAAGGAAGAACCAGTGGATGTGGTGTATTTGGACTTTCAAAAGGCTTTTGACAAGGTCCCACATGAGAGATTGGTGTGCAAAATCAAAGCACATGGTATTGGGGGTAAAGTACTGACGTGGATAGAGAACTGGTTGGCAGATAGGAAGCAGAGAGTCGGGATAAACTGGTCCTTTTCAGAATGGCAGGCAGTGACTAGTGGAGTGCCGCAGGGCTCAGTGCTGGGACCCCAGCTCTTTATAATATATATTAGTAATTCAGATGATGGAACTAAGTGTAATATCTTCAAGTTTGTTGATGACACTAAACTGGGTGGCAGTGTGAGCTGTGAGGAGGATGCTAAAAGGCTGCAGGGTGACTTGGACAGATTAAGCAAGTGGGCAAATACTAGGCAGATGCAGTATAATGTGGATAAATGTGAGGTTATCCACTTTGGGGGCAAAAACACGAAGGCAGAATATTATCTGAATGGCGGCAGATTAGGAATAGGGCAGGTGCAATGAGACCTGGGTGCCATGGTTTATCATTCACTGAAAGTGGGCATGCAGGTACAGCAGGCAGTGAAGAAGGCAAATGGTATGTTGGCCTTCATAGCTAGGAGATTTGAATACAGGAGCAGGGAGGTCTTACTGCAGTTGTACAGGGCCTTAGTGAGGCCTCACCTGGAATATTGTGTTCAGTTTTGGTCTCCTAATCTGAGGAAGGAGGTTCTTGCTATTGAGGGAGTGCAGCGAAAGTTCACCAGGCTGATTCCAGGGATGGCTGGACTGTCATATGAGGAGTGACTGGATCAACTGGGCCTTTATTCACTGGAGTTTAGTAGAATGAGAGGGGATCTCATAGAAACGTATAAGATTCTGACGGGACTGGAGAGGTTTGATGCGGGAAGAATGTTCCCGATGTTGGGGAAGTCCAGAACCAGGGGACATAGTCTTAGGATAAGGGGTAGGCCATTTAGGACTGAGATGAGGAGAAACTTCTTCACTCAGAGAGTTTTTAACCTATGGAATTCCCTGCCGCAGAGAGTGGTTGATGCCATTTCATTGGATATATTCAAGACGGAGTTAGATGTGGCCCTTACGGCTAAAGGGATCAAGGGGTATGGAGAGAAAGCGGGAAAGGGGTACTGAGGTGAATGATCAGCCAAGATCTTATTGAATGGCGGTGCAGGCTCGAAGGCCGAATGGCCTACTCCTGCACCTATTTTCAATGGTTCTATGTTTCGAACAAGTTTGCAGGCTGCGCCATTGCCACCGCCGTGGTGGGCAATGGTAGCCGACTGAGAGCATCTGCCAGTTATCAGTGCCTGGCCTGTGATGGATGGTATAGTTATACGCTGATAGCGGAAGTGCCCACCTTTGTATGCGGGCTGAGGCATTCGTATTTATCCCCTTGTTGTCAGCGAACAGGGATGTGAGGGGTTTCCAGCTCAATTTTGAGGTCAAACAGGTACTGATGCATTTTCTTTAGCCTGAACACACACGCTACTGCCTCTTTCTTAATCATGCTGTAGGCCCTCTCGGCCTTAGACAAGCTCCTGGAAGCATAGGCGACAGGTTGCAACTTCCCCACAACGTTAGCTTGTTGTAATACACACCCGACTCCCCCCGTACAACCACACGTCACATGCTAGTACAAGTCTTTTACACGGGTTATACAATACAAGCAGCTTGTTGGAGCATAAAATGTTTCTGGCTTTCTCAAAAGCAATTACTTCATTTTTTCCTCATACCCAGTTCTCACTTTTGCGCAATAACACATGTAGGGGCTCTAAAAGGGTGTTTAACCCTGGTAAGAAGTTACCAAAATAGTTGAGGAGTCCCAGGAATGACCGCAGCTCCATGACGTTCTGTGGCCTGGGCGCGTTCCTGATTGCCTCTGTCTTGGCGTCTGTCGGCCGAATGCCATCCGCCGCGATCTTTCTCCCCAAAAACTGCACTTCTGTTGCCATGAAGATGCATTTCGACCTCTTCAGCCGCAGCCCAACGCAATCCAGGCACTGGGGCACCTCCTCATGGTTTTGGAGGTGCTCGGTGGTGTCCCGACCTGTGACCAATATGTCGTCCTGAAAGACCACCATGTGTGGTACCGACTTGAGTAGGCTCTCCATGCTTCTCTGGAAGATCGCTGCAGCCGACCGAATTCCAAACGGGCATCTGTTGTAGATGAACAGTCCCTTCTGCGTGTTGATGCAGGTGAGGCCCTTCGAAGACTCCTTCGGCTCTTGCGTCATGTAGGCCGAAGTCAGGTCGAGCTTCGTGAATGTCTTGCCTCCTGCCTGTGTCGCAAATAGATCGTCTGCCTTAGGTAGCGGGTATTGGTCCTGTGGTGAGAAACAATTAATAATTACTTTATAATCGCCGTAAATCCTGACCACTACCTGGGACCAAGTGGATCCGCACCTTCGCTCCGGAAAAGTTTCCAATGCCTGGCTCAAAAAGGGAAGGAAATTTGTTAAGAACCTGGGTACATGAGGCCTCATCGACATGTAATAGTGCTTGGATGTCATCCCAGTTCCAGTGGACTTTGTCCAGCCAGCTCCTTCCAAGCAGTGTGGGGCCATCGCCCGGGACAATCCAGAGTGGCAGTTCGTGCACCGTGCCCTTGTAGGTGACCTTGACCACGACGCTGCCCAGGACAGTGATAAGCTCTTTGGTGTACATTCTCAGTTTCGTGTGGATGGGGCTCAGGGCTGGTCTGAATGCCTTGTTGCACCAGTTTCTCAGACATCTTTTTATTCATGATGGATTGGCTAGCGCCAGTGTCCAGTTCCATGGCTACGGGTAAGCCATTCAATTTTACGTTTAGCATTATAAGTGGACATTTCATCGAAAATGTGAGCACCCCGTGTACTTCAGCATTTGCCTCCTCTCTCTGAGGCTCAAAATTGCTTTGATCCACCATGGACCGATCTTCCTCTGCCACGTGATGGTTAGCAGGTTTTACAGAGCTTGCAGCTCGTTTGCAAGCTCGTTGGAGGTGCCCCATTGTTCCACAGCTCTTGCAAACATACCCTTTGAAGCGGCATGAATAGGCTGAATGGAAGCCTCCACAATGCCAACAAGGTGTGAATTGCCTTGCATTCATCCTTTGTTGCAGACTCTGTGTCATCTGGTCACCTGAGGCCTGCTGGCAGTTGCAGAAACATGGGTTCTGCCCTGTACATTTCTGCTCGCAAACACAGTTCCAGTAAATTTATGAACATTGCTAGCACTTGTGTGCTGAGAGATTTGTTTGGTGTTATCACTGGTGGACATAAACGCCTGTGCTATCGCAATAGCCTTACTGAGGGTCGGTGTCTCTACAGTCAAAAGTTTTCGTAGGATGGTTTCGTGGCCAATGCCCAGTACAAAAAAGTCTCTGAGCATTTGTGTAACCGTCAAACTCACATTGTCCTGCAAGTCGCCTTAGCTCGCCACTTTCTGACCTTCAGATCACTGGCACCTGTAGAACCGATACCACGCCATCAGCATGCTCTCCCTCGGGTTAAGATGCCCCCAAACCAGTATACACAGCTCCTCATACGACTTTTCTGTGCGTTTCACCGGAGCCAGAAGATTCTTCATGAGGCATAGGTCGGTGCCCCGCAGACTGTGAGGAGGACCGCTCTCCTCCTTGCAGTGCTTCCTTCTCCGTCCAGCTCATTGGCTGCAAAGTACTGGTCTAGCCGTTCGACATAGGCTTCCCAGTCCTCACCCTCCGAGAACTTCTCCAGGATGCCCACAGTTTGCTGTATCTTTGCGTTAGATTCGTATTCTCGTCGCCAGTTATTGTGTTCCTAACACAGATGAGGCTGCACACAGGGAGGTTAAAGTAGCAGTGACCTCAGTCTTCAATAAGACACTCCAAAGTGAGGAACAGGCCTTAGGGGCCGGCTTATATACAGTGCTCCCAAGGGAGGACGAAAAAAAAATAGAGGGAACATAGAAACATAGAAAATAGGTGCAGGAGCAGGCCATTCAGCCCTTCTAGCCTGCACCACCATTCAATGAGTTCATGGCTGAACATGAAACTTCAGTACCCCCTTCCTGCTTTCTCGCCATACTCCTTGATCCCCCAATTAGTAAGGACTTCATCTAACTCCCTTTTGAATATATTTAGTGAATTGGCCTCAACTACTTTCTGTGGTAGAGAAATCCACAGGTTCATCACTCTCTGGGTGAAGAAGTTTCTCCTCATCTCGGTCCTAAATGGCTTACCCCTTATCCTTAGACTGTGACCCCTGGTTCTGGACTTCCCCAACACTGGGAACATTCTTCCTGCATCTAACCTGTCTAAACCCATCAGAATTTTAAACATTTCTATGAGGTCCCCTCTCATTCTTCTGAACTCCAGTGAATACAAGCCCAGTTGATCCAGTCTTTCTTGATAGGTCAGTCCCACCATCCCGGGAATCAGTCTGGTGAACCTTCGCTGCACTCCCTCAATAGCAAGAATGTCCTTCCTCAAGTTAGGAGGCCAAAACTGTACACAATACTCCAGAGGTGTGGCCTCACCAAGGCCCTGTACAACTGTAGCAACACCTCCCTGCCCCTGTACTCAAATCCCCTCGCTATGAAGGCCAACATGCCATTTGCTTTCTTAACCGCCTGCTGTACCTGCATGCCAACCTTCAATGACTGATGTACCATGACACCCAGGTCTCTTTGCACCTCCCCTTTTCCTAATCTGTCACCATTCAGATAATAGTCTGTCTCTCTGTTTTTACCACCAAAGTGGATAACCTCACATTTATCCACATTATACTTCATCTGCCATTCATTTGCCCACTCACCTAACCTATCCAAGTCACTCTGCAGCCTCATAGCATCCTCCTCGCAGCTCACACTGCCACCCAACTTAGTGTAATCCGCAAATTTGGAGATACTACATTTAATCCCCTCGTCTAAATCATTAATGTACAATGTAAACAGCTGGGGCCTCAGCACAGAACCTTGCGGTACCTAACTAGTCACTGCCTGCCATTCTGAAAAGTACCCATTTACTCCTACTCTTTGCTTCCTGTCTGACAACCAGTTCTCAATCCACGTCAGCACACTACCCCCAATCCCATGTGCTTTAACTTTGCACATTAATCTCTTGTGTGGGACCTTGTCGAAAGCCTTCTGAAAGTCCAAATATACCACATCAACTGGTTCTCCTTTGTCCACTTTACTGGAAACATCCTCAAAAAATTCCAGAAGATTTGTCAAGCATGATTTCCCTTTCACAAATCCATGCTGACTTGGACCTATCGTGTCACCATTTTCCAAATGCGCTGCTATGACATCCTTAATAATTGATTCCATCATTTTACCCACTGCTGAGGTCAGGCTGACCGGTCTATCCCTGTTTTCTCTCTCCCTCCTTTTTTAAAAAGTGGGGTTACATTGGCTACCCTCCACTCGATAGGAACTGATCCAGAGTCAATGGAATGTTGGAAAATGACTATCAATGCATCCGCTATTTCCAAGGCCACCTCCTTAAGTACTCTGGGATGCAGACCATCAGGCCCTGGGGATTTATCGGCCTTCAATCCCATCAATTTCCCCAACACAATTTCCCGACTAATAAAGATTTCCCTCAGTTCCTCCTCCTTACTAGACCCTCTGACCCCTTTTATATCTGGAAGGTTGTTTGTGTCCTCCTTAGTGAATACCGAACCAAAGTCCTTGTTCAATTGGTCTGCCATTTCTTTGTTCCCCGTTATGACTTCCCCTGATTCTGACTGCAGGGGACCTACATTTGTCTTTACTACCCTTTTTCTCTTTACATACCTATCGAAACTTTTGCAATCCGCCTTAATGTTCCCTGCAAGCTTTTCTCGTACTCCATTTTCCCTGCCCTAATCAAACCCTTTGTCCTCCTCTGCTGAGTTCTAAATTTCTCCCAGTCCCCGGGTTCGCTGCTATTTCTGGCCAATTTGTATGCCACTTCCTTGGCTTTAATACTATCCCTGATTTCCCTAGATAGCCACGGTTTTTATTTTTACGCCAGACAGGAATGTACAATTGTTGTAATTCATCCATGCAGTCTCTAAATGTCTGCCATTGCCCATCCACAGTCAACCCCTTAAGCATCATTCGCCAATCTATCCGAGCCAATTCACGCCTCATACCTTCAAAGTTACCCTTCTTTAAGTTCTGGACCATGGTGTCTGAATTAACTGTTTCATTCTCCATCCTAATGCAGAATTCCACCATATTATGGTCACTCTTCCCCAAGGGGCCGCGCACAATGAGATTGCTAATTAATCCTCTCTCATTACACAACACCCAGTCTAAGATGGCCTCCCCCCTAGTTGGTTCCTCGACATATTGGTCTAGAAAACCATCCCTTATGCACTCCAGGAAATCCTCCTCCACCGTATTGCTTCCAGTTTGGCTAGCCCAATCTATGTGCATATTAAAGTCACCCATTATAATTGCTGCACCTTTATTGCATGCACCCCTAATTTCCTGTTTGATGCCCTCCCCAACATCACTACTACTGGTTGGAGGTCTGTACACAACTCCCACTAACGTTTTTTGCCCTTTGGTGTTCTGCAGCTCTACCCATATAGATTCCACATCATCCAAGCTAATGTCTTTCCTAACTATTGCATTAATCTCCTCTTTAACCAGCAATGCTACCCCACCTCCTTTTCCTTTTATTCTATCCTTCCTGAATGTTGAATACCCCTGGATGTTGAGTTCCCAGCCCTGATCATCCTGGAGCCACGTCTCCGTAATCCCAATCACATCATATTTGTTAACATCTATTTGCACAGTTAATTCATCCACCTTATTGCGGATACTCCTTGCATTAAGACACAAAGCCTTCAGGCTTGTTTTTTTAACACCCTTTGTCCTTTTAGAATTTTGCTGTACAGTGGCCCTTTTTGTTCTTTGCCTTGGGTTTCTCTGCCCTCCACTTTTCCTCATCTCCTTTCTGTCTTTTGCTTTTGCCTCCTTTTTGTCTCCCTCTGTCTCCCTGTATTGGTTCCCATCCCCCTGCCATATTAGTTTAACTCCTCCCCAACAGCACTAGCAAACACTCCCCCTAGGACATTGGTTCCGGTCCTTCCCAGGTGCAGACCGTCCGGTTTGTACTGGTCCCACCTCCCCCAGAACCGGTTCCAATGCCCCAGGAATTTGAATCCCTCACTGCTGCACCACTGCTCAAGCCACGTATTCATCTGCGCTATCCTGCGATTCCTACTCTGACTAGCACGTGGCACTGGTAGCAATCCCGAGATTACTACTTTTGAGGTCCTACTTTTTAATTTAGCTCCTAGCTCCTTAAATTCGTTTCGTAGGACCTCATCCCTTTTTTTACCTATGTCGTTGGTTCCAATGTGCACCACGACAACTGGCTGTTCTCCCTCCCATTTCAGAATGTCCTGCACCCGCTCCGAGACATCCTTGACCCTTGCACCAGGGAGGCAACATACCATCCTGGAGTCTCGGTTGCGGCCGCAGAAACGTCTATCTATTCCCCTCACCATTGAATCCCCTATCAGTATCGCGCTCCCACTCTTTTTCCTGCCCTCCTGTGCAGCAGAGCCAGCCACGGAGCCATGAACTTGGCTGCTGCTGCCCTCCCCTGATGAATCATCCCCCCCAACAGTACTCAAAGCGGTGTATCTGTTTTGCAGGGGGATGACCACAGGGGACCCCTGCACTACCTTCCTTGCACTACTCTTCCTGCTGGTCTTCCATTCGCTATCCTGGCTGAGGACCCTTCTCCTGCGGTAAGACCAACTCACTACACGTGATACTCACGTCATTCTCAGCATCGTGGATACTCCAGTGTGAATCCACGCTCAGCTCCAATTCCGCAACGCGGACCGTCAGGAGCTCGAGGCGGATACACTTCCCGCACATGTAGTCATCAGGGACACCGGAAGTGTCCCTGAGTTCCCACATGGTACAGGAGGAGCATAACACCCGACCGAGCTCTCCTGCCATGACTTAACCCTTAGATACACTTAACATTGCTCAGGAGAGTATGAAGCATCATCCAGCAGTTATGGTTGTTTGTATCTACACCCTTGTATGTTCAACAGAAATGATTGGATTGTCACTATCATTTTCGTTGTGCGATTTTAGTATAATTTTCAGATGCGTGGATGATTGCATCATAACACCATCATCCATAGTGTGTGCAATAGAATCAATTTCCTAATCATTTTGGAAAATTCAGGAAAATTGAATGGTAACATGTGTCTGGTCTGTGGAAGTACATCTGAAGCGGATAGATACGTGCAATATATATGCAGCCTTAAATGACTAATGGAAATCAAATATTTTGATTCTTTTATATTGATTGTCATGACAGATAGCACCTGGGGACTGTAAGCAGATAAATGGCATTATGTTGCAATATCGATTCTGTTACTGACTGTTATTGTCCCAAACAACACACGAGCAGAAGGCCACTTCATGAAAGTCACAGCCACGCCAACATAATCAACCTGTTGCAATGATGGGCTCATTGTCTAACATTTCTAATCTCTTCTTCCCAATAGATGCCTATCCGAACTCTGAAGTTATTTACACATGGACTAATGAAGCTGACACATCTGTGGTTGTGGCAGAAGATGGGTCTCGGCTGAATCAATACGATTTGTTAGGTCAAACTGTGGGCAGTGAAATTAGCAGATCAAGTACAGGTCTGTTTATATTTTCATCTGATTTTGCTCATGGACATGAGACAGTATACATATTATAGACCAGTGTGGGTCATTTTTTTTCTGTGTCACAGGCACCACTAACATGCAAGTTGCTGTAATATAAATAGCATGTACCGGTCCATTTCCCTTTAACTGTGGTTAAGAAATCAAGTTTTATTTAAATAATGTTTGTGTCTGTTTACCAACATTTACTGCTTTCTTTTTTGAGCTAAATGCCGCTTAAGATCCGCTCAGATAAAACACACTTGCTAATCTCGAGACGCCGCTACCAAAGCTGCCGTGATTAAAAGAGGTTACAACAAAAAATGCATTTCCGAAGGGCGCAGTTGCATTGGGAGGAGAGGAATCCGGATGCAGCGCACATTAGGATCTGAGAGCAGTGGTTGAATGAAGTGCGGATGATTCTGAGTGACAGATCCGGGATGATGGACAGCTCTGTCCAGGCTGAGCGTTCCAATCCTGGGGATCCCCCCCACCCCGCGAGTCACGTGAACCGCGGATTACCATGACGTCATCCCCTCTGAGATACCCCGTTCCGATTGGCAATTTCACGCTCACGTGGACGGCGGTGTTACATAAAGCGATTACAAGGTGGAGGGTTGCACACAGGCTGGAGCTGCTCTCAATACAGGAGTTGTTGCCACTGCTGGCACATCATTTTAACACTCCCGGTGTATATTTTTCAACGCGAGTGAAATCACAAACTGGCTACTTTATGGGCGGAAAAGACAAATATCTCCCCACCTTTCACTGTGTAAATGGTTTAAAATCTGCAATTAGCGCAGGTATCATAGCCCCTGATCAGAAATGCACAGTAAGATGTATTTACATACATATACATAGTTTAGGAAAATAATTTTAGTGACATTCTTGGGCGCAATGATCCACATTCAATCTGGAGTAAAACATATATGCATTGCTGTTTAAAGATTGATTTTAGTCTTAATTTTGCAGAATTTCATACATACTGTTAAACTATAGTTTTAGCGCAAAGCACAAATACACAGTTAAAAGTGCAACTTTTCATTCGAAGTGAAAACTGCCCTGGATCGAAGAGCCAATGTAAATAGAGGCAATGATCTTCTCGCATTGTTGCTGAATGCAATATCGAGGTTCATAAGGATCTAATTGTAAATGATCCAAAATATTTTATTCCTTTTAGCAACCTATTCTTTAATATGTGGTTACACTAAGCTCCTGGTCTTAAACTGGTATCTGTAAGAGTATCTGTTCAACAGGCAGACTTGTGATAAACTGCTAGCTGCATCTTATACTGAATTCACAAGGAGCTCTGCACATGCGCAAAACACTGCTATCCAAATGGGTGATTTTAATGTTATGAGAACCTGGGCAGAAGCACCAGCTTTCTTGTAACTTAAAAAATAATCGGGAATAGATGTTACCAAGAGGTCCCAGTGGACCACCTGGGTGCTCTGTACCTTGCTCTGTGCAAGGTTCAAGCAGTGGAAATGCCTATTGGAAATGGTCTCACATTTTTCACCTTAATGTACTCAGAAGTCGGATCTCCAACCTGATCTATTGCAGACGCGTGATGTTAGCTGATTTTTTTCATATAAATGACCAAAATGGCGCAAATCACTTAAGAATTTGTGAGTTTACTTTTTTGTGCATATAGGCACGTCTGCATAACATATATCTCAGCATCACAAAGATCCCCTTAAAACTCTTCTATGATTTTAAGCGAAATGAGTAAACAAAGGCAGAAAAGGGAGCCTGCGCTTCCCAGTCCCTTCCAAAAGAGATCAGTCAAGAGGATTTACATTCTCTGGCATTTTCTGCTAACCTTTATCTCAGAACAAAAATACTGGCTAAGAATACATACTGACAATCTGATACAACAGGGTTAAAATACTTGATTGACTTCCATCGTTAAAAACGATTATTGCAGCAAAAGCAGCCAATATTTTTAAATCATTTGCATCATCCTCTGATTTCTGTCCAAGACCACTCGTTTACGGTGGCAGAATAAGTCACATTCTGTTTCCATTACATGGCATTCCAGGAATCTCACTAATGTTTTGAGGATAGCATTCAGTGACTTTAAAAAAAAACTTAGGACCACTAGTTTATATTGACCCAGCAAGTCAGACCATTCCAGTTTTGGGACCTGCAATTCGAGATCTCCTGGGGCGGAGATTGCACCAGGATATTCGACAATTTTACTTATCGCTCCACGTAAAGCCACAAATGAATGGCCCTTTCTTACATCCTCACCAACATTCAATCGGAGTGCTCCAGGCTGCTCCAGCGGGTTCCTGCCAAAGGCAACACTCAACCAAAGGACACTAACTGCAAAATCAGACCCTGACAACGCCGAGCGGAGACTCACCAATTGACAATCATGGCCGCGTTGTTTTCTGCAACAAATGGAAGTTCTCCATCGACTTTTATTAACAAGATGCAAGTAATGAGGCCCAGCAATTCTATCTTCATCCTTCACGAGTTTTTTTGTTGTTGGTGACAATAGCAATGTCCGAAAAAAGATAGCGACAGAGCGGCTAAAGGCCACATGCCCGAATGACCCGAGAGAGTTCACACATCTTTGACTTTTGGCCTTTCCAGATTGTGCGGCTCTCGAGGTCTAACTGGCCCGTGAATTGAAACCCGTTGCAAATACAGTTTTGAACTTTGATACAAATGTATTTGTGCCGCTTTTAGATTTGATCGTTCAAAAAAAAATTTAAACCCACAAGTTGGTAAGGTTAAAAGCTTTGCCCGGCAGGACGGGCGAGATAGACACGCCGGGTAGACGGGAATCTGTGCAGAGTAGATGACACACTGCTGGATGTAGATTGCAAGAAGGGATTAGTGGCGAACAAAAATCGGATTTCCAGGAGAGGAGAGCTGTAGCCATCAAAGGCTTTTCTCCAGTTCATGAGCTCTTTATTGGGCACAGATGAGGAGCTAGGTATGCGGACAGTCACAGACCAAGGCGTTTACGCAGACTGAAACGCGTTATGCATGGCCCATTTAAAAAAAATCTGTTATTGTCAAAGGGAAGGCACTCTGAAGTCACAGGAAGAGTTAAAACGCAGTCAAAAAAAAAGTCCTTTAAAATCTGTTTTGGTACACAGCTTATATTACTGGCGACATAGTGGTGTAGTGACAATGTGAGTGACATATTTGACAGCTCGTTTGGCGTATATTGCAGTATGATTTATTATATTCTTTCGCTGCAGTTTTAGAAGTGGGTACTCTGTCAAATGCACCAACCGAAGTGTGGAAAATGAACTTCTGGGGTGGTGGCGACATGTCTCCAAACTCCGCAGATGCTCTGTGCTACCTTGTTAAAATGCACTGTCTGACTGGCTGCCACATAGTCCATTGGTAGACAGGTCCGACTGTATTACTATAATTGTACTCTGTGCTCATTTGATACTTCTAGATTGGCTTTCTTAGGTCCCATTAAAATAAATCTTACAACTGATTCTTAAGTTGCTGCTTACTGGCCAGGTAAAAGCAAGGTTAGCCAATTTGCAGAGCTGAGTGACTCGAAGTCCAAAGTGATTAGAATCTGCCGGACCAATTTGTGAATGCCGCTGAATGTGCCACCCATGCATGCGACACTTGGAAGTTGGGCTACTACACATAGACATCAGGATGGACAGGTCCTCCCACTTTAAAGAATGCGGCTGCTATCATTTTTAATTGATTTTAAAATGCATTCAAGAGAATTTTTTTAGCAAGCCCAACACGGGAGGGGGCGGTTCTGGATTTAGTTTTGGGGAATGAAGCTGGGCAGGCTGAAGGGGTATCATTGGGAGAGCACTTGGGTGCCAGTGACCATAATTTAGTCAGATTCAAGGTAGTTATGGATAAGGACAAGGATAGACCAGGAATAAACATTCCAAATTGGGGAAAAGCTAACTTTGCTAAGTTGAGAAGTGATTTGGCCACAGTGGACTGGAAACAGCTACTTGAAGGTAAATCAGTGTTGGAACAGTGGGAGGCATTCAAGGAGGAGATCGGGAGGGCTCAGGCCAAACATGTGCCCTTAAAGAAAAAGGGTGGGAAAAATAATTCTAGAGCCCCCAGGATATCTAGGGACTTATAGGGGAGGATAAAGAAAAAAAGGGAAGCTTATGTCATATACTGATGGCTAAATACTGTAGAGTCTCTGGAGGAATATAGAAGTTCAGAGGTGAAATTAAAAAGGATATTAGGAATGCTAAGAGAGAGCATGAAAAATTCTTGGCAAGTAAAATCAAGGAAAACCCAAAGATGTTCTATAATATATATTAAGAGCAAGAGGATAACTAAAGAAAGGGTAGGGCCTATTAGAGACCATGAGGGTAATCTGTGTGTGGAGGCAGAAGATGTGGGTATGCTTCTTGATGAATACTTTGCGTCTGTTTTCACAAAGGAAAGGGACAATGTAGATACTGCTTTCGAGGGGGAGTGTGAAATTCTGGATGAAATAGACATAGTGAGAGATGAGATATTGGGGGGTTTGGCAGCTTTGAAAGTGGATAAGTCCCCAGGCCCGGATGAAATGCATCCCAGGCTGTTGAGCGAAGCAAGAGAGGAAATAGCAAAGGCTTTGACCATCATTTTCCAGTCCTCTTTGGATTCAGGCATGGTGCTGGAGGATTGGAGGACTGCTAATGTGGTACCCTTGTTTAAGAAGGGAGAAAGGGATAGGCCGAGTAATTACAGGCCTGTCAGCCTAACCTCAGTGGTGGGAAAATTATTGGAAAAAATCCTGAAGGACAGGATAAATCTACATTTAGAAAGGCAATCAGGGACAGTCAGCATGGATTTGTTAAGGGAAGATCATGTTTAACTAACCTGATTGAATTTTTCGAGGAGGTGACCAGGAGGGTCGATGAGGGTATTGCGTTAGCTGTAGTATATATGGACTTTAACAAAACTTTTGATAAGGTTCCACATGGCATATTGGTCATGAAGGTAAAAACCCATGGGATCCAGGGCAAATTGAAAAGTTGGATCCAAAATTGGCTTAGAGGTAGGAAGCAAAGGGTAATGGTTGATGAATATTTTTGTGACTGGAAGGATGTTTCCAGTGGGGTTCCGCAGGGCTCAGTACTGGGTCCCTTGCTTTTTGTGGTATACATCAATGATCTAGATTTGTATATGGGGGTATGATCAAAACGTTTGCAGATGAAACTAAAATTGGCTGTGTGGTTAATAATGAAGAGGAAAGTCATGGACTGCAGGAGGATATCAATCTACTGGTCAGGTGGGCAGAACAGTGGCAAATAGAATTTAATTCAGAGAAGTGTGAGGTAATGAACTTGGGGAGAGCTAATAAGTACACACATTGAACGGTAGGTCTCTTAGAAGTGTAGTGAACAAAGGGTGTTTGGTGTGCTTGTCCACAGATCCCTGAAAGTAGCGGGTCAGGTGGATAATGTGCTTAAGAAGGCATATGGAATGCTTGCCTTTATTGGCCGAGGCATAGAATATAAGAGCAGGGAGGTTATGCTTAAATTATATAATACACTGGTTAGGCCACAGCTGTAATACTGCGTGCAGTTCTGGTCGCCGTATTATAGGAAGGACGTAATTGCACTGGAGAGGGTGTAGAGGAGATTTACGAGGATGCTGTCTGGAATAGAGAATCTAAGCTATGAGGACAGATTGGATAGGTTGGGTTTGTTATCCTTGGAACAGAGGAGGCTGAAGGGAGACCTCATTGAGGTGTAATACATTTTGAGGGGCCTGGATGTAGTGGATGACAAAAGCCTTTTTCCCTTGGTGGAGGGGTCAATTACGAGGAGGCAAAGGTTTAAGGTGGTTGGTGGAAGGATTAGAGGGGATTTGAGGGGAAGCTTCTTCACGCAGAGAGTTGTGGAGGTCTGGAGCTCACTGCCTGGAAGGGTGGTGGAGGCAGAAACCCTCATCACATTTAAAAGGTGCTTGGATGTGCACTTGAAGTGCCGTAACCTGCAGGATTACGGACCTAGAGTTGGGAAGTGGGATTAGACTGGATAACCTCTTGTTGGCTGGCGTAGACACGATGGTAAGTACATCATGGAATGTAATACAGCCAGAGTGATCTCTTGGACTAGGGTCGATCGGCTGGATGAGTCGGAGAGGAATTTTCCCAGATTTTTTCTCCCAAATGGCCTGGGATTTTATCTTTTTTTGCCTCTCCCAGGAGATCGCATGGCTCCTGGTGGGATGGAGTGTAAAATGTTGCGATGCATGGGGTATCGCGGTTGTGTGGGGCAGACTGGTTGGGCCGGATGCTCTTTATCTGTCTGCCATTGTTGATTGTTCATAGGTTTATATGTAACCTTGAGGGCTGCTGACCGAGGGCCGTGTGGCTCTTTGTCGGCTGGCGTGGACATGATGGGCCGAAATGGCCTCCTTCTGCACTGTGGCTTTCTATATTCTATCTTCTATGTTATGACAGATACCAAGGGCTAAATACTGCAGAATCTCTAAAGGAGTATAGAAAGCCCAGGGGTGAAATTAAAAAGGATATTAGGAAAGCAAAGAGAGAGCATGAAACATTATTGGCAAGTAAAATCAAGGAAAACCCAAAGATGTTTTATAAATATATTAAGAGCAAGAGGATAACTAAAGAAAGGGTAGGGCCTATTGGAGACCTGGAGGGTAATCTGTGTGTGGAGGCGGAAGATGTGGATATGGTTCTTAATCAATACTTTGTGTCCGTTTTCACAAAAGAGAGGGGCGATGCAGACACTACTATCGAGGAGGAGTGTGAAATTCTGGATGAAATAAACATACCAGGCTGGTAAACAAAGCAAAAGAAGAAATAGCAGAGGCTTTGACCATCATTTTCCAATGTTCTCTGGCTTCAGGTGTAGTGCCAGAGGACTGGAGGATTACTAATGTGGTACCTTTGTTTAAGAGGGAGAAAGGGATAAAACGAGTAATTATAGGCCAGTCAGCCTAACTTCAGTGGTGGGAAAATTATTGGAATAAATCCTGAAGGACAGGATAAATCTTCATTTAGAAAGACACGATTAATCAAGGACAGTCAGCACGGATTTGTTAAGGGAAGATCATGCTTGACTAACTTGGTTGAATTTTTGAGGCGGTAACCAGGAGGGTCGATGAGGGCAAAGTGTATGATGCAATGTATATGGATTTTAGCAAAGCTTTTGATAAGGTCCTACATGGCAGAAAGGTACGCGGAGTCAGAGGAAATGTATTAGCATGGATCGAGAATTGGCTGGCTAACAGAAAGCAGAGAGTCGGGATAAATGGGTCCTTTTCGGGTTGGAAATCGGTGGTTAGTGGTGTGCCTCAGGGATTGGTGCTGGGACCACAACTGTTTACAATATACATAGATGACCTGGAAGAGGAGACAGAGTGTAGTGTAACAAAATTTGCAGATGACAGAAAGCTTAGTGGGAAAGCGGGTTTTGTAGAGGACACAGAGAGGCTGCAAAGAGATTTAGGTTAAGCGAATGGGCTAAGGTTTGGCAGATGGAATAAAATGTTGGAAAATGTGAGGTCATTCACCTTGGAAAAAAAAACAGTAAAAGGGAATATTATTTGAATGGGGAGAAATTACAACATGCTGCGGTGCAGAGGGACCTGGGGGTCCTTGTGCATGAATCCCAAAAAGTTAGTTTGCAGGTGCAGCAGGTAATCAGGAAGGCAAATGGAATGTTGGCCTTCATTGCGAGAGGGATGGAGTACAAAAGCAGGGAGGTCCTGCTGCAACTGTACAGGGTATTGGTGAGGCCGCACTTGGAGTACTGCTTGCAGTTTTGGTCACCTTACTTAAGGAAGGATATACTAGCTTTGGAGGGGGTACAGAGACGATTCACTAGGCTGATTCCGGAGATGAGGGGGTTACCTTATGATGATAGATTGAGTATACTGGGTCTTTACTCGTTGGAGTTCAGAAGGATGAGGGGTGACCTTATAGAAACATTTAAAATAATGAAAGGGATAGACAAGATAGAGGCAGAGAGGTTGTTTCCACTAGTTGGAGAGACTAGAACTAGGGGGCACAGCCTCAAAATACGGGGGAGCCAATTTAAAACCGAGTTGAGAAGGAATTTCTTCTCCCAGAGGGTTGTGAATCTGTGGAATTCTCTGCCCAAGGAAGCAGTTGAGGCTAGCTCATTGAATGTATTCAAATCACAGATAGATAGATTTTTAACCAATAAGGGAATTAAGGGTTATGGGGAGCGGGCGGGTGAGTGGAGCTGAGTCCACGGCCAGATCAGCCATGATCTTGTTGAATGGCGGAGCAGGCTCGAGGGGCTAGATGGCCTACTCCTGTTCCTAATTCTTATGTTCTTATGTTCTTAAAGTAAAAGCCCATGGGATCCAGGGTGAAGTGACAAGTTGGATCCAAAAATGGTTCAGAGGCAGGAAGCAAAGGATAATGGTTGATGGATGTTTTTGTGACTGGAAGGATGTTTTCAGTGGGGTTCCGCAGGGCTCAGTACTAGGTCCCTTGCATTTTGTGGTATACATCAATGATCTAGACTTGAATATAGGGGGTATGATTAAAAAGTTTGCAGATGCTACTAAAATTGGCTGTGTGGTTGATAACGAAGAAGAAAGCTTGCGGACTGAAGGAAGATATCAATCAACTGGTCAGGTGGGTAGAACAGTGGCAAATGGAATTCAATCCAGAATAGTGTGAGGTGATCCATTTGGGGAGGGCTAACAAGGAAAGGGAATACATATTAAATGGTAGGATACTGAGAAGCGTAGAGGAACAAAGGGACCTTGGAGTGCATGTCCACATATCTCTGAAAGTAGCAGGCCAGGTAGATAAGGTGGTTAAGAAGGCTTACAGAATATTTGCCTTTATTAGCTGAGGCATAGAATACAAGAGCAGGGAGGTTATGATTGAACTGTTTTAAACACTGGTTAGGCCACAGCTGGAGTACTGCGTGCAGTTCTAGTCACTGCATTACAGGAAGGACATGATTGCACTGGAGAGGGCACAGAGGAGATTGACGAGGATGTTGCTGGAAGTGGAGAATCTAAGCAATGAGGACAGATTAGATAGGCTGGATTTTTTTCATTGGAACAGAGGCGGCTGAGGGGAAATCTCATTGAGGTGTATAAAATTATGAGGGGCCTAGGTATAGCGGATAGATAGGGCCTATTTCCCTTAGCAGAGGGGTCAACAACCAGGGGCATAAATTTAAATAATTGGTAGAAGGTTTAAAGGGGATTTGAGGGAAAATTTGTTCACCCAGAGGGTTCTGGGGTTCGGGAACTCACTGGCAGAAACCCTCACCACATTTAAAAAGTACTTGAATGTGCACCTGAAGTGCCGCAACCTGTAGGGTTACGGACTGAGAGCTGGAAAGTAGGATTAAGCTGGATAACTTCTTATTGGCCAGCATGGACATGACGGGCCACAATGGCCTCCTTCCGTGCTGTAAATTTATATCATTCTATGTGTTGTGTATGCAATAATTCAATAGACTGAATACTGTAAACTCCGAACAGGTACAAACCTGGCTCTACTTTATTAGGCCCAAAGTGATTACATTACAAGATGGCTTGCCTTTTATACCTGGGCCGCGCACACGTGCGCACAGCCCAATGACCGCCAACAGTGACGCCACCTGGTGGCTAGTAAAACCAAGCATACATACATGATAGTATCCCCCTTTAAGATATTAGTAACGGTCTTTTTACAAATTGTGATAGTCCGGGGCTTTTCGCTCCTGAGTTGAACGTCTCAGTTCAACTCCAGCTTTGGGCGAGCGTTCTGAGTCTATTATGACTGGGGACTGGGTAGCCGATCTGATGGGTGTGGCAATGACCATGTCAGGGATTGAAAGTCTAGATTCATTGATGACAGCGGAGACCTCTGATGACTGAGGGTAGGTCGGTTGGTCACTGATTGTGTCTTCCTCAGACTGTTCTGGTTCATCCGTGTACCGCAGCTTTATCTGATCGACATGTTTCCTGCATGTTTGCCCATTCTTGAGCTTAACGATAAACACTCTGTTACCCTCCTTGACTGTAACAGTACCGGTGATCCATTTGGGACCTTGACCATAATTCAGTACATACACATGGATCATTGACAGAAATGTCGCTTGACACAGTAGCGTGATCATGATACCCTTGCTGACTTTGACGTCTGTATTCGACACGATTATTCAAGCCAGGGTGGACAAGAGAGAACCTGATCTTGAGACCTCTCTTCATCAATAGTTCAGCAGGGGAGCGCCGGTAAGCTTATGGGGTCTTTCCTGTAATTAAGCAATATGTGTGACAAGCGAGTTTGCAGTGAACCTTGAGTTACACGTTTCATACTCTGCTTGATGGTTTGGACCACATGCTCTGTTTGTCCATTGGATGCGGGTTTGAATGGTGCTGACCTCACATGTTTGATACCATTGAGTTTCATGAACTCTTGAAACTCCATTCTGGTGAAGCAAGATCCGTTGTCACTTACAATAATGTCAGGCAGACCATGCATAGCAAACATGACATGAAGGCTCTCAATGATAGCTGAGGATGTGCTGGTTGACATGACTGTACACTCTATCCACTTGGAATAAGCATCTACCACAACTAAGAACATCTTTCCCAGGAAGGGACCTGCAAAGTCGATGTGGATGCTGGACCATGGTGTAGATGACCAGACTCAGCGGCGATTCCGCTGGTGTTTTACTAAACTGCATGCAAGTGTTGCACTGATGAACACATGATTCCAGATCAGAGTCAATTCCAGGCCACCATACATGAGACCTGGCAATAGCTTTCATCATGACAATACCGGGATGAGTGCTATGTAGATCATGCACAAATTTCTCTCTGCCTTTCTTGGGCATGACAACACGATTACCCCACAGTATACAATCTGATTGAATGGATGGTTCATCTTTGCGACGGATGTAAGGTTTGGTCTTCTCACACAGTTGCTTGGGTATGGCAGACCAATCACCACAATGTTTCACAACCGATAATATCGGGTCCTGGCAGATCCAGGTCTTAACTTGTTTGGCCATGACAGGGGTTCCTTCACTTTCAAAAGCATCCATGACTAACAGTAGGTCTGCTGGTTGTGGCATTTCCACATCTGGTGTGGGCAATGGCAGACGGCTCAATGCATCGGCACAATTCTCAGTGCCAGGTCTATGGCAAATGACATAATCATAGGCAGATAATGTCAGCGCCCACCTCTAAATGTGGGACGATGCATTCGTATTTATACCTTTGTTTTCTGAAAACAATGAAATGAGTGGCGTGTGATCTGTTTCCAGTTCAAACCGAAGACCAAACAGATACTGATGCATCTTTTTAACCCCATACACACAGGCTAGTGCTTCTTTCTCTACAATGCTGTAGGCTCTTTCCGCCTTTGACAAACTTTTTGAAGCATATGCAACAGGTTGTAATTGGCCCGACTCAATAGTTTGTTGGAGCACACAACCAACTCCATATGACAAAGCATCACAGGCCAATACTAGATGCTTGCACAGATCATAATGTACCAACAGCTTGTTAGAGCAAAGCAGATTAGTCACTTTCTCAAAAGCTCCATCTTGAGATGCACCCTAAACCCAGTTGTCACCTTTTCTTAGTAGCATGTGCAGTGGCTCTAAAAAGGTGCTCAAGCTACGTAAGAAATTACCAAAGTAGTTGAGTAGACCAAGGAATGAACGCAGCTCTGTCACATTCTGAGGCTTGGGTGCATTTTTGAAGGCCTTGGTGTTTTGAGTCTGTACCGTCAGCAGCAATTTTCCTCCCCAGGATTTCGACTTCCGGTACCATGAAGATGCAATTCGAGCATTTCAGTCTAAGTCCCACTTTGTCCAGACGATGTAAAACCTCTTCCAGGTTGTTCAGATGTTCGGCGGAGTCACGACCTGTGACCAGTATGTCATCTTAGAATACGACGATTCTGTGGACGGACTTCAGTAGACTCTCCATGTTCCTCTGAAATATGGCTGCAGCCGAGCGAATTCCAAAAGGGCACCAGTTGTAGATAAACAGTTCTTTATGGGTGTTGATGCACGTAAGTTTCTTCATGTGTCGACCAGCTCCTGTGTCATGACTGACGTCAGATCCAGTTTTGTGAACGACTTCACCCCGGCTAGCGTTGCAAACAGGTCAATCAGCCTTCGGTAACGGGTATTGATCCTGTTTATAAACTCGGTTGATCGTAACCTTGTCGTCTCCACAAATCCTGACAGTGCCATCACTTTTCAACACTGGAACAATGGGGCTGGCCCATTTGTTAAATTCGACCAGTGATATGACCCCTTCACGCTGGAGTCTGTCCAGTTTGACTTCGACCTTCTCCCTGATCATGGACAGAACTGCCTGAGCTTTATGATGGACGGGTCTTGCATCTGAGTCCACATGGATCTGCACCTTGGCTCCCGTGAAATTGCCGTTGCCTGGTTCAAACAGCGAGGGAAACGTGCTCAGCACTTGAGCAGATGGATATCCTCCTCCGACGACAACGCTTCGATCTCGTTCAAGTTCCATTTGATTTTTTCTAACCAGTTCCTGTTGAATAGCGTTGAACCATTGCCTGGAACAATCCATAACGGTAAATCGTGAACCGCACCATCATACGACACCTTGATTACTGCACTGCCAATCACCGTTATGAGTTCTTTAGTATACGTACGCAACTTGGCATTGACTGGACTCAGCTTAGGCCTCACAGCCTTAGTATCCCACAGCCTGTCGAATGCCCTCTGACTCATTATGATTGACTGGCACCCATGTCCAATTCCATCGATACCGGCACACCATTAAGTTTTACATTAATCATTATCGGTTGGCTCTTTGCTAGGAACGAATACAGTCCATACACTTCCTCCTCTGGTATCTCGGATTGCATATCCGGATCCGCACTAGACTGGTCATCATCCTCCATGTGGTGTGTCGCAGCACGCTTGCTCAGTTGCGGACACATGCGCTGGAGATGCCCCACTCTCGAACAGCCTTTACAAATATACTGTTTAAACTGACAGTGATGATGCCAATGATTTCTCTCACAACACCAACACGGTGATAACGGATTCATTCCCGTTGGCGGACTTTGAGCAGCAATAGGTTTCGCATACGCAGTCGGGTAGGCCCTACCATATGCAGCTCTGCCAAATGACAATACTGTTTGTTCAGTATTTGCCGAGTTCCGATTTTTCAATTATATCTGCTTTAAGCTTTTGTCCGTCGACATGCATGATTGGGCAATCATGACGGCCTTGCTCAAATCCAGCGCCTCCGCCGCCAGTAGCTTACGCAGGATCACCTCGTGGTTGATGCTGATTACAAAGAAGTCCTGCAGCATGTCTGCCAATGCAGTTTCAAACTCACACGGTCCAGCTAGACGTTTTGGTTGGCAATGAATTCCAATACATCCTGGCCCTCAGAACGAACGTGCATGTAGAATTGATATCTTGAGATGATGATACCTTCATCTGGTTTGAGATGGTTACGTACCAGAGCACATAGTGCTTCATAGTTCTTGTCCATTGGACATAAGGGCGAGAGGAGATTCTTTATGATTCCATAGATTTTCGGACCACAAACCATGAGGAAGACCGCCCGGTGCCGAACTGTGTCTGCCTCTTTCTCCATTTTGTTGGCGACAAAGTCGGCCCAATCTTCTCCCTCCACGAATCGCTCCAGAATTCCAATTGCGCTCATTTTTGCATGCAAAATTTGTTACCTCGTCGCCAAATGTTGTGTGTGCCATAACTCAATAAACTGAATACTGTAAACTCCGAACAGGTACAAACCTGGCTGTACTTTATTAGGGCCCAAAGTGATTACATTACAAGATGGCTGGCCTTTTATACCTGGGCCACGCACACATGCGCACAGCCCAATGACCTCTGACAGTGGCGCCACCTGGTGGCTAGTATCCCAAGCATACATACTTGACACTATGAAGGGCAGCATATGCTCCTTTAATGATATTGACAGTGGGTATATTGCATATACCCATGTATACTATTCACAACATAGTACATACATTGATATGCATTTCATAATAATGTAACTATTTTGACAGGTTTTTTAGCCAAAATTCTGCCACCTTCAAAGGCATTGACTCAATCCTGTCCTTACCTGATACGCTCACAGATGCACACTTTCAATGGGTGTCCTTGAAAAGCAATCAGCAGTGAGATCCCCTGGCGAAAAAAGAAAGAAAAGAAAAACTTGGATTTATATAGCGCCTTTCACGACCACCGGACGTCTTAAAGCGCTTTACAGCCAATGATGTATTTTTTGGAGTGTGGTCACTGTTGTAATGTGGGCTAATTTTCCACTCCTAAACCAAGGGCTGCTGAGGTCAATTGCTGTTTCCTTATTGTCACTGGACTGAGACCAACAAAGATCAGGGATTGATCCTGGGACTTCCCTGGTGTGTATGTGACTCATCGGTTAAACTCGCTGAACCACAAGAGAGTATTTTTGCATTTTTTGATAAATAACATTTTGTTTTCCATTTATAACCAACAATGCTTTAAAGTATCAGTTTAATAATTTATCAGTCCTATTGCATCAGTAGATTATTAACACATTCTCATCTCATGTGGTATAAAATAAGTTGGGGCTGCCATTTAAGATTATGATTATTTCGACAAAATACTGTGGGGATGCTGGAATCTGGAATAAAAGCAGATAATGCTGGAAATCTCAGCAGGTCAGGCAGCATCTGTGGAGAGAAAGCAGAGTTAATGTTTTGGGTCGATGACCCTTTGTCTGACGAATGGTCATCGACCTGAAACGTTAACTCTGCTTCCTCTCCACAGATGCTGCCTGACCCTATGATAATTTAGAATTCAATGCAAGTGTTAAAACCTCCACCCTGTTATTCCGTCAATGGCTGTTCAACCTGTTTTAGAAGTAGGTGTGTGGTAATCACAATTACTGGTCAAATACTAAAATGCTTTTGATTCACACCAGATGATGAGCCAAACCAGCTGGCGTTAAAGTTATAATGCAAGTTAACTGGCTTACCAATCAGAGCTGACAAATTTGACTCTTGGTAACCACAGTACTTTGCTCTCCATTGGCAACAAGTAAAGCAGAATGATTTTCAGACCCTGCTAGTGCATCCTCTGTAAGCTTTGTTTAGGTGAGCGACATATTTCAGCAATAGAATTCATTAACAGGGAAGCAGAAGTTATGGATTAAGAAGCTGATGCCAAGATGTTAAAATGTCTGGGCTAAAATTGACCTAACAGATTGATTCAGTATCAAAATACAATGGGATGCAGAAGTGTACAGAAATCAGGGGATAGCTGACTCATAATGAAGGTTTGTGGAGGATAGCAAAGATGGGGCAAAGGTATTAGTTGCTGTGGAGAACACAGTGGAAACATTTCCAACCACATGACCAAGGGGGAAGGAAGTTCATGAATTCCCGAAAGTTGTTTAATTTTCCGAAGTATCGCTTACTGTGTAAAAATGTTAACCATTATGCTAATGAAACAGATGGCTATCATAAATTACATAAGCATGTAATGTAACTTTCTCCCTAACAGCACTGTGGGAGTACCTTCACCGCAAGGACTGCAGCGGTTCAAGAAGGTGGCTCACCACCACTTTCTCAAGAACAATTAGGGATGGGCAATAAATGCTGGCCTTGCCAGCAATGCCCACATCCCATGAACTAATTAAAAAAAAATGCTCATTATTCACTTGATCTGCATTCTCTCATCTCTTATAAGCAAAAATATGATTTTTATACATGTCTTACAAAAAAATAAGCTTCCTCAGATTATTTAAAGTGCATTATTAAATAATACTTTCATATTCACACAGGTGATTTATTCCTACCCCAAATAGCAGCTAATAATTAGAAAGAAAGGATCTTCATCCTGTCTCAGGAGGAAGATGAAGGCGCAGAAGAAAATGAAGTGGTGGCCAATATCCTAGTGCAGATGACAGAGCAGGCAGATTGGAGGATGATACCTCAATTGTCTGCCACAAGCCCAATTTGACTAAAGGAAGTGGCCATCATGTGTTGAGGTTGCAAAAGATGAAGAAATGCACCAGCCCCAGGAGTCAAGAGTTTTGTCCTCGGCTCCCCTCATGCTGCAGAGTTTGAGGGCAGGAAACAACAAGTGCCTGGAGCATCTCAGCACACCAAACAAGTTTGTGCTGCTATGCAAATCAGCTTCTACAGATTGCAAAATGATGCTACTTTCGTGCACCACACACTATAAATTTAAATGGACACAGTTAATACCAGGGAGATTGGCCTGCTTATCAAGCATCTGACTACACTGCATCTCCCACCATGTAACTCAGGGATATAAGCAGCCAGACCTCCTTGAATTCCTCTGATGATCGACATAGTTGTACATTTTGGGCCACTTTGAGCATCGCTGTGGTCAAAGTAACATCCTTCGAATGTTGACTCTGTGGCAAATCATTGTGATACCTAATCTCAGAACTCCACTTCAAGTGCTGCTCAGGGTTGTTCTATAAAGATATCCAGTTTTGAAGTTAACTACCAGCCTATCTTTTGAGCACGTTAAACATCAATATTATTTATCCACCTTCTTAATTGAATAATTGCGAAATTAAAATGTGGTTGCTCATTTTATTGGTAGCCAAACTGCTAACCCCATTGCAGAAACTTGTCACCATTCTAAAGTAATACAAGAGTGTACCAACAATACGGTGGGATTATCCTACACCCCTAAGAAACACACAGGTCGCGACACAGACAGGTTGATTGCACCTCTTGGGTTGATTTTTCAACTGGTGGCAGTCTATCTCTCTGCTGAAAAACAGGTGGCTAGCAGTTAAAAATGAAAAGAGTAGAGGGCAGGGATCCCTTGACTGCCTGGGGGGGCAGGGGTCCCTTGTTTGCCCCACTGAAGCCTAAGGCCTGCTTGGTGCATTTTTGAGGAGGGCCTGCTAATGGGCGAGTGGCTTGTCCTCCTGAAATAGGTGAGCGGCGCATCTCCCATAACCAAAGAGAGTTAAAAATTGAGAAAAAATACAGCTGTCATCACTCACTCTCGCTGTCGGCACTGATGGGATCAGATGCTAAGCAAGCACCAGTGCACACGCGTCTTACTTACATGCCTGCTTTATGCCAATTTCAAGCTTCTAGTACTCCAAATAAAGAGAAATGTGCATGAAGGCAATCTGAGGCTATTTATGCATACATCGATGTATGAACCTTTCACCCTGGAAAAATGAGAATTGCCTGATGTCGAGCTCCTCCATAGTTAATTTAATCACTTGATTTCACAAGTTAAGCAAATAATAAGTACAATTCAGTTCTCCATGGCAGGACATGGATGTATGATATGGATGACTAATGAATTGAATTTTGATAGTCATAGATATGAGAGAATAAAACCTACAATGTAATTTCTTTGAAGGGAACAGGTTCAATTAATACATAATACGGATGACGAAAGTTGCTGCTGTTATGTCAAATATACTTCAACAAATGATTTTAGAAATAGTCCCATTTCTAATGCTGACTCCTTCACCCATCATTTCTGTCTAACGTTTTTCCCCCTTTGTTATTTACAGGTGATTATGTGGTAATGACAGCACATTTCCATCTGAAGAGAAAAATCGGTTATTTTGTCATCCAAACCTATCTCCCCTGCATTATGACTGTTATCTTATCCCAGATGTCATTTTGGTTGAACAGAGAATCTGTCCCTGCCAGAACTGTGTTCGGTAAGTTTAAATACATTTGTGTTCGACATGAGTTTTAAGTATTAATGTGAAATGCGCTGCATTTCAAGCATGTAATAATTTGTAATCATCTGCTCATCTTCTGTTGAGCAAGCAGTTTGCTTTTTCTAATTCTCAAATATCCTAAGAAAATAATTTTGCTGCATTCGTCATTTCTCTTTGACAGACCATGCTATAATGGTTAGATAAGGGGAGGAAGGACCAACATTGTAATGTTATTAGTTAACAAATACAAATTTGCTAGTTTTAAGGCAAGAATGAGATAAGATCATACACTCCATTTAGTTCACCTGAGGAGATTTCTTCTGTTCACTATTTGTAGCTTAATCATACCCATATAAAAAATGCACGTACAATTTTGCTATAAAGAGTAAACAAAAGTAGTTTTCGTCCCCTCCCCTTGTTGCTTAGATCCATGAACAGAATATGAATAAAATATTCTGTCTTGCCTTCATGCAAATTCTCTATTATTATACTCCCTATAGAATGATAAATGAAGCCACAGGAGATTGAAAGGTTGGGGAATGGCCATGAATATGAATGGAAGCATTTATGTAAAGGGAGAGCTTTAGAGAGGATGGGGGGTGCGGGGTGAGGGGGGAGGGGCGGGGGGAAGGGATTGAATCTGGAGGAAGGAGGGAAATGGGAGCCAAGGTGAAGATTGAAATCACCAAGGATAATGAGTTGCTTGGTGCAGAGGAAGTAAAGGAGAGAGGATATCTCGGGGGAAAAACTTGGCTTGGGTCTTGGAGAGGTGATTGAAGATGATTTTGAAGGTGAGACAAGGGGGGTAGAACAGGGAGAGGTGTTCAAAGGAGGAGAAGGTGCCAGAGGAGTAGGGCCAGCAGATAAGATGTAACCCATTGATGAGGCCATACCACCACTGTGGAGGTTTGGGTGGGGCAGGTGATGGAAAGTATAGCCAACTGGGGCGACTCCGGTGTTGCCATTCCATTTCCAGGTTTTGGCCATAACCAGATTTTCAGTGCAATTATCCACAGTGGATGGGAAGAGCATTCTTTGCATGTGAATGGACAGTCTGGCGTGAAATGTAGATAAGGCTGGTGATTGTTCCAGTAGCAGAGCCTGAGTGGAGTGAGCAGGACAGGATGGAGATTGGTGAGGTAAGCTCTCAACTGGCGTACAAGACGCGGAGGTCAGATTCGAAGATGAGGCCGTTGCAATTACAGCTCTTAAAGAGGCAGCAATGGGTACCACACTGGAGAAAGTTGAGAGGGGCATACAGAACATCTGTGGTCTTGTTCAAGAGGGATTAAAGTTTGGGACTGTGATAGGACATAGGTAAAAAAAGGGATGAGGTCCTACGAAAAGAATTTAAGGAGCTAGGAGCTAAATTAAAAAGTAGGACCTCAAAAGTAGTAATCTCGGGATTGCTACCAGTGCCACGTGCTAGTCAGAGTAGGAATCGCAGGATAGCGCAGATGAATACATGGCTTGAGCAGTGGTGCAGCAGGGAGGGATTCAAATTCTTGGGGCATTGGAACCGGTTCTGGGGGAGGTGGGACCAGTACAAACCGGACGGTCTGCACCTGGGCAGGTCCGGAACCAATGTCCTAGGGGGAGTGTTTGCTAGTGCTGTTGGGGAGGAGTTAAACTAATATTGCAGGGGGATGGGAACCTATACAGGGAGACAGAGGGAGACAAAAAGGAGGCAAAAGCAAAAGACAGAAAGGAGATGAGGAAAAGTGGAGGGCAGAGAAACCCAAGGCAAAGAACAAAAAGGGCCACTGTACAGCAAAATTCTAAAAGGACAAAGGGTGTTAAAAAAGCAAGCCTGAAGGCTTTGTGTCTTAATGCAAGGAGTATCCGCAATAAGGTGGATGAATTAACTGTGCAAATAGATGTTAACAAATATGATGTGATTGGGATTACGGAGACGTGGCTCCAGGATGATCAGGGCTGGGAACTCAACATCCAGGGGTATTCAACATTCAGGAAGGATAGAATAAAAGGAAAAGGAGGTGGGGTAGCATTGCTGGTTAAAGAGGAGATTAATGCAATAGTTAGGAAAGACATTAGCTTGGATGATGTGGAATCTATATGGGTAGAGCTGCAGAACACTAAAGGGCAAAAATCGTTAGTGGGAGTTGTGTACAGACCTCCAAACAGTAGTAGTGATGTTGGGGAGGGCATCAAACAGGAAATTAGGAGTGCATGAAATAAAGGTGCAGCAGTTATAATGGGTGACTTTAATATGCACATAGATTGGGCTAGCCAAACTGGAAGCAATACGGTGGAGGAGGATTTCCTGGAATGCATAAGGGATGGTTTTCTAGACCAATATGTCGAGGAACCAACTAGGGGGGAGGCCATCTTAGACTGGGTGTTGTGTAATGAGAGAGGATTAATTAGCAATCTCATTGTGCGAGGCCCCTTGGGGAAGAGTGACCATAATATGGTGGAATTCTGCATTAGGATGGAGAATGAAACAGTTAATTCAGAGACCATGGTCCAGAACTTAAAGAAGGGTAACTTTGAAGGTATGAGGCATGAATTGGCTAAGATAGATTGGCTAATGATACTTAAGGGGTTGACTGTGGATGGGCAATGGCAGACATTTAGAGAACGCATGGATGAATTACAACAATTGTACATTCTTGTCTGGCGTAAAAAATAAAAAAGGGAAGGTGGCTCAACCGTGGCTATCTAGGGAAATCAGGGATAGTATTAAAGCCAAGGAAATGGCATACAAATTGGCCAGAAATAGCAGCGAACCTGGGGACTGGGAGAAATTTAGAACTCAGCAGAGGAGGACAAAGGGTTTGATTAGGGCAGGGAAAATGGAGTACGAGAAGAAGCTTGCAGGGAACATTAAGGCGGATTGCAAAAGTTTCTATAGGTATGTAAAGAGAAAAAGGTTAGTAAAGACAAACATAGGTCCCCTGCAGTCAGAATCAGGGGAAGTCATAACGGGGAACAAAGAAATGGCAGACCAATTGAACAAGTACTTTGGTTCAGTATTCACTAAGGAGGACACAAACAACCTTCCGAATATAAAAGTGGTCAGAGGGTCTATTAAGGAGGAGGAACTGAGGGAAATCTTTATTAGTCGGGAAATTGTGTTGGGGAAATTGATGGGATTGAAGGCCGATAAATCCCCAGGGCCTGATGGACTGCATCCCAGAGTACTTAAGGAGGTGGCCTTGGAAATAGCGGATGCATTGACAGTCATTTTCCAACATTCCATTGACTCTGGATCAGTTCCTATCGAGTGGAGGGTAGCCAATGTAACCCCACTTTTTAAAAAAGGAGGGAGAGAGAAAACAGGGAATTATAGACCGGTCAGCCTGACCTCAGCAGTGGGTAAAATGATGGAATCAATTATTAAGGATGTCATAGCAGTGCATTTGGAAAATGGTGACATGATACGTCCAAGTCAGCATGGATTTGTGAAAGGGAGATCATGCTTGACAAATCTTCTGGAATTTTTTGAGGATGTTTCCAATAAAGTGGACAAAGGAGTACCAGTTGATGTGGTATATTTGGACTTTCAGAAGGCTTTCGACAAGGTCCCACACAGGAGATTAATGTGCAAAGTTAAAGCACATGGGATTGGGGGTAGTGTGCTGACGTGGATTGAGAACTGGTTGTCAGACAGGAAGCAAAGAGTAGGAGTAAATGGGTACTTTTCGGAATGGCAGGCAGTGACTAGTGGGGTACCGCAGGGTTCTGTGCTGGGGCCCCAGCTGTTTACATTGTACATTAATGATTTAGACGAGGGGATTAAATGTAGTATCTCCAAATTTGCGGATGACACTAAGTTGGGTGGCAGTGTGAGCTGCGAGGAGGATGCTATGAGGCTACAGAGTGACTTGGATAGGTTAGGTGAGTGGGCAAATGCGTGGCAGATGAAGTATAATGTGGATAAATGTGAGGTTATCCACTTTGGTGGTAAAAACAGAGAGACAGACTATTATCTGAATGGTGACAGATTAGGAAAAGGGAAGGTGCAACGAGACCTGGGTGTCATGGTACATCAGTCATTGAAGGTTGGCATGCAGGTACAGCAGGCGGTTAAGAAAGCAAATGGCATGTTGGCCTTCATAGCGAGGGGATTTGAGTACAGGGGCAGGGAGGTGTTGCTACAGTTGTACAGGGCCTTGGTGAGGCCACACCTGGAGTATTGTGTACAGTTTTGGTCTCCTAACTTGAGGAAGGACATACTTGCTATTGAGGGAGTGCAGCGAAGATTCACCAGACTGATTCCCGGGATGGTGGGACTGACCTATCAAGAAAGACTGGATCAACTGGGCTTGTATTCACTGGAGTTCAGAAGAGTGAGAGGGGACCTCATAGAAACGTTTAAAATTCTGACGGGTTTGGACAGGTTGGATGCAGGAAGAATGTTCCCAATGTTGGGGAAGTCCAGAACCAGGGGTCACAGTCTAAGGATAAGGGGTAAGCCATTTAGGACCGAGATAAGGAGAAACTTCTTCACCCAGAGAGTGGTGAACCTGTGGAATTCTCTACCACAGGAAGTAGTTGAGGCCAATTCACTAAATATATTCAAAAGGGAGTTAGATGAAGTCCTTACTACTCGGGGGATCAAGGGGTATGGCGTGAAAGCAGGAAGTGGGTACTGAAGTTTCATGTTCAGCCATGAACTCATTGAATGGCGATGCAGGCTAGAAGGGCTGAATGGCCTGCTCCTGCACCTATTTTCTATGTTTCTATGTTTCTAGGAGAGAAGCAAGCCAGAGCTGCTTCCAGAAATCCCTTTCTGGCCATTTCACTTGTAGTAGTCTTTACCTGCATCAAATTGGTATTGGGGCCCCAAAGATGGGAGTGCTGGCCAACTAAATCGAGACCCACTCTCAAATGGTAGTGAATGGGCCTCAGGAGGGAGGCCTGCAGTAAGTTTACTTTTGTCATTTTGGTTCTGTTAACATCTGTTCCCACAGAAAAAAATGGTAGCGAGACCAATATCTACAGGCCATGGCACACCTATCTGGCAGTGATCACTGGGAACCATCTTCGTAGATTGCTATCCCAGAACTTGTGAATCCCGTGAAGCCAGATGCAGAGCTGTGCCACGACATCTACAGCTATCACACAGCACAGGGGTGGCACAGAGAGCAACAGTAATGATCAGTTGTGGCCTGAAACTTCACTCCATCTCCTTGCAGGCATATAGCAATGCTGACCTTTGGAGATCAATGGAAAGGTATAGAGTGCCACCCTCCTTGCGAATATCCCGTAGAATGCTGTAAGCGGTTTTGATACTAGCCCAATTGCTAGATGGACGGTTCGAATCACCCCTGCCTTACTAAAGTTCTAGACCCGGGAATTATTGTTCAGAGTGTAAATGAAATGAGTCACGAACAGGAATGTTTCGGTGAAAAATCGTACTTATATTTATTTGGTCTAACACACACTGGCTAAAACATGCACTACTAAACGAAATCACTGTCTCTGTGGAGAATAAAATTCAGGTTATAAACAACATACATACAGTACAGAAATGAGACCGAGTAACACGCAGTAATTCCCTGGTGGATTCTAACCCTATCCCTACCAATGAATTACCCTCCCCAGAATAGCCCTGAAAAGCTTAATTTCTGATAAAACCCTGAGCCCTTACCCAGCTTGCCTGAGATATCTGCTTACTGGCTTGGGACACTCTCAATCATGCTCACCACCACACCAGCCAGTTTCTTTTCTTTAGCTCAGCTGTGGGAAGTTACTGCCTGGTCTTCAGTCTCAGTAGCTTCTTCTGTGGTACTGTGGCTTCCTCCTGGTGTGCCATGGCCTGTAGATATTGGTCTCGCTACCATTTTTTTCTGTGGGAACAGGTGTTAACAGAACCAAAATGACAAAAGTAAACTTACTGCAGACCTCCCTCCTGAGGCCCATTCACTACCATTTTAGAGTGGGTCTCGATTTAGATGGCCAGCACTCCCATCTTTGGGGCCCCAATACCAATTTGATCTTGGTGTAGCGAGAGCGAGAGGGAGAGAGGGCTCTCTCTAGATGCAAGCTGCAAGCTCCAAGTTTCACTCCCACCTTCAAGCTACAAGCTTCAAGCTAAAACTAAAGTGGAAAAGGCCCTGTATTTATGGGAGTTTGCAATCCCTATCTTTCCCGCCAATCTTTAAAACCCCTTTGTTTCTAAGCACAAGTACTCAGTGATTTTTAAAAAAATTTCAAAATATATACTTTAGTCATATAAAAATTTACACGATACATTGGAAGGCAGCTCAGTACATTTGGATGCGTTCAGCAATTCCATACAATACATTTGGATGCTGACAGCAGTTCCGTTCAATACATTTGCTTGCTTTACATTTCAGGGTACAATTCAGTACAATCCAGGATACATTGTAATTCAGTCATCAAATTACGTTACATGTGGCACTATATAGTACACAGAACGGGTGAGGGTACAGTTACATTTCTTTACAACATACATTACTAAACAGTTGCTGAACTTGCATTATACATGGCACTGCATAGGTGTCTTCAGATCATGGTGCTCTATGTATACAAAGGTTTACAAGTACAGCCCGAGGGGAGTTTTATACTGATTCCAGCCCCTGGGTTTACTGTGGCGGAAGGGCCTTAAACTGTGGCTCTTCCCCACCGTACCTTTGCGGCGACTGCACCAACTTTTAGTGCGTCCCTCAGCACGTACTCCTGGATCTTGGATTGCGCCAGTCTGCAACATGCAGACGTGGCTATCTCCTTGCTCTGGAAGACCAGCAAACTTCGGCAAGACCAAAGTGCGTCTTTCACCGAGTTGATGGCCCTCCAGCAGCAGATGATGTCTGTCTCGGCATGTATCCCTGGGAACAGTCCGTAGAGCACAGAGTCCTGTGTTACGGAGCTGCTTGGGATGAACCTCAACAGCAACCACTGCATCTCCTTCCAGACCTGCCTTGCAAAGGGGCAATCCCAAAGGAGATGGATGACAGTCTCGTCCGCACCACAGCCAACTCGGGGGCAGAGTGCCGTGTCTCTGAAACCCCGGCTGTGCATGAAGGATCTGACAGGTAGGGTCCTTCTCACCGCCAACCAAACTACGTCTTGGTGCTTGTGTGAAAGTTCTGGCGATGAGACATTCTGCCAAACAAGTTCGACAGTCTGCTCGGGGAACCGTCCGACAGGATCCATCATCGCCTTCTTTTGTAGGGCGTCCAGGACCTTGCGTGCTGACTACTGCTTTGTGGCCTTGTGGTCAAAAGTGTTTTTCTTGAAAAACTTTTCCATGAAGGACAGGTGCTGAGGCCTGGTCCAACTGCTCGGAGCGTTCCGCGGCAGCCTGGCCAGGCCAGGTACTTAGTCAGTGATGGGCCATCCAACCCATATGTATTGGGCTGATGGCCCTTAATTCTGGGCATCTCTGAGTCTTTGTGTTGGGAAAGACCTGGCTCCTATATGGTTAGCCAGGTTAGTGGGTTCATTGTTTCTGTTTTTCCTTTTGAGATGGAGGTGAGAAGTGCTTTTGCATATTAGAGTGGCTTTGTCAATGGTCCCCCTCTCCCCCCCCCTTCCTGACCGACAGCTCTTTTGTCAATATTTGTGGCCCACAGGGAAAGTACCTTCAGAAAAACCCATAAAGTCCATGAAATATTCTCGACTGAGTCCATTCTTTAAACAGCAACTTTGCGATCTCTTCAGTGCCATCTGCATTTTAGCAACTAGCAAACAGGAATTGGGGGCAGGGCTGTTCGCTTTCCTTCATACTCATGCGTGCACCTTGGGCTTCCTTTCCCTTTATTTTTGCTTGTCACTTCTCCGCCGCCTCTCCTTTTAGGCTTGGCAAAGGACTCTAATGGGTTTGCATGCCTTCTGAGCCTTTCGAAAGGGTTTTTCCCATTTTTGCTTTTCCCTATTGTGACACTGTTAGTTTGCTCCTTAAAATTTCACTTACTCCAGTTCTCTCACTCCCCCCACGAGCATCCTGTCTGCACCGGCCAAATGTGCACCTGAAGTTATGTTAATGAGCTAATCTTGAAAAATTGGGTACAAACGGTACATCTCCATTTGAGTCTGCCTAAAATTCTCCAACTTGCCATCCACTAAATGACATCAATAGTAGAAAATTTAGGCTTTAGTGCCTCAGCTTGCACATGAAGAATGGTCATTTATGAGAGGTATTCATTTTTACTGAATCAGAGAGCTTTCTTTTCATTTGGCTGCAACATTAAGCTTTACAGAGAGCTGATCCAGTGTAGCATGAAATAACTCCTCCAAGTCAAAAATATGTAGCTGGCTTGTTATGACTCCTCCGTGACTACATACAGATATAGCAAGCAGGATAGATTTCATGGAAGAGTTATTTAATGTTAAAACGCAAGTGATAATCAAGACTATACAAGTAGGACCGATTTCATGGAAGAGTAACTTCATACTACAGCAGCAGTAATCCTCAGCAAACACAGAGGGCTAGAATTTCCTGTGGCTTACCGCCCGGTTTCTGGGTGGTATTGGCTATTGAGGGCGCAAATCAGGTAAGCGGAAAGCTCCCTACCTGAGTTATACCAGCAGTTTCGAGGTACCGCTGGGGAGCGGACCGCCGGTATGCACCATCCTGAGATCGCCCTGGCGTGATATTTGGCTCAGCGGTGACCCGTAGGTGAGTATGAAAAAAAGACGCCCACGAGGATCAGCGGAGCAGGACGGTAGGTGTGTACCTCTGCAAGAAAAAGGTTAGTAATTGGTTTTTTACTAATTATCTTAAAAATCTGTTGTGGTTATTTAGTTTAAAAGGATCTTGGGAATGTTTTTTTGATATTTTAGGTGATGTTTTTGAAAAATTATTTTAATTTTTTTTCTGTTGTTCGGCCCAGCCCGCAGCTTCGGGGTACATGTTTTATTGATAAAATTTATCGCTCATTTTGTTTACGAACCGCCCAATCGACCCTAAATTGCACTTTGTCACTCAGAATAGGGGTGCAACGCCCATGTTTTTCGCTCGCCGGAGTTTTTAATTTTTGAGGGAGAAGATTTCGCCGGCGATAATCTTTCCAGTCTTAGCGGTCTTTTGTGCGCCGATCGGGTGCTGGCGGGCAGATCGGAAATTCTAGCCCAAAGATGTTAGTGCAGAATGGTGAAGTTTAACATGTATTGTGCAATACTGAGCATAAGTTGCAGTACTGGCACGGCTATTTTTTATTTTGCTCTCCCTGCACCATATTATTTTGCAACTCGACATACAAGTAGGGAATGTGAATCCCAGAATTCTTTCAATGGCACTGCTGAAGTGATCATTAAAAGGTACCAGCGGTCTAGGAAGGCTCACTCTTCAAATTTTCATTCCCTCCTAGTGGGAAAATGGCTTAGAAATTGACCTCCGTAGTGCTTCCTGTTATCGCCTCTGGGGGGTCGATAACAGGGCGCTAACCAATTACCGACCGGGATGAACGACTCCCGCTAAATTGGCCAAGAGGTTTGCGTCGTCGGTAACGCATGGTGCCACGATCTCCTGCCCCCGGAGATCGTGACCTCATTGGCCTGCGCATCACCCGGTAGCACCCCGGACCCGAACTTTGGTTCCATCCTCTGCAATATCGGCGGCCGACAACTCCGACAGCTGCAGGAGGCGTTGTTCGGGAGGCCGGGTGCTTCAGGGGTGCAAGGTAAAGGGGGAGGCAGCTGCGGTAAGGACAGAAAAGTGAGCATGTGCCGACGTCAGCGGAGAAAAGAATCAGGCTCGGCCGTAATGGACAACGCGGGGGTAAATTTCCTCCGAGCTTCTCCTGCTCTGTAGTGTTACTATGGTGGAAGTGCAGCAGAAACCTCGTTTAGATACATATACAGGGAGGAGCAGGGGCAACTCCAAGGCAATTCAGCCTGCATGGTCAAATGACATGCTATCACTCCATTTGAGATGAAGGGCTTGTCTTATAAGGAAAGGTTGAGCAGATTGGGCCTGTTACTCATTGGAGTTTAGAAGACTGAGAGGTGATCTTATTGAGATGTATAGATTTCTGATTGAGTTTGACAGGGTAGATGCAGAAAGCATGTTTCCCCTCATGGGGGAATCTGGAACTAGAGAGCATAGTTTCAGAAGAAGGGGTCGCCCATTTAAAATGGAAATGAGGAAGAATTTTTTCTCTGAGGGTCGTGAATCTTTGGAATTCTCGACCCCAGAGAGCTGTGGAGGCTGAGTCACTGAATATATTTAAGATGGAGTTAGACAGCTTTTTGAATGATAAGGGAGTCAAGGGTTAAGGGGAGCGGGCGGGGGAGTGGAGTTGAGGCCAAGATCAGAACAGCCATAATCTTATTGAATGGCGGAGCAGGATCGAGGGCCCGAATGATCGACTCGTGCTCCTATTTCCGATCTTACATAAGAACATAAGAAATAGGAGCAGGAGTAGGCCACCTGGCCCCTCGAGCCTGCTTCGCCATTTAATAAGATCATGGCTGATCTGATCATGGACTCAGCTCCACTTCCATCCCGCTCCTCATAACCCTTTATTCCCTTATCGCTCAAAAATCTGTCCATCTCCTCCTTAAATTTATTCAATGACCCAGCCTCCACAACTCTCTGGGGCAGAGAATTCCACAGATTTATAACCCTCTGAGAGAAGACATTCCTCCTCATCTCAGTTTTAACTGGGTGACCCCTTATTTCTGAGACTATGTCCCCTAGTTTTAGTTTCCCCTATGTGTGGAAATATCCTCTCTGCATCCACCTTATCTAGCCCCCTCATTAACTTATATGTTTCGATAAGATCATCTCTCATTCTTCTGAACTCCAATGAGTAGAGGCCCAACCTACTCAACCTTTCCTCAAATGTCACCCTCCTCATCTCCGGAATCAACCTAGTGAACCTTCTCTGAACAGCCTCCAACGCAAGAATATCCTTCTTTAAATACGGAGACCAAAACTGCATTCAGTACTCCAGGTGCCCAGGCACTCGCGTGAAGAATAATAAGTTGAGTGAGATAGTGAAGGATTGTATGGTATCCTTAAAGCCATACCTCAGCAAGAGGCAGAACCTACAGGGGAAAGGAGGAAACCATATGTTCCATCTTTTCAGATAATAGAAGCAAAGGAATGCCGCAAGCGTTACTGTTGGTGTCCTTGTGGCACAGCATATACGCCGATATCTATGAAGTCGACAGTATACGAAGTCACAGTATTTAACTGGCAGATTCTTGCTTCATCGCAAACAGAACAATACTGGTATGAATAAAATAAAGCTTTACAGGTTAAATGTTAAAGGAAGAAATCTAACCGTGAGGACTTTGAACTTTTCATCGTTTAGTGCTAACCATTAAACATCGAGATGCAGCAGTGAACATGGTTAATTAGCGGATCTAAGTGTTACATTACCATTGCTTTGCTTAAACAGCAATTAAGATGCTGTTTTCTTTTTTAATTATAACTGTTATAATGAAGAATGAAGTTATTAAAAAGGTTTGCGGTAATTGTAAAGATGTTTGTGAAATGGATAAATAGAAATAGTTTAATTTTGATTAATTCTAAAGCTGTTTCAAAGCTTTAACTCTTAATTTATTAAATTCTTTTTTGAAGAGGCAGACTTTTCAATAATGCAGGGCTGTGAAACTGCATAGCTCAATTATTGTTGATGGAAGACGGCCAACAGCTTTGAATCGCAGCACTGTCTGTTGGAGCAATAATACAATTCATTTCTCAATGTTATCTGTCTCTTGTGCACGGTGGCTGAAAGGAAGCTAGATAAACGCTGCCAAATTAACCCATTCTTGGCTGCAGTATTTCCTACTCAGTAAAGGGGCAGGACAGTGGTGCCCTCTATTGGCCTGACTGTTCTCCCAGGATTTCCCCGACGGCAGAGGCATGCACTGAGGACATTCCTGTTCATCGCCCGACTGAGAATAGGTACTGACTCATTTTGGAGCCGCATTGCCTTTTGGGAGATAGGTGAGGGGTTACCACATGCAAAAAACCTCCGGATTAAACCACTTTTGTTGATGAAGTACTTTATTTTGTCAAATAATCAGAAAACTACAGGACGAATTATCAACAAAGTCATTGTTAAATAGAGTTTTTTGAAAATACATCTGTATTCGATCAGTGCTGGATCAACTAACTGAACAGAATATTGTTATGACACATTTAAATATTTGATAAATTCAGATACCACAAAGTTGTTAATGATTCTGAGATTTTATGCAGATCATGGCAAGGAATAATGATATTGGAAAACTCTTGACACCCAAGAGATAATTTTCCAGTAGTCACTATTGGTGAAGTACCCCTCCCATTGCCAGTACTATTCAGAAAATCACTATCATAGATCGACAATTATTCTCCCACTGTGTTAGCAGGGATGAATGCAAAGTAAAGTCCCCTCTATTCCATGTCAACAATGGAGTAAGATTGTATTTGTACACTATGTATAGAAAGAAAAGAAAGAAATGCATTTATAAAGCGTCTTTCACGACCACTGGATGTCTCAAAGCTCTTTACAGCCAATGAACTACTTTTGTAATGTAGGAAACGCAGCAGCCAATTTGCACACAGCAAGCTCCCACAAAAGCAATGTGATAATGACCAGATAATCTGTTTTTGTAATGTTGATTGAGGGGATAAATATTGGCCAGGACACCTGGGATAACTCCTCCTTCGAAATAGTGCCATGGGATCTTTTACGTCCACCTGAAAGGGCAGACGGGGCCTTGGTTTAATGTCTCATCTGAAAGACGGCACCTGTGACAGTGCAGTACTCCCTCAGCACGCCACTCAGAAGAGTTTTCTAATATGACATTTCCTCCTACCTACACACCGCAGTCATCCTTATGCCTCTTGGGGTGAGACTAATTGTTTAAGAATTAGATAGTAGATATTAAATTATAGATAATGTCATGTTGTAGACTCCTGTTCACCAGCAACTGAGTGAGGCTGCTCAAATGATTTTCAATTCGAACCATTATAGTTAGCAGGTATAGGGAACTTTCATTGGATTCAAATCCACTTCACAGTGGTAAAATGATCCACTTAGTCCCTTAAGCCCTCTGGTGTCTCTAAGTCCTCATTATAAACTAACTGGTATGAAATTATGAGTATACTCATTACTTCTACTGCCGATTACAGTTTATTGAGTCATTAATAATATAGAGCTCCTGAGTTCTGCAAACTTTGAGACTTGACATTCCAAAATACAATCCTCATTAATATTCTGACTTACCCTTAGAGCGATGTACAGGATTTTGAATTAATGCTATATTCTGACAAAACTGGCATACCTTAAAAATATTAAAATTGGAAAACACAGATAATTGGTCCTGTGGCTAGATGCTAGCACCCTTGTCTCTGAGTCAGTAGGTTATGGGTTCAAGTTCCATTCCAGAGATCTAAGCTGACACTCCAGTGCAATACTGAGGGAGTGCTGCACTGTTGGAGGCGCTGCCTTTTGGATGAAATGTTAAAATGAGGCCCAGTCTGCTGACTCGGGTGGATGGTCCATGGCACTATTTCGAAGAAGAGCAGGGAAGTTATCCCCGGTGTCCTGGCTAGTAGTTATCCCTCAATCAACATCACAAAAACAGATTATCTGGTCATTATCACATTGCTGTTTGTGGGAGCTTGCTGTGCGCAAATTGGCTGCTGCGTTTCCTACATTGTAACAGTGACTACACTTCAAAAGTACTTCATTGGCTGTAAAGCGCTTTGGGACGTCCTGAGGTCATGAAAGGTGCTATATAAATGCAAGCCTTTCTTTCTAATAGTGCTATCCGCTGCATCTTTACTTCTCTGTCACTTTAGTTCAAACTCTCAAACACCTCCCTTCTCATCACATGGTGCCGTATGGGAGATGTTCCTGGATTTGCACCAGAGAGCAGTGAATACTGGGAAATCAGGTGGGTCAGAGTGCAAGCCTATAAAGGAACCCGCCTGAGTTTCTTCCATTTAAACTAATAAAGGAAAACCGGGTGAGTTCCTTTACTGTGATCCGTCTGATCTTTTGGAATTTAGCTGTGTCCGGGCAATCCTGGACACAGACACAGGAAAATCTCCCTTTATGAGATTAACTATTCCATGGTATTAATTTTCTTAGCTGAGTGATGAAAAATAGATTATTTCCACAAGTGTGGAAACATTGCAAACTTAATCGGACAGGTCATTGTCTCCGTCTTGCCCACTCCGCATCTTCAAGTCATCCAATCATGCAGGCCACAAACCAGGACATTCTGAAAAGGGAGGTAGAACAGCCAGTTGTCATGGTGCACATTGGTACCAACGACATAGGTAAAAAAAAGGATGAGGTCCTACGAGACGAATTTAAGGAGCTAGGAGCTAAATTAAAAAGTAGGACCTCAAAAGTAGTAATCTCGGGATTGCTACCAGTGCCACGTGCTAGTCAGAGTAGGAATTGCAGGATAGCACAGATGAATACGTGGTTTGAGCAGTGGTGCAGCAGGGAAGGATTCAAATTCCTGGGGCATTGGAACCGGTTCTGGGGGAGGTGGGACCAGTACAAACCAGATGGTCTGCACCTAGGCAGGACCGGAACCAATATCCTCGGGGGAGTGTTTGCGAGTGCTGTTGGGGAGGAATTAAACTAATATGGCAGGGGGATGGGAACCAATGCAGGGAGACAGAGGGAAACAAAATGGAGACAGAAGCAAAAGACAGAAAGGAGATGAGTAAAAGTGGAGGGCAGAGAAACCCAAGGCAAAAAACAAAAAGGGCCAATGTACAGCAAAATTCTAAAGGATCAAAGTGTAATAAAAAGTCAAGCCTGAAAGCTCGGTGCCTCAATGCGAGGAGTATTCGGAACCCAGGAGAGGGCTCTGAGCTAGTTAGAGTGGGTGAGAGCGCAGATGAACAGGACCCCAAGAAAGAATGCAAAAGGCAGGAGGCAACAGAGCAGAGTAGCACTGGGGTAAGTGTAAACAACAAGGTGATGGGAAGGGACAATATGTATAAATTTAAAGGGGCTGCAGGAAGGGTCAAAACTAAAAATCATGGTTTAAAAACGAGTATTAAAACACTTTGCCTGAACGCAAACAGCATTCGAAATAAAGTAAATGAGTTGACGGCACAAATAATTACAAATGGGTATGATTTGGTGGTCATTACAGAAACGTGATTGCAGGGTGGCCAGGACTGGGAATTAAACATACAGGGGTATCTGACAATTCGGAAGGATAGACAAGAAGGGAAAGGAGGCGGGGTAGCTCTGTTAATAAAGGATGATATCAGGGCAGTTGTGAGAGATGATATTGGCTCTAATGAACAAAATGTTGAATCATTGTGGGTGGAGATTAGAGATAGTAAGGGGAAAAAGTCACTGGTGTGTGTAGTTTATAGGCCCCCAAATAATAACTTCACGGTGGGGCGGACAATAATCAAGGGAATAATAGAGGCATGTGAAAAAGGAATGGCAGTAATCATGGGGGATTTTAACCTACATATCGATTGGTCAAATCAAATCGCACGGGGTAGCCTGGAGGAGGAATTCATAGAATGCATACGGGATTGTTTCTTAGAACAGTATGTTACAGAACCTACAAGGGAGCAAGCTATCTTAGATCTGGCCCTGTGTAATGAGACAGGAATAATAACCAATCTCCAAGTAAAAGATCCTCTCGGAATGAGTGATCACAGTATGGTTGAATTTGTAATACAGATTGAGGGTGAGGAAGTCGTGTCTCAAACGAGCGTACTATGCTGAAACAAAGGGGACTACAGTGGGATGAGGGCAGAGTTAGCTAAAGTAGACTGGGAACACAGACTAAACGGTGGCACAATTGAGGAAGAGTGGAGGACTTTTAAGGAGCTCTTTCAAAGTGCTCAACAAAAATATATTCCAGTGAAAAAGAAGGGTGGTAAGAGAAGGGATAACCAAGGAAATAAAGGAGAGTATCAAATTAAAAACCAATGCGTATAAGGTGACCAAGGTTAGTGGGAAACTAGAAGATTGGGAAAATTTTAAAGGACAGCAAAGAATGACTAAGAAAGCAATAAAAAAAGGAAAAATAGATTACGAAAGTAAACTTGCGCAAAACATAAAAACAGATAGTAAAAGCTTTTACCGATATATAAAACGGAAAAGAGTGACTAAAGTAAATGTTGGTCCCTTAGAAGATGAGAAGGGGGATTTAATAATGGGAAATGTGGAAATGGCTGAGACCTTAAACAATTATTTTGCTTCGGTCTTCACAGTGGAAGACACAAAAACCATGCCAAAAATTGCTGGTCACGGGAATGTGGGAAGAGAGGACCTTGAGACAATCACTATCACTAGAGGGGTAGTGCTGGACAGGCTAATGGGACTCAAGGTAGACAAGTCCCCTGGTCCTGATGAAATGCATTCCAGGGTATTAAAAGAGATGGCGGAAGTTATAGCAGATGCATTTGTTATAATCTACCAAAATTCTCTGGACTCTGGGGAGGTACCAGCGGATTGGAAAGCAGCTAATGTAACGCCTCTGTTTAAAAAAGGAGGCAGACAAAAGGCAGGTAACTATCGACCGGTTAGTTTAACATCTGTAGTGGGAAAAATGCTTGAAGCTATCATTAAGGAAGTAATAGCGGGACATCTAGATAAGAATAGTGCAATCAAGCAGACGCAACATGGATTCATGAAGGGGAAATCATGTTTAACTATTTTACTGGAATTCTTTGAGGATATAACGAGCATGGTGGATAGAGGTGTACCGATGGATGTGGTGTATTTAGATTTCCAAAAGGCATTCGATAAGGTGCCACACAAAAGGTTACTGCAGAAGATAAAGGTACGCGGAGTCAGAGGAAATGTATTAGCATGGATAGAGAATTGGCTGGCTAACAGAAAGCAGAGAGTCGGGATAAACAGGTCCTTTTCGGGTTGGGAATCGGTGGTTAGTGGTGTGCCACAGGGATCAGTGCTGGGACCACAACTGTTTACAATATATATAGATGACCTGGAAGAGGGGACAGAGTGTAGTGTAACAAAATTTGCAGATGACACAAAGATTAGTGGGAAAGTGGGTTGTGTAGAGGACACAGAGAGGCTGCAAAGAGATTTAGATAGGTTAAGCGAATGGGCTAAGGTTTGGCAAATGGAATACAATGTCGGAAAATGTGAGGTCATCCACCTTGGAAAAAAAACAGTAAAAGGGAATATTATTTGAATGGGGAGAAATTACAACATGCTGCAGTGCAGATGGACCTGGGGGTCCTTGTACATGAAACTCTTTTTGGAGTTCACCTGCAAAAACATAAAACATTAAATGGTGCCACCCGACCTGGGTGACACTCCAGACATTTACAAGGCCCTTTTTTTTTTTTTTTCCCCTTTTTTTTTGTGTTTTTCTTTTTTTGGTTTTTTTTTGGGCACTAAAATCACAATTTTCCCCAGTGCCCCCTATAAAAGAGAAGGGGGACACTAAAAGCACCGGCAATTAAAACAAATTAAACTTAAAAACGTAAAATCAAATTAAAATTTGGTTGCCGGGCGTGATGATGCACTCCAGTCCCTCCGGTGCCCACCTCTCGCGGAAGGCCGCGAGCGTACCGGTGGACACCGCGTGCTCCATCTCCAAGGACACCCTGGACCGGATGTAAGAGCGGAAGAGAGGCAGGCAGTCAGGTTGAACGACCCCCTCGACCGCCCGCTGCCTGGACCGGCTGATGGCACCCTTGGCCGTGCCCAGGAGCAGTCCTACGAGGAGGCCTTCGGACCTACCCGCTCCGCTCCGCACAGGGTGCCCAAAGATCAGGAGAGTGGGACTGAAGTGCAGCCAGAATTTCAGGAGCAGCCCCTTCAAATAATAAAACAGGGGCTGCAACCTTGTGCATTCCATAAAAACATGGAACACGGACTCTTCCAGACCGCAGAAATTGCAGGCGGCCTGGGAGTCCGTGAACCGGCTTAAAAATTTGTTGCACGGCACTGCTCCGTGCACCACCCTCCAGGCCAAGTCCCCGATGAATAGTGGGAGGACCCCTGCGTAGAGTGCCCTCCATCGGGGACCCCCGCCTCCTCCGGACGGCAAGATGGTACGCCATGGCGTGTCCGGACGGCCGGCGAGGATGGCAAAGTTGAGGGTGTGCAGGAGCAGCCCGTACAGGAAACCCCTCCGCGCGGAACTGAAAGGCACGGAGGGGATTTCCCCGAGGCGGCTCAAGTTGTGAGGCGCCGGCCCCCGAGGGAGGTTCCGGGGTTTGGCGCTGATGAGGAATTCCGTCCGGACGGGGGTCAGTTCGGACGGGATCTTCCTTGTACATGAATCCCAAAAAGTTAGTTTGCAGGTGCAGCAGGTAATCAGGAAGGCGAATGGAATGTTGGCCTTCATTGCGAAAGGGATGGAGTACAAAAGCAGGGAGGTTCTGCTGCAACTGTACAGGGTATTGGTGAGGCCGCACCTGGAGTAGTGCGTGCAGTTTTGGTCACCTTACTTAAGGAAGGATATATTAGCCTTGGAGGGGGTACAGAAACGATTCACTTGGCTGATTCCGGAGATGAGGGGGTTACCTTATGATGATAGATTGAGTAGACTGGATCTTTACTCGTTGCAGTTCAGAAGGATGAGGGGTGAGCTTATAGAAACATTTAAAATAATGAAAGGGATAGACAAGATAGAGGCAGAGAGGTTGTTTCCACTGGTCGGGGAGACTAGAACTAGGGGGCATAGCCTCAAAATGCGATGGAGACAATTTAAAACTGAGTTGAGAAGGAATTTCTTCTCCCAGAGGGTTGTGAATTTGTGGAATTTTCTGCCCAAGGAAGCAGTTGAGGCTAGCTATTGAATGTATTCAAATCACAGATAGATAGATTTTTAACCAATAAGGGAATTAAGGGTTATGGGGAGCGGGCGGGTAAGTGGAGCTGAGTCCACGGCCAGATCAGCCATGATCTTGTTGAATGGCGGAGCAGGCTCGAGGGGCTAGATGGCCTACTCCTGTTCCTAATTCTTATGTTCTTATGTTCAGACACGCTGATCTCTGCACTCAAATTCTGTTTACGTGGTCACGTGCTCCACACTGGGAACACTGACTCATCATGACTCATGCAATTTTCTGAGCCATTAGATGGGATTCTCCAATCCCATTAGCACCCCTTCCATTTTTCATCATCAGTCCCATCAAGTGGGAGAAGCTCACACCACATTTTTAGACAGCTCCATGCCAATGATGACATGGGGACTCCATTCAGCACATTTCCCATTATTTCCACCTCACTTGCACTGTATAAAATCAGTGTACGGGTCCCTGCGGAAAAAGCAGAATTGAATTATAAATGCCCATCTACTATATTGCTAGGATTTCCAGGTACCTTCTTTCTGACTCGATTTTTGTTGATCAGGTTTTGTTTGTTTCTTTTTGATGTCAACGCCGACTGTCCCATTTGCGTTTGTACCATTTCTGTGGGGCTGCCATTCCCTCCCCCCGCCCCAGCCATGTCAGACAGGACAAGAGGCTTCCCATGGGAATTGCCCTGTATCTTTACCTTTTGGGAAGAAGAAAAGCAGAAGACATGAAAGAATGCAGGCTAGCCAACACCAGGAGTGCATGGCACCCATCTGCTGGCATCACCATACCAGAATAGGATCATAGAAGCAAGTGTAGGCCATTCAGCCCCTCAAGCCTGTTCTGCCATTCAATTAGATCATGGCTGATCTGTATCTTAATTCCATTCACCTGCCTTGGTTCCATATCCCTCAATATCCTTTGCCTAACAAAAGTCTATCATTCTTAGTTTTGAAATTTTCAATTTAACTCGCCTCAACAGCTCTTTTATGGAGAGAGTTCCAAACTTCCGCTAGCCTTAGTTTGCAGAAGTCTTTCTTGACATTACCCCTGAACAGTCTAACTCTAATTTTAAGCTTGTACTTCCACCCCTGTTCTCTGTGTAGCCTCTGCTTGCAATTGCAATGAACATACTAAAACCACCTTTCTGATTTAAAATCTCACGTGAGTTAAGGTGCTTGATTGGGGAATCAGCCTTGCAGTAACGAATATAAGGGCCCTGAATTCACGGCCCCTATGCCGCTTACGAGATGCTCATGCGCCAGTAGGGGCCCCACAAGTTCCGTGTTTAGGTATGCAAAGCGATCTGCCAAGAATCCGCTTGACAGATTGCACGCATCTGGAAGTAAAGGGCCTCCGCGGGTGGAGAGTTGGGCTATCTGCCCTTGAAATTCTTACGACTGATTGGTTGGGTCAGCCCACATGATCCCAGGGACTTGTGCGAAGCGCTTACATCCCTGGAATACCTGTAGAGGCCCAGGAATACAGGTGTCCGAACCTCCCGTACCATTAGTAGATTCGTAGAGATTTTTCAGGTCGGAGGTATCTGACCTCCATTTCTGGGCCATGACTTTTTTGGTCTGATAAACACACTGAGCTATTCAGGGACTTGCAAACATATTAATTAATTCTGTGAGCCTGCACTCCAAGCAGGGAGCCATGATTGCAGGGAGAGTGAGCCAGAGAACTCGGAGGCAGTGTTAGAGTGATATCTCTGGCTCATGCTCCATTTGACTTTGGCTGCTTTGTCCAGAGCAAAGGAGTGCAGAATTAGCGCTGCCGAACTAGTGCACAAATAGAATCTGACATGGTAAACTACTTTTATTAAGAAATTATGCATAACTTATTCATGGCTTCATCATTCATCATTTAATCCACTTATCATACAAGCTTAATTAAAATGGCATTTATTGTGGATCATCTTGTTTCTTTTAAGTTGAACATTGAATAGTTTACGGTATGTTCCCAAGTGCCTCAAATTTCAGTGTGTTTACTACCGCTGTCACTCTGAATTCTACCCTGCAATTAGGAACAGTTGTAAGCCATACAGCCCTGCGAGCCCTTCAAGCCAGCATTCAATAAGATTTTGGTTGATCATGGCTGATCTTCCACCTCAACTCACCTTCCCACCTGATCTCCATATCCCTTGATTTCCCTAGATTCCAAAAATCTATCTTTATTCAAAAATACCGGCAGTACCATTTCTATCCGAGAAAGGTCTGCACAGCATAAATAAAACTCTGAAATGTGCACATGCTCAGTTGTTTAATAGTCTCAGTTACAACTTTTCTTTAGTTTTTGGCTGTGGACCTTCGGCAACAGCCAGGGAGGGTGAGCGCAGGCCAGTAATGTCAAATCCACATTGCTGGCCATAGTGTTCATAAAGAAGCAGCTTCTTCTTGGGCACTGTAGTGTATGGAGAAAGAGTCAGACTGAACACTGTGAGCTCAAAGTAAAGTGTGACTGTAGACTTTTATTGCAGGTCTCCAGAGTGCCTCTCCAACCTGTGAAGCCTCCTTAAATACTTGTGCTCCCAAGGGATTATGGGATCCCTTGGGACTCCAGGGGAAGAGCCCTCTGGTGGCTGTACAGAGTAAATACAAGTCCATATATATAAAACAACACTCCCCCTCGCAAAGTCAATAGTGTAATTATTTACAATGTGAGTCGATCTGGGGCCCTTCTTGCCCTGGTTGATCGTCTTGGTGTGAAAGCTGGTGTTGTTGAATCATTTGTTGGGCCCTCGCTGGGCTGCTGTGCAGCTGGCCTTGCTGGGCTGCATGGTGTGATGGGCCCTGCTGGGCGGCTGTGGATGAAGAGTTCTGCTTCGTGGTCAACCGTGGTGCCGGTTGCCACTGGTGTGTGTGTTGGGGGATCAAAAAAGGTAGGGTCCAAGGTGGGTTGCTCACGATAGTCTGTGAATCTGAGTTTGATTTGGTCCAATTGTTTCTGGTGAATGAGTCCATTTGGAAGTTTGACCCGAAACTCCCTGCTCCCATCTTTGGCCATGACAGTGCTGGGAAGCCACTTGGGACCTTGTCCATAATTTAATACAAATACAGGATCATTGATTTCAATCTCGCGTGACACATTTGCGCTATCATGGTATGCACTTTGTTGAAGCCGCCTGCTCTCTACCTGTTCATGTAGATCGGGGTGAACTAACGAGAGCCTTGTCTTAAGTGCTCTTTTCATGAGCAGTTCAGCAGGTGGGATCCCAGTGAGTGAGTGGGTTCTCGTGCAGTAGCTAAGCAGGACGCGGGATAGGCGAGTCTGCAGTGAGCCTTCAGTTACCTCTTCAAGCCTTGCTTGATGGTTTGCACTGCTTTCTCTGCCTGACCATTGGACGCTGGTTTAAACGGGGCAGATGTGACATGTTTGATCGCATTACAGCTCATGAATTCTTTGAACTCAGCACTAGTAAAACATGTCCCGTTGTCGCTCACCTGGACATCAGGTAAGCCGTGAGTGGCAAACATGGCCCGCAGGTTCTCAGTAGTGGCAGCGGACGTACTAGACGACATTATCTCGCATTCAATCCACTTGGAGTACACGTCTACAACCACAAGGAACATTCTACCCAAGAAACGGGTCTGCACAGTCGACGTGTACCCTAGACTATGGTTTGGAGGGCCAAGACCATAAATTTAGCGGTGCATCCCTGGGTACATTGCTCAACTGCGAGCATGTATTACATCTATGAACGCAGGACTCTAAGTCCGCATCGATACCGGGCCACTGCACGTGAGATCTGGCTATCGCTTTCATAGAAACATAGAAACATAGAAAATTGGTGCAGGAGTAGGCCATTTGGCCCTTCGAGCCTGCACCACCATTCAATAAGATCATGGCTGATCACTCACCTCAATACTCCTTTCCCGCTTTCTCTCCATACCCCTTGATCCCCTTAGCCGTAAGGGCCATATCTAGCTCCCTCTTGAATATATCGAACAAACTCGCATCAACAATTCTCTGCGTTGGGAATTCCACAGTTTAACAACCCTCTGAATGAAGAAGTTTCTCCTCATCTCAGTCCTAAATGGCCTACCCATTATCCTTAGACTATGTCCCCTGGTTCTGGACATCCCCAACATCGGGAACATTCTTCCTGCATCTAACCTGTTCAGTCCCGTCAGAATTTTATATATTTCTATGAGATCCCCTCTCATCCTTCTAAATTCCAGGGAATACAGGCCCAGTCGATCCAGTCTCTCCTCATGTCAGTCCTTCCATCCTGGGAATCAATCTGGTGAACCTTCGCTGCACTCCCTCAATAGCAAGAATGTCCTTCCTCAGACTAGGAGACCAAAACTGAACACAATATTCCAGGTGAGGCCTCACCAAGGCCCTGTACAACTGCAGTAAGACCTCCCTGCTCCTATACTCAAATCCCCTAGCTATGAAGGCCAACATACCATTTGCCTTCTTCACCGCCTGCTGTACCTGCATGCCAACTTTCAATGACTGATGTACCATGACACCCAGATCTCGTTGCACCTCCCCTTTTCCTAATCTGCCGCCATTCAGATACTAATCTGCCTTCGTGTTTTTGCCCCCAAAGTGGATAACCTCACATTTATCCACATTATTACGATGCTTGGGTGGGTATTGTGGAGGTCATTGATGAAGGTGTCTCTGCCCTTCTTGGGGACCACTACTCAATTGCCTCAGAGAAGGCAGTCTGCCTGTATAGACATTTCATCTTTGTGCCGCTGGAACGGCTTTATCTCTTCCTACATTTCCACTGGGACACTGGACCAGCTTTTGACTAGAGATAATAAGGGGTTCTGGCTTTTCTAGGTTTTGATCTGCCAGGCAGTGACGGGTGAATGCTCACTCTCAAATGCTTCCATAATCATGGCTAGATCTGCGGGCTCCGCCAATTCCACCTCTATGGTGGGCACTGGCAGCTTACTGAGAGCATCGGTGCAGTTTTCTATGCTTTTCCTGAGGTGGATGGCATAGTTGTATGTGGACAACATGAGCGCTCATCTCTGGATGCGGGCTGATGCATTGGTATTTATCCCTTTACTCTCGGAAAACAGGGATATAAGTGGCTTATGGTCAGTTTCCAATTCGAATTTTAGCCCAAACAGGTATTGATGCATTTTCTTTACCCCATAGACACACGCTAATGCTTCTTTTTCAATCATGCTGTAGGCTCTCTCAGCCTTAGACAGACTCCTGGATGCATAAGCAATCAGTTGCAGTTTCCCGAAATCATTAGCTTGTTGCAATACACACCCGACGCCATATGACGACGCATCACGTGCTAGTACCAAACGCTTACATGGATCATACAACACAAGTAATTTGAGCATAACAATTTTCTCGCTTTTACAAAGGCATTTTCTTGGCTTTTGCCCCAAACCCATTCGCCCCCTTTTCACACTAAGACATGTAGTGGTTCTAGCAGTGTGCTGAGACCTGGGAAGAAGTTACCAAAGTAGTTCAAGAGTTCCAGAAATGACCGCAGCTCCGTAATGTTCTGTGGCCTCGGTGCGTTCTCGATTGCCTCTGTCTTCGCAAAGGTGGGCCTGATGCCATCCGCCGCAATCCTCCTTCCCAAGAACTCCACTTCAGGCGCCAGGAAAATGCACTTCAAGCATTTTAACCTGAGCCCCACGCGGTTGAGTCAACTAAGAACCTCCTCCAGGTTCTGCCGGTGCTCGACTGTGTTCCAACCTGTGACCAAGATGTCGTCCTGGAAGACCACAGTGTGCGGGACTGACTTCAGTAAACCTTCCATGTTTCTCTGCAATATCGCCGCCGCTGATCGGATTCTAAACGGGCATCTGTTACAAACAAAAAGACCTTTATGTGTGTTGATGCAGGTGAGGGCCAGTTCCTGCGTCATGTAGGCTGAAGTCAGATCCAGCATCATGAACGTCTTTCCTCCTGTTGCAAAGAGGTCGTCGGCCTTTGTTAGTGGATATTGATCCTGCAGGGAGAAACAATTGATAGTTACTTTGTAATCGCCACAAATTCTGATGATACCGTCTCCCTTGAGGACTGGGACAATAGGATTGGCCCACTCGCTGCACTCGCTCGGTGCAATGATGCCCTCTCTTTGCAGCCAGTCTAGCTCGATCTCTCCCCTTTCTCTCAACATGTACGGTACTGCTCTCGCCTTGTGATGGATGGGTCGCGCCCCCGGAATTAGGTGGATCTGCACTTTTGCTCCTTGGAATTTCCCGATGCCTGGTTCGAACAGCGGAGGAAATTTGTTTAAGACCTGGACACACGAAGTGTCGTCGCGGGCGATAACACTCGGATATTGTCCCAGTTCCAGCGTATCTTTCCCAGCCAGTTCCTGCCAAGCAGAGTAGGACCATCGCCCGGTACCACCCAGAGTGGTAGCTTGTGCACCGCTCCATCGTACGAGACCTTTACGGTTGCACTGCCGATTACAGGAATCAGTTCTTTTGTATAAGTTATTAGTTTCGTGCGAACTGGAGTTAAGACTGGCCTTGAGGTCTTGTTTTACCACAACCTTTCGAAAATCTTTTTGCCCACGATGGACTGGCTTGCGCCCATGTCCAGCTCTATTCAAACTGGGAGTGCAGTTAGTTTAACATTCAGCATAATCGGGGGACAATTCATAGTAAATGTGTGCACCCCATGTACCTCTGCCTTCTTGATCTGAGGCTCTAGTTCGTCGTGATCCTCCGTGGAACTGTCCTCCTCTGCAACATGGTGGTTTGCAGGTTTAACAGCTTTTCAGCTCGCCTGCACACTTGTTGGCATTGTTCCACAGCCCTTGCAAACATACTCTTTGATTCGGCATGAATGGAAACGATGATCACCCCCGCAGCGCCAACAAGGTGTTAATGGCCTTGCATTCATCACCCTTGATGGTGGACTCTGAGTCATCTGCAGACATGCAGCTGCAGGTATGTGTGACCTGCCCTGTATGTTACGATTTGAAAACAACATCAATTTGTTCACAGTACTTGTAGCAGCACTTGTGTGCTGAGAGATTTTCTTCGTATTGTCACTGGTGGCAATGAACGCCTGGGCTATTGCTATGGCCTTACTCAAGGTTGGGGTCTCTGCAGTCAAAAGTTTGCGAAGTATGGTTTCGTGGCCAATGCCAAGTATGAAAAAGTCTCTGAGCATGTGCTCCAAATGTCCTTCAAATTTGTAATGTCCTGCAAGGCGTCTTAGCTCGGCGACATAACTCGCCACTTCCTGGCCTTCAGAGCTTTTGTAGGTGTAGAACTGGTACCTCGCCATCAGAACGCTTTCCTTCGTGTTCAAATGCTCTTGGACCAGTGTGCACAAATCGTTGTACGATTTCTCCGTTGCTTTCGCTGGAGTGAGCAGATTCTTCATGAGGCCATACGTTGGTGCCCCACAGACGGTGAGGAGGATCGCCTTTCGTTTGGCAGCGCTCCCTTCCCCATCTAGCTCGTTGGCCACGAAGTATTGGTCGAGTCGCTCCACAAAAGTTTCCCAATCATCTTCTTCTGAAAATTTCTCCAGGATGCCCACTGTTCTCTGCATCTTTGGGTTCGCTATCTGTATCTCGTCGCCAGTTGTTGTGTATGGAGAAAGAGTCAGACTGAACACTGTGAGCTCAAAGTAAAGTGTGACCTTAGTCTTTTACTGCAGGTCTCCAGTGTCTCTCTCTAAACTGTGAAGCCTCCTTAAATACCTGTGCTCCCAAGGGATTATGGGATCCCTTGGGACTCCAGGGGAAGAGCCCTCTGGTGGCTGTACAGAGTAAATATAAGTCCAAAATAAAAACAAGAAAGACTTACATTTCTACAACACCTTTCATGACCACTGGACATCTCAAAGTGCTTTACAGCAAATGAAGTACTTTTTTGGAGTGTAGTCACTTGTAATGTGGGAAATGCGGCAGCCAATATGCGCACAGCAAACTCCTACAAACAGCAATGTGATAATGACAAGATAATCTGTTATAGTGATGTTGGTTGAGGGATAAATATTGGTCAGGATATAGGGGATAATTTTTTTATTCTTCTTCGAAATAGTGCCACGAGATCTATTACGTCCACCTAAGAGAGCATATGGGGCCTCGGTTTAACATCTCATGCAAAAGACGGCACCTCGGACAGTGCAACACACCCTCTGCACTGCAATGGTGTGTCAGCCTAGATTTATGTGCTTAAGGTTCTGGAATGGAAATTGAACCCACAACCTTATGATTCAGAGGCAAGTGTACTACCCACTGAGCCACAGATGGCACTTGATTGAGATTGATTAAGCTTTATTAGTGCTAGTGCCAATTCTCAGCAAACCAGCCATAATTTAAATGGACTAGATTCCAGATTACCAACAGTCAAAACTGACACAACCATTTGTAATATGGCGGCATCCAACACCACTGACTGGAGCTAGTTTCATTTGTTGTTGGTGGCACTGTGCCTCCAGCAGTGTAGGGGGTAGTCTAGCTCTTGAGTGACATGCTGTGTACCTCCGTATATACCGAAAGCACATTGGTTTAGATTTTAATGCTTCCACCTTGAGATTGTTGCCAGTGGCTGGGTTTCAATACCAATGCAGTTGAATGTGTTCTCAGTCATGGAACTGGGTGAGATTAACAACTGTTTCTGATAACTCACATAAGATAAGAACATAAGAAGTAGGAGCAGGAGTAGCCATTTGGCCCCTCGAGCCTGCTCTGCTCTTCAATAAGATCATGGCTGATCTGATCATGGACTCAGTTCCACTTCCCTTTCTGCTCCCCATAATCCTTTACTCCCTTATCGCTCAAAAGTATGTCTATCTCCGCCTTAAATATGTTCAATGACCCAGCCTCCACAGCTCTCTGGGCCATAGATTTACAACCTCTGAGAGAAGAAATGTCTCCTCATCTCACTTTCTCCTATGAGTGGAAATATCCTCTCTGCATCCACATTGTTGAGCCCTCTCATTATATTATAACTTTCGATAAGATCACCTCTCATGAAATCAGGATCTAGCTGTATCACTCAGCAATCAGACATGACTATTAATGACTATTCACTATTGGATGTTCGCGGTAGAAACTCTATTTTCTCCGTTATTTCTCAATCAGTATGGGGCATTGGGACACCTTAGGATGTTTTACCATGCCAAAGGCACTATATAAATGCAAGTTGTTGATGGAAAAATGATGAATTTCTTTGTTGAACCTTTGTGTGATATCGCTATCATTTCATTACAGTATAAAACCCATTCAATTATTGTTATATGCAACATTCAAACAAATAACTTTTAATAGGAATTATTAAATCGTGAGCCGTGTTTCTAATATTCCATTATAGAATTACACCCCAGGCATGCCTGACACAAAACAAAATGGCTTTTTAATAAAAACATATTATATCCTCATGAAAAATTAAATTGCAAGTAGTACGAAAGAATTAGAAATGAACTGTTCTGTCGGAAACAGAACAAAATAGGTTTCTGTGCTTAGTGACCTGAAGCATATTTCCACACCCAAAATGATTGGTAGTATTAGCCAGCAGTCCAGTAAAATACATTGTACAGATGAATCAATATCAGAGCAAATGTATTCAAGTCCTGTCAGACAGTCAATGATGTTTGCAGTTTGCATTTCAAAAACAATATTTTCGAGCTTCCTTCATGATTCAGTGAGTTAATACAGCAACTAGCTGAACTGTACAGACTAGGAACATTCCATCTTCAACCCCAACTTTTGAGTTTTGAGTTAGCTGATCTGTTGGACAAAATAATTGAACTCAGTGTCGCTGGCTTAGATAAGGAGAGGGATATTAAATAGTTTCCATTCCTGACTGTTATCTGAAAGCAAGTGCCTTCAATGGCTATCAGGTGAGGAGGTGATTGGCTGAGCTACAATATACCCTGAGATCGAATAGCCTATCAACACTACCTTGCACTTTGGGTGAGGTATGTGAGAGAAAGTCGAGCCAATGGGACTGAACCGTAAGAAAAAACCAACACCTCCAGGAGAGGAGGGGAGAGAATTGGCAAAATAATGCCCCTGAACTTGCAGTTGGAGGCTTCCCGTGGTTAATGCCTCCGGTCCACAAATAAAATGTCCGTGTACCTGGTGGTCCAGGAGGTACGGAGATTCGCGGTCGTGGGCCTCTCCGGACACCTGCGGGTAGAGCCCACAGAGGTATCTCAGGGGTGCCGGTGGGATCACGTGGGCCAGTTAATCCATAAAAGAAGGAAATCCATATTCATATTGATGGGAATTCCGTATATACGGAAACCAAATAAATATGAATTGGAATACCCCAAAAATACATCTACACTTCAAATAAATTTTTAAAAATTGCGATTTTAAAATTAATTAAAATGGCATTTAATTAATATTTATGAAAAATAAATTACATGTTTTAAAGGGGCTAAAAATAAACTTACCTTATTGCATAGGGTTTTTAATGTATAAATGATTGATAAAATGTTAATGTTATGTTTTTTAAAACTCTTATGCTGGTAAATGCAGGCCTCACATCATAAGAATTTCACGGGCACGGACACGATGGGCCGAAATGGCCTCCTTCCGTGCTGTAAATTTCTAGGATTCTATGATTCGCTTGGCAGAAGTTGGAAGCAAATAGCCCAACTCTCCGTCCCGGATGTCTATTTCCCAGGGATGCATTGGATCTGTCAAGTAGGCACCTCGGACGCAACCGTAGGGCCGTAAAACACGGGCCAATTAAAAATCTATCTTTAAATAAAGTATTTTCCATCCTTGTTAATTATTCTGAATAGACATTTAAAGATTTTGAAATTCTTTGCTTTTCCACTGTTCATTGTAAACTGAACTGCAGTGAAGACTGTTGTGTGGCTTGGTATCAAATTTTGACTAATAACACCCCTGTGAAGTGCCTTGGAATGCTTTACTACGTTAAAGGCGCTATATAAATATAAGCACACCATCCCGACTTGGAAATATATCGCCGTTCCTTCATCGTCACTGGGTCAAAATCCTAAAACTCCCTCCCTAACAGCTCTGTGGGAGCGCCTTCACCACATGGACTGTAGCGGTTTAAGAAGGCGGCTCACCACCACCTTCTCAAGGGCAATTAGGGATGGGCAATAAAGGCTGGCCTTGCCAGCAATGATCACATAACATGAATTATTTTTTTTTAAGTTGTTCTCGTTGTTGTTGATGTTGCTCCTATGCTCTTTTTTTCTTCAGGTGTCACCACTGTGCTGACAATGACAACATTGAGCATCAGTGCAAGAAACTCTTTGCCGAAAGTAGCTTACGCCACTGCAATGGACTGGTTCATAGCTGTGTGTTATGCATTTGTCTTTTCTGCGCTGATCGAGTTTGCGACAGTGAACTACTTCACTAAACGAAGCTGGGCATGGGATGGGAAAAAAGCGATGGAAGCCTTTCAATCTAAGGTAAGAAGTTTTAGCGTGTAACTTGCCACGTTTGCCAAAGCGTCACTCACAGGCTAAGGAGTGGAGGCCTAGAATGGAACAACAGAGTGGGTTCCAGGCAGGGCGGAACCACCAGGGAGCGGAAGGGTGGCGGAACAAGCAAGACGTTATGGTTGAGGCATTCTTGGTGGCGATAGGACCGGAAAGGGAGAAAGAGAGATTTTTTAATCTTTGTTTATCGATGGTTCCCAGGCTGGCTATGAACATTTAAGCTATGGAAAAGTCATGGCAGCAGAAAAGGAGTTGAACTTTATCCTACTATTTGATAGTTTTTAGTCACAGTAGAAACACTGAACTAATCCAATAAACAGAATGTGGCATTATAGTCACAGAATTGTTTCATTTTAAGAAATAAATTGCATTTACGTAGTGTTTTTCATCACCTCAGGACATCCCAAAGTGCTTCACAGTCAGTGGATTACTTTTGGAGTGCAGTCATTGTTGTTATGTAGGGAAACACAGCAGCCAGTTGTGCACAGCAAGCTCTCACAAAGAGCAATGAGTTAAACAAACAATGAATCTGTTTGGTAGTGTTAGTTCAGGGATAAAGGTGCAGTCTACTCCAGAAGGCATTCATAGCAAACTCCTTATAACAATATTGCACAGTGTATTGTATCATTTTGTGTTCTTAATTTGCGATTGCTCTACCAACTGTGGTTCAAGCCCACACTGCGATATGTGTGCGCACTGGGTCCAGTGCAGCATAACTGGTCTCCAGTCGTCCTGGTTAATCCTTGCCATTGGACCAAGACCTAGCTCTGTCAAGCCCGTGTGGTGGCTGGGGTGCAACGGCCACCCCACGTTAAAAAAATCCACGCACAGGCATCTTCCACCCTTCAAGATGTAGTTCGGGATCTGGAATATTATGTCCTTCATTGAAACACCTGTGAACTCATCCCTTTTTGGCGTGGAAGCAAGTCATCCTCATTTCGAGGGACTGTCTAAGATGATGATGGTTCAATCCTAATTTAGTAACAGGATGGAAGTAATATACTTTGCCCCAGAATATTTCTCTCACTTCTCATTGAGTATAATGCCTCGGTAGGATAGTTAAGTGTGCTCAACAGAGAACAAGTCCCTCCAGGTTACTGTTGTATTTTTTTGCAAGCTCTTGCAACAGAACCAAGCACATTCCCTGCTTTTGTCTCATCATTTAGAGAAGCATCATGCATTTTATTAAGGATTTAAAGTCCGACAATGGCTCACTGGATAAATGCACCAACTAATGTGGTGCTAAGTCACGTAGACCTGGACCTGGTTCAATCTCTAATATTTGCTTAGTTCACTAATCTCAGCTGGGGTAGTGGTAGAGTGTGTAACAATTGGTTTCAGTGCTAAAACTTAGATTCAGGCCTTTCAGAAGTGAAGTTAGGAAACACTTCTACACGCAAAGGGTGGCAGAAGATTGGAACTCTCTTCTGCAATCAGCAGTTGATGCTAGTTCAATTATTAATTTAAAATCAGAGATAGATAGACTTTTGTTAACCAAAGGTATTAAGGGATATGATCCAAAGGTAGGAATATGGAGTTAGGTAACAGATCAGCCATGATCTCACTCAATGGTGGCATAGGCTCGAGGGGCTGAATGGCCTACTCCTGTTCCTACATTCCTCGGAAGAAAAAAAACCAGCTGACTATCCAGTGACTTTGACTGGAAACATGTATATATGTGTGCAGATGTTGAATGAGGAGATGACAATGTGTGTTAATGTTAAATTGTATCATAAATAACTTTCTGCACCGAACTGAAATTAGAAAAATGATGTATGGCAAAATAATATTTTGTTCCGGTGATATTTCAACCATTTGTGGAAATTGTAATTATATATTTGAGTTACTGAAACAAGTTGAGTCAATCTGCAGATAAAGCAGCTGTTAATTTTAATTAAGCGTCTCATTCCCCTGTTGTGATTTCATTTAAGTACGACAGACTTATCACAGTATCAGCTATAGTATCTCTTATATATGTATATCGCTCCCTTGCTCAGTATAAATACTGCGACATTCTCTTAATCTTCTTTTGACAAGCTAAACAAGAATGTAAATCATGAAGAATATTTAAGAACATGAAAAGGACATTAGACCCAACAAATTTGCCACTTTTGTTTTAAGAGATCAACCTACCTTCTGACCCACATTCCTCAATTTCTCCCTTCATCAGACACATATCTAATTGCCTGTTGAATCCATTTATACTGTCTGTTTCTTGGTAATTTATTTCACAACTCTATTACCCTTTGGCCAAAAATTGTCCTATCTAACTTTGCTCCTTATTCTCAACTGCTTCATTTTATTTTGAACATATGTCCCCTGTAGTTGAAGCCTTCACACAGTGAACAATTTGCTTGGATCAATTTTATCAATTTTCTTTCATAATCTCTGAAATTTTGTTTAGTCTTTTTTGCATTCCACAGAACGATTTGACCAGCTGGCGAGTTATATTTCCGTTTTTTTGTGATGCTGCCCATTTTAAAAAAAACACATGGCACTGAGAAAGGAAACAACAATGTAACCGGCCTATCAGAGACTAGGGACAGCAAATTGATATTAATATGTCCTTACTTTACAGTATAAATGCACACAAGGCCCATACTTGAGAGAAAGTCACTCTGTGACCAGTTACCTTTATTACCAAGAACTCAAGAGCCAGATGGTGGGTGGAGCTTCCCCTTTTATACCTGAAAGTCCAGGTTAGGAGTGTCTCCCACAAGTTCACCCCTTGTGGTCAGTGTTCTCAAGGTGTACAACTTAGGTCAGCTTATACATGGGTTACAATGACAGTTGAATCCATGACATCACCTCCCCCGCAAAGTCTTATTGGGATCACAGGTTAAGTCTCTCTGGTGGTTTACGCTCCCTTGTAGAGCGCCTGAGTTGGGGCTCCGGTTGTTGGGCGCTGGCCTGAGTGTCTGCTGTTTGCGGTGCCTCAGGCCTGTCCGAACTGCCCACAGTGACTGGGCACTCCTCCACTTGGTTCCGGTGTTCGGTCACTTGTGGTAGAGTAAACTCTACGTCGTGTTCTTCCTCTGCTTCTTCTATGGGGTTGCTGAACCTCCTTTTAGTTTGATCCACGTGTTTGTGGCAGATTTGTCCATTGGTAAGTTGAACCACCAAAACCCTATTCCCCTCTTTGGCAATCACAGTGCCTGCAAGCCATTTGGGCCCTGCAGTGTAATTAAGGACAAAAACAGGGTCATTGACATCAATACATCGCGCCCTCGCATTCCTGTCATGGTAGTCACATTGTGACTGACGCCTGCTCTCAACAATTTTTTTCATAGTCGGATGTATAAGGGATAATCTGGTTTTGAGCGTCCTTTTCATGAGCAGCTCTGCGGGTGGAACCCCTGTGAGCGAGTGTGGTCGGGATCTATTGGCCAACAGGAGGTGTGATAAGTGGCTTTATAGGGAACCCCCTTGGATTCTGAGCATCCCTTGTTTGATTATCTGCACTGCTCGTTCCACCTGGCCGTTAGAGGCCGGCTTGAATGGTGCCGTTCTGACATGGTTGATTCCATTGCCTACCATGAAGTCCTGGAATTCAGTGCTTGTGAAGCACGGGCCATTGTCGCTGACCAAGACGTCCAGTAGACCATGGGTGGCGAACATTGCCCGTGGACTTTCTACCATGGCAGAGGATGTGCTTGAATTTAAAATGGCACACTCAATCCATTTGGAGTAGGCGTCTACTACAACCAAAAACATTTTTCCCATGAAAGGACCTGCGTAGTTCACATGGATGCATGACCATGGCCTGGCGGGCCAGGACCAGGGGCTAAGGGGGGCTTCCCTGAGTGCATTGCCCAGCTGAGCACACGTGTTGCGCCTGCGAACACAAAGTTCCAAGTCTGCATCTATCCCTGGCCACCAAATGTGTGACCTGGCAATTGCTTTCATCATGACAATGCCCGGGTGCTCATTGTGAAGTTCTCTGATAAACACCTCTCTGCCCATCTGGGGCATGACTACTCGGTTTCCCCACAGTAGGCAATTGGCCTGAATCGAAAGTTCATCCTTGCGCCTATGAAATGGTTTAAACTCCTCAAGGCATGCCCTGTACGTGGCTGCCCAGTCCCCATTCAGGACACATTTCTCAACTAAAGACAGTAGCGGGTCTTTATTTGTCCAGACTTTAATCTGACGGGCTGTCACAGGTGAGCCTTTGCTTTCGAAAGCTTCAACAGCCATGACCATCTCAGCATCATGCTCAGCTGCCCCCTCAGTGATGGCTAGTGGGAGCCTGCTGAGTGCATCGGCACAGTTTTCAGTGCCCGGTCTGTGCTGAATTGTGTAGTCATAGGTGGCTAATGTAAGTGCCCACCTCTGTATGCGGGCCGATGCATTCGCATTTATGGCCTTGTTGTCGGCCAAAAGGGGCGTTAGGGGTTTGTGATCTGTCTCCAGCTCAAATTTCCTGCCAAACAGGTACTGGTGCATTTTTTTCACTGCATATACACATGCTAGCTCTTTCTTTTCTACCATCCCATAGCCCCTTTCTGCCTGGGACAGACTTCTGGAGGCATAAGCTACCAGCTGTAACTGACCATTGGCACACATCCGACCCCATAGGATGACGCATCACACGTTAAAACTAGTTTCTTACACAGGTTATATAATGTTAACAGTTTGTTGGAGCACAACAAGTTGCGTGCTCTATCAAAAGCCCTTTCTTGGCTGTCCCCCAGACCAAATCGCGAACTTTGCGTAGGAGCACATGTAGCGGCTCTAACAGCGTGCTCAATTTGGGAAGAAAGTTACCAAAATAGTTCAGGAGCCACAGGAACGAACGCAGCTCCATCGTGTTACTCTCTGGGTGCTCTCTGGATCGCTTCCATTTTGGACGCAGTCGGTCTGACCCCGTCTGCTGCTATCCTCCACCCCAGGAATTCTACCTCTGGAGCTAAGAAGACGCACTTCGCCTTTTTTAATCGCAGCCCTACCTGGTCCAGTCTGCGTAGCACCTCCTCCAGGTTGTGGAGGTGTTCTTCAGTATCGCAACCCGTGATGAGGATGTCGTCTTGAAAAACCACTGTCTTTGGAATCGATTTGAGGTGGCTTTCCATATTTCGCTGAAAGATCGCGGCGGCCGAACGAATCCATAACGGACATCTGTTATACTCAAACCACCCCTTGTGTGTCATGATGGTGGTCAGCTTCTTCAACTCACTCGCCAGCTCCTGGGTCATGTAAGCTGAGGTCAGGTCCAATTTTGAAAAAAGTTTGCCACCGGATAGCGTCGCAAAGAGATCCTCTGTTCTCGGTAGCGGATACTGGTCTTGGAGTGACACCCGATTGATGGTGGCCTTGTAATCGCCACATATCCTGACCGACCCATCCGCCTTGAGCACCAGCATGATCGGGCTCACCCAGTCACTGAATTTGACTAGCGAGATGATGCCTTCCCTCAGCAGGCAGTCCAATTTGCATTCTATATTTTCCCGCATCACATACGGCACTGCTCTGACCTTGTGGTGCACTGGTTTATAGGAATCACTACCTTGGTCTCCATGAAAGTGCCGATGCCAGGTTGAAATAATGAGTCAAATTTGTCCAGGACCTGTGAGCGTGACACTCGCTCCACAGAAGAAATTGCATTGACATCGCCCCATTTCCAGTTCACGACAGCAAGCCAACTCCTCCCCAGCAGTGCAGGACTGTCCCCCGGGACAATCCAGAGTGGCAACCTGTTCTCCGAATCTTTGTGGGTCACGACTACCGTGGTGCTGCCTAGCACCGGAACGATCTCCTTTGTATATGTCCACAGCAGTGCGTCAATCGGCGATAATTTTGGCCTCCTGGCCTTGGACACCCACAACCTTTTGAACTGTTTGATACTCATCAGGGACTAGCTGGCCCCCGTGTCTAGCTCCATTGATACTGGGATGCCATTGAAGAGCACTTTCATCATTATCGGTGGCGTCCAGGTATATGAACTGTATATGTGCTCCACATGAACTCGCTGAACTTCAGCTTCCAGCGATTTCCCCCAGTATTCATTTGGCCTCGTAGGGCTTACATTGGGCCTGACCTCCTTGTACATCAACCTGGCTGCAGGATTCCTGCACATACGCGCCAACGTTGCAGTTTCTGCAGGTATATTGCTGATACCTGCAAGCTCTGAGCTGGAGGCCCCATTGTTGGAAACAAAAGGTCCATTACTAGTCGATCATCTCTGACTCTTTCTGTAATAGTCCTTAAGCGTACCATTAACAGGTGTTGATGGCCCCATAACTGGCCGCATTTTCCATTGCGATGGCATGAATCACCATTCAGCTGTCCATTGTCTCTGTTGAATTCCCCCTTTGGGTTCGACTGCATGCTGGGGCATGTCCGATTGCCCTTGTCTGCCGAGAGAACTGTGTGCTGCGTTAACAATGTTGACTCCCTGGTCGTTTGCTGCATTTGAATCAAGATTTTTGCCACAAATCATTCTGGTCTCTTCCTCCCCTGAGAGAATTGTCTGGGCTTTCAGAGCCTCCGCTTCCAAGGTCAAGTCTTTGGTCTCAGTCAGTTTCCTGAAAACCCCAGTGTGCCCAATACCCTCAATAAAAAAGTCTCGCAGCATCTCCGCTCTGCATGCATCTGGGAACTTACATAGGCTCGCCAGTCACCGGAGATCTGCCACAAAGTCTGGAACGCTTTGCTCTTCTCGCCACCGGTGTGTGTAAAACCGGTGTCTCGCCACGTGCATGCTGCTCGCCGGTTTAAGGTGTTCCCCGATCAACTTACTGAGCTCTTCGAACGCCTTGTCCGCCGGCTTCTCTGGCGCTAGAAGGTCCTTCATCAGGAATACGTTCTGGATCCACAAACCGTTTGTCGGCCGAATCCTGTCCCAACCATTCCTTAGTGACAAAACTTTGCTGTAGTCTCTCAATAAAGTCGTCCCAATCATCACCAACACAGCACCTCTCTTCTGTGCTGCTAGTGGCCATGCTTGCGTGGTTTAAATCCCAGTTTCTCGTCGCCAATAATATGTCCTTACTATGCAATATAAATGCACACGAGGCCCATACTTGAGAGAAAGTCACTCTGTGACCAGTTACCTTTATTACTAAGAACTCAAGAGCCAGACGGTGGGTGGAGCTTCCCCTTTTATACCTGAAAGTCCAGGTTAGGAGTGTCTCCCACAAGTTCGCCCCTTGTGGTCAATGTTCTCAGGGTGTACAACTTAGGTCAGCTTATACATGGGTTACAATGACAGTTGAATACATGACAGATATCACCACTGAACCTCTACAAACCCCTGACACACTTGTATCAAATTCCTTTTCCTTGCTCTTTTAACAGAAGCATTCATCTGTTTACAATGACTAACTGGGTTAACGCTCCAGTGAAAATAAATGAAAGAGCAAGTGTGTTAAGCGTTCTTACAGTAACATCATCAACAGCCATTTCTAGCCGGTACTTTAGTCATCAATCTGAACTGACTCAATCCTGTAATCATTGTGAAGTATCATTTTTTTGACAACACATTGGAAATTAATTACACATTTATGACAGTTCTGTTTGCGAGCCTGATATGAATTGAAGATTTATAAATAGTTTCCACGGCTGGTATATTTCCCCCTGCAGTGTGCCACAGAGGTGATTCATATCATGTATGGGTTGAGAGTTGTACCTTTAAATAATGTCCACGAGAGACTATAAAATGTGATCATTTGTGTCATGAGCCGACTTTGAATTTACTTGTTTTTTTCCTAACTCCCGTACAAGGTGACAAGCATTGTAAGAGATTCGACTACAATTAATCTAGCATAAACACACAAATATGATTAACCGTGAGTAATATGCAGCATTACCAACTCTTGCAGTTTTGTTAAGGACATATTGATTTAACACGAATGTTTTAATGTTCTGTTCACAGGGAGCGTGAGCTTTGCTTCTCCTGGGTTCTCTATTTTATACTCATGAATCACACACATTAAATCATAGCATTAAATACGTTAATCGCTAACAAAATTGAATGCAGACAATGTTGGATACATATATCATTAATGAACAGTGAAAAATATACATTATAGAATCATTATAGAATTGGGGGGGGGGGTGTGTGGGCAGAGGGGGAGATAGACTTTTGGCATAAACTCTTTAATAATTTAATGCTGGTAAGTTGCTGCAATGTGCAAGATGCTTGTGCTGGTTGCTGTGAGCTGGCCAGAATGTGTTGTATGTTTCAGTTTCCAGCCTCAGCCCGCAGTGTGTCCCTCGTTACCCTGGCAACCCGATCTTTTTGGCGCAGACCTTAGGCTCCACTCCCAAAGCCCTTGGGAGCTGTCGGCACTAGGAGTTGCAGACTAGAGTCTTGCTAACCCTGTTCACATCGCTGATGGTGATAACTGTAAAGCCCCCAAGCTGCCTAGATTTCGTAGACAGCTCAGGCCTCCCAATAGAAGATATTGTTAGAGATATTTTGCTCACATACAAAATGCTGCTGTATAGGTAAATTTAATCATTTTGTTGTAAATTTAGAAATTTTTAAAAATGTCTTTACCATGATACAAACCTTAATTCCATCACTAAATGGGGTGATCTTCCCTGAAAAATGGACGGTCAGCAATGGGATTTTGGGAGAGGTACCTCAGGTACTATCTATGCCCAATTCCCTACTGTTGAAATTTTCAGACGGGTCTGTAAATGGTTGAGTAGCCCCATCCCCCCGGCTGAGACAGGCATAAGGCTGATTAATAATTGTGAATCAGGCCTATATCAGCCGTAGGACCCTAAATTGTGATCTTCAGGTATGAATGGCCACTGCTGGTGACCACTCAGAAAAATATCCCAGGTTTTTATGATGGCCTGTTGAAGGACTTCCACACCTTCCCCCCTGGAGACTGCGCCCCGCTTCTCTCCCCCTCCCCACCTGCTTCTCACACCCGTTCCTGCAACCGGCTCAGCTGATTACCCACCCAACTAGAAGGTGTAAGCTGCAGTCATCCGCAGGCTCCTTGAGCCACAAAATGGCCTGGCCTTCACGCTGGCACCAAGTGGCAGATTGTGTGGGCCCTTGGCCAACTCCGCGCCTGTTTTCGACGGAAGAACAGGGTCGCCCCTCAGGGTCCGCCCCTCAGTGTTTCACCACAGGGAGTAACCAAGAAGGTAGCTGAAGAGTTTTACAAAAAATATCGTGAGCAATTTAATTGCTATTTTTAAAAAATATTGGCGGCTGTTTGTTGACTGATCATTTTCATAGTTTTTCAACTTTGCGGTTGGTATTCTGCATTCCTGTTTGCTGATTGGTGCATTGCCTCTTGTTTCAGTTGTGATTTGACGCTGTTTTACTCAATTTGGGTTAATCAGCTGCACATGTTATGCCTACATGACAAATCAAGTGTAGCGCCTGAGGCTCCAGATCTCAGTTGTATCACCTGATGTGTTTAAGACAGCTTCACGCAATAGACACGAGACTTTTACAATCATGAGACAGGCACCTCTGCAATTATTAAACCATTGTGCTGTTTTCCAGAAAAAAGAAACCTTGGCAAAGAACATGAATAATGCATATGCTATCGGAGGGATGACCTACACCCCCAATATTACAAAGGACCCTGTCATATCAAGTATTTCAAAGAGTACGACGGTGCATATGAAGGCAGAGGAAAAAGCCCCTGAAAGTAAAAAGACTTACAACAGCGTCAGCAAAATTGACAAAATGGCCAGGGTTGTGTTTCCTGTTCTTTTTGGAATCTTTAATTTAGTTTACTGGGCAACTTATCTGAACCGAGAGCCAGTTATAAAGGAAGCCATTACTCCAAATTAACCATCCAGGAAATTAACTGTACAGTACTCCGTATGTTGAGCATATTCTGAGACACCGATGTAAGCAGGGAAGATTTTAAGCGCCTGATACTTTTATACTGTATGTTTCTTCAAAATATTTCAGACCTTTTTTCATATTTTTTGCATGTCAGAAGCAGATGATGTCAGATTTGCTTTGACAATTTCTATATTTAACTGCAAACTAAACGGCACAACAATTTATTTGAGAATGCTGCAATTAAAGAATAATAATATTGAAGTCTGACTTTTGTGTATGCAATTGGAAAATAAAGTACTGTAAATAACTGACACTGCGTGATTCTGAGCCTTATTTTGGTCCAATTAGTCCAATTATTTCTGAGTTAGGAGGGAGTGGGCGGGGGGGCGGGGGGGGGGGGGGCGGGGGCGGGTAAGACATATTCCTGCTCCTAACTGCCATGCAGGAAAATGAAAGAAGAAAAAATAAGGACTTGCATTTACATAGTGCCTTTCAAACCACTGGACGTCCCAAAGTGCTTTATAGCCAATTAAGTACTTTTTGGAATGTGGTCACTGTCGTAATGTAGGAAATGCGGCAGCCAATTTGCGCACAGCTAGCTCCTACAAACAACAATGTGATAATGACCAGATAATCTGTTTTAGCGAATATGTTCATGTGAAGACAAACTGGACTTGGTGTTAATAAAGAAAAAGAAAGACTTGCATTTATATGGCGCCTTTCATGACATCAGGACATGCCAAGGTGCTTTACAGCCAATGAAATACTTTTAAAGTGTGGTCACTGTTGTAATGTAGGAGAGGCAACAACCAAATTGTGCAGAGAAATGTCCCACAAACAGCAATGAGAATGATTAGATAAACTGTTTTCAGTGATGTTGGTTGAGGTATAAAGTGTGATCACTGTTGTAATGTGCGAAACGAGGCAGCCAATTTGCACTCAGCAAGCTGACACAAAATGTTTTCTGTATCCCTCCATGATCAAGCAGCTTGAAAACATTCACTGCCTAGGCCTATATATAAAGAATGCCACTTGGTCAGGGTACCAGAGAGCACCCAGCATCCATGAACTTCACCTCAGCATCAATCAGCACCCTCAAGGGAGCAGGGGAGAAATCTGGAGGAGAAAAGACAAATAAAAAGTGTACTCAAAATCATTATACAGACTTAATTTTCATTCATTTTTCGGTATTGGACATCACGAGCTAAACCAACATTTGTTGCCTTTGAGAATGTGGTGGTGAGCCGTCTACTTGAACCGCTACATTCCATGAGGTGAAGGTATTCCCACAGTGCTGTTAGGTAGAGTTCCAGGATTTTGATCTAACGGCGAAATATTTCCAAGTCAGAATGGTAACTTGGTGATGTTCACATGCACCTGCTGCACTTATCCATCTAGGTGGTCGAAGTCGGGGGTTTGAAGGGACGCAGACTTGAACGTCTTTGGCAGACAACTCGTCCAATGATCGCTCACCAGATTTGTCTACATCATATAAAACACTACTGGGTCCTGCTCTCCATCACTAAAACTGCCTACTACTCTAAGATCATCCAGGACGGCAAAAATAACAGCAGGCTTCTCTTCATCAGTAACCATCTTCTCAAACCACCCTCCCCTGCCTATCCTCCCTCACCTCCACCAAAAATGTGAGGACTTATGGACTTCTTTGTTAAAAAGATCGACAACATCCGTTCAACTGCTTCTGCTTTCAATTCCCTCCCTTCCCCTAGCCCACCAGACCTTACTTCCTCTCTGTTTTCCCTCAGCCCTAACCCTAAATTTGCATATTTCTCCAATTTCTCTCCTATCTCCACTCTTGCCCTTTCAACGCTCATCTTGCTCATGAGACCAACCTCCTGCTCTCTCGATCCTATTCCTGTTAAATTGCTGAAAACCCAACTTTCCTTCCTGGCTCCCATGTTAGCGGATATTGTTCACGGTTCCCTCTCGGGTACTGTTCCCCTCTCCTTCAAATCTGCCATCATCACCCCTCTCAAAAAAACAACTATTCTGTCCTTGCAAGCTACCGTCCCATCGCCAACCTCCCGTTCCTCGCCAAAGTTCTTGAACATGTTGTCACCTCCCAAATCCGTGCTCATCTTTCCCAGAACTCCTTGTTTGAATCCCTCCAATCAGGCTTCCATCCCTGCCACAGTACTGAAACTGCTCTTACCAAGGTCGCAAATGACATCCTAATTGACTGCGAGAAAGGTAACTTATCCCTTCTCGTCCTTGTGGACCTGGCTGCAGCATTTGACACGGTTGACCACAAAATCCTGCACCAACGCCTCTCTACCTTCGTTCAGCTGGATGGGACTACACTCACCTGGTTTCTTTCCTATCTTTCCAGCTGTAACCATAGAATCATCTGCAGTGGCTTCTCTTCTCAATCCTGCAATGTCACCTCTGGTGTCCCCTGAGGATCTATACTTGGGCCCCTCCTATTTCTCTTCAACATTGAGCCCCTCGGTTACATCATCCGGCAACACAATGTGAGTTTTCACATGTACGCTGATGATACCCAGCTCTACCTCTCCTCCATCTCTCTCGAACCCTCCGCCATCTCTATACTGACATCCAGCACTGGATGAGTAGAAATTTCCTCCGATTAAATATCGGGAAAACCGAAGCCATTGTCTTTGGTTCACGCCACAAACTCCATTCCCTTTCCACTGATTTGATCTCTCTCCCCGGCAACTGTCTAAGGCTGACCAAGGATGTTCGCAACCTTGGTGTCATATTTCATCACGAATTGAACTTCCTACCTCATATCAGTTCTATCACTAAGAATGTCCATTTCCACCTTCATCTTATCGTCTGTCTCCGCCCTTACCTCAACTTATAGAAACATAGAAAATAGGTGCAGGAGTAGGCCATTCGGCCCTTCGAGCCTGCACCACCATTCAATAAGATCTGCTGCTGAAACTCTCATCTATACATTTATCACCTCTAGACTCGACTATTCCAACGCACTTCTGGCCCACCTCCCTAGTTCTACCCTCCATAAGCTTGAGGTCATCCAAAACTCTGCCGCCCATGTACTAACTTGCACCAAGTCCCACTCACCCATCTCCCCTGTGCTTGCTTACTGACATTAGTTCCCAGTTAAGCAACACCTCGATTTTTAAATTCTCAATGTTGTTTACAAATTCCTCCATGGCCTCGCCCCTCCTTATCTCGACAATCTCGTCCAACCCTACAATCATCCTAAACCTCTGCATTCCGCCTATTGGACATCTTTGATTATAAATGCTCCACCATTGGTGATTGTGCCTTCAGCTGCCAAGGTCCTAAGCTCTGGAATTCCCTCCCTAAATCTCTCCGCCTCTCGACCTCTCTTTCCTCCTTTAAGATGCTCCTTAAAACCTACCTCTTTGACCAAGCTTTTGAACACCTGCCCTAACATCTTATATGGCTTGGTGTCAATTTTTTTTTCGGATAAACACTCCTGTGAAGTGCCCTGGTAGTTTTGTTACATTAAAGGCACTATATAAATATAAGTTGTTGTCATTGTTGGGATGTGCTGTGGAAATGTCATGGTGAGTTGCTGCAATGCATCCTGTGTGTGTACAAAGGCTGCATTAAATCTAATTTGAAAGTTCAGGGTTATATAATTAGGTTCAATTATAGTGCCAATTTAAAATATATCCTGTTTGAAAAAACGTCAATTTTATTTTAATGAATGTTGTTTAGAATTGAATTAGAAATTCCGAGAACAAAATAATTAATGTTAAGTATTGTGAAAAAAGGCTCACTTACAGAGTGGCCCTGGTAACTGCGGGGGCCGGGGGGTGTTGGTGGCAGGGGGGAGGGAGTGGGAGGTGAAGATTTAGCTGGTAGGAAACCCAGAAATACAGGTTTCCCAGAGGTCCTCCTGAATTTAACGGCAGAACCACTTTTACATTTTTTGCATGTGTTTCCCGGATACAGCCAAGCAGATTGAGAGGCTGGCTAGCTATTGGGCGGGAACGTAGCTAGAAAGAAAAAAAGAAAGACTTGCATTTATATAGCATCTTTCATGACCACCGAATGTCTCAAAGTGCATTACAGCCAATGAAGTACTTTTAGAGTGTAGCCACTGTTGTAATGTGGGAAACACGGCAGCCAATTTGCGCACAGCAAACTCCCACAAACAGCAATGAGATAATGACCAGATAATCTGTTTTTGTGATGTTGATTGAGGGATAAATATTGGCCAAGACAACAGGGATAACTCCCCTGCTCTTCTTTGAAATAGTGCCATGGGATCTTTTACGTCCACCTGAGAGGGCAGGCGGGGCCTCGGTTTAACGTCTCATCTGAAAGACGGCACCTCCGACAGTGCAGCATTCAGCACTGCACTAGAGTGTCAGCTTAGATTTTTATGCTCAAGTTCCCTAAACCTCTCTGCCTCTTTACCTTCCTTTCCTCCTTTAAGACGCTCCTTAAAACCTACCTCTTTGACTAAACTTTTGGTCACCTGCCCTAATTTCGTCTTATGTGGCTCAGTGTCAAATTTATTTGTTCTATCTTATAACACTGCTGTGAAGCGCCTTGGGACATTTTACTACATTAAAGGCGCTATATAAATAAAAAGTTGTTGTTGCTATTAATTGATCTTAACCAGGGATTCATTGGGTTTAGCTCGCCTGGGCTAAAGTGGATGTGGTAAGGATATGATCTGTCCTGTGGTTATGATACCCACATTGTTATAGCCTGTTGGCTGTCAGCGCCCAGTCCACAATTAGGCTCAGTGCCATGCAGTCGGCAACAGAATATATTGCCAGCATTTCCACCACTGTTCACTCTCCAGTAACTCCTGCTGAACATCACAGGTTTATGGGCATTGTGTGAGAATGGACTTTCAACATAAAGGGAAATAAATATATTAAAGCAAATTTGTTTTGTTGGGCAACATATACCATAATCGAATGGGATGAACAACAGGAATCAGAATAGCAGAAAAACAGAAAGGTAGAACCTTTTTATTAATGTAAATGTTGGTGTTCAAAGGGATTTGAGTGTTCTTCTACATTAATCACAGAAAGTTATTATCCAGGTGCTGCAAGCAATTAGGAAAGGAAATGGTATGTTAGCTTTTATTGCAAGGAGGTGGAGTATAACAATAAAGTAGTCTTGTTGCAATCATATAGGGCTTTGGTGAGACCATACCTGAACTACTATGTACAGTTTTGGTCTCCTTATCTAAGGATACTTGCCTTAGGAGTGCAACAAAGGTTCACCAGATTGATCCCTGGAATGAGAGGCTAGCCTGTGAGGAAAAATTGAGTAGAGTAGAGTGGGTCTATATTCTCTGGAATTGACAAGAATGAGACGTGATCTCAATGAAACATATAAAATTCTTAGAGAGCTTGACAGGGTAGATGCTGCGAGACTGCTTCCCCTGGTTGGTGAGTCTAGAATCAGGGGTCACAGTCTCAGGATAAGGGGTCGGCCATTTATGATGGAGATGAGGAGAAATGTCTTCACTGAGGGTGATGAATCTTTGGAATTCTCTATTCCTGAGGATACTGAGTCGTTGAGTATATTCAAGACTGAGGTTGATAGATTTTTGGATGTTAAGAGAATCAGGGGATATGGGGATAGAGCGGGAAAGTGGAGTTGAGGTAGATCAGCCATCATGTTATTGAATGGCGGAGCAGGCTCGTGGGGCCGTATGGCCTACTGCTGCTCTTATTTCCTCTGTTCTTACGTTCTTATGAATTATTAAGAAATAATACCTAGTGCTTAATGCCTTGTTAAGCCATATCATGAATTCAAACTCCAACCGACAGAGTAAACTTATTGAAATCTGTCCTCCAAAATTGGTCCTGTCATTACATAATAACAAAGAAGTTGCATTTATATAGTGCCTTTAATGTAGTGAAATCATCTCAAGACACTTTACCGGAGCATAGCCAAACAAAATAAATCGATGCCAAAACAAAAAAGATAATAGGAGGAGTGATTAAAAGTTTTGTCAAACAGGTGGGTTCTCAGGAGGTCTCAAAGGAGGAGAGAAAGGTTGAGAGGTGAAGAGACTTAAGAGGGTATGACAAAGTTTAGGGCCTAGATGGCTGAAGGTCCTGTTGCTAATGGTGGGGAAAGGAGAGCATTAAGAATAGGCAGTGACAATGGCATGGATCAGGGAACACATGGGCTGAGGCAGGTGCTGAGTTGGGAGATGTTATGGAGGTGAAAGTAGGTGATCTTTTTGATGGAGAGCATGTGGGGATCATTGCGAAGGGAGTGAAAGGTTATGGGGAGCGGGCAGGGAAGTGGAGCTGAGCCCAAGAGCAGATCAGTCATGGTCTTATTAAATGGCGGAGCAGACTTGAGGGGCCAATGGCCGACTCCCGCTCCTATTTCTATGTTCTTATAAGCTCAGCTTGGGGTAATGTAGGCCGCTGAGGTTGCGCAAGGTCTGGTTCAACCCGAGGATGCGGCAGGGGACATGGAATCAATGGCAAAGCCATGAAGTTTGTGGCATGGAGCGAAGACAATGATCTTACCAACTGCTGCCATTTCAAGATTGGATGCCGGACAGGCAGGGTGACAACAGAGAGACAATAGAGCCGGGTGTCGTCAGCAAACACGTGGAATCTGGCGCCATGTCTTCGGATGATGTCACCGAGGGGCAGCATGTAGATGAGAAAACGAAAGGGGACAAGGATTGATCCTTGGGGACCTCTGGAGACAATGGAGCGGGAGGTGTGAAGAGAAACCATTGCTGGAGGTACTCTGGCTACAATTGAATAGCTAAGAGTGGAATCAAGTGAGGGCAGTCCCACTGAGCTGGACAATTAAGGAGAAATGTTTGAGTGTTTTATCATGTCAACAGCTGCAGAGAGGTTGAGAAAGGACAGTGCCCCATGACTATAGTCACAGAGGATGTCATTTATGACTTTGAGTAGGCCATTGGAATGCTGTAGTAGGTGTAAGAAACATGATTGGAGGGATTCAAACATGGAGTAGCAGGAAAGACAGACACGGATGTGGGAGGTGAGAACACGTTCAAGGACTTTGAAGAGGAAAGGGATGTTGCAGGTGGGGGTCGTAGTTTTCAAGGACAGAGCAATTGAGGGTGGGCTTTTTGAGCAGGGGAATGATGACAGTGCTTTTGAAGGGGGGGACAGTTTCTGAGGAGACGGAACCTTTGTTAATAATAACAACATGGGGGTCAGGAAGGGACGTTGAGTAGGCAGTAGTTTAGTTGGAATGTGGTCAAGAGAGCAGAAGGTGGGTCTCATTGACAATAGGAGCTCAAAGGGAGGATGAGGGAAGATAGAGAGCATTTTAGCCAGGGCTGTTGGGAAGTTTGGGGGAGGTTTGGCTTGGTGGGTAGGCGGAAGGAGCGACATGGCAGAGGCAACTGAATAGATGGTCTCAATCTTGGTGACAGAGAAGTCCATGATATCCTTGCACTTGTTATTGGATGTAAGGGTGGAGTGGGCAGGGAAGAAGGGTTTAAAGAGATGATTGTCCAATATAAACATTACCAAGATTTATTGTTCCATCTGATCCATTCTGCTTGCCACATCCATGCTGCTCTGGCCACCATATTAATGTGTATGTTTTTATTTTGGCTTGCATACATGCAATATTGCATTCACTGTAAAAAGGATCCATTTTAACTTTCGTGTTGTCTTGTTGAAAACCAACAATAATCTCACTACACTCAATATAATGTGGATTAATTTACTAATCACTGATTAAGAATTCCTTTCAACTGCATACACTAAATACTCATGATTGGATTGAATGACAAAAATATTGCTAGGTGCAAGATGATGAAAGTGGGAGTCAAAGGTTAGACGGCCGGATAGGTGAGTACACTTCCTGAGGCTCCACTCTAACCACTGATGAGGCACTGTGCAAGCTTGATGTAGTTCTTCATTTTATATTTTTGGTATTAGTCCAAGATCATCAGATCTGCTAATGAAAAACCAATGAAAACAATGCGGGGCGTTTGCGCCTCCCGTAAGCATCCCAAACGACTTTTTGCCCACGCGTGGCGCTGCAGCCAATGCCCTCGAAATTCCATGGGCATTTAGCAGCAGTGGTAACCAATAGCGCCTCAGGCCGCTGCATCGGTAATGACAACATCATCACTGTGCGCAGCCATCCATTTTCGCCCCGGAGCAGAAATTTGGCAGCGCCCCGTGAGGCTGCCGCGGGCAATGCCTACGACACCTTCACGGGGCGCGTAGCGGGCTTTAGACCGCTCGTGGGGCGAAAAATAAAAGGGAGGTCTGGCGCTCAAAATGTTACAAATGGCCGACTTGCCGGTTGCGGCCGTGTGATCTTCAAATCGCGGGGTCCGTACTGCGATGCTGCAGCCCGGCACTCTGCTTCTGTGCCGGGCTGCTTCCATGGCAACCTGCTCTCCAGTGGTGTAGCGGCGGCCCCTTCTCCCTAATGCAGAGTCCGCAGTGTGCCCTCCCCTTTAACGGAGGGTGGGGGGTGGCCCTGTGCTTTTGCAGGCGCTGGGCAGCTCTCTGCGTAGCGCTGGAACATTGCCGCAGGTTAGCGCCCCGGTCCCGTCCCCCGAGAGGAAGTGAAGCGCGAGACTTTGGGGACGGTAAGCCCGATTTAGCTGCCGGGTGAGACTGCTGCGTCTGGCGCAGGAAGTCCCACCTCGCAGCTGTTACGCAATTTCGCCCCCAATCTCTCATTAATGATTAGAAATCGGCTGAAATCAACGTGTATGATATTAGCAATGAACATATTAACATGTTAAGAAAAGTCTGTTATTTTAATGATGGTGTTCAATTGTTTAAAATAAATGGATTAATTGCTTTGTTAAAATAGCAGACCTGAGGAATCTCATAATATTGTATTGTGCAAGTTCAACCGTATCATCCAAGGTCATGTGGACAAGCAAAAGCCAGACCCACAACCTAAAGGAAGCTAAGATTATGAAAAAAATTAAGTTCCAATACAACCTGACTGAGGTCAAGCAAGAAGTAGAGGAACTGTTCAGTTACCAGAGCAGGATAATCAATAGCCTTGTCAAAGTCACTAAAGTTATAGCTGTTGCCGCATCCTGCAGATTTGTGCTTCCTGGAGCAGGAAAGCCGGGGGCGCAACTTCAACCTTTAGCAGAGGAGGAGGAGGAGGAGGAGGAGTAGGAGGAGGAAGAAATGGTTGTAGGCAACTTGCAACTAGAAAAATGGCATTGATGAGTGATTAGCAGGACATTGACCCAAGTCTCTAATCCAGCCCCTGTATTGTGACCCCTCTGAACAACAAGTCTCCATTGCAATTAAAGCTACCTCAAGTACAGTTCATGCCCGTCAATTTGCTCCCTTAATATGCTGCTTCTCAAAAGGAATTTTGGGACTACATTAAAATAAAGTGCAACAATTTTGTTTCTCTACTCGTGTTCTGTGAATGTGCTATTACCGTTTCCCTGGTGATTCTCTTTGGTGACAGCACAAAGTATATGTATTTTATTACTTCATCTTGTGCTCCTTTTGTGCGACTTCAGAGGGAGAGGCGAGCAAGGCAGCAGCTTGCAGCCCATCAGTGAGGTCTCTTGGGGCGATTACGGCTTTGTACCGATTTGTACTGGGTCATGAAATGCCTTGCACCTAGCTCCTTCTACCTACCATTTCTGGGGCCTTGGAGGGTCGGTGAACGTGGTGTCTCTCTGAAAAGTCGTTACCTAATTTGTTCCTGCTCCTGCCATGAGCATTCCTTTAAGATGACCAAATCGAACAGGCCCTTGGCCACCACAGAGAAGCCTGCCATCAAAATTCTCTAGTTCCTGGTTTCCTAGCGTCCATCTCATTGTGAGCACAGAGTGTCTCCGCTGCTGGTGGTGTCACCGCATGTTCCTTGGTGTACCCTGTTCTTTGAATCCCTCCAGCGTTTTTGCACTGATGTTGCTGGTGCAGTTCTGCAGATTCTCCAACATATCGTATAAGGTGTTATTAACCTTCTCGCGAGGTGCTTCAGCTCCTTGATAAACTCCTTTCTATTGGCAGCTCCTATAGGCTAAGAATCCTTGGTCCCGTGCCATGAGGAACACCTAGGGCTGGACGTTCTTTCAGTCTGGTTCCTGCTCCCCTATCGCCACCTCCGCTTGCTGCTCCTCGCTCATACTACTTGCTTCGCCACCTATCCCCTCCTGACCAGAACTATTTTAATTTGTCGAGTTTCATGTATCTGAGCAACTGCCTGCATGATCAGGAATGTATGGTGATGGTAAGAATGGAGCACCTCTGCTCCCAGTTGCTTCATCTTGGGAGACCCCTGTGTAAAGAGAAAAGGAACATGTGTTAGCACGGTGCCTGCAGGAAATGGCAGTGGTGCCATTACCAGAACACTAAAAAGCCATGTTGCTGATGTTATGTATGCAATAAAGGTTCAAACTGAGTACTGTTTAACTAAGCAAGGTACAACCTTGGCTTTGCTTTATTTAGGCCCAAAGTGCCTGACTCACAAAATGGCTGGTCTTTTATACCAGAGCAGCACCATGTGCGTGCTGCTCAGTGGCTTCCAACAATGACACCATCTGGTGGCTACAAACAGCATGTACATACATGACAGCTGACATGCCTGGGCCCTTGTAAGCAAGCAAGTTTGAAGAGGAGCAACAAGGTTAAATAAAAAAGGAACACTCCCCTTTCTGAGCTAGCACCAAGCTGCCAAGCTCTCCCTGAACCACACTCTCAATCATCTTCACTCCATTTATTTATAACAAATCCTCCTCAAATCTACTGAGCTCCAAGGTGGGAGTGCTGCTACTGGTTCTCTCTATGGTTGTGAGCAGCCTTCTCCTGTAAAAACATACAAAACATACAGCTACTAGTGATTGAAGGAGCCACCTCAGTGCACAGCCTACATAATACTTTGCATAAATGTATGTCAGAGCAGCAGACAGGTAGTTTTAGGCACCAGTTTGATTTGGGGTTAGAACATGGAAAAGTTATGTGTGACAATAGAGACATTTTTGAAAGTCATTCACAAAGTTTATCCAGCAGCAAGATGGAGATGGAAGTGATGTTGTGGAAAGGTACTGTCAGTGCTTCCATGTTCCTTTGTTGAAACTGCAAAAGGTTAGAAATACAGTGTCAGTGGTAAGCATACGATGGCCATAAACTTCATTAGAGTTGGCTAGTCCTTGCAATCATATAACATCTTTAATATAGAAAAAAAGTCTCAAAGTGTTTTACAGAGGTGTAAGAAAGGAAATGCGCATTGAACCAAGGTGTTATTAGGAGGAATAACAAAACGCTTGGTCAAAGAAATGGATTTTAAGGAAGATCTTAAAGGAGGAGAGTGAGATGGATTGGTTTATGGAGGGAATTTGGGAGGGTGGGGATTGGATGGCTGAAGGCACAATCACCAATATTGGGGAAAAGGGAGAGGGTGGGACCGGTGGGGGGGGGGGGGGGGGGGCGGGGGTGGGGGGGCTGTGCACAAGAGGCCAGAGTCAAAGGAATAGAGAGTTCAGGGGTGGGTGGTTGTAGCACTGAAAGAGGTTACAGGGGTAGAAAGAAACATATTGGAGAAGAATTTAAGCATAGGGGGAAGAATTTTAAATTTGAGACGTCAGGCAAACAGGAGCCAATATAGGTCATCAATGAGTCTGGTACTGGTTGAGCGAAATTAGTGCGGGATCAGATCTGGACAGCAGAGTGTTGGATGAGTTGAAGTTTATGGACGGTGAAAGATGGGAGGCCGGCCAGGAAAGCATTGCATTAATCGACTCTGGAGGTGACAAAGGCCTACATGAGGATTCAGTGGCATATGGGCTCATGTTGCGGGGGGAGGCGTGAGATTTTATGGAGATAGTAGTGGCCGGTCAGCTTGGGATCAAGATAGTGAGGTTGCTAACAGGCTGAGACAGTTACTGGGGAGGGGTTTGAGTTGGTGCTGAAGGTTTGCATTTAAGGCTGGGACCAGAGATGATCACACTGGACTTCCTGATATCTAGCTGGAGGAAATTGCAGCCTCATTGAAGTCGCTGGATGTTGGACAAGCAGTTTGACATTCAGAAGCTGACTCCATGTCTGCAGATGATGTTGCGAAGGGGTATCATGTGGAGGAGGAGGAGAGGAACTGAGAATAGATCTTTGGGGGAATCTTAAGTGATGGCACAGGAGTGGAAAGAAAAGCCAATTCTAAAGATGTTTTGACTACAATTATTTTGATGTTGTCACCAGTTTTGCAAGACCCAGGCCTCAGGAATCAGCAGCACCAGAACAGCACTGAACAGTAAGTAAAGGCTTCTGCTTGAAAGTGGGGTCTAACCACTGGAAGGGGATGAAGAACATAAGAAATAGGAGCAGGAGTAGTTCATTTGGCCCCTCGAGCTTGCTGCGTCATTTAATAAGATCATGGCTGATCTGGTCTTGGGCTCAGCTTCACTTCCCTGCCCACTCCCCATTACCCTTCACTCCCTCATGCTCAAACAGTAAAGCAACAATGAGAAAGAATGAAGGTAAGATTAAATTACACAAGGCATGTCCAGTTTATTTGATTAAACAAATATTCAGTCTTCGGGAATTAAAAAAAAACACATGGGGGAAGGTTTCCTTTGTAATGAAACAGGGTTCCAATTATGTTACACATTACAGCACAAAGAAAATAGTTGCCCGTGTTGTCCAATTAAGAATAACAAAAAGATAACAATGAAAGAGGGACATATTTTCTTGCTGTGATTCTGCCAAGTCTTATTGAAAGCAATTGGGCTTTTGCATTCAGCTGCTGTGCAATGAGGAGACAGATAGCCACACCAACACAGCACGCGAAGTCTTATTTGATGCATAATATTCTAAGTCTTGTCCGTTTGGCAATTGAGGAATAAGCTTTTACCTTTTTTGGATTCATTTGATACAAATGTTTCCGACCACCGAGTAGGAAAACTCATCATTGCATTGTTTTCCTTAAGGCTCAGTTTGTTGTTCCCTATCAATTTTGATGCTAACTAAAGACAAATACAAAACTCTTCCATACAGTCATCATCATAGACAGTCCCTCGCAACGAGGATGACTTGCTTCCACGCCAAAAAGGGATGAGTTCACAGGTGTTTCAATGAGGAACCTAATATTCCAGGTCCTGAACTACATCTTGAAGGGTAGAAGATGTCTGTGTGTGGATTTTCTTAACGTGTGGTGGCCGTTGGACATCAGCCACCACACGGGCTTGACAGCTAGGTCTTGGTCCAGTGGCAAGGTATAACCAAAACGACTGGAGACCAGCTCTGCTGCACGGATCGAGCGTGCACACATATTGCAGGGTGGGCTGGCCCGTGCTGCCCCTGAGCCCTTGCCTCTTCTGGGTCCTGAACTCACACCTCTCCTGGGCCCTGATCCCATCCCTCTATGAACTCTCGCCGCTCCTGCTGTACCTGCCCACACTGCAATCCGCAACCTGGGTTTGGGTGACGTCCAATCCGGTCGCCCTCTTCACAGTACAATGGCCTTGTGCACCGTAGATAGGTGAGACTTGTGATCATTATTATACACCGACCCTTGATGTGACCTCAGATGGTAAAACTCGTACAAATATCACCAATGGAGCCACTAACTATTTATAGTACAGCAACGATTGGCATTACACTCTGAAGTTTGGGAATGGCACAGTTCCCCAGCTTATAAGGACACTTATGAGAAGCAATCATAGGGCCCAAAATTCCACATGGACTTTTTTTGCTGCAGTTGTAGAAGTACATCCGATTTCTCAGTGGCCCGACTGCGCCAAAACAAAGGTTCCAATTTTCACCAGCATAACCTTTCATTTTGGAGCGGCACAGATTGTCCTTAAGCTCTGTGGGTGGAAAACTGAGGTTGCCAGGGTAACGAGGGACACACAGAAGGGCTGAGGCACAAATAAAGCATTTCCCCTTTGTAAAATAGATCACTAAAGTGAGACTTAGGACAACAGACTGAAATCTCAACATATGAAACAATATGAAATTCTTTTATTCCTTTTTAGCATGTATAGATTTTTTTCACCTCTACAGTGCCAGTGCCACTGCTATCCCGGGCCGAAAGGCCCCCTCCCCTGCCAGTGCCACTGCTATCCCGGGCCGAAAGGCCCCCTCCCCTGCCAGTGCCACTGCTATCCCGGGCCGAAAGGCCCCCTCCCATGCCGATGCCACTGCTATCCCGGGCCGAAAGGCCCCCTCCCCTGCCAGTGCCACTGCTATCCCGGGCCGAAAGGCCCCCTCCCCTGCCGATGCCACTGCTATCCCGGGCCGAAAGGCCCCCTCCCCTGCCGATGTCGCTGCTATCCCGGGCCGAAAGGCCCCCTCCCCTGCCGATGTCGCTGCTATCCCGGGCCGAAAGGCCCCCTCCCCTGCCGATGTCGCTGCTATCCCGGGCCGAAAGGCCCCCTCCCCTGCCAGTGCCACTGCTATCCCGGGCCGAAAGGCCCCCTCCCCTGCCGATGCCACTGCTATCCCGGGCCGAAAGGCCCCCTCCCCTGCCAGTGCCACTGCTATCCCGGGCCGAAAGGCCCCCTCCCCTGCCGATGCCACTGCTATCCCGGGCCGAAAGGCCCCCTCCCCTGCCGATGCCACTGCTATCCCGGGCCGAAAGGCCCCCTCCCCTGCCGATGTCGCTGCTATCCCGGGCCGAAAGGCCCCCTCCCCTGCCGATGTCGCTGCTATCCTGGGTCGAAAGGCCCCCAGCCCCCATTGCCGTGTCTTCAGCTCTGCTAAAACAATGGTGTCTTCTCTGCGCTGATTTTCCTAAGTGCGGGTAAGGTTCCTCAGAAGGGTGCACTGTGCCGTTTTTGAAAAAATTGTTTGCTTAAATGGCCAGAAGTGGCCCACCCGGCAGGTTCCACGCCCAGTGACGTAAAAAAAATTGGGAACTAATAAAATCAGATGTAAGTACTTTCGGATGGCGCAGAAATTTTGGGGAAACTTGCAGATTTTAGTCTGCTCCAAAAAAACAGCATAGGCCATAAAAACGCGCAGAATGGTGATGAAAATTCAGCCCATAGAGTCTACTTCCTATTCAAATAAATCAAGGCAATTAATTCCATACCTGTTGAGAGGTCCGTGCCAAATAATCAGGAGAGTTACAGTGTGCCCGATACAGAACATGTTCCGGGCTGCATTTTCGGCTTCTATGATTTCGGGGCAGTAATGGCGGCAGGGTGGTAAAGTTTGCGCCCGCGAACAGTTTGCGCCTGAGTCATCAAAATTGGGCAGCTGGGCCCTAAGTCCGGGGTGCAGCGCTAAGGGAGGCGTTGTACACCTCTCTTGGGCATTAGCCATGGGAAATTCCCGAGCTAAAGAGCTGGCCCAGGACTGCTCAGAGAGACGCCTGAGCGGGGGGGGGGACCTAAAAACCCCCCACTAAAATCATTCCCAATACATAGCCCACGCCACCACACCATAAATCACAAAAATAATTAAAAGAAAACACAATCACACTTACCTTAGGACTGCATTAGTTCCCTCTCTGCAGTTGGTATAGGTTCCCCGCCCGATTTCCCAGGCGTTCACTGCGGGGCACGCTTCGGGGCGTACGGGTCAGGCGGGAGTGAAAAAGCGAGTCGGTGTCGCAACTAGGGGCGTTGCACTCCGGCGCAGCTCTTCCGGGCGATGCGCTGGTGGCTGATTGCCCGCCCAGAAGACCTCACCGCCGCCAGTGTCACCATTCCGGGGTGAAAAACAGAGCGCAAAGGATCGGTAAATCCGTCCCGTTGTGCACAGCAGAGGCCAAGCCAATCAGATTATGTGATCTTGAATTATTGGTCTATACATCAACCATTGAAAAGATTTGTTAGTATTAAAGGATTCAAGGCTTTTTGATATGGATTTTCTTGGCCAAACTCGCTTAAATGGCCAGAAAAGGCACACCCGGCAGGTTTAGCCCACAGTGACATAAAAAATCAGGAACTACAAAAAGGAGGATTAAGTTCCTACATGACAACAGTGACTACACTTCAAAAGTACTTAATGGGCTGTAAAGCACTTTGAGACGTCCGGTGATCGTGAAAGGTGCTATATAAATCAAAGTCTTTTTTTTAAGTAAGGCCAATGGAGCAGGAACTGTCAGGGTGATGCTTGCCTGGGAACTGTGAGATAGATGAAGGAATGGGCTTGAAACCCTGGATTAAAAGTGTGGATATTTGGTAAAAGAGCATAATTGGTTAAAGCACAGACAGCCAAGGAAGAGTAACTCATGTGCAGCCAGTGCATACTGAACAACATCATAAGCTCATGGTTTATAGGGCTGCAGTAATACACGCCCTCCTGTATGGCTCAGAGGCCTGGACTGTCATGTATTCAACCAGCATTGTAACCCATGTATAATCTGACCTAAGTTGTACACTGTGAGAACAATGACCACTCCTAACCTGGGCCTTCAGGTACAAAAGGGGAAGCTCCACCCACCTTCATCACTTGGAGTGCTAAGGAATAAAGGACAGGTCACAGACTGACCTTCTCTCAAGCATGAGCCTCGTGTAGTCTACAGGCAATGTTCGCCGCCCACGGTCTACCGGATGTCTTGGTCAGCGACAATGGCCCGTGCTTCACAAGCACTGAATTCCAGGACTTCATGGCAGGCAATGGAATTAACCATGTCAGAACGGCACTGTTTAAGCCGGCCTCAAATGGCCAGGCAGAACGAGCAGTGCAGATAATCAAACAGGGGATGCTCAGAATCCAAGGGGGTTCCCTACAAAGACGCTTATCACGCCTCCTGTTGGCATATAGATCCCGACCACACTCGCTCACAGGGGTTCCACCCGCAGAGCTGCTAATAAAAAGGACGCTCAAAACCCGGTTATCCCTTATACACCCCACCATGAAATAAATTGTCGAGAGCAGGCGCCAGCCACAATATGACTACCATGACAGGAATGCGAGGGCGCGATGTATTGATGTAAATGATCCTGTTTTTGTCCTCAACTATGCTGCAGGGCCTAAATGGCTCGCAGGCACTGTGATTGCCAAAGAGGGAAATAGGATTCTGGTAGTTAAATTTACCAATGGACAAATCTGCCGCAAACACATGGATCAAACAAAAAGGAGGTTCAGCAACCCCATAGAAGAAGCAGAGGAAGAACACGATATAGAGTTCACTCCACCACAGGTGACCGAACACCGGAACCAAAGGGAGGAGAGCCCAATCACTGTGGGCAGTCCGGATAGGCCTGAGGCACAGCAAACAGCAGACACTCAGGCCAGCGCCCAACAACTGGAGCCCCAACTCAGGCGCTCCACAAGAGAGCGTAAACCACCAGAGAGACTCAACCTGTGATCCCAATAAGACTTTGGGGGGAGGTGATGTCATGTATTCAACCAGCATTGTAACCCATGTATAATCTGACCTAAGTTGTACACTGTGAGAACAATGACCACTAGGTGGGAGACACTCCTAACCTGGGCCTTCAGGTACAAAAGGGGAAGCTCCACCCATCTTCATCACTTGGAGTGCCAAGGAATAAAGGACAGGTCACAGACTGACCTTCTCTCAAGCATGGGCCTCGTGTGCATTTATACTGTATAGTAAGGACCTATCATGGACCATGTACAGTAGACACCTCAAGTCTCTGGAGAGATACCACCAATGATCTTACAAATCCCCTGGAAGGACAGACGCACAAACATCAGCGTCCTTGACCAGGCCAACATCCCCAGCATTGAAGCACTGACCACACTTGATCGGCTCCGCTGGGGAGGCCACATTGTTCGCATGCCAGACACAAGACTCCCAAAGCAAGCTCTTGGCGATGAGACTCGAGGTGCTCTACTCGGAACTCCTCCACGGCAAACGAGCCAAAGGTGGGCAGAGGAAACGTTACAAGGACACCCTCAAAGTTTCCCTGATAAAGTGCAACATCCCCACTGAGACCTTGGAGTCCCTGGTCAAAGATCGCCCTAAGTGGAGGAAGTGCATCCGGGAGGGCGTTGAGCACCTCGAGTCTCATCGCCGAGAGCGTGCAGAAAACAAGCACAGGCAGCGCAAAGAGCGTGCGGCAAACCAGTCCCACCCACCCCTTCCCTCAACAACTATCTGCCCCACCTGTGACAGATTCTGTGGTTCTCGCATTGGACTGTTCAGCCACCTGAGAACTCATTTTGAGAGTGGAAGCAAGTCTTCCTCAATTCCGAGGGACTGCCTATGATGATTATGATGATGATGATGACATCATAAGCAGATTAATTTGGGATTGAGAGTCTACCGGGGAACAGGTTGTTTGCAGTGAAAAATAACCGAGCAAGGGCCTCTGTCATAATTGCCACCAAAATCAGAGAGCCTGCTGGACTTGTTTTTTCTCTGAAGTTGTGGTAAGGCTAACCTGCTGAATTCATCAAGGATGAATTGTTCAAACTTGATTGCAAATATAAAATGAGACAAAGGGAAAGGTAAGGGGCTGCCAACATTTGGATACAGCGAAAAATAAGCCTAAATATGATATTCTGCCCAGCAATGGACTCAAGGAGAGATACAGGTATAAAGCAGCCAGACCTACGGAGAACCAGAAGCAGAAGAACCCCCTCAACTCCCCCAGGACAAGGGCCTAATCACCCTTGGTTCCTAACGTGTACTCCCCAGAATAAGGTTGTAACTTAACTGGTAAAACTGTTATGGCTGAAAGTGAATAAAACTAGAAAATTATTAAGTATCGGTTTATTCCTGACCTTACATGCATGGAAAAGAAAACCTTGCAGTATTAAATGAATAAACCACGTAAAATAAGTCTTCATTTACTTCCTGTCTGTCAATCAAACAGATTATTTGGTGCATGTATTTCATGTTTGGCACTTACTGACGTTTTAATGCACCAAATTCCACAGATTTCTGGTTCTGTCGATACCCAAACATTGGTTTCGGAGATCAAAATCACAAAGACCCTAAAGAATAGTACAAATAAAGGGGGCCATTTGTTTATCCTTCCATGAAACCTTCGATTTCACCATCGCAGCATTGAACCTACATTGGGATAATGAAGAGCCACAAATAGGGATGCTGGATTGGACAAAGGGCAAACTTCAATGAGGTCGAAAGCGGGATGACCCAAATTAAATGGGTAGAAAAGTTAACAAACAGCGTGCTGGATTAACAGTGGCAATTTTCAAATACGAAATGGATTGAATTAAAATTCCTATAAGGTTAAAATAAAAGGCATATCAGATGACAAATTATCATGGGTAAATAGATTGGGGGTAAATTTTCCATGGGGGTTCTCCCGCTCATGGGGGTAGAAATTCGGTTACTTAGCGTCCCTGGAAAGGGTCGGAACAGGGGCGCTAAAGGGGTCGGAGCCACGAGCACCGCATTCGCGCCGCTCGGCACATTCAGTGTGCCAGTGCCGACGGCGCTGACCAGTACTGCCCAGGAGCATCGAGCCGGTGTGCAACACCCCCGGTTTCGACAATGCAATGATTTTTGTTTGGCGCTGACCCTGTAGCCTCCCGTAGCGTGCCCTAGTGGGGCCGCCTGGGAAAGCGGGTGGTCTGAGCTGTTCTGGCGGTGCTGAGGGAAGGAATAACTACACGAGGAAAGTTCTTTTCGTTCCTTTTATGATTTATGTTGATGTGGGGTGAGCAAGGCATTGGGAATGGTTTTTGTGCTTTGTTTGGCAATTTTTTTTTCCAGGGAAGCCTCTCTTAAGGCGCTCCGAGGCCGGCTCTTTAGCTCGGGATTTTCAGTTGCTCAGCCGGCCTAGCGCCCAAAGAGAGGTGTGTAACGCCTCCCTTAGCGCCCCGCTCCACACTCAGGGCCCAGCTGCTGAATTTTGTGGCTGCAGACGCAAATCATTTCCCGGTGTAAAATTTACCGCTCCGCCGCCATTAACGCCCTAAAAAGCCCCCAACTGAATTTCCACCCCATGGGCTGTTACTTTGGCGGAAGAATCATAGAAACCCCAGAGTTAAATTAAAGAGATCAATTATATTGTAGTATGGCTGCTTTGCTTGAGCATGTTCTGTAAGCAAGGAGCTAGTCTTCAACACAGGGCTTTAGTAACAAATAGGAATTGGTGACCTTGTTAGACTAAACACATGTTTCTGTAAATTTCTCCAGTACCTGGTCACTTGCTGCCATTCATGCCACTTAATACGTGTCAGGAAAAAAAGCTTTATATCACGTGGCACAACAGAATTCAGGGCGCTAATTACGTAGAATTTTCTGAATTTTACTCAGAAAACTTTCAGAATATTTTCTAGCCACAATCACCACGTTCAAACACAATGTAGAGCTGAGATAAATAGCGAGATTATAACTCTCCCACGATTATGTTGAACAATGTGCCAGAATGTACAGCTTACTTACAATATATAATTTTGAATTGAAAAGCTGTACTTTGTCCAGAGATGAGCCTAAATCTGCAAGCAGCCCAAAATGCAATGTTTGTAGGGCTCTGGCTTCACAGTTGTGATGGAAGCGTATAGGCTTCTGTTTAAATGGCATGCATCAAATGATTTTGTTCTGTGTTTGTGCAAATAAACTTTACAGCTGAAATATTACAATAATATTGCACGCAGTCAAATTACAGAAGAATTTAATGCAAGTGAATGCAAAGTGATGAGATTTGGCAAAATAATTCAAGTTATTGTGGAACTAAAGGCTCAAGTAGGAGGTGTTAGAGTGGGAGAGAGATCTTGTAATGATGGACAGGCCAGTAACATCACCAGCCTCATGTTCCCAAGTTGTAAGCAAGCCATACGTTGGACTGCATTGCAAAGGGTATAAGATGATTTTACAACCAGACCTGGCCTTGGTGAGACTATGGGCCAGACTTTCCCGAAAGGCCCTCAACGCCCGATTGCCCACTGAGAAGGACTGCTAACATTCAGCGAAAAAAGCTGGCGAGAATTTCCATTTTGAAGGTAAAAGTAAGCAGAACTAATCGCCCGGCGAGAAAATGGGCATTGCACACTCATTCCCGACAGTTTTCTCGGCGGGTAAGTGCAAAGTTAGACAAATAGGCAGTCATTACCGGAATGGACAGTAAGTCGAAAAATTTAGTCCGAGGCTGCGGTTGGGCCTAGGGAGGGGGGAAAGCTTTAAAAAAAAATTTCATAAAAAAAAAATAAACACGTACACACTATTCCCAAGACAGTTTTAATCCTAATCGCCGTGTTAAAATTAAAAAATAATAATGAAACAACCTTTAACTTACCTTTTTTTGCCCCCTTTTACCGTGCTGTAAAAGCATCTTTTACAGGGCGAGTCTCTCGGCGATCTGGACGTCAGCGGTTGAGGCCAAACTTATGCCCTGGTGGTTGTTCTCGGCGTTGCACGTGGGTGGTTTGATCCCGGCGGGCGACTTCAGATGTGAGCGATAACGTTCAAAAACTTACGTGGAAACTCTCGCCAGGCGAAAAACTAGCTGTAACGCCGAGAAAATCGCCGACAATGAAGCCGAAAGTCTGGCCCCATGTCTGGAGCATAAGCCCCAATTCTTCAGGCTCTACACTGTCTCTACATTGCCCGCATGCTTGTCCGACATCCAGTTCTGGATGAGCAGAAAATTCCTCCAGCTAAATATTGGGAACATCGAAGCCATTGCGGGGGAGTTTTAGTCTAAAAAAATGTGATGGTTTGGAGCGTGGGGCAGTTAAATTGTTAAAAATCAGATTCCTGATCTGACCTCGTCTCCAACCCGCCCATTTCTGGTTTTAAGGGACGCGGGACGGGAAGCAGGATGGTTTGGGCCGCCAACCCGCTCCCAGGAGGCATCTCCCCCCCCCCCCCCACCCCCCTTCCTCTGGTGGCCATCCCCAATCTTCCCTTCACTCACCACCCCACCCCACCCCCCGCCATCATCCGGAGGCCAGCCACAATCTTCCCTTCACCCCCACGGATCATCCAGCCCCGATCCTCTCTGCCCCGCTCCCCCATCCCAGAACTTCTGTCCGACACCCCCCACCCCCGCACACTCGTCCATCCTTCTCCTGGCAATTGTCTGAGGCTGAACCAGACTGTTTACAACTTTGGTGTCATAGTTGACCCCGAGATGAGCTTCCGACCACATATTCGCTCCATCACTAAGGCCACCTACTTCCACCTCCGTAACATGGGTAGACTCTGCCTGTAATGTATTTGCTTCATGGGTTCTTTGCTGAAGAATTCATAGCAACACATTGCTATTAAGAACCAGTTGGTATATTAGCAAAAGGTTTAACAATCACGCTACACATTACCAGTTCATCCACCAGGCTCACAACCACCTGCCTCATCGTGGACCCCCTGAACCCATCATGACTGGGGTTTTATTGAGTCTTGCGAACATCACGTGACTGGCTAAGCCATTCACAACTCAACAGCTCAACCAACCTGTGGGCATTCTCATAGGTGCATACATTACACCACCCCTGCCTCAGCTCATCTGCAACTGAAATCCCAATCCATGCCTTTGTTTCATCTAGACTTGACTATTCCAACACACTCCTGGCCAGTATCCCACCTTCCAGCTTCCATAGGCTTGAGCTTCTCCACAACTTTGCTCCCCATATCCCAACTCACACCAGTCCTGTCCATCCATCACCTCTGTGCTCGCTGGCCTACATTGGTTCCCGGTTGAACAACTCCTTGATTTAAAAATTCTCATCCTTGTTTTCAAATTCTTCCATGGTCTCACCCCCTCCCTATCTCTGTAACCTTCTCCAGCCCTATTACCCTCCGAGATATTTGCACTCCTCCAATTCTGGCCTTGTGCGTATTCCCGATTTTACCACCATTGGTGGCCGTGCTTTTAACTGCCTGGGCCCTAAGCTCTGGAACTCCCTCCCTAAACCTCTCCACCTCTCTTCCTCTCTTTCCTCTATTGAGAGTCTCCTTAAAATCTTTGACCAAGCTTTTGGTCATAACATAACCTTATGTGGCTTGTTGTCAAATTTTGTTTGATAAAGTTCCAGTGAAGTGCCTTGGGACGTTTTACTATGTTAAAGGCGCTATATAAATACAAGCTGTTATTATTGTTGCTGATAGTGGCCGTGGATCAGAAATTCATGCCCCTGACCTCAGGCACCCAATTTGCTGCGCACCTAATCTTCAAATGCACATTTTTGGAGAAGCAAAGAGGCATGTACTATCGGCATGTACTATAGGCATGTGTGAGCCTCATTTAAGTAGTATGTTTAGATCAGTGAGGTCACACGCTAAATTGTTTTTACACATTTTCATGTACATTTTAATACACATCTGGACTTGATATCGACAGTTTACTTGTGTTGGATAATTCCAGCCCTGGCATTTTTGCACTCGTGACATTACTGCAATGTATCACATGATACAGATACATGCAGAGCCAGTGAAAGCAGAAATTTCACCTGCTCACACCAGTTCTAAATAAAGAGCCAGAGCAACATCCATTGAGAGGGAATCAAAAATTGTTCAATATCAGCTGTTCTCCAGAGCTCAGATCTCTTCCCAACAAAGAAAGCCGCAAATGTGACAGCATTCAAAGTGGAAAGCAGCGGGATAAAACATGTACGATAAACATCATCTCAGTCCTTAATCTTCAAATTGACAATCTCCCGACTGACTTCCAAAACAAAATTGATTATGCTCCAGAGGCCCGGAACGAATCTGTTTACTTCACAGAAATGGGAACTCTCTGATGACAAGAGCTGCAGGCAAGATATTATTTGCAAAGCTCAGTACAAGGAACAAAAGGCTGGTAGTGTGATGGAGGTACAGCAGAGAGGATATTCGGCTAGGTTGCTAACCATCACATGAGAAAAGGTTCAGGACAAAACTGCCTGTGCAGATAGCTGCCACTGCTACGAGCATGTTGAGTGGCAAGGAGTGGCAAGAGATTATAAGGACACAACTATAATGATGCCGAGAAATTCTTGCATGACTTTCTTGGCAAGGTTAAGCAACTTAGCAGTTTTTGTGACTCTGCATGGGGTGGACAGTATTTTTTCAGACTGAATTTTTAAGATATGGACACAGAATGTGCTTATACTAATTTCACTTGCCTACCTTTATAATCCAACCATTAACCTTTATGCAGTTGTACTACAATATTGGCATTTGGAAAATACACTCCTGATAAAACACAAAGTGCACAACAAATGGTAAAAACCATAAAAACTAGCTAATAGCTGCCACAGCAGAGTCATTCTGAGGAAAGGTCATCGACCTGAATTAGTAACTCTGTTCCTCTCTCTATAGGAGCGGAAGTCCGTATTGCCCGAATACCTCACTGTTTGCTCTGCGCAGCCTGTGAGATCTACACATGTAGGGTTAAAAGTTCAAGCAGCTTTCTGATGAGCCTGGGTTGTAAGCTAGGTATGAGATCAAAACAGAGTACGTCTCCACAGGAAAGAAGATGCTAGAAGGTGTGAGAATCATTCAGCCATATTCAAATGTGCCAATTTGGTCACCTGTGTGTTATGGTAATAAAATGCATGGTAAGAGTGGCAATAAACCAATTTCAAGGGGTTAAGTGGTTGGTTGTTTAGTTTACAATGTCATTCTGTTAGTATTTATATGTACCTTTGATGTACCATGATTTATTGATAGTATGCATGGAATGTAGTGTTCAAAGGCAACATTTTGCATAAGAGATGTGAGTGAACATTGTTTTAGCAGCATCCACTGGAAATGGAATGTGTGTATCTGAAGAGCATGGAACATACACTAGAATTGGGGTGTCTGTCTCAGTATCTTTCATAATGGCTTTTGTGTAATTTTAAGTTTAAATGATGACTTGAGCTGCCATTACTACAACTGACGTTTAAAGCAATGAAATTAAAAAGAGTTAAAAAGCAGTCCAACATGCTCCACAGCTGCTGCCTGACCTGCATTTTCTACTTTCTATTTCAGATTTGCAGCATCCGAAGTATTTTGCATTTCCTTTATTTAATCCCAAGAAAGCTTCTCAGCCAATGAAGCACCTTTGAACTGTTGTGGCACCCAATTTGCACATAGCAATGTCACCTCTGGTATTTTTCCACAGGCAAAATAGGACCATGCTACTGCTAAGAACATAGGAACATAAGAAATAAACCCCTCGAGCCTGCTCTGCCAGTCAATAAGATCATGGCTGATCATCAACCTCAACTCCACTTTCCCGTCCGATCTCCATATCCCTCGATTCCCCTAGACTCCAAAAATCTATCTCAGCCTTGAATATATTCATAGACTCAGCATCCACAGCCCTCTGGGACAGTGAATTCCAAAGATTCACAATCCTCTGAGTGAAGAAATCCCTCCTCATCTCTGTCTTAAATGGCCTACCCCTTAACCTGAGACTGTGACCCCCAGTTCTAGACACTCCAGCCAGGGGAAACAACCTCAGCATCTACCCTGTCAATCCCATTCAGAATCTTGTATGTTTCAATGAGATCAATTCTCATTCTTCTAAACTTCAGAGAGTATAGGCCCATTCTACACAATCTCTCATCATAAGACAGCCCTCTCATCCCAGGAATCAATCTAGTGAACTTCTGTTGTACTGTCTCCAAGGCAAGTATATCCTTCCTTAGATAAAGAAACCAAAACTGTGCACAGTACTCCAGGTGTGGTCTCACCAAGGCCCTGTACAATTGTAGCAAGATTTCCTTACTCTTATACTCCAACCCCCTTGCAATAAAGGACAACAAGCCATGTGCCTTCCTTATTGCTTGCTGTACCTGCATGCTAGCTTTCTGTGTTTCTTGCACGAGGACATTCAAATCTCTCTGAACACCAACATTTAAAAGTTTCTCACCGTTTAAAAAATATTCTGTTCGTCTATTCTTCCTACCAAAGTGAATAAGCTCACATTTCCCTACATTATACTCCATCTGCCACCTTACTGCCCACCCATTTCATCTATCTATATCCCTTTGCAGATGCTTTGTGTTCTTCTCACAGCTTATTGTCCCACTTAGCTTTGTATCATCAGCAAACTTGGATACATTACACTCGGTCCCTTTTTTAGGTCATTAATATAGATTGTAAATAACTGATCCTTGTGGCACCCCACTAGTTACAGCCTGCCAACCTGAAAATACCCGTTTATCCCTACTCTCTGTTTTTCATCCATTAACCAATCCTCTATCCATGCTAATACGTTACCTCCAATCCCATGAGTCCTTATCTTGTGTAATAATCTTTTATGTGGCACCTTATCGAATGCCGTTTGGAAATCCAAATATACTACATCCGCTGGTTTCCCTTTATCTACCCTCAAAAAACTCTAATAAATTTGTCAAACACAATTTCCCTTTCATAAAACCATGTTGACTGTGCCTAATCATGTTATGATTTTCTAAGTGCCCTAATACCACTTCCTTAACAATGGATTCCAGCATTTTCCCGATGACTGATGTCAAGCTAACTGGCCTGTAGTTCCCTGTTTTCTCTCTCCCTCCTTTCTTGAATAGCGGTGTTAAATTTGCTACCTTCCAATCCACTGGGTTTCCTTGCTTTGAATCTCCTTGTCAGAACTCTGTCTATTACTGTATTCACGCTCTGTGGTTACACAGGCAGTCAGCATCCCATAGCGGAATTATAGCTGTCACTGCTAGCCACGTAATTGTTATCACTCGACCATTTCCTTCTGATGGACCATTGTGCTTCAGACTCACTGCTTCTCATTTCATTTGTTTCACTAGGTCTTGTTTCTTACCTGGTGCTTTGTGTCAAACTGATTGAAGATGAACCCAAGTAGGTTGACAGGAACAGTACCAACATTCAGTGACTCTCTTGGATTTCAATTCTATATGCTTTGTGACATGAAGGTTTTTTTCCTCTTACATCAAATTGGTTTGAAGCCTCCTGCTTACAAATCTGAAATGCTTCTTAAAACATCTGTTTTATATTATATTCTGTGCCACACATTGCAGCATTAGCGCATTCATTTCAACAGCGACATGTTTTGGTAGGTAATATTCTGAGCATCTTTAAAGCAAGCCTGCTTTTATATCAGAAAAAAAGAATTTGTTGAGGATTTTTTATTTGTTTCAAGGGGGATTAGAGCCAGAGCATCATTCGTTTAGTTATGGCGATAATTAGACTGTATCCATGAACCAGTGCAGAACCTTGTCTGCCGAGAGAGCATTCCAGAAATTTGGGCGCATACTTCCTACAGTCTTCAGCCAATTAAAACTGATGATTGGAAAATGGTGAGCTACACACGCCCAAACTCCTGATATGTACCGATCGTTGGAAAATGGTGCATTACACATACCCAAACTCCTGATATGTACCGATGATTGGAAAATGGTGAGCTACACACGCCCAAACTCCTGATATGTACCGATCGTTGGAAAATGGTGCACTACACATACCCAAACTCCTGATATGTACCGATGATTGGAAAATGGTGTGCTACACACGCCCAAACTCCTGGTATGTACCGATCATTGGAAAATGGTGTGCTACACACGCTCAAACTCCTGGTATGTACCATCCCCTGTTGGCAAAGTTCTTTTTTCTGCAGCTTAAACCCCTAAAATAGGTCATTGTGCCGCCTTGTAAATCATGCAATGGCGCCTTGACCAAATTTATAGAACCGTGCTGCATCCTTGTCAACAAATGAAAAAAGTCTTTTGCACCCGGCTATAGAAAGTATATTAAATCTGATGAAAAGGTCCGACATAATTTCACTCGAACGATACCTAGGATGAGAGGTCTTTTCTGGTCCTGCAGGCTCTACGTTCATCTGAGTGACGTTCAAAATTTGTAAGCGTCCAACAGTTTGTAATTCAGCTCCACTCCCTGTGCCCATTCCTACAAATCACGAGGGTGAATTTTCTCAGGGTTTCTCCTGTTCTTCCACTTAAGTGGGTGCTCAGTCGTTGAGTATATTCAAAGACAGAGAGTGATTGATTTTTGGATATTGAGGGAACCAAGGGATATGGGGATAGTATGGGAAGATGGATGAGAGATAGAAGATCTTCAAGGGCTGAATGGCCTACTCCTGCTCCTATTTCTTATGTTCTGGTGTAAGCAGGGGTTTGCGTCAAACTTCCAAAGATCTGGAATGCATTGCCTGAAAGCACGGTAGAAGCACATTTAGTAGTAACTTTCAAAAGGGAATTGGATATATACTTGAAAAGTAACATTTTGCAGGGCTATGGGGAATGAGTAGGGAGTAATTGGGTAGCTCTTTGAAAGAGCCGGCACAGGCACGATGGGCCGAATGTGCTGTATCATTCCATGAAGTGACGATGGCAGATCTGGAGAGGCCTTGAGGAGATTCCCAGTGCATGTTTTTTATGAACTCTTTTTAAAATAGCACATCACAAGCTTTATCTTCAGTGCAAAAAAAAACCTTTCTGACAGGATCAAGAAGTGATTGTTTCATTTGGCATTTTTCTGTCCCCTGTTTTAATAAAAGTTATTTTGAATGTTAATGACTCCATTACATAGAAGGAAGATGAAGCTCATACAAAAGATGTACACTATTATCACCAACTATCATATCCAACCTCATGGATTTTAAGGTTTAGAAACAGAAAGTGCTTGAAATGCACGGCAGGTTGATCAGAATCCAAAAGAGGAACACACAGGTTAATGTTTTGGTGTGATCCATTATGAAACATTAATTTGCTTCCGATGATATTGACTCGCTCTTTTCTCTCTTAAAGCTACTTAAAACTAAAATATTTTTCCTTTAAAATAATCACCTTGTCTACCTCTGTCTGCTATGGGCTCCAGGATAAGAGCAAATGTGATAGTGAGCCAGTTTTGCCTTTTGAATATCGAATGCACTGCTAGATAGAATTGCTATAGGGAAAGTTCCAGTTCACAAATTATTATGAGATATCTGGGTTAAGATTGCCAATATATGAACCGGATCTTGTAAAGTATTGAAGTCGCTACAATTATTTTTATCTTCATACTTACAACATCTGCAACTCTTCCAGAAGAAATTATTTTGAACTAGAAAGGCAGAATTACTTTGCTGAAAATGTACAAAATAAGGTATCAAAAATGTGTGTTACGGGGTAGGCATGCCTCAAAGCCTTTCGGAAATAAATCTCATGCCTTCATTGCTCACATCGCTTCATTAATGTCAATGTCCGTAAGTGGTAAAGTGGTAAGAAAACAGTAGTAATTATACTTTGAATCGAAATAGGTTTGGTGCTGTGCAAGAGTCTAGTATTTTGGAGGTACAGGTTCACAGCACATTAAAGAGAGATTTGCATTTATATAGCACCTTTCACGGTCTCAGGATGTCCCAAAACACTTTACAGCCAATGAAGTACTTTGAAGTGTAGTCGTTGTTGTGATGTAGGAAACGCGGCAGCCAATTTGCACACAGCAAGCTCCCACAAACCGCAATGAGATCGTGACTAAATAATGTTTTTGTGATATTGATTGAGGGGGGATACATATTGACCAGGACACTGGGGATAACTCCCCTGCTCTTTTTCTAAATAGTGCCATGGGATCTTTTACGTCCACCTGAGAGAGCAGACGGCCTCGGTTTAACATCTCATCCAAAAGACGGCACCTCTGACAATGCAGCACTCCCTCAGCACTGCACTGGAGTGTCAGCCTAGATTTTTGTGCTCCAGTCTCTGAAGCTGGACTTGAACCCATTACCATCTGACTCAGAAGCGTGAATGCTGCCCACTGAGCCACGGCTGAGCCAAAGGCAGCATAGATTGATAAGGTTCTTCAAAAAGCTAATGGAATTCTAAGTTTTATCTCAGCAGATATAAAATATACCAGGAGGTAAATTTGAGCCTATATAAAACCTTGATAAGGAAAAACTAGTCAAGAATGAGATCATGGATAAATAAAGTGAGAATAAAATTAAACCTAAAGAAACATAGGTAAACAATTAAGGAGAAGATGAGTACGTTTAGGAGAGATGCTAAAAAGACAATTAGGAAGGCAATGTGGAAATATGAAATGAAAATATCAAAGTATGAACAAAGAATAGAAAAGTACACAGAAGTAACAAAAAGAGAATTAAGATGGACATCGCACCACTAAGGGATAAGCCAGATAAACTCATAGGAGATTATACTGAAATGACTGGGATACTGAATAGATATTTTGCCGCAGTTTTCACTGAAGAGGCTAACATATTGAGAATGACAATAGCAGCAGAAGTCAAAAGGGACATTACAACAGATAAGATAGAAAGGAGTTACTAAACAAGCTAGCCAAACTTGAGGAGGAGAAAAACCTTGGTCCAGATGGATTGCACCTGCAGTTACTCAAAGAATCTAGAGAGGAGACAGCAAAGGCACTAATATCCATATATCAAAACTCAATAGATAAAAGAACAGTGCTTTTCCTAACTTCAAAAAGGGAGATGGAAGTAATCAAGGGAGCTGTAGATCAGTTATCTTAATGTCAGTGGATGGAAAGATACTAGAATGACTCGATAACAAAACATCCAGAGACAGAGAATTAATAAGAATTTGTCAGTATGAATTTCTGAAAGGAAGATCATGTTTAACCAACCTTATTGAATACTTCGAAGAAGTAACAGAAAGGGTAGACAGGACAATGTAATAGATGTGGAATCATAAGGCCTTCGATACAGAGCCACATAAGAGACTCCTGACAGAGGTCAGGGCATGTGGAGGCACGGGCAAGGTAGCTAATTGGATTGAAAGATGGCTACAAAAGAGAAAACATAGAGTAGGAGTTGAGAGCTCTTTCTCAATCTGGCAATAAGTAGGAATTAGTGCCCACTGGACTACTGTTCTTTATCGTATACAAAAATGATTTGAAAAAAAAAAGAAAAACTTGTATTTATGTAGTGCTTTTCACAACCATCAGACATTTCAAAGCCTTTTACAGCCAATTAAGTACTTTTGGAGTGCAGTCACTGCTGTAATGTAATCACTGCTGTAATGTAGGAAACGCAGCAGCCAATTTGCACACAGCAAGCTCCCACAGACAGCAATGCGATAATGACCCGATAATCTACTTTTGTTATATTGATTGAGGGATAAATATTGGCCAGGACACCAGGGATAACTCCCCTGCTCTTTTTTGAAATAGTACCGTGGGATCGATTACGAGAGAGCAGACGGGACCTCGGTTTAATGTCTCATCTGAAAGGCGGCACCTCCGACAGTGCAGCACTCCTTCAGCACTGCACTGGAGTGTCAGCCTAGATTGATATGCTCAAGTCTCTCGAGTGGGACTTGAACCTTTTGACTCAGAGGCGAGAGTGCTACCCACTGAGCTGCCTATTACTTCGAAGGTGAGAAACTAAATGGAGCAGAGGAGCAAAGTGATTTTCTTTTGTATTACAAACTTCATTCTGCGTATGTGGCGTGGTAGCAAGTTGAAAACTAGCCCTCTATCCCCTTACAATTTCACTTTGCACAGTGTCAAGCAATATGAAACATCATTAATTGTTCTTAAAAACGTATTTCCCACTGCTTCAATGAGCATTGTACTGTGCTCAAGAATTCATTAATAGGTGCCACACATAATTAAAATGAAAGCCAGTTGCAAACCCTGGGTAGACTCTTGACTATTAACCAGGAGACTCATGCAGAAATAAGTTATGCATATGGAGGAATACAATCTTGTACATTTGAAGGATTATAATAAAAGCCAGATATCTTAGACAAATGTATATTCTGACCACTTCATGCTTTAATTAGAAATATTAATAGAATTTAGCAGCTGCTGAAAAAGAGACGCCATCCAAGATGGGGGACAATGAAGAATGTGAGTTCAGTTTGGAAGAAGTACAGGTACAAATAATTCAGCAATTGTGCCCAACTTGGCTGCCTGGGTCCTGCCATGTATGTAGGATTCAAATTCCTGGGGCATTGGAACCGGTTCTGGGGGAGGTGGGACCAGTACAAACCGGACGGTCTGCACCTAGGCTGGACCGGAACTAATGTCCTGGGGGGAATGTTTGCTAATGCTGTTGGAGAGGAGTTAAACTAATATGGCAGAGGGATGGGAACTAATGCAGGGAGACAGAGGGAAGCAAAATGGAGACAGAAGCAAAAGACAGAAAGGAGATGAGTAAAAGGGGAGGGCAGAGAAACACACAGCAAAAAACAAAAAGAGCCACTTTACAGCAAAATTCTAAAGGGTCAAAGTGTATTAAAAAGGCAAGCCTGAAGGCTCTGTGCCTCAATGCGAGGAGTATTCGGAATAAGGTGGACGAATTAACTGTGCAGATAGCAGTTAACGGATACGATGTGGTTGGCATCACGGAGACATGGCTCCAGGGTGACCAAGGCTGGGAACTCAACATCCAAGGGTATTCAACATTTAGGAAAGATAGACAGAAAGGAAAAGGAGGCGGGGTGGCGTTGCTGGTTAAAGAAGAAATTAATGCAATTGTAAGGAAAGACATTAGCTTGGATGATGTGGAATCGGTATGGGTGCAGCTACGGAATACCAAGGCGCAGAAAACGCTAGTGGGAGTTGTGTACAGACCTCCAAACAGTAGTAGTGATATGGGGAGGGCATCAACCAGGAAATCAGTGGTGCATGCAATAAAGGTGCAGCAGTTATCATGGTTGACTTTAATATGCATATAGATTGGGCTAACCAAACTGGAAACAATATGGTGGAGTAGGATTTCCTGGAGTGCATAAGGGATGGTTTTCTAGACCAATATGTCGAGGAACCAACTAGGGGGGGAGGCCATCTTAGACTGGGTGTTGTGTAATGAGAGAGGATTAATTAGCAATCTCATTGTGCGAGGCCCCTTGGGGAAGAGTGACCATAATATGGTGGAATTCTACGTTAGGATGGAGAAGGAAACAGTTAATTCAGAGACCATGGTCCAGAACTTTAAGAAGGGTAACTTTGAAGGTATGAGGCGTGAATTGGCTAGGATAGATTGGCGAATGATACTTAAGGGGTTGACAGTGGATGGGCAATGGCAGACATTGAGAGACCGCATGGATGAACTACAACAATTGTACATCCCTGTCTGGCGTAAAAATAAAAAAGGGAAGGTAGCTCAACCGTGGCTATCTAGGGAAATCAGGGATAGTATTAAAGCCAAGGAAGTGGCATATAAATTGGCCAGAAATAGCAGAGAACCCGGGGACTGGGAGAAATTTAGAACTCAGCAGAGGAGGACAAAGGGTTTGATTAGGGCAGGGAAAATAGAGTACGAGAGGAAGCTTGCAGGGAACATTAAAATGGACTGCAAAAGCTTCTATAGATATGTAAAGAGAAAAAGGTTAGTAAAGACAAACGTAGGTCCCCTGCAGTCAGAATCAGGGGAAGTCATAACTGGGAAAAATGAAATGGCAGACCAATTGAACAAGTACTTTGGTTCGGTATTCACTAAGGAGGTCACAAACAACCTTCCGGATATAAAAGGGGTCAGAGGGTCTAGTAAGAAGGAGGAACTGAGGAAAGTCCTTATTAGTTGGGAAATTGTGTTGGGGAAATTGATGGGATTGAAGGCCGATAAATCCCCACGGCCTGATGGTCTGCATCCCAGAGTACTTAAGGAGGTGGCCATGGAAATAGCGGATGCATTGACAGTCATTTTCCAACATTCCATAGACTCTGGATCAGTTCCTATGGAGTGGAGGGTAGCCATTGTAACCCCACTTTTTAAAAAAGGAGGGAGAGACAAAACAGGGAATTATAGACTGCTCAGCCTGACATCGGTAGTGGTTAAAATTATGGAATCAATTATTAAGGATGTCATAGCAGCGCATTTGGAAAGAGGTGACATGATAGGTCCAAGTCAGCATAGATTTGTGAAAGGGAAATCATGCTTGACAAATCTTCTGGAATTTTTTGAGGATGTTTCCAATAGAGTGGACAAGGGAGAGCCAGTTGATGTGGTGTATTTGGACTTTCAGAAGGCTTTCGACAAGGTCCCACACAAGAGATTAATGTGCAAAGTTAAAGCACATGGGATTGGGAGTTGTCTGTTGACATGGATTGAGAACTGGTTGGCAGACAGGAAGCAAAGGGTAGGAGTAAATGGGTACTTTTCAGAAAGGCAGGCAGTGACTAGTGGGGTACCGCAAGGTTCTGTGCTGGGGCCCCAGCTGTTTACATTGTACATTCATGATTTAAACGAGGGGATTAAATGTAGTATCTCCAAATTTGCGGATGACACTAAGCTGGGTGGCAGTGTGAGCTGTGAGGAGGATGTTATGAGGCAGCAGAGTGACTTGGATAGGTTAGGAGAGTGGGAAAATGCATGGCAGATGAAGTATAATGTGGATAAATGTGAGGTTATCCACTTTGGTGGTAAAATCAGAGAGACAGACTATTATCTGAATGGTGACAGATTAGGAAAAGGGGAGGTGCAACGAGACCTGGGTGTCATGATACATCAGTCATTGAAGGTTGACATGCAGGTACAGCAGGCAGTTAACAAGGCAAATGGCATGTTGGCCTTCATAGCGAAGGGATTTGAGTACAGGGGCAGGGAGGTGTTGCTACAGTTGTACAGGGCCTTGGTGAGGCCACACCTGGAGTATTGTGTGCAGTTTTGGTCTCCTAACTTGAGGAAGGACATTCTTGCTATTGAGGGAGTGCAGCGAAGGTTCACCAGACTGATTCCCGGGATGGCGGGACTGACATATCAAGAAAGACTGGATCAACTGGGCTTGTATTCACTGGAGTTCAGAAGAATGAGAGGGCATCTCATAGAAACGTTTAAAATTCTGATGGGTTTCGACAGGTTAGATGCAGGAAGAATGTTCCCAATGTTGGGGAAGTCCAGAACCAGGGGTCACAGTCTAAGGATAAGGGGTAAGCCATTTAGGATCGAGATGAGGAGAAACTTCTTCACCCAGAGAGTGGTGAACCTGTGGAATTCTCTACCACAGAAAGTTGTTGAGGCCAATTCACTAAATATATTCAAAAAGGAGTTAGATGTAGTCCTTACTACTAGGGGGATCAAGGAGTATGGCGAGAAAGCAGGAATGGGGTACTGAAGTTGCATTTTCAACCATGAACTCATTGAATGGCGGTGCAGGCTCGAAGGGCCGAATGGCCTACTCCTGCACCTATTTTCTATGTTTCTATATTTACTTTTGGGATCACTAGCCAGTAGATGGTGTCACTGTCGGAGGCCATTGGGCTGCACGCACGTGTGTGCAGCCCAAATATAAAAGGCCAGCCATTTTGTATATTATTCACTTTGGGACTTAATAGAAAAGAGCCAAGGTCATACCTCTTGGAGTTAAACAGTACTCAGTCTAACAGTTATTGCAGACACAACATTTGGCGACGAGGCAACAAGAAACTTTGCATGCAAAAATGAGCACAATTTGATTGTTGGAGCGATTCGTGGAAGGAGAAGATTGGGCAGACTTTGTGAGCCGTTTGAGCCAGTTGTTGGAGGAGGTCGGCGACGCAGATCGGCGCCGGGCGGTGTTCCTCACAATTTGTGGTCCAAAGATTTATGGTCTGATAAATAATCTACTCCTGCCTGTGAGAGAAGACGTATGAAGAATTGTGTACACTGGTACAGGACCACCTTAAGCCAGACGAAGGCATTATCATCTCGAGATACAGATTTTACACGCACGTTTGCTCAGAGGGCGAGAATGTGGCGGAATTCATTGCCGACCTGAGACATCTAGCGGGACCGTGTAAGTTCGGGGCTGTGTTGGCATACATGCTGCGGGACTTCTTTGTCATTGGTATCAACCACAAGGTGATCCTGCGTAAACATCTGGCGGTGGAGATGTTGGACTTGAACAGGGCCATCACGGTCGCTCAGTCATGCATGATGACGGATAGAAGTCTAAAGCAGATATCAGTGAAAAATTGAAACTCGGCAAGTACTGTAAATATGATTGATTCGGCGTTCGGCAGAGCAGCACATGTCAGGGCCTACTCGACTGCGTATGCGAAACCTGTAGCTGCCCAAAGTCCGCCAGCGGGAATGCATCCGATTTCTCCGTGTTGGCATTGTGGGGGAAATCACCGGCACCAGCAGTACCGATTTAAGCCATATAGTTGCAAAGGCTGTCTGAGAGTGGGGCATCTCCAATGCAAGTGTCCGCAGATGAGCAAGCGTGCTGCAACACACCACGTGGAGGATGATGGTCAGACTAGCGCGGATCCAGATACGCAATCCGAGAAAGCAGAGGAGGAAGTGTAGGAATGTACTCGTTCCTAACTAAGAGCAAACCGATAATGATCAACATGAAATGTAATGGGATGCCGGTATCGATGGAACTGGATATGGGGGTGAATCAATCGACAATGAGCCAGAGGCCATTCGACAAGCTGTGGCTAAGGCTGTGAGGCTCAGGCTGAGTCCAGTCAATGCCAAGTTGTGCACGTACACCAAAAAACTCATAATGGTGATTGGCAGTGCCACATTTAAAGTGACGTATGTTGGTACGGTTCACGAGTTACCGCTATGGATTGTCCCAGGCAATGGCCCAACGCTGTTCGGCAGGAACTGGCTTGAAAAAATCAGATGCGATGGAACGACATCAAGGCATTGGTGTTGGAGAAAGATACACGTGCCCAAGTACTGACCAAGTTCTCCTCGCTGTTCGAACCAGGCATCATCAACTTCACGGAAGCCAAGGTGCAGATCCACGTGGACTCATATGCAAGACCCGTCCATTATAAAGCTCGGGCAGTTCCGTATATGATGAGGGAGAAGATCGAAATCAAACTGGACAGACTCCAGTGTGAAGGGATCATATCACCGATTGAATTTAGTGAATGGGCCAGCCCCATTGTTCCTGTGCTGAAAAGTGATGGCACAGTCAGAATCTGTGGAGACTACAAGGCTATGATCAACAGGGTTTCGAAACAGGATCAGCACTTGTTACCGAAGGCTGATGTTGAACTCGGTCAACCCGGGAGCATAAAACACTGGAGCGCCTCAATTTGTAAAAGACTGTGTTAATATCTCAGTGGGGGGTATTGTCCTGTATGTACTTTTGGGATCACTAGCCATAGATGGCGTCACTGTTGGAGGCCATTGGGCTGCATGCACGTGTGTGCAGCCCAATATAAAAGGGCAGCCATTTTGTATATGAGTCACTTTGGGCCTTAATAAAGCAGAGCCAGGGTCATACCTCTTGGAATTAAACAGTACTCAGTCTAACAGTTATTGCATACACCACAGGTCCTCTCAAAATTTATAAATGGTCCGAAGAGTTATGGCCAAGAATCCAAATGATACAGGAAACAAAGGTGCAGACACCATAGCCAAGCCCTAATTGGGAAGGAGATGTCAACGTTTGAACTCTCTTTCTGGAAATCTGATGGAAGAAGCAATATATAGCTGCAAATGATTATAACGTATCACTCAAGAATTATGCAGGTCTATATCTTGGTTGCCAATTAATCTGTAATGTCATATAGCAATTCTTGTTCACCCTCTTTCTCAATAAGATTCACATTTGATGTGACACATTTGAAATTGCAATTCTCGGCATTTAGTTTGCTCCAGTTCTACTCAGTTAGAATAGTTTCATTTTGGAACAGATTTATTTTTTCAAGAGGGGGCGTGTCCGGCCACTTACGCCTGTTTTGAAAGTTTAGGCAGCGAAAACTTACTCCAAACTAACTTAGAATGGAGTAAGTGCAGATTTTGGTACGCTCAGAAAAACCTTGCCTACACTTTACAAATCAGGGGTAGGTTACAAATCAGGCGAAGGGAACGAAGGGGGGTGGGGGAGGGGCGGAAAGGTGGGAGGGCAAGGGAAGTAATTAAATTCTACAAGCATTCAACAGTCTTACTTATACAAATAAATAGCCATTCTGACTAAAAAATTATAAACAAAGCAACGACAAAATATTGAATATTCCTACCTGTGTGAAGCAGCAGCAGCCTTCGAGCTGCGGTGCTTCAGGCAGGCCTGCCTTCCATGTAGGAGCCAGGGGCGGCGTCAGTGGCTCGACGGCAGCTGAAGACACAGAAAGCAAGCAGCCTTTGAGCTGCGAGGGTAACTGAGGCGATTTGGCCACAGGATAGGGGTGTCGGCAGTGGCTGATGGCGGCCGAAGGCACAGCAAGCAGCCTTCGAGCTGCAAGGAAAGCTGAGGCCATTCGGCCACGGGTTAGGGGCGGCGGCAGTGGCCGATGGCGGCCAAAGACACAGCTACTAAAAGCACTCCTTCAGACACAAAAAAAATCACCAAAATTCAATCCCAAGCCTTTCCAGGGGTCCACGAGACAAATCAACACTTTTCTTTAAGTCCATTTAAAAATGGCCGAGTGCCAATGTTTCTGGGCTACTGCGTGTGCGCGCGCACTCCAACGCGCATGCGCAGGGCTGCCGGCATGACGTTGCCTCATTTAACTTCGTCCTGCCCCCACCCTCCACTTGCAGAATCAGCACGACTCTGTGGCTCCGCCCCCCCGCTGCTGTGTGCGTGCCGTGCCGAGCCCCCAGGGACCAGCAAGGAGCCGGAGAATTAAGAGGTATTTTTCTGCCGCACTTTTAGGCGCGAAAAACGTGCGTCCAGGTCGGGGCTGCGGCGTTCTAGGCGCGGCCCGAAACTTGACCCCTATGTTTCTATGTTTACTTGCCACTTAGCCTCATAACAGGCTGACTGTCAATTTCTGATACAAATTTTACTTTTTCATCAGGCAAAGATTGAGGCTTGACTTAAAACATTACTTAGTTCATTGAATCTAATAGCTTTAAGCAACTATTATGTGTTGAAATTATGCTCTTCAAATATTAGCATGGAAAAACTAATGTGAATGGAATGTGAAATTATTTTGTGTGCTGTTGTAACACAGACATTAACTTAGTTATTGTAAAACAATAGGCAAAGGAATATTTTCTGAATACACTAAGATTTACCTTAATAGCCTGGTTCCAAAACACCAGAGGCTAGAAAGTACTATTTGTGACCTCATCAGATAAACGTTTAGAGGGCAAAATTCGATAGCTCCGCGCTTGGGGTGCTACGTTTTTTGAACATTTAGTGCCTGAGCGAGATGGTCCGCAAAATGGGGTGCTGCAGGGATGCTATCACCGGGGCTGCACCCAATTTCAGCTCATTTTCATTCAGTGATAATCAGCCTGCTACTCATTCCAGTTCTTAAAGGGGATGTCATTTCAGGAAACACCTGGTCATTCTCATCATTTCTGGAGTTGACTGAGAGCTGCAAACAAGGTCTGTGAAGGCTGCTCCAAGACCTCATAGAAGGGCTACTCGTTTCAATGACCTGGCATTGGAGACATTGGTGGGGGCAGTGGAGAGAAGGAGGGAGGCACTTTTCCCTTCATCTGGGAGAAGGCCAACTCCACAGGTTTATAGGGTCAAGTGGGCAGAGGTGGCTGTGGAGCACCGTGGTGGATAGAAGCCCTACACAGTGCCACAAGAAATTTGGGTCAGTCGGGTGGTCAAGGTGAGTACATGTTTCCACAACATCTTACATACCAGCCTCTGAGCCTCTGTTTGTGCACAACCTGCAAACCAGCACTTAACCCAGCAGGCAACCACCAACCACCTGTGCCTACTCACAGTCACAGCCTCATTTCACACCTTGCCTACATTCACAGCTATTTAACCACGGCAGTCATATCTTCCATATACATTACTGGACTCTTACTCACACAGGTTCCTTTCTTTTGCAGGCCAAGATGGCACACAACGGAATGGAGCAGTAGTGGACTAGAGCGGGGCGAAGGGGGGAGGAAGCTGAACTGCACCAGCTTTCTGACCTGGAGGAGCGAGTGATGCGGCTCATTGGCCCGCAGGCGGTGGGCGCCGTAGCCGGCGGAGAATTCGAGCCCGCTAGGGGTAACAATGGTATCTTTATCCCCTCTTCTCATCCCTCTTCCCCCTAATACCAAACTCCCAAAGCAAGCGCTCTACTCGGAACTCCTTCATGGCAAACAAGCCAAAGATGGGCAGAGGAAATGTTAGAGAGACACACTCAAAGCCTCCCTGAAAAAGTGCAACATCCCCACTGACACCTAGGAGTCCCTGGCCAAAGATCGCCCCAAGTGGAGGAAGTGCATCGGGGGGGCTGAGCACCTCGAGTCTCATCGCCGAGTGCATGCAGAAATCAAGCGCAGGCAGCAGAAAGAGCATGCGGCAAACCTGTCCCACCCACCCTTTCCCTCAACAACTATCTGTCCCACCTGTGACAGGGACTGTGGTTCTTGTATTGGACCGTACAGCCACCTAAGGACTCATTTTAAGAGTGGAAACAAATCTTCCTTGATTCCGAGGGACTGCTGATGATGATGATATACCCGAAGGCATTATCACTTTCCAGCTCCTCATTCTGTCTGCCTTCCTTGCTCCATTCCTGCCCCCTGCCCTCACCTTAATGCAACTCTTATGCCACTTATGGTTTCAGTTAATCAGCTAGCAGCTGAGCAGCCTGTGCCTGAGCCCCCCTCCGCCCCCCCCCCCTCCCCCCCAACCCTCTCACCTGCAGGCACCTGCTCAGATACTGGCACTACGCAGTCCTTAGACGTTAACTTAGGGCAGGGGCTACACTGGGTCTAGCAGGCTGCAGCACGGTCAAGGGGAAAGGGAAGCTTGGGAGGCATCTCCCCGGAGGGCGATTTTGCACACAAGTTCTGCTGCACAGGACTCAGATGAGGACCTCGATGGGGATGTGTTCACACAAAGGGTGATAGGTGCACTCCGACGTGATAGGTGCAATGGCAAGGGTGCCCGAGAGCCTGTTGCAAGTGGTAAGGAGCGTGGAGGAGTCCACCTCCCGCATGGTCCACAGCTCTGTGCACACCATGGAGCCCATCATTGCAAGTGTGCAGACGATGATGGACTCAAAGAGAGACTGTGCAGATCCAGACCTCATGACACGTGTCATGGGCGATGTGGCAGCATCCGTTGGGGCACGTGTGGAAGCTACGCAACGTCGTGCTGCTGCAATAAAGCCAATGGTTGCTCGCATGCATGCTCAGATTGCTCTCATGCTGTTTCACCTTGATACCATGCAACACCTTGGTGATGTCATGCAGTCTCAGCTGCATGCCATGTAAGCCCTGACTGCTGCCATCGCTGCTGGTCCATCTCAGTCGCCCGGGGAATCAGACGATGCCGCAGCAGCCCAGCAATCTGTGCCCCAGAAGATTTGTGGTGATACTAAGGTGCTGCCCCGGGGGAGTGACACTGGATCAGGAGAGCAGGAACCTGCTGTCCTCTCTCAGGATAACAGCATTCCGGATCCCATCACAGCCACTGTGCCATTGCTCTTGTCGTTGCTTGTCACCCAGCCAGCCCAGCCTGAGGTGGTGCAGTCTGCAGTCAGGCCTTCCAGACCCAGAGCTGGTCGAGGGCATCCTACAAGGCAATCTGTAGTCACTGGCATTGACACACAGCAGTCTTCCACAAGCCATGCTGCAGCTACAGGGGACACACTGCGGAAGAGTAGTCAAATAGGTAAACGAGAAAGGGACTATAAAAAAATGCACAAGGGTAATGAATAAATACACAGTTCTAAATGTATTTGTTGTTTGATAAATGATGATTTAATGTTTAATGTTTGCTGTTGTCTCTTATTTCAGTGTTGGGGCTTTGAGATAAGAACATAAGAAATAGGAGCAGGAGTAGGCCATTTGGCCCCAGCCTACTCCGCCATTTAATAAGATCATGGACTCAGCTCCACTTCACTGCCTGCTCCCCATAACCCTTTATTCCCTTATTGCTCAAAAATCTGTCTATCTCCGCCTTAAATATATTCAATGACCCAGCCTCCATAGCTCTCTGGGGCAGAGAATTCCACAGATTTACAACCCTCTGAGAGAAGAAATTTCTCCTCATCTCAGTTTTAAATGGGCGGCCCCTTATTCGGAGACAAAGATCCCCCTGTTTTAGTTTCCCCTATGAGTGGAAATATCTACCCTGTCGAGCCTCCTCATTATCTTATATGTTTCGATAAGATCACCTCTCATTCTTCTGAACTCCAATGTGTATAGGCACAACCTATCCAACCTATCTTCATAAGTCAACCCCCTCATCTCCGGAATCAACCTAGTGAACCTTCTCTGAACAGCCTCCAATGCAAGTATATCCTTCCTTAAATACGGAGACCAAAATTGTACGCAGTATCTAGGTATGGTCTCACCAATCATCATCATCATAGGCAGTCCCTCGCGTTGAGGATGACTTGTTTCCACGCCAAAAGGTTCACAGGTGTTTCAATGAAGGACCTAATATTCCAGGTCCCGAACTAAATCTTGAAGATGCCTGTGCGTGGATTTTTTTTAACGTGTGGTGGCCGTTGCACACCAGCCACCACACGGGCTTGACAGATTGGTGAGACCATACCTAGATACTGTGTACAATTTTGGTCTCCGTATTTAAGGAAGGATATACTTGCATTGGAGGCTGTTCAGAGAAGGTTCACTAGGTTGA